>NC_086198.1:89490018-90090018 GCF_035770615.1 Melospiza melodia melodia | reverse complement strand
AAAAAAAAACAAAGTTTGGTGTGGCATCCCTGCCATGGCAGGGACATCTCCAGGTGCTCCAAGCCCCAATTCCTCATCCCTGGAATGTCCAGGACCAGGCTGGACAGGGCTTGGAGCACCTGGGACAGCGGGGATGGACCTGGAAGGGCTCTGAGGTCCCAAAACCCCCCCTGACCCCAAAACCCAGAGCACAGAGCCCCAGGCAGGGCCCATCCCAGCAAGGAACTGAAATAAATTCAGCTGGAAGTGCAGAGGGGGGAAATCTGTGGAGATGGAATGACAGAACTCCGGGACAATGCAGGGAGGACGAGCTGGGGACAGAGCAACACCAGTGGCTTTTGTTCCCAATTAACAGAGGAACAAATTCCTCAGGCTGCTGCAGGCTGCAATTCTCTTTTTTCCCCCTTTTTAAACCTTCTGTAGTGGTTTGAGTCCCTCAGAAACATTTTCTTCTCATTAAGTGACATAAAAGCATTAGCAGTTTGTTTAATCTCAGCCTAAGTTTTGTCATAAACAAATTAACTACTGAGCACGGCAGAAAAACAACAGTGACCCCAGGAGTGGTGCAACAGCCCTGGAAAAAAGGGCAAAAAAGGTTAAAAATGAATGCCTGCCCAGGATGGGACTGGCAGCAGTTTAAACCTTGTGATTCTGAGGTTCATCCAATCAGGACAGCAGCAAAAATCCAAAAAAAAAACCCCAAAGATTTCCCATTGAGGTGGTGGGGAAAGCGAGGGGAGAATTCATTTATTGTTTTCATTCTGCCAATCAATCAAGAATTGATTTAAGGCCAGAATTGAAGGCAAAAATTTAAACCCAAAATCTAAGACCAAATCAAAAATTAAGCTCAACATTTAAATCCCAAATTTAAGTCCAGAATTTAATTAAGGACCAGATCCGAAGCCCAAAATCAAGCCCAAAACTTAAACTCTAAAATTTAAACCCCAAATTTAAATCTTCAAATTTAAACCCCAAATTTAAGCCCAGAACTTAAAGCCCAGAACTGAAGCCCAAAATCAAACCCAAAATTTAAACACCAAAATTTAAACCCCAAAAAACCCAGATTTAAGCCTAGAACTGATTAAACCTCAAAACCCAGATTAAGCCTAGAACTGAATTAAAGCCCAGAACTGAAGCTCAAAATCAAGCCTGAAATTTAAACCCCAGAATTTAAACCCCAAATTTAAGCCCAGAACTAAACTCCAAAATTTAAACTCAAAACTTAAACCCCAATTTAATTTAATTTAAGAATTTTAGAATTTAATTAAAGCCCAGAACTGAAGCCCAAAATCAAACCCAAAACTCAAACCCCAAATTTAATCCCTAAAATTTAACCCCTAAAATTTAAACCCCAAATTAAAGCTCAGAACTAAAGCCCAAAATTGAAGCTCAAAATTTAAACCCCAAATTTAAGCCTAGAACTGAATTAAAGCCCAGAACCAAACCCCAAAATTTAAACCCAGAACTGAATTAAAGTCCAGAACTGAAGCCCAAAATTTAAACCCCAAATCAAGCCTCAAATTTAAGCTCAACATTTAAATCCCAAATTGAAGCCCAGAACTGAATTAAAGCCCAGAACTGAAGCCCAAATTCAAGCCCAAAATTTCAGCTCAAAATGTAAAGACAAAATCTAAGCCCACTCTGCCGTGTCCTGTCACCCACACAGGTCCACACTTACACCAAAATTACAGAAAATTTGATTTTTTGTCCTTTTTGGCAGATAGAAAATCCTCAATCCTAAAGCTAAAATCATTCCCAGGTGGATTTGTCCCCCTCCTCCTCCTCAGACATTTCCCTCCCATCCAATTCCCAGTTTCCCACAGAAATCATTTCAGTCTGGAAAATTCCACAGAACACCAGGGACAGCGCCCAGTACTGCCAGGTGGAAAACAAAGCAGGAGAACACCACCAAAGTTGATTTTCATAATAATTAAGTTGATTTTTGCATAATAATAATAATAATAATAATAATAATAATAATAATAATAATAATAATAATAATAATAATAATAATAATAATAATAATAATAATAATAATATAACCACCTTGTTTTCCAGCTGGAACACCTCAGTCCTAGGCAGGAATGGCAGGAATTCCCAATTTATTCCTGGGAATATTTGGGATCAGGAATTCGGGAATTTTGGGAATATTTGGGATGGGGGAATTCCAGGATTTGGGAATTTTGGGATAGGGAATTCCAAGATTGGGGGATTTCTGAGAATATTTGACAAAATTTCATCATTTATTCAGTGGTATCTGACACAGCAAATCCCGGAATTCCTGAATCCCATAATTCCATCATTTCCCTCCCTAAATATTCCCAAAATTCTCAAATCCCGGAATTCCTGAATCCCAAAATTCCAGAATTTCCCATCCCAAATATTCCCAAAATTCTCAAATGCAAGAATTCCTGAATCCCCAAATTCCAAAATTTCCCATCCCAAATATTCCCCAAATTCCAGAATTTCCCATCCCAAATATTCCCAAAATTCTCAAATCCTAGAATTCCTGAATCCTGAAATTCCGGAATTTTCCACCCCAAATATTCCCAAAATTCTCAAATCCACGAATTCCTGAATCCTGAAATTCCAGAATTTTCCACCCCAAATATTCCCAAAATTCTCAAATCATGGAATTCCTGAATCCCCAAATTCCCCATCCCAAATATTCCCAAAATTCTCAAATCCAAGAATTCCTGAATCCGGAAATTCCGGTATTCCCCATCCCAAATATTCCCAAAATTTTCAAATCCAAGAATTCCTGAATCCAAAAATTCCAGAATTTCTCACCCCAAATATTCCCAAAATTCTCAAATCATGGAATTCCTGAATCCAAAAATTCCAGAATTTCCCACCCCAAATATTCCCAAAATTCTCAAATCCACGAATTTCTGAATCCAAAAATTCCAGAATTTCCCACCCCAAATATTCCCAAAATTATGGCAAATCACAGAATTCCTGAATCCTGAAATTCCAGAATTTCCCACCCCAAATATTCCCAAAATTCTCAAATCACGGAATTCCTGAATCCTGAAATTCCAGAATTTCCCATCTCAAATATTCCCAAAATTCCCAAATCCCAGAATTCCTGAATCCTGAAATTCCGGAATTTCCCATCCCAAATATTCCCAAAATTCCCAAATCCCAGAATTCCTGAATCCAAAATTCCAGAATTTCCCATCCCAAATATTCCCAAAATTCCCAAATCCAAGAATTCCTGAATCCTGAAATTCTGGAATTTCCCATCCCAAATATTTTCAAAATTCTCAAATCTAAGAATTCCTGAATCCCAAAATGATGGTATTTCACATCCCAAATATTCCCAAAATTCTCAAATCACGGAATTCCTGAATCCAAGAATTCCAGAATTTCTCATCCCAAATATTTTCAAAATTCCCAAATCCTGGAATTCCCAACCTCTGGAATTCCTCCTTTTTTTCCACAGCTCCAGGAGGAAAGCAGCACAGAGAATTCCCACAAACCACATCCCAAAAAATCCAGCCCAGAGCCCCAGGAGGAGTTTCCAGCGACCCAGGAGATTCCTCTGGCTGCCCTGGAGGGCTCAGAGACCTCGGCACGGAGTCAAAATCCAATTCCATGGATTTTAGCCCATGGATACAATTCCCAACTTTGTGTGAGGAGTTACAAACCACAAAGGTTTGAGTAGAATCATGTTGAATATGTCACAGGGTGAAAAAGCAGAATTTTGGGGTTTTTAGAATGGGGGTTCAAGAGGAAAGATGGAAGAATCTGGGCAGGTCCTGTCCTTCTTCTTGGCCTCCACCTTCTGCTGTGATGGTGGCACTGCTGGATTGGTTTGGAGTAGAGACAGACTGTCTGACATAGGGGATGGGTTTTTAATTTAATAATTGGGAAATTATCAAATTAAATAAAGTACAGGTAGGATTTTGTATAAAAAGATAACATGCGCCTGAGGGTGTGGAAAAAGTAGAATTTAGGGGTTTTTAGAATGGGGGTTCAGGAGGCAAGATGGAGGAATCTGGGTGTGTTCTGTCCTGCTTCTTGCCCTCCACCTCCTACTGTGATGGTGAAACTTCTGGATTGGTTTAGAGACAGACTGTCTAACATAAGGGATAGGCATTGGAAAATTATCGTAAATAAAGTACAGACAGTTTTTAGTGTAAAAAGATAACACTGCCCTGAGGGTGTGGAAAAAGTACAATTTTGGAGAAGTTGGAAAAGTAGAATTTTGTGGTTTTAGAATGGGGGTTCAAGATGCGAGATGAGGAATCTGGGCGTGTCCTGTCCTTCTCCTTCTTCTCCTTGTCCTCCATCTTCTGCTGTGATGGCGACACTGCTGGACTGGATTAGAGACAGACTGTCTAACATAGGGGATAGGTATTGGAAAATTATAGTAAATAAAGTACACGTAGTTCTTAATACCAAAAAAAAAATAACACCAGCCTGAGGGTGTGGAAAAAGTAGAATTTTGGAAAAGTAGAATTTTGGGGTTTTTAGAATGGGGCTTCAGGAGGCAAGATGGAGGAATCTGGGTGTGTTCTGTCCTTCTTCTTGCCCTCCACCTCCTACTGTGATGGTGAAACTTCTGGATGGGTTTAGAGTAGAGACAGACTGTCTAACATAAGGGATAGGCATTGGAAAATTATAGTAAATAAAGTACAGACAGTTTTTAGTGTAAAAAGATAACACTGCCCTGAGGGTGTGGAAAAAGTAGAATTTTGGAAAAGTTGGAAAAGTAGAATTTTGTGGTTTTAGAATGGGGGTTCAAGATGCGAGATGAGGAATCTGGGCGTGTCCTGTCCTTCTCCTTCTTCTCCTTGTCCTCCATCTTCTGCTGTGATGGCGACACTGCTGGATTGGATTAGAGACAGACTGTCTAACAAAGGGGATAGGTATTGGAAAATTATAGTAAATAAAGTACACGTAGGTCTTAATACAAAAAAAAACAAAAATAACACCAGCCTGAGGGTGTGGAAAAAGTAGAATTTTGGAAAAGTAGAATTCTGGAAAAGTAGAATTTTGGGGTTTTTAGAATGGGGGTTCAGGAAGCAAGATGTAGGAATCTGGGCATGTCCTATCCTTTTTCTTCTCCTTGTCCTCCACCTTCTGCTGTGACGGTGACACTTTTGGATTGGTTTAGAGTAGAGACAGACTGTCTAACATAGGTAATAGGTAGCAGAAAATTATTGTGAATAAAGTACAGGCAGTTTTTAGTATAAAAAGCTAACACCGCCCTGAGGTTGTCAATGTGCCACAACCCAACCTGCCAGACAGACCTCGGCAGGACAGACAAACAATGAATTAGATAACAGCAAATAAACAACCCTGAGAACCAGAGCCAAGGAATCTTGTGCTCTTCTTCAGTCTTGGGGCTGGGAAAAAGAGACTTTCCAACACCTCGGGGTCATCTCCACACCACAGAGACTCCCGAGAGGCTTCCTCACGGGGCTGGGCCTGGCTTCCCTCAGTGGTCTGGGGAGGAAATTGGGAAATTTGGTGCCAACAGCTCTTGGGGAAGGTGGTGGTGTCACCAAAGCTGAGGAGACACAAGGATTGGGAAGCAGCAGCCAAAGGAAAACTGGGAGCGATTCCAGAGGATTCCAGAGGCCAAGGAAGATGAAAAGTCAGCACAAGTCCATGGAAATGGAGCAGGAATCCAAAGGGATCAAGGGGGGAAGGAGAGACCCCAAAGTCCCCTCCAGGCACAGCTCCTCATGTGCTGATCCATGAAATACCACAGGAATTGGCTTTGGGTTTGAAGGGAAAAGGCTGGGGAGAACATGGGGAGCACAAAGCCTTGGGCAAAGTCCTCTGCTATAGAACATGGAATGAGCAAGGCTGGAAAAGCCCTCAGAGATCCTCCAGCTCACCCCATAACCCTGCACCACCATGCTGACAACAAACCCCGTCCCAAGAGCCACGTCCAGGCCCTTCTGTCACCTCCAGGGAAGCAATTCCAGCCCCAATCCCTGACCCCTGCAGGTGGAGACTCCCAGAGCTCCTCTGAACCCTCTCCAGCAGCTCCACTCTGGGCCCTGGAGCTGAGGAATCCTCATCCCATAAACATCCCAGCCCTCCCCAGCTCCGCACACAGATTATTTTACCACAGAACAATTTTAATGCCGATTCTCGCTGCGTTATTGCCCAATAAAAGCTCCTTCTGTTGTCTTGTGCATTGTCTCCACGAGTGCATTTGGATTTTTCGGAGCATTCTTGGCTCCAGGCCTCGCCCCCTCCTCTCTCTGCTGGGAAGAAATGTGGTCACAGCATCCAGCAGAGGCACAACAAACCCTGGGGACGTGCCTGACATTAAACACCCCTCAAAAATCCCTTCCTGAGGGACAGCAGCTGGTGGAGCACTTCCAGCAGGGGGACAGCACCAGCAGCACCCAGGGATCTGTTTGTCCAGGGATCTGTTCATCCAGGGAACTGCTCACCCAGGGATGTGCCCACCCAGGGATTTGCTCACCCAGGGATGTCCTCACTCAGGGATCTGTTCAGCCAGGGATTTGCTTGTCCAGGGATTTGTTCAGCCAGGGATTTGTTTGTCCAGGGATTTATTCATCCAGGGATTTATTCACCATGGGATCTTTTTGTGCAGGGACTTTCTCACCCAGGGATCTGTCCATCCAGGGAATTGCTCACACAGGCATTTGCTCACCCAGGGATTTGTTTACCCAGAGAAGTGCTCACACAGGGATTTGCCCACCTAGAGATCTGTTCATCCAGGGTTTTGCTCACCCAGGGATCTGTTAATCCAGGGAATAGCTCACACAGGGATATGCCCACTCAGGGATTTATTCACCCAGGATTTTTTCACCCAGAGATTTGCTCACACAGGCATTTGTTCACTCAGGGATCTGCCCACCCAGGGATCTGTTTATTCAGGGATTTATTCATCCGGGGATCTGTTCACCCAGGGATGTGTCCACCAAGGAATTGCTCACCCAGGGATCTGTTCACCCACGGATCTGCTCACTCAGGGATGTGCCCACCCAGGGATCTGTTCATCCAGGGATGTGCTCGCTCAAGGATTTGTTCATCCAGGGAATCGCTCACCCAGGGATCTGCTCAAACAAAGAACTGCTCACACAAGCATTTGCTCACCCAGGGATGTGCAGAGGAAGGCAGCAGCCTCCCTGCCTGGCATCACATCCCTGCCCCAGCAGCTCCCCCTCCTTCCCTGGGGATGGAGGTCAGCCCAAGGGTTCCCTCAGGGCAGGATTTGGCTGGGAATGCCCCATGCAGTTCCTGGTGCCAACCCATTGTGCTGGGAAACTCCTGCTTCCTGCAGCAGATGGATCCATCCACAGCACTCAGCTGTGCCAGGGGAAATTCCTCCCTGCCAGCCCCTCACGGCCTCTACCAGGATGGTTGGTATTGGAGGGGACCCTAAAGACAAGCCCAGTCCCCATGGGGCACCTTCCAGAGCCACATCCAGCCTGGGCTGAGAGCAGAGGGGAGCAAGGTTCCTGTAAACCTTGGGAGATCCTCAATCCCTTCCTGGTAAACACTGGGAGATCCTCAGTCCCTTCCTGGTAAACACTGGGAGACCCTGGATCCATTCCTGGTAAACCCTGGGAGATCCTTCAATCCCTTCCTGGTAAACCCTGGGAGATCCTCAATCCCTTCCTGGTAAACACTGGGAGATCCTCAATCCCTTCCTGGTAAACCCTGGGAGATCCTCAATCCCTTCCTGGTAAACCCTGGGAGATCCTTCAATCCCTTCCTGGTAAACCATGGGAGATCCTCAGTCCCTTCCTGGTAAACACTGGGAGATCCTCAATCCCTTCCTAGTAAACACTGGCAAACCCTCCATCCCCTCCTGGTAAACCCTGGCAGACCCTGGATCCATTCCTGGTAAACCCTGGGAGATCCTTCAATCCCTTCCTGGTAAACCTTGGGCTCTCCACCACCTCACTTCTCCAGGCTGATGTTCCCCCACACCCCCAGGAGCTGCATAGTCCAAATTTGGGATGCAGAGGACCAGGGGATGGTGAATTTCCAATTAAACTTCCCAGAAGCTTCATCAGAGGAGTGTTTTATCAGCCACATGCTCAGAGAGGAAAGCTGGACTCAAAGGTGATGGATTTGGGATTTGTGAGGACCAGAGGAGGCCAGGACTCACATTCCCATGGGAATGTTTGTGTCTGCTGAAGAGAAGAACAGGAATGGGCCTAAATTGCCCAGGAGAACTAGGCTAAACATTGGATGGAGTTCCCTGACTGTGAGAAGGGCTGAAATCCAGAAGGGATCACCAGGGAATGTTCTGGAATCCCTTTAAATTGATCATCCCAAGGAATAAGTCAGAAAGACCCCAAGGAGGAGCAGCCTTGGTGCGTCTGCTGCTCCAGAGACCAAACTCCTCCCCAGGCAGGGACAGGAACCTGGAGGTCCCCAAAATCCCATTTCCCACAGTTTCAACTCCAGAAGAGCTGGAGGTCCGTGGAAACCCCCTGACCCTCACAGATCACCCCTGGTGTCACCAGGAGCTGAAAGAAGGGATGGCTCTGACTCTGGCCATCAAACCTTGCCAGGTTTTCCAAGGATTTCTGAGGGCCCTACTCAACTTTCACTGACAGCACCACACAAATCCCCACTTCCCTCCCTGGCACAAGATCAGGGCTTAAAATCATGGAATGGCTGGGGTTGGAAGGGGTCTGGAGGATCACCTCATTCCACGGGCAGGGACATCTCCCACTGTCCCAATGTCCAAGCTGGCCTTGGACATCCCCAGGGATCCCGGAGCAGCCCCAGCTGGAAAAATATTCCAAAGTCTCCTGAAGAGCTCAGGGACGACCATAAAACACCTTCAGACCATAAATCAGTGGGAAACCAGAGCTGCCATAAAGCCACAGCCATCCCTGGGATGGGATCCAGCTCTTCCCTGCCAGACAAGAGTCCCGAGGAAATGAGGGATAATTGCCCTAATTAACAATAAAATGGAACAACCCAGAATGTCCCTGTTAAATAAAGAAGGAATTTGTGATGCTCCAAAGCCATGAGGAAAAGCTTGAACAAATCCACCTTTTAAAAAAGCCAGGAATGGAGGAACAACCCCAACCCAGGGAGAGCAGAGGACACAGGGAGGATGGGGAGAGGTGGCCACGAGCTCAGCTTCCAAATGGCCTCCCCTTTTCGGGAGGACAATGGGAACAATTCCCGGGAACAAAAGCTGGAAGGACACTTGATTTGAGCCATGTGTGGGACAGGAATGCTCCCAGAGCCGGGTGAGAGAAACCCCAGCCCGTCCAAGCTGGGGAACATTCAGGCAGGGATGAATCATCTTCCCAAAGCTGGAAACAACACTCCGACCCCAAAAGGACCCCTGGAAACAATTGGGACCCCTGTAAACAACACTCAAACCCCAAAAGGACCCCTGTAAACAACACTCAAACCCCAAAAGGATCCTTGTAAACAATACTCAAACCCAAAAAGGATCCTTGTAAACAACACTCAAACCCCAAAAGGATCCTTGTAAACAATACTCAAACCCAAAAAGGATCCTTGTAAACAACACTCAAACACCAAAAGGACCCCTGTGAATCCCAAAAGGATCCCTGCAAACAACACTTCAACCCCAAAAGGACCCCAGTAAACAACACTGAAACCCCAAAAAGACCCCTGTGAACAAGGCTCAAATGCCCAAAAAGACCCCTGGAAACAACACCCAAACCCCAAAAGGAGCTCTAGAAACAACACTCCGATCCCAAAAGGAGCCCTGTAAACAATTGGGATCGCTGTAAACAACACTCTAACCCCAAAAGGGCGCCAATAAACAACACTCAAATCCCAAAAGGAACCCTGCAAACAACACTCAGACCCCAAAAGGATCCCTGGAAACAAGGCTCAAACCCCAGAAGGAGCCCTGTAAACACCACTCCAACCCCAAAGAGCCCCTGTAAACACCACTCCAATCCCAAAAGGACTCCTGAAAACAACACCCAAACCCCAAAAGGACCCCTGGAAACCCCAAAAGGAGCCCTGTAAACAACACCCAAACCTCAAAAGAACCCCTGGAAACAATACAAGACACACAGGAGCAGGGACAGCTGTGGGGTCTGGAACAGGACAGGACACAGGAGTGGGATCAGCTGTGGGATTTGGGACAGGGACATCAGAGTGGGGTCAGCTGTGGGGTTTGGGACGGGGACAGAGCTCAGGGGATCAGCTGTGGGGTTTGGAATGAGGGACAGGAGACACCAGAGTGGGGTCAGCTGTGGGGTTTGGGACAGGACAGGACACAGCAGAGTGGGATGAGTTGTTGGGTTTGGAATGAGGGACAGGACACATAGGAGCAGGGACAACTGTGGGGTTTGGAACAGGATAAAAAGGAGCAGGGAGAGCTGTGGGATTTGGGATGGGGACAGAGGTCAGGGGATCAGCTGTGGGATTTAGGACAGGGGACAGAACTCAGGGGATCAGCTGTGGGATTTGGGGGAGGACAGGACACAGGAGTGGGGTCAGCTGTGGGGTCTGGGACAGGACAGACCAGAGTGGGGTCAGCTGTGGGGTCTGGGACAGGGGGATCAGCTGCCCTGCCCTGGAGGATCCCCAGCCTGACCTGCAGTGGAACTCTGACTTTTCCAGGGTGTGAGAGCACAGCGATGTCACCTTCATTGGGAACTTGGATGGGAAGGGAATTCCAAGCCCAGAGCACGGGGCAGGCAAATCCCAGCCAGAAAATACTCACAGAAAATCCCAGTCACAAAATACTCACAGAAAATCCCATCCTGACCAAAGCACCTTGGATATGGCTGGACTCCATCCCAAAGGGCTTTTCCATCCCAAAAACCACTTTGTAATTCCCACAATGAACCCACAATGCACTCCCACACCCCCAAATCAAAGAGCACCACAAGGAAACAGCTCCAGAGCAGGAAGAACCAGACAGGCTGCCCTGATCCTCATTTTCCAGCAGTGCTGCTTTTCCCAGGACACTCCCTAAGGACAAAATTCCCTTTTCCAGCTGCACCTGCCCAGGGAAAGGGGGAAAATGCCCTTGGCAAGGCCCAGCTGCACTGAAAATGCTGCGAGAGCCCTCCTCCTCCTCCTCCTTTCTCCATTCCCAATAAATCACCACATTCCTCTCAGGGAACTCAAGGTCACCTTTTTTTCTGTAGTGGGGAAGAATTCTGGACAAAAAAAATACATAATTTTAACTGAGAGTTTGGGGCAGAAAAATCACCCACACCCAGTGGGACAGCACAGGGAAAATAATTAAATATTTATTATTAAATATAATAAGTATTGTGGCTATTATTAAATAATATTATTTATTAATTAATTGATGATGACTAATATTATTAATTTATTTATTATTGAATATAACAATTAAAATTATTAATAATAAATTAAATTTTATGTGCAAACACATCAGCAAAACATCATGGATAGTCCTGAGGGAGGTGTCTGCTCATCCTGGGGGTTCTCAAACCTCAGCACAAACCAAACCTGTCCAACCACAGATCCATGAGGAATTGTTGTATTTTTATGTTATATTATTGTCTTTTTATATGTTATATTGTTATATTGTTGTATTTTTGCATGTCCTATTGTTGTATTTTTCTATGTCATATTGCTGTATTGTTGTATTTTTCTATGTTATATTGTTATATTTTTCTATGTTATATTGTTATATTATTGTATTTTTCCATGTTATGTCGTTATATTGTTGTATTTTATATGTTATATTGTTATATTTTTTATTTTTACATGTTATATTATTGTATTTTTCTATGTTATATCGTTATATTGTTGTATTTTATGTTATATTGTTATATTTTTGTATTTTTACATGTTATATTATTGTATTTTTCTATGTTATGTCATTACATTGTTGTATTTTATATGTTATATTGTTATATTTTTGTATTTTTACATGTCATATTATTGTATTTTTCTGTTATGTCGCTACATTGTTGTATTTTATATGTTATATTGTTATATTTTTGTATTTTTACATGTCATATTATTGTATTTTTCTATGTTATGTCGTTATATTGTTGTATTTTTATATGCTATATTGCTATATTATTGTATTTTTCTATGTTATACTGTTACATAGTTGTATTTTTATATGTTATATTGTTATATTATTGTACTTTGATATGTAATATTGTTGTATTAATGAGAGAGGAGGGCCCAGAGCTCCCAGTCCCACACACAAACCCCAAAAAGGAGCTGTTTGTGCTGGAAATAATTCTGATTCCCAATCTGCTCCACAAAACCCCCCCAAGAAGCAAAGTCGGGCTTATTTAGGCTTCAGACTGAGCCCAGCCCAGATTCCAGCCCCTCTGCCCTTCTCTCATTTCCCTCTTAATTGCTTCATCTAATTAAAGAACTTCATTAGCCCAGCTTTGACTCTCATTAAACTTGGCCTTTTTTTCCCCCTCATCGTTTTTGTGTCATTTTCAAGCCTTGGGATGTTATTTTTAGAGGATTTGGGAGCTTTGTGTGGCTGTAGGGAATCAAGGGCTGCTCCCAGGAGGGATTCCAGGGAATTCCAGGCTGGATAAATTAGAATTCCAGGATGGATAATTCCATCCTGGGGTGCAGCAACAGCTCCTGAGCACCCCAAAATTAACGGGGAGCTGCCAGGGGAACGTGGGGATCAACCTGCACTCACTGCTCCTAAACCCCTCTGCAAAGCTTCCTCAGGGAATGAGCGAACTGAAAACCAGGGCAAGTAACTCAAAACCAGGGCAATTAACTGAAAACCATGGGAAAAAAATTGAAAACCATGAAAAAAATTGAAAGCCGTGGTAATTAATTAAAAATCATGGCAACTCATTGTAAACCATGGCAATTAACCCAAAACCAGGGCAATTAATTGAAAACCATGAAAAGAAAAAATTGATAACCATGAAAAAATTGAAAACCATGGATAAAATTGAAAATCGTGGTAATTAATTAAACATGATGGCAAGTAATTGAAAATCATGGGAAAAATTGAAAATCATGGCAATTAATTGAAAACCATAGCAATTAATTGAAAACTATGGCAATTAATTGAAAATCATGGCATTTAATTGGAAACCATGGCAATTAACTAAAAGCCATGGCAATTAATGGAAAATCATGAAAAAAATTGAAAATTGTGGCAATTAATTGTAAATCATGGCAATTAATCGAAAACCATGGCAATCAACTGTAAATCCGGGCAATTAATTGAAAACCATGGCAATTAATTGAAAACTATGGTAATTAATTTAAGATCATGAAAAAAAATTGAAAACCATGAAAAGAATTCAAAATTATGGCAATTAATTGAAAACCATGGCAATTAATTGAAAACATGAAAAAATTTGAAAACCATGAAAAAAAAATTGAAAGTCATGAAAAATTTTAAATCATAAAAAAAAATTCAGTCATGGCAAGTAATTGAAAACCCTGGCAATTAATTTAAGACGATGAAAAAAAAATTTGAAAACCATGAAAAAAAATTGAAAACCATGAAAAAATTGAAAATCATGGTAATTAATTAAAAATCATGGCAATTAATTGAAAGCTATGGGGAAAAAAAAACTTGAAAGCCATGAAAAATTTTAAATAATGAAAAAATAAATTAATCATGGCAATGAATTGAAAATCATGGCAATTAATTGAAAACCATGGCAATCAATTGTAAATCATGGGAATTAATTGAAAACCATGGCAATTAATTTAAAGCCATGGAAAAAAACTTGAAAGTCATGGCAATTAATTGAAAACCATGGCAATTAATTGTAAACCATAGCAATTAATTAAAAACCATGAAAAAAATTGAAAACCATGGCAATTAATTGAAAGCCCATGGCAATTAATTGTAAGTCATGGCAATTAATTGAAAACCATAGCAATTAATTGAAAGTCATGAAAAAAAATTGAAAACCATGAAAAAAAATTGAAAGCCATGAAAAAATATTGAAAGCCATGAATAATTTTAAATCATAAAAAAATTAAATCATGGCAATCAACTGTAAATCATGGGAATTAACTGAAAACCATGGCAATTAATTGAAAGCCATGGGAAAAAATTTGGAAGTCATGGCAATCAATTGAAAACCATGGGGAAAAAAATTGAAAATCATGGCAATTAATTAAAAATCATGGCAATTAATTGAAAGCCACGGGAAAAAAATGAAAATCATGGTATGTAATTAAAAATCATGGTAATTAATTGAAAATCATGGCAATTAACTGTAAACCATGGAAAACATTTATAACCATGGAAAAAAAATTTTAAAACATGGCAATTAATTGAAATTCATGGCAATTAGCTATAAACCATGGCAATTAATTGAAAATCATGGAAATTAACTGTAAACCATGGCAATTAATTGAAAACTCTGGCAATAAAACTTCTGGAATAAATCAGCAACCAAGGATGAACCAGACAGGAACAAAACAGGAAGAGGAGATTGACCAGATCACACCTTCCAAAGTTATTCCTGATATTCCCAAATCCTTCCCTCCCACACCCCGCACATCCCAGGGGATCTCCAGCATCCTTCAAAATCCTTTATTCCCAATTTCCTCTGCCCAGCCCGGGAATGGCCAAACCCCAATCCCGGATTTTGCCACTGGATGGCACCAGAGGAAATCCTAAAAATTCCAGCCCAGATTCAGAAAGCAAAACCCAAACCCGAAAGGGAAGAATCCTCGGGAAGGTTTGGGGAAGGAAAATGTGAGTTTCTTTGAAGGAGTTCAGAGGAGGTCCTGGAGCTGTTTTGGGAGAGCTGGGAATGTTCCCCTGGAGAAGGGAAAATTCCAGGGAATCCTCAGAGTCCCTGCAGGGGCTCCAGGAGAGCTGGAGAGGGACTGGGGACAAGGCCTGCAGGGACAGGAGCCAGGGAATGGCTCCCACTGGGAAAGGGCAGATTGGGCTGGGATCTTGGCAAGGAATTGCTGGCTGGGAGGGTGGGCAGGGGCTGGGCTGGAATTCCCAGATTTGCTGTGGCTGCCCCTGGATCCCTGGCAGTGCCCAAGGCCAGGTTGGATCCACCTGGGACAGTGGCAGGTGTCCATGCCATGGATGGGATTCAAGGTCTCTTCCCACCCAAACCATCCCATTATTCCAATCCTGGGTTCCATCAATGATTTAATTCAGTGTTTAACACAACATTCCCTGCCTATGGACACTGGGGGATATTTCCTATTTATTTCCTATTTATTTCCAGATCCTGGCATATTCTGAGCTGGAAGGGACCTCAGGGATCAATTCCTGCTCCCAAATGACTCAGCCTGGGACTGAACCCTCCAACCAACCGAGCCCATCTCAGGCTCTAAAACTGCCCTAAAGTACCTCTAATATTATTTATTTGTAATTCTTTGTCCCTAAATCCTTCCGGAGCAGTCACAGCTCCTGCATTCCCAACCCCTGGATGAGCTCAGCCTCCATCCATGGAGCAGCACTCCCCAGCCCAAGCTCCCTCTGGGATAATTCATTTGTCTTTTGGGATTTGCTGCTGTTTGCAGAGGATTTGGGATTCCCTGGAGATGGAGGCTGTGGCCAGTCCCAGTCTGTGCTGAGGACTAGCTCCCTTTGGATTTGTGCTGAGTTTTCATTTTTATGAAGATTTCCATGGCCAGGCTGTCTGGGCTAACAACAGCAGGCATAAATTGGAGTTAAAATGAAGAATTTAATTAAGATTCCCAGTGGCCAGGCTGTCTGGGCTAATAATTTTAGAGTTAAAATGAAGATTTTAATGAAGATTTCCAGTGGCCAGGCTGTCTGGGCTAACAACAGCAGGCATAAATTGGAGTTAAAATCCTCTTGGCACTCGTGGGACCTTCAAACCAATGAGGAAATCCTTTTTTCTTGGATACTTGGCCCAACTGGCTCAAATCCCAGCATTTCCTGCCACAGGCTGTGTTTAAAGACACTCAGACCTGGCTTTTAATTATTCCAATGTAATTTTGGCCCTGGTTTGGGGCCAGTCCAGGCTATTAATGGCTCGGGATTCAGAGGTGGTTTGTGGGAAGCAGGAATGAACGTGGATGTGGCTCAAGGGATTCTCCTCAGGGACGTGTCCTGCTCAGGGGTGGGAGGGGGATTTTTGTCCTGTGCCAGGGATGCCAAGGAAAAGCAGGAATTGCTTTGGTTCCTGTGGAGCAGCAGGTGAGGGATGGAAAATCCAGGCTGGCAGTGCCAGGGGAGTTTTCCAAAATGCAGTGCAGGAAATTCCAGGGAAGGGATGGGATTCCTTGTCCTGGCTGATCCCAAGCTCCCCATGGCCCATCCCAAAGCCCTCCAGGCCAATCCCAAACTCCCCCAGCTGACCCCAAAGCCCAGCAGCCCATTTTAGAGCACATTCCATGGACCAACCCTACAACACCAAGCACAGGAACATCATTCCTAAAAGGAAGCAGCTTGTTAGAGCTCCAGAATTTTTAACTTTCTGTACAAACAGACTCTAACTCCCAGGAAAATACTATATTTGACCTAAAACCATAAAACAAACTTGCAAAATTAATTACTACCACAAAAAATTAAGAGTGCATAATTAGTTGAAAGTGTGTAATATCACAAAGTGGAAAATTTGAAGTTTCGAACTTTAAATACAGTAACAAATATGAAACAAAATAAAATATAAATAAAATATAAATTGTAAATATATTTACTATGTCTATATTATGAAGCTTAGAACTTTAAAAATAGTAATAAATATGAAACAAAATAAAATATAAACAAAATATAAATTGTAAATATAATATGATATATTTGCTATTTATACATTATGAAGTTTATAACTTTAAAAACAGTAATAAAACAAAATAATAGTAATGAATAGTAATGAAACAAAATAAAAACAAAATATAAATTGTAGATATAATATATTTACTATTTCTATTTTGTTTATATTTTATTAAACATAATAATATAATTAAATATACATAATAATATATATTATATAATATATATTATATATATTTAAATATATATTATATATTAAATATATTTACTATTTATAATTATGAAGTTTAGAACTTTAAAATATAATAAATATGAAACAAAATATAAATATTAAATATATTATATTTACTATTTATAATTATGAAGTTTAGAACTTTAAAAATTAGTCATAAATATGAAACAAAATAAACTATAAACAAAATATAAATATTAAATATATTATAATTATATAATATTATAATGTACTATAATAAATATATAATATAATAATTCTATACACTATAATTATTATATTGTATAAATTATGCTATAAAGCATATATTATATAATATATATTATATGTTATATATTATATATATTTTATATATATAATATATATAATATATAAAATATATATATATATATATTATATATATATATAAACAAAAAAAAAAACAAACACAATCCCCAGGATTCCTGGAGAGTTGTCCCTCCCAGCTCTGTCCCCAAGCACAGGAAGCTCAGGATGCTGTGTGAAGCTGATAGTGCAGAAGGAATTTTAAAAAGCCACCATCTCCTGCCTCAGGCCTGCAGCCAATTCCCTTCACAGCCTTCGGGGTCTCCACACGGAAAATTAAGGAGAAGGGGAATAAAAGAAAACAAAAAAACCCCAACAACATGTGGAAAACAAAGGAATTATGCATGGAATTTGTGTCCTGCAGCCCCCAGCCCAGCTCCTGGAGCTGATCCCCAGTCCTGGAATCCTCTGGAGCTGCTCCTTATCTGCTCCTTATCACAGAATCCCAGAATAATGAGGTTATCAGCAGGTCCAGGCGTTTCCATGAGCTCCCTGATCACAGGGAACAGGGAGCAATTCCCAGAGCAGGAGCATCACCCTGAGCCCATCCAGGAATTCCCGCTCAGCCCCAAAGGGGCACAGTGCTCATTCCATGGGATTGAAAATGTCAGCACCACCCTGAGCCCATCCAGGAATTCCTGCTCAGCCCCAAAGGGCACAGTGCTCATTCCATGGGATTGAAAATGTCAGCACCACCCTGAGCCCATCCAGGAATTCCTGCCCCAGCCCCAAAGGGCACAGTGCTCATTCCATGGGATTGAAAATGTCAGCACCACCCTGAGCCCATCCAGGAATTCCTGCCCCAGCCCGAAAGGGGCACAGTGCTCATTCCATGGGATTGAAAATGTCAGCACCACCCTGAGCCCATCCAGGAATTCCTGCCCCAGCCCGAAAGGGCACAGTGCTCATTCCATGGGGTTGGAACACTCTGGAATTCTGGATTCAGCCAGGGATGCTGAGAGTTGGGATCTGCCCCATGGAGGCTTTAGGATCAGAGGGAATTCCCTGGGATATCCCAGCATCCAGGAGAAGGGAATTCTGCCACAACCACATCATCAGGAATGACCCCTCTTATCCCAGGGTTTTCCACAAAATCAGCTCCCAAAGCCACAGACCGGAGTCAGCACTGAGGGAATCCCACAAAGGAATCCATCCCCCAAATCCCATCCCACATGGAGGGAACTCCACAAACCTTTGGAATTCATTCCTCTAAGCCCCATCCTACAAACCTCTGAACTAATTCCCCCAAATCCCATCCCATGTGGAGGGATTCCCACAAGCCTGTGAATTCATTCCCCCAAGCCAGATCCCATATGTAGCGGATCCCATAACCTGTGGATCCATCCCATAACCTGTGAATCCATCCCTCAAACCCCATGTCCCATGTGTAGGGGATCCCATACCCTGTGGATCCATCCCAAACCCTGTGTCCCGCATGTAGGGAATCCCATAAGCTGTGAATTCCTTCCCCTAAGCCCCATCCCACATGGAGGGGATCCCATAACATGTGAATTCCTTACCTTCAAGCCCCGTCCCACGTGGAAGGAATTCTACAAACCTATGAATTCATACCCCAAATCCCATCCCAAGTGGAGGGAATCCCATAACCTTGTGAATTCATTCCCAAAGCCTCATCCCACAAAGCTGTGAATTCATCCTCCCAAATCCCATCCCACATATAGGGGATCCCATAATCTGTGAATCCATCCCCAAACCCCATCCTACATGTAGGAAATCCCACAACCTGTGGATCCATCCCCCATACTCCATCCCACGTGGAAGGAATCCTACAAACCTGTGAATTCATACCCCAAATCCTATCCCATGTGGAGAGGATCCCACAACCTGTGAATTCACTCCTCAAACCCCATCCCACATGTAGGGAATCCCACAAACCTGTGGAATTCCTTCCCCCAAGCCCCATCCCATATAGAGGGGATCCTATAACCTGTGAATTCATTCCCCAGACCCCATCCCACATCGAGGGAATCCCACAAACCTGTGGAATGGATTCCCCCAAGCCCCATCCCAGAATCCTGTGAATTCATTCCCCAAATCCCATCCTAGGTAGAGGAAATCCCATAACCTGCAGAATTCATTCCCCCAAACCATGTCCTACATGTAGGAAATGCCATAATCTGCGAACCCACCCCAAACCCCAAGCCCACATGTAGGAAATCCCATACCCTATAAATCCATCCCAATCCCGTGTCCCAGCCCTGCGCAGCCCTGGCCTGTCCCACCCGGTGCCCTTCAGGGCAGTTCCGGAGTTTTCCTCCAGATTCAAAAATAACCTCAGGACTTTTCCTGTTTGGGAAGTGGGCAAAGGGAAAAACACCACGGGATGCTGCTCCAGCTGGGAAAATCCCAAAAACGCCCCGGCCCCGCACAGGATGTGTAAAAATAAATAGGGCTGCTGATAGGATCAGGACACGGAGAGTCCTCAGCCCCACCTTGGCCCTGCCCTGCACACACCGGCCCCTGGGGATGCCTTGGAGCAGGGAAAAGGGATTTAGGGACAGGGAAAAGGGATTTAGGGACAGGGAAAAGGGATTTAGGGACAGGGATAGTGGGGTTTAGGAAAAGGGAAAAGGGATTTAGGGACAGGGATAGTGGGGCTTAGGGACAATGGGGTTTAAGGGAAAGGGAGAATGGGATATAGGGAAAAGGGAGAATGGGGTTTAGGGATAGGGAGAGTGGAGTTAAAGAAAAAGGGAGAACAGGATTTGAGGGAAAAGGGAAAAAGGGATTTAAGGAAAAGGGAGAATGGGATTTTGGGGTTTAGGGAAAAGGGGGAAAAGGGACCTAGGGACAAGGAGAATGGGGTATAGGGAAAAGGGAGAATGGGGTTTAAGGAAAAGAGAGAATGGGATTTAGGGAAAAGGGAGAATGAGGTTTAGGGAAAAGGGAGAATGGGGTTTAGGGAAAAGGAGAAAAAAGAGATTTAAGGAAAAGGGAGAATGGGATTTTGGGATTTAGGGGAAAGAAAAAGGAGTTTAGGGAAAGGGGGGAAAGGGATTAGGGAAAAGGAAGAATGGGATTTAGGGGAAAGAGAGAATGGGGTTGAGGAAAAAGGGAGAATGGGATTTGAGAGAAAAGGTAGAATGGGATTTTGGGATTTAGGGGAAAGAGAGAAAGGGGTTTAGGGAAAGGGGGGGAAAGGAATTAGGGAAAGGGAGAATGGGGCATAGGGAAAAGAGGAAAAGGGGATTTAAGGAGAAGGGAGAATGGGATTTAGGGGAAAAGGGAAGAAAAGATTTAGGGAAAGGGAGAATGGGATTTAGGAAAAGGGAGAGTGGGGTTTAGGGACAGGGAAAAGGGATTTAGGGACAGGGAGGGTGAGGTTTTGGGAAAAGGGAGAATGGGATTTAGGAAAAGGAAGAATGGGATTTAAGGAAAAGGGGATTTAAGGAAAAGGGCGAATGGGATTTAGGGAATGACCCAAAGCTTTGGAAGGGCACAGAGGGTGATTAACTCAGGCATTAAACCAGGCAAGGAGAAATTAACCCCAGAGATACAATTATCACCTCTGGAGAGGGATCCAGGGGAAAATTCCAGTACATTCCAGGGCCTAAAGAAGCTCCAGGAATAAAAATTATTTTTTATAATTTTATGTATAATTGATCTGATCATCTCTTTATATATTTATTTTCATATATGTTATGTTTATTATATATTTCTTTTAATATTCTCTGTGTATATAAATATATATTTCTTACACATGTTGTATATTAATATTTTTATTTTACATTTCTTATATATTTATATTTTTATACTTTTGTGTGTATTGTGTATATTTATATTTTTTCTGGATTAGATACAGTTTATCTCTATTTAAATATATGTTTTATATATATATTTGATACAACAGCTGGAACACACCAAATTTGGGGATTACCCTAATTAATCATCACCTAATTAAGAAATTAAAACTAAAACAGGAGAGAGAAGAGAAGGAAAAGTTCCCACATGAAGGATTTGCAGCAGAGACTAAAACCACTTGTATAAACTAAAAACTCAGTGGCATAAACTAAAAAATCAAGATCACAAATTAAAAAACTCAGTGGCATAAATTAAAAATCAGTTGAGTAAATTAATAAAATCAGTAGAATACATTAAAAACCAATTGAATAAATTAAAAATCAGCAGTATGAATTAAAAACCAGATGTATAAATTAAAATAAGCCAGGCCCAGCCCATGGTGTCCAAACCCCTCCCGGAAAAGGAAACAATCCCAGGAGCAGGGAAATGCCTGGAATTCCTCGGGATCAGGGGCTGCAAATCACTGCTAAAAATAAAAACTCATCCAGAATCCCTGAACCTGTCTGTGCTCCCAGGGACTGAATTCCATATTGCATCCAGGAATCCTGGAATGCCCTGATGGGAAGAATTCCATATTCTACAGGGAATCCTGGAATGTTCTGATGGGAAGAATTCCATATTCAGACAGGAATCCTGGAATTTCCTTATAGGAAGAATTCCATATTCTAAATATTAATCCTAGAATGTCATGATGGGAAGAATTCCATATTTCACACCAGAATCCTGGAATGTCCTGATCAGAAGAATTCCATGTTCCACCCAGGAATGTCCCAATGAGAAGAATTCCATATTCTACCCAGAAATCCTGGAATGTCCCAATGGGAAGAATTCCATATTCCAAATATGAATCCTAGAATGTCCTAATGGGAATAATTCCATATTCCAAATATAAATCCTGAAATGCTCCAATGGGAAGAATTCCATATTCCACACCAGAATTCTGGAATGTCCTGATCAGAAGAATTCCATATTCCACATGGGAATCCTGGAACATCTCAATGGGAAGAATTCCATATTCCACAGGGAATACTGGAATGTCCTGATCAGAAGAATTCCATATTCCACACAGGAATGTCCCACTGGGAAGAATTCCATATTCCATATATGAATCCTGAAATACCCCAATGGGAAGTATTCCATATCCCACACCAGAATCTTGGAATATCCTGATCAAAAGAATTCCATATTCCACATGGGAATCCTGGAATGCCCTGATGGGAAGAATTCCATATTCCACCCAAGAATGTCCCAATAGGAAGAATTCCATATATTCCAGATATTAATCCTGGAATGCCCCAACAGGAAGAATTCCATATTCCACACAGGAATCCTGGAATGCCCTGATGGGAAGAATTCCATGTCCCACACCAGAATCCTGGGATATCCTGATCAAAAGAATTCCATATTCCACATGGGAGTCCTGGAATATCTCAATGGGAAGAATTCCATAGTCCAAATATTAATCCTGGAATGTCCCAATGGGAAGAATTCCATATTCCAAATAGGAATCCTTGAATTTCCTTATGGGAAGAATTCCATATTCCACCCAGGAATGCCCCAATGGGAAGAATTCCACCCAGGAATCCTGGAATGCCCAATGGGAAGGAACCCAGAGGATCTGGGATGCAGCTCCTGGCCCTGCAGGGAAAATCCCTCCCCAGCATCCCTGGAGCTCCAGCAGCTCTATTTAAATACATGTTTTCTATATATATTAGATACAACATCTGGAACACAACAAATTTGGGGATTGCCCTACTTAATCATCACCTAATTAAAGAACAACAGCACCCTCCCCGTGCTCAGCTCCCAGCAGCACTCTTGGTCTGGGACCATTTCTCTGCCTGATCCGATTTCTGTGTGCCCTGACCACCCCGAGTTATTTTCCTCAGCAGCCTCACCCAGCCCAGCCAGGCTGATTTCCTCTTGCACTTCCTGCTTTTATTTCCAGCTTCCATTGATTTTCCTGCCTGGGCACTGCCTGCAGCCTCTGCTCCACAGCTCAGCCCCAGGGAGAATTAAATCAGTGTTTGTTGTGATTCCCTCTAAAATCTGAGGATGGGCAGGCAGCAAAACAGGCTCTGAAGCACCAACACCCCTCCTATTTTGTCCTTTTATCCCCATTCTTATTTAGTTTCCAATAAAAATTAAAGCCCTGCCTAACAAGCCCAGTTTGGAGCAGGATTTAGCAGAGCATCCTGCACATCAAACTTCTGCAGCAAACTCAAATCTGAGCACCAGCACTAAAAAGGAGAAAAAAAGAATAATTCTGATTTTGCTCCTAACCTGCAGGACCTAAATCTTGTCCTGGGAAAAACACAAAGATCCTTTCAAAAGGGAAAACCTAAAAACCAAAGCTGCATCCCACATTCCAGCTATGGGAATGACCTGGAATTAGATGTTAAATATCCATAACCTCCCCTGGATCTCCATCAGACAGATAATTTTAAGAAAAATCACAAAACACAATTTTATTTCAAGGTTATTTTACAAGGATCTCTATTATTAGACAGACTCAAACAGGAAGGAAATTAGATTTTGCTTCCCATGAGACAATATTTAGTCATTAATTCACACCGCCATAAATTAAGAAATGAAGCTTAAATGTAAAAACTCAACACTTTACAGCCATCAGACCTAAATAACCACTGGGTTTTTCCTACCACCACTATTTTTAGCCAATTTGACCCCCCCTGAGCTGCAGGGTAATATTTAAGGCATTTTAAGAAGCCCAGCCATGGAATGCAGGGATGTGTCACCACAGCTCCCTTCCAGCTCCTATTTTGGAATTCCTGGCTGGTTTGCCTGGCACAGCTCAGTCCATGGGTGGCACCAGCTGGGAATGGGCACTCGGAGCTCTGTGCCCAGGGAGAGACAAATGGAGAAACACAGAGCAGGGATCTGGGGTTGGGTTTGTCAGGGGGAAATTCAACCCCAAATCTTGGCTTGAAGAGAATTTCACTGCAGGAACAAGGAAGGAGAGGAGAGGGACTGGGGACAGGGGTGGAGGGACAGGACACAGGGAATGGCTTCCAGTGCCAAAAGGCAAAGAGAGATGAGAGATTGGGAATTGGGAATTCCTGGCTGGGCTGGAATTCCCAGATTTGCTGTGGCTGCCCCTGGATCCCTGGCAGTGCCCAAGGCCAGGCT
Organism: Melospiza melodia melodia; assembly: GCF_035770615.1. Lineage (NCBI taxonomy): Eukaryota > Metazoa > Chordata > Aves > Passeriformes > Passerellidae > Melospiza > Melospiza melodia. Next base: position 90,065,833 of record NC_086198.1, on the reverse strand, counting down.
GGAGCAGCCTGGGACAGGGTGGGGGGTGTCCCTGCCATGAATGGGGTGGATGGGATGAGATTTAAGGTCCCTCCTAAGACAAATCATTCCAGGATTCTGGAGCCAGGCTGGAAAGGCTGGGAATGTTCCCCTGGAGAAGGGAGAATTCCAGGGAATATTTAAAATCCCTGGAGGGGCTCCAGGAGAGCTGCAGAGGGACTGGGGACAAGGCCTGCAGGGACAGGAGCCAGGGAATGGCTCCCACTGGGAAAGGGGAGATTGGGCTGGGATCTTGGCAAGGAATTGCTGGCTGGGAGGGTGGGCAGGGGCTGGGCTGGAATTCCCAGATTTTCTGGGGCTGCTCCTGGATCCCTGGCAGTGCCCAAGGCCAGATGGAGCCCCCTGGGACAGAGGGAGATGTCCCTGCCCATGGATGGGGTGGAATAAATGAACTTTAAGGTCCCTCCAAGCCAATCCTGAGCAGGGAAATCTGGAATATTCAAGGGTCAGTGTGGGATTTTCTGTCCTCACTGAGGGAGCTGAGCACAGAGTTTCTGTTTCTCACAAAGGCAGTTCCTCCCTCCTGCAGGGAAACCTCCCCACGTTGGTTTCCAAGCCAAGAGCACAGGAAAATTCCCCTGGACTGAAAATCCCAAGGCTCCTCCAGTCCTGCTCCAACACCTGAACACTCTTTGGTTCATCCTGAATCCCACACCAGATCCTGGAGCTTTTCCAGCCCCACACCCTGCAGCACATTCCCATACAAATGTGGGAATGAATGCCTGGGCATTCCCAACAAATCAAGGAACCACTCAGAGATGGAAAAACCCACAAGGACCAACAAATTCAACTCCTGACCTGTAGGAAATGGATTTACAGAGAATTCTCAAAGTCTGACAGGAGTCACACACAGAGTGCATCTGTATGCAAGCCTTGAGATAAGAAATGCTGATAGAAATGCCATGGAATGAAACAGACATTGTTCAGAAACAGAAATAAAAACAAGCTTCAAAAGATGACTTTACAAAAAAACCTGGATACTTTATAGAAATCTATAAAGAACACATTAAGACTCATGAAAAATAATTTTAGATTATGAACTTTAAAGCCTTTGCAGTATGGTGTGGCAAAAGCTGATAAGCCAAGAAATGCTTCTAGTGGATTGTAATTAAGAAATAGTGAGCTTTTAATAGTAATAGTGCAAATTAAAACTATATTATATATATATATAATCTCTATATGTATTATCTATATATATCTATATATAGATAATTATAATCTATCAATATATAGATAAATATAATCTATCAATACATAGATTATCTAGCTATATCACCTATATGTCTAGGTGGAATATAACATACAATAAATAATATAATAAAATAATAAAATAATATATTTATCTATATTATAGCTATATTATCTACATACCTATTACCTATATTATCTACATTATACACATATTTATATACAGATAGAAATAATTATAATTTATCTATATATCTAGATATATCTAGATATGTATCTATCCATATTATACCTATATTATCTATATTTTTAATATAAATCAATATATAATTATAATCTATATCTAGATAATCTAGCTGTATTATCTATATATGTCTATATATCTCTAACTATATGTTATATATCTATATTTTATCTATAGAGATAGATATATCTATAGCTATCTATTTATCTATCTATAACTATATTATATACCTATTATATATCTATATTATCTCACCCTTCCAATGAAACTAAAAATAGAATAAAAGTTTTTAAAACCTCTCAGTCAAAAAAAATAAAAGTTTAATTCAGGACAACTCCATCACCGCCACCCTGTCCCCAAGAGCTTTGTCCAAATTAATCTTTTAGAGCTGCATCAGAAGATTTATTAAAGGAGGTTCTTTTGGAAAGCACATCCACAGGAAATCCTGTGCAGCCAGGGGTGCTGGATCCTGATTTTTCAAGGAATTCTGGCCCCCAGGGAGGAAGCACCTTGAGCAGGACAGTGCCAGCAGAAAGGTCAGCCCAGAGCAGCTCCTGCCCTGCCAGGGTGACAAGGGACAGCTCTGGTGGCAGCACAGTCCCACAGGAGCCCTTCTGGTGGTGCTCAACCCCACAGAGAGCAGGACAGGAGGTTTGGAGAGCTCCTCCCTGGAATCACAGAACCCTTCAGGAAAAATTTTTAACACCATCCAGTGCAGCCCCAAACGCAGCAGCACCAGGGCCAGCACTGCCCCTGTCCCCAAGTGCCACATCCACAGGGCAGGAAATCCTTCAGAGATGGGCACTCCAAACCTCCCTGGGCACTTCCAAGGCCTGACACCCCTTTCCATGAGGAATATTCCCAATAATCCACCCTGAGGCCGTTCCCTCTGCTCCTGTCCCTGTTCCCTGGCATAAGATCCCAAATCCCCCCCAGCTGTGCCCTCCTGGCAGGAGCTGTGCAGAGCCACAAGGGCCCCCCGAGCCTCCTTTGCTCCAGGCTGAGCCCCTGCCCAGCTCCCTCAGGGATTGTGCAGCCCCTGCCCAGCTCCCTCAGGGATTGTGCAGCCCCTTCCCAGCTCCCTCAGGGATTGTGCAGCCCCTGCCCAGCTCCCTCAGGGATTGTGCAGCCCCTTCCCAGCTCCCTCAGGGATTCTGCAGCCCCTTCCCAGCTCCCTCAGGGATTCTCCAGCCCCTGCCCAGCTTCTGGGGGAGGGTTTGGGATTGGGGCTGGCAGCAGGATGGGGAGGGGGAGATTCTGGGAATCCCTTCCCTAGGATTGAGGCTCTGGGCCACGATTCAGGCTCTGGGCTTGGGTTTGCCCCAGGATTTCACTCCCAGAGAAGAACCCAGTGTGGGAAGTACCGCTCCTCCATCCCTGTGAGGTGTTAATGATGGGAGCAAACTCCATGGATTTTGTTTGGATTCAGCCTCTGGGCTTGGCTTTGTCCCAGGATTTTCCTCCCAAAGGAAAATCCTCAGTGGGAAGCACTCCCCCTCCATCTCTCAAGGTGCTAAGAATGGGAGAAATCCCACAGATTTGGGATTGAGGCTCTGGGCTTGGGTCTGTCCCAGGATTTTCCTTCCAGAAGAGAACCCACAGTGGGAAGTGCTGCTCCTCCATCCCTGCGAGGTGTAAGGACGGGAGCAAACTCCACAGATTTGGGATTCAGGTGTTAATGATGGGATCAAACCCCAGGGATTTCAGATTCAGGCTCTGGGCTTGGCTTTGCCCCAGCATTTCCCTCCCAGAGGAAAATCCAGCATGGGAAATGCTGCCCCTCCATCCCTGCAAGGTTTTAAGGATGGAAGCAAACTCCCAAAGCTTCTGGGATAAACCCCATATCCAGAATTGCAGCAGTGTGATGGAATTCCAGCAGGAATTACAACAGGAATTGTGGGGTTCCAGAGGAGCAGCTCAGAGCATTGAATGCTGGTGGGTGGCAGCAAAGCTGCTCCCAAGGCATTTCTCTGCTCTGAGGTAACTCTGCAAAGAAAATTTCTGCATTCACCCCACTCACCAGGGTTAAACAGCAACAGAGAAGAATTTCAAGGAATAAAAAGACAAAAAAATCCTCCCCTGGAAAATTCAAGAGGCTGGAGTGCAGCTAAGCACACGTGCAAAATTAAAATTATTCAGAAGCAGAGCTAATTAGTTAATATCTGAATAATGAGGAGCTCCTTCAAACATCAGGAGCAGGAAAGCTGGCAGAGCAAGGGAGTGGGAGTTCTTCAACTCCTCTACATGACTGGGCAAAGTAGAAAAAGGGATTTTTTTTTCCTTTTTTTTTAAGGACTAGTTAATAAATATGTAAAAAGCACAATAGAGCAAAGGAGACAAGAGATTCTCTGGGTGGCATTCCCACATTTCCTTCCCCAGGACTCTTGGAAGGAGCCAGACTTGCTCACCAGGGGGATGTGGACACCCAAATTCACTCGAATGTTGAAAGCATTGTGAGAATCCCAAAAAAACAGCACAAATGTGCTAATAAATCTCTGCTCCTCCAGCACAGGCTCCCCAGGGGTTTCCACAGGGCAGGACCATGAGCTGAAGCTCTGCAGAGGACACAGAAGCCTGGAGCAGCTCCAGAGCCAAAGAGGAGCTGCCAGCACTGAGGGAGGATCAGGTGACAGAGGGACAAAAGGGGCAGAGGGACACAGAGGGGACAAACCTCTTCTAAAAACCCTTTAAAATCCCTCTTTAAAAACCCCTTTCTAAAAACTCTTTAAAACTCCTTTTTAAAAACCCTTTCTAAAAACCTTTTTAAAACCCTTTTAAAAAACCCTTAAAAAACTCTTTTTAAAAACCCTTTAAAACTCCTAAGAACCCTTTAAAACCCCTCTTTAAAAACCCTTTAGCCTCCTCTTTAAAAGCCCTTTAAAACCCTTCTTTAAACACACTTAAAAATCCCTTTTAAAAAAACCCTTTAAAACCCCTCTTTAAAAACCCTTTAAACCCATTTTTTTCAAACCCCTTTAAACCCCCAGCCCCAGGCGAAGCAGCCCTGGGCTCCCAGCTCAGCTCAGCCTGCAGGAGCAGGGAAAGCAAAGCAGGAAAGGTCCCTGTGCCCCTGTCCCCCTCCATCCCAGCCCTCTGATCCTTCCAGAACCTTCCCTGGGAGGTGAGAGCTCAGTGGGGAGAGGCAGAGCAGGACAAGGAGTCACCCAAAGGGCTCTGCCAGCAGAAAAATGGGAATTCACTAAAAACCTGAGCCTGGGGAGGCAAAAACCAAAATATGAGTGAGTTAAAATTCCTCCTAATGCTCTGGGACAGCCTAGAGCTGGTCCTGACCCCCTGGGACAGCCTAGAGCTTTCCCTGGTCCTCTCCTAACCCTAGAGTTGCTCCTAACTCTCTGTGACAGCCTAGACCTGCCCCTGGTCCTCTCCTAACCCTAGAGCTGCTCCTAACTCTCTGTGACAGCCTAGAGCTGCCCCTGGTCCTCTGGAACAGCCTAAACCTGCCCCCAGTCCTCTCCTAACCCTAGAGCTGCTCCTAGGAACCAAAGGCAGCACATCCCAGCCCTCCAGGCACCCCAGGACTCATCCCCCTGAGTGAAAGGGCTCCAGTGATCCAGGAAGGATCCTTGGGAAGCTCCTGGCCAGGGAATCTCCAGCATAAACCGAGCCCAAGCTCAGCCTGGAGATCCCTGGAGATCCCTGGGGGCCCTGGCTGGGTTTGCTGCGTGACCCTGGAGCAGCTCCACTCCTCCACCCCAAGGCAGGAGAAGCCAGGAGAGCTCTGGATCAGGAGAATTCCTGGATTTTTTCAGGAATGGCAGCAGGGCTGGGAGAAAAGGGAAATCTGGGAATTACAGAGATTCACATCTCAGAGCTGTGTACAGAACCTCAGGTGAGATGAAATTATCCATAAAATCTGGGATCATTTCAGGATATTCCTTCAGGCAGAGCCAACAAATTAAGCCAGACCAGTCCAGATCATAAATGCCAATCATTTCCCAGGAAAAACTCCTCATATTGGAGTTTCCTTTTTTTTTTTCAGGATTAGCAGCAGGGCTGGGAGAAAAGGGAAATCTGGGAATGACAGGGATTCACCAGCTCTGAAGCACCTCAACACTGGTGAGGAGAAATTATCCATCAAACCTGGGATAATTTCAGGACATCCCTTCAGGCAGAGGTAACACATTGAGCCAAACTTGTCTGGGTCCTAAATACCAATTATTTCCCAGGAGAAATTCCTGATTTTCTTACAGGAAATGCAGCAGGGCAGGGAGAAAAGGAAAATCTGGGAATTACAGAGATTCACTGTGGAGCCTTGTACAGAACCTCAGCACTGGTGAAATTATCCATTAAAATGATCCATCAAACCTGGGATAATTTCAGCTTTATCTCTTCAGGTGTGGATGCCAGTGCTCCACATATTGAGCCAGACCAGTCTGGATCATAAATGCCAATTATTTCCCATGAAAATCTCCTGATTTTTTTTCAGGAATCACAGCAGGGCTGGGAGAACTGGGAAATCTGGGAATTACAGAGATTCACATCTCAGAGCTGTGTACAGAACCTCAGGTGAAGGGAAATTATCCATAAAATCTGGGATCATTTCAGGATATTCCTTCAGGCAGAGATCACACATTGAGCCAGACCTGTCTGGATCATAAATGCCAATTATTTCCCAGGAAAAACCCATTATATTATTTCAGGAATTTCAGCAGGGCTGGGAGAAAAGGGAAATCTGGGAATTACAGAGATTCACCAGCTCTGAGTTGTCTGGAGAACCTCAGCACTGGTGAGGAGAAATTATCCTTAAAACCTGGGATTTTAAAGGGCAGAGATAAATGCTCTACACATTGAGCCAGACCGTAAATACTGATTATTTCCCAGGAGAAATTCCTGATATTCTTTCCTCTTCACCAAAAAACTTGGGATCTGCACAGCACCAGCCTGAGAAGGGAACAACAGCACAATTCCAGCAGCACTGCAAGGATAAAAATCCTTTAAAACCCAATTAATTCTGGACACACCAAGGCTGCTTTTTCAGGAGGGAAAGTCAGGATTTGGGATTTTTTTTTTTTTTTTTTTTTTGCAGATTCCCTATGTGGGTGGCAGGAAAATGGGCTGAAAGCTCCTTCAAAAGCTCCTGGGAGGTTTTTATGAGCTGACAATTTACAGTTGTTGCAGGCAGATTGCTGAGAGAGCCCTGTGGCCAGACAGCCCCTGCTGGGAGCTGATATTCCTGAATTCCTGCCTGGAAAAGGGAAGGGATTTATGGAGCCCATGTAAAGTCTGGAGCACTCAGTGTGATTCCAGCTCGCTGTGCTGATATTCCTGAATTACTGCCTGGAAAAAGGATTGGAGTCAGGGAGCCCACGTAGTCTGGAGCACTCAAGTGTGATTTTAACTCACTGTGCTGATATTCCTGAATTACTGCCTGGAAAAGAGATGGGATTTATGGAGCCCATGTAAAGTCTGGAGCACTCAGTGTGATTTTAACTCACTGTGCTGATATTCCTGAATTCCTGCCTGGAAAAAGGGGTGGGGCTACTGGGATTAATGGAGCCCAGGAAAAGTTTGATTTTAACTCGTGCTGATATTCCTGAATTCCTGCCTGAAAAAAGGATGGGATCGCTGAAGATGGGATTCATGGAGCTCAGGCAAAGTCTGGAGCATTCAGGGTGATTTTAAGTCATTATGCTGATAGTCCATGAATTACTGCCTGGAAAAGGGATGGGATTGCTGGGGAGGGGATTCATGGAGCCCAGGCCAAGTCTGGAGCATTCAGTGTGATTCCAGCTCAGTGTGCTGATATTCCTGAATTAGTGCCTGGAAAAGAGATGGGATTCATAGAGCTCAGGCAAAGTCTGGACCACTCAGCGTCATTCCAGCTCAGTGTGCTGATATTCCAGGAATTCCTGCCTGGAAAAGGGATGGGGCTGCTGAAAAGGAGATTCATAGAGCCTAGGAAAAGTCAGGAGCATTCAGTGTGACTCCAGCTCAGTGTGCTGATATTCCTGAATTCCTGCCTGAAAAAAATGATGGGATTGCTGGGGATAGGATTCATGGACCCCAGGCAAAGTGTGGCACACTCAGTGTCATTCCAGCTCAGAGTGCAGCCCCGGGGGTTTTACAGATGCTGGGGATGATTTTTCAATGATTTCCCTCATGGTGGGACCCTCAGGAGACACTTCTGAGCGAGGAAAGGAAAATCCCCTCCATTCCAAAGCTGCTCCAGGCTCTCCTTCCTCTCTCCCAGCAGGGCTGTCCCAGGAGGAGCAGAATTCCCTCCCCAGCCTGGGATAAACCCAGGGCAGCCCTTCATCCATGGGCTGGGCTTCCTCCTCTGCACATCTGCACCACAGAACGTTGTCCCCGTGTCACCCCAGGACGGGCTGGGACAGCCTGGCCACCCCTGATCCATCCCAGCAGCTCCAGGGGTGCTCCTGCTCTCCATGCTCATCCAGGGGAACCAGAATTCCCAAACTGGGACAGCCTGGCCACCCTGCTCCATATCCCAACTCCAGGGATGCTCCTGCTCTCCCTGCTCATCCAGGGGAACCAGAATTCCCAAACTGGGGCAGTCTGGCCATCCCTGCTCTCCCTGCTCCTCTAAGGAAACCAGAATTCCCAGCTGGGACAGCCTGGCCACCCCTGCTCTGTGCTCTCCCTGCTCATCCAGGGGAACCAGAATTCCCAAATGAGGACAGCCTGGCCATCCCTGCTCCAGGGATGCTCCTGCTCTGTGCTCTCCCTGCTCATCCAGAACCAGAACTCCCAGACTGGGACAGCCTGGCGGTCAGCGTTCAAAAACACATAATCACGGGGGATTATATGTGGTGCTTTTTATTAAGAGCTCTGGGAATCGGGGTATATTCAACCCAAATCTGACTCCGACCATGCATCCGAAATGATCATGTTTTATACTCTATCATTACATAACTTTCATGTTAATTATTAAACTGATATTGTTCTATTGTATACATAAATTTAGCCCCTCTCTGAATTTCCAACATAGTTTCTCACTATTCTTCTTATGGTTATATAATAATTACATTTAATTACTAAACAATCATCGCATCTAACAATTATATAATTTATCATACTGCTCACACAGGTGCAGTTGATCTGGGAAAGCACAAAGCCTGACATTTGAGATTCTATCTTTAACTTTTTCCAGGGTTCCACTATCATGGCCACCCCTGCTCCATGCCCCAGGGATGCTCCTGCCCTGTGCTCTCCATGCTCACCCCCAAGGGAACCAGAATTCCCTGGAACCAGAATTCCCAGATGGGACAGCCTGACTACCCTGATCCATCCCCCAGGGATGCTCCTGCTCTGTCCTTTCCATGCTCACCCCCAAGGGAACCAGAATTCCCAAATTGAAACAGCCTGGCCACCCCTGCTCCATCCCAGCAGTTCCAGGGATGTTCCTGCTCATCCAGGGGAAGCAGAATTCCCAAACTGGGACAGCCTGGTCACCCTTGATCCATCCCAGCCCCAAGGATGCTCCTGTTCTCCCTGCTCATTCAGAACCAGAATTCCCAAACTGGGACAGCCTGGCCACCCCTGCTCCAGAGATGCTCCTGCTCTCCCTGTTCATCCAAGGGAACCAAAATTCCCAAATTAGGACAGCCTGGCCATCCATCCCTCCTCCAGGGAAGCAACTGCTCTGTGCTCTCCCTGCTCACCCAGGGGAACCAGAACTCTAAGCCTGGGACAGCCTGGCCACCCCTGCTCCATCCCAGCTCCAGGGATGTTCCTGCTCTATCCTTTCCATGCTCATCCAAGAATTCTGGAACCAGAATTCCCAGGCTGGGACCCAACCCCCTGCTCCAGGGATGCTCCTGCTCTGTGCTCTCCCTGCTCATTTAGAACCAGAATTCCCTGGAACCAGAATTCCCAGGTCGGGACAGCCTGGCCACCCCTGCTCCAGGGATGCTCCTGCTCTCCATGCTCATCTAAGGGAACCAAAATTGTAAGACTGGGACAGCCTGGCCACCCCTGCTCCATATCCCAACTCCAGGGATGCTCCTGCTCTCCCTGCTCATCCAGGGGAACCAAAATTCCCAAACTGAAACAGCCTGGCCACCCCTGCTCCATCCCCAGGGATCGTCCTGCTCTCCCTGCTTATCCAGAACCAGAATTCCCAAATTAGGACAGCCTGGCCACCCAGGGATGCTCCTGCCCTGTGCTCTCCCTGCTCATTCAGAACCAGAATTCCAGAGGCTCAGGGAGGGCAGGGAAGGGATAGAGCGAGCTCAGGATGTGAGAGCACAGCTGGAACCCAGAGCCCCAGACCCCAGGGCCAGTCTAGACACTGGGAAGCCACAAAGGAGCCCAGCATGAGTGGAGGGAGCAGATCCAGCTGGAAAACAACTCCCAGGAGGCGGGAGAGGACAAAACCCCTCCCCATGAGCAGGAATGAGCCAGGTTTGTGCCTGCCCAAAGCTCCTGAACTTCCCCAAATTCACCAAAACTCAGTCCTGGCTCTGGCCCCACAAATCCCTGTGTGCCAGCTCCTGCCTGGGCTGGAAATCTGGGATAGCCACAGCCAAACCTCCTTCAGCTTTTTGGGTAATTTCTCCATCCTGTACCAAGGGACAGCTGTGGGAAACAGCAAAACTCAGATGATTTTTAGAAAGTTGTAAAACAACTTCCATTTTAGGAGATGCTGGGAGCCCAGAGGGGATGAAGAAGAATCCCAGGACTTGCTTGAGCCATGTCTGGGTGGCACACAGGAAATAAGTTGTGTTCAGCTACTGAATACAATTTTTGGGGGTTGTTTCAGTATTTTTCCTCCCTTAAATTCCATTTGCAAAATTTTAAAAGTCCTTTGCTAAAGTGCAAAATGCTTTTAAGGAGCAATTGAAAGTCACAATGCTGTGAGGTGGGAAAAGTTGGTGGTTTTATAGTTGAGAGGAACCGAGCAAGATCCAAAACTGTGCATGGCAAGCAGAGCACCTGACATGACTGAGAAATCACTGCTGTATCAAACCTGGAGTTTCTCTGGTTTGCCAGCACTGTTTATATAAGTTTCTGTGCTCAGTTTCCCAAATTCAGCTCCAGAATCCTGGATGCCACAGGAGTTTCTGGGCTCAGTTTCCCAAATTCAGCTCCAGAATCCTGGATGCCACAGGAGTTTCTGGGCTCAGTTTCCCAAATTCAGCTCCAGAATCCTGGATGCCACAGGAGTTTCTGGGCTCAGTTTCCCAAATTCAGCTCCACAATCCTGGATGCCACAGGAGTTTCTGTGCTCAGTTTTCCAAGTTCAGCTCCAGAACCCTGGATGCCACAGGACTGTCAGAATTCCAACCCAGCTCCACTGGAAAATACAGCAGAAAATAACCCAGAGAACATTCCCTGTCCACAGCGCCAGCCCGAACTCAGGAGCAAAAATTCCAGGCTGGGAGGAGCTGGGATGGAATTCCCAGAGCAGCTGGGGCTGCCCCTGATCCCAATCCAGGTTGGATCCACCTGGGACAGTGGAAAGTGGAGGAACAGGATCATCCTTAAGGTCCCTTCCCACCCAAACCATTCCAGGATTCCCTGATGTGTCAACCACCCCAGACATAAAACCCTAATAAATATAATACACATAATCGTAAAAATAACAAATATCTAACATAATATTGACATTATCCTAATAAATATAATACACATAATCCTAAAAAAAACCTCAAAAAAGAGGAGCTGGAGTGTTCCAGCTGGGCACAGGGAGGTGCCAAGCAGGGAATGGCCATGGAAAACACCCAGGCCAGGCAGGAGCTGAGGCAGGAATTAGGGAGCTCAGCTTAATCCCAGCCCTGCCTTAATCCACTCAGGAGCTGCCCAGGACCTCACTGAGCCTCCTTTCACTGCTCTGATCCCTGAAAATCCCCATTTTCTGTTCCAGAGTTTCACATCTCCACGATTCTGGCTGAAATCCCAGCCTGGCTGATCCATGCCCAGGTAGAACATTCCTGATTCTCCTGCAGGGCACTGGGAAACACCAAACAGGGCTGATAAAGAGCACCAAGGAACAGCCTGGAAAGCAAACACACACCTGGGAGGGAACAAAACCCAGGGAGGAGCTGCTTGCAGGACACAAAAACCACAGGATCAGGCAGGGAAGTACAGGAATCACCTGGAAATTGTTTCCAGAGGACAAAAAAGTCACAAAATCAGGCAGGGAATTACAAGAATCACCTGGAAATAATTAGAAGAGGACACAAAAGGCAGGGAATAACAAGAGTCACCAGGAAATCATTGCCAGGTGACAAAAAAGTCACAGAATCAAGCAAGAAATTACAAGAATCACCTGGCTGTCATTGCCAGGGGACACAAAAGTCACAGAATCAGACAGGGAATAACAAGAATCACCTGGATGTCGTTTAAAGAGGACACAAAAGGCAGGGAATAAAAAAAATCAGCTGGAAATAATTTGAAAAGCACAAAAAAAAAAAAAAAAAAAAAAAAAAAAAAAAAAAAGCCAGGGAATCAGGCAAGGAATAACAAAAATCACCTGGAAATCATTTGAAGAGGACAAAAAAAGGCATCAGAATCAAGGAAGGAATTACAAGAATCACCTGGATATCATTTGAAGAAGACACAAAATGCCACAGAATCTGGCAGGGAATTGCAAGAATCACCTGGAAATCATTTGAAGATGACAAAAAAGGCCAAAGACTCAAGCAAGGAATTACAAGGATCACCTGAAAATCATTGCCAGGGGACACAAAAGTCACAGAATCAGGCAGGGAATAACAAGAATCACCTGAAAATAATTTGGACAAAAAACGTAACAGAATCAAGTAAGGAATAAAAAGAATCACCTGGATATCATTTGAAGAGGACAAAAAAGCCACAGAATCAGGCAGGGAATTAAAGAATCACCTGGAAATTGTTTGAAGTGGACAAAAGTCACAGAATCAGGCAGGGAATTTACAAGAAACATCTGGAAATCATTTGAAGAGGACTAAAAAAGCCAGGGAATCAGGCAGAGAATTACAAAAATTACTTGGAAATCATCTGAAGATGACAAAAAAGGCCACAGAATCAGGCAGGGAATTAAAAGAAACACCTGGAAATCATTGCAAGAAGACAAAAAAAAGCCACAGGATCAAGGAAGGAATAACAAGAATCACCTGGATATCACATGAATAGGACTAAAAGGCACAAAATCAGGCAGGGAATTACAAAAATCACCTAGAAATAGTTTGAAGAGGAAAAAAAAGCGACAGAATCAGGCAGGGAATTACAAGAATCACCTGGATATCGTTTAAAGAGGAAAAGAAAGCCAGAAAATCAGGCAGGGAATTACAAAAATCACCTGAAAATAATCTGAAGAGGACAAAAAAACCAAAAACCTGGGGAATCAGGCAGGGAATCACCTGGATGTGATTTGCAGAGGACGCAAAAGGCAGGGAACAAGAAAAATCACGTGGAAATCATTGCATGAGGACGAAAAAAGTCACAAAATCAAGCAAGGAATAACAAGAATCATGTGGAAATCATTGCCAGGGGACACAAAAGTAAGGAATTACATGAATCACCTGGAAATTGTTTCCAGAGGATAAAAAAGTCATGGAATCAAGCAAGAAATAACAAGAATCACCTGGAAATCATTGCCAGATAATAAAAATGTCACAAAATCAGGCAGGGAATTACAAAATCACCTGAAAATAATTTGAAAAGGACAAAAAAAAAAAAAAAAAAAAAAAAAAAAAAAAAAAAAAAAAAAAAAAAAGCCAGGGAATGAGGCAAGGAATAACAAGAATCACCTGGATATCATCTGAAGATTACAAAAAAAAAAAAAGCCACAGAATCAAGCAAGGAATAACAAGAATCGTCTGAAATCATTGCCAGGGGACACAAAAGGCATGGAATCAGGCAAGGAATAACAAGAATCACCTGGAAATTGTTTGAAGCGGACAAAAGTCACAGAATTAGGCAGGGAATTACAAAAATCACCTGGAAAGAAATTGAAGAGGACAAAAAAAGCCACAGAATCAGGCAGGGAATAACAACAAACACCTGGAAATCATTGCAAGAAGACAAAAAAAAGCCACAGAATGAAGTAGTGAATAACAAGAATCACCTGGATATCACGTGAATAGGACTAAAAGGCACAAAATCAGGCAGGGGATTACAAAAATCACCTGGAAAAAAAAAAGCCAGGGAATCAGGCAAGGAATAACAAGAATCACCTGGATATCATCTGAAGATTACAAAAAAAAAAGCCACAGAATCAAGCAAGGAATAATAAGAATCGCCTGAAATCATTGCCAGGGGACACAAAAGGCATGGAATCAGGCAAGGAATAACCAGAATCACCTGGAAATAATCGTAAGAGGACAAAAAGGCCACAGAATCAGGCAGGGAATAAAAAGAATCACCTGGAAATTGTTTGAAGAGGAAAAAAAAAGCCACAAAATCAGGCAGGGAATTGCAGTCAGAGGGGCAGGTGCAGGGACAGGAGCCACAGCTGAGCTGGCAGGGCAATGACACCACTGAGAGGGGCAATTCCTGCTGGGACTGGGGCAATTCCTGCTGGGACCGGGGCAATTCCTGCTGGGAAAGGGAAAGCAGGAGGGGTTTGCAGCCTGATGGGATTTTAAAGCAGAGAGAAGACACAAAACCACGGTGAGCACACCTGGGTGGCTCCCAGGGCTGCTTTAACTCCTCAAATGTTGATTAAAAACCTTTGGAATTTATCAAAGGCTGCTTAAAGATGCTGCAGGAGCTGCCCAGGGCTCTGCAGGGCTCGCACAGCTCAGGGTGGTGAAGCACAGAGGATTAAAAAGTGACTTAATCCAGGCTGGGCTTGAGCCAGGAGGTGACACCAGGTGTGCAAGGACACTGCAGAGCAGCAAGGACAGCAAAACGTCCCCAGGGGGAGAATAAAAGCTGCTTTAAATTATTTAAACTGGTTTTAAATTATTTAAACTGCTTTTAAATGACTTAAACTGCTTTTAAATTCAGATATTATTGGGACAGCCCTCAGATTGCAGGGAAATGGGTGAGGTTTTACTCCCATTTTATGGGGTGCCATAAGGAAACCCCACTGTCACCCATCTCTAGACTGACACAGGCCAGCACTGATTAAAAATAATACAAACAGTTTTTGTAATATGTAACACAAAAATAAATACAAACCCCAGCTCAAAGGGACAGAAGGAGCGAGAAACTTCAATTAAACACAACAAAAATGAGAGCACTGGGGTATCACAGTTAGCCAAGAGCTGGTTTTAAGTTAGAAGGTTTCTCTTTCTTTAAAAGCTTTTCAAGCATTTTTCTTACAGATATTTTTTGTAATATATAATACTAAAAATATTTAAATATATCAATATATATCTATATGAAATATATACACATATAATTATATATTTATAATATATATATATAAACACACATATATAAATCTCTAAATACAAACCCCAGCTCAAGGGGACACAAAGAGCAACAAATTTTAATTAAACATAAAAGAAATGAAAGCACTTGGGTATCACACTTAGCCAAGAGCTGGTTTTAAGTTAAAAAGTTTCTCTTCCCCTAAAAGGTCTTCAAGCATTTTTATTACAAATATTTTGTGTAATATATAATACTAAAATTATTTTAAATATAGCAATATATATCTATGTAAAATATAAACATATATAAATATATATAAAATATTTATAAATATATATATATATCTAAATACAAACCCCAGCTCAAGGGGACAGAAAGAGCAACAAACTTCAATTAAACACAATAAAAATGAGAGCACTGGGGTATCACAGTTTGCCAAGAGCTGGTTTTAAGTTAAAAAGTTTCTCTTCCCCTAAAAGGCCTTCAAGCATTTTTATTACAAACACTTTTTGTAATATCTAATACTAAAAATATTTAAATATATCAATATATATCTATATAAAATATATATTTATATATGATTATATAGACTATATATACTATATAAATATATATAATAACTATATATGAATATATAACTCTATAAAAATAATATAACTCTATAAATATATAAATAAATAGATCTCTAAATACATACCCCAGCTCGAAAGGACAGAAAGAGCAACAAACTTGAATTAAACACAACAAACATTAGAGCACTTGGGTATCAAAACCAGCTCTTAGCTAACTCTAAGTTAGAAAGTTTCTCTTCCCCTAAAACGTCTTCAAACATTTTTATTACAAACATTTTTGTAATATATAAGAATTAAAATATTTATATATATAAAGATATAAAATAATACATATATAAATATATATATAAATAATATATATATCTAAATACAAAACCCAGCTCAAGGGGAGAGAAAGAGCAACAAATTTTAATTAAACACAATAAAAATGAGAGCACCTGGGTATCACAGCCAAGAGCTGGTTTTAAGTTAAAAAATTTTCTTCAAGCATTTTTATTATAAGCATTTTTAGTAATACACCATATTAAAAATATTTTGAAATATATCTGTGTATATATATATAAATATATAGAGATTTATATATAAATATATAAAATATATTCAAACAATATATAAAATATCTCTAAATACAAAACTCAGCTCAAGGATACAGAAAGAAAAAACTTCAATAAACACAATAAATATGAGAGCCCTGGGGTATCACAGCCAAGAGCTGGTTTTAGGTTAGAGAAAGTTCTTCAAACGTTTTTATTTTGTAATACATAATACTAAAATATTTTAGATATATCTATATATATATATATATAATTCCATCTTTTATATATAAATATATTTTATATATAAATATATTATATATATAAATATATAAATATATAAAACATATAAATATATATCCATATATAATATGGATATATAATATATCTCTAAATACAAACCCCAGCTCAAGGGGACAGAAAGCAAAGACTTCAATTACACACAATAAAAATGAGAGCCCTGGGGTATCACAGCCAAGAGCTGGTTTTAGGTTAGAGAAAGTTCTTCAAATGTTTTTATTTTGTAATACATAATACTAAAATATTTTAAATATATCTATATATAAATATAATTCCATCTTTTATATATAAATATATTTTATATATAAATATATTTTATATATAAATATATAAAATATATAAAATATATAAATATATAAAACATATAAATATATATCCATATATAATATGGATATATAATATATCTCTAAATACAAACCCCAGCTCAAGGGGACAGAAAGCAAAGATTCAATTGCACACAATAAAAGTGACAGCACTGGGGGTATCCCAGTCAGCCAAGAGCTGGTTTTGAATTGCAGTTTCTCTTCCCCTAATAGGATTTCTGACCCTGCAGAATGAAAGGAATCTCCCAAGCCCAGACCAAGAGAGGACCCCAAACCCCTCTGGAAATTCAGGTGTAAGAGAGGAGGGCAATGAGAGCAGGAGATGCAATTAGCAGCAGGGTGTAATTAGGAGAGGCTGGAGGGCAGGGAGAACATCCTGGCTTGGATCCCAGAGCATCCCAGCGTGCTGAGCTCGGGGTCCCTCAGTGCCACCGAGCCCTGGCAGGACACAGAGCACTGAGCTGCGCTGCCAGTGCCATCAAGTGGGGTCCCCAGTTCCCCCATCGGGGTCCCAGTGCCCTGTCAGGATCCCAATTCCCTCATCAGGGTCCCAGTGCCCCTCATCAGGGTCCCCAGTGTCACCAGTGGGGTCCTAATTCCCCAGCGGGGTCCCCAATTCCTCCCATTGGGGATCCCCAATTCCCCCATCAGGGATCCCCAGTGCCACCAGCAGGTCCCCAGTGCCACCAGTGAGGTCCCAATTCCCCCATCAGGGATCCCCAGTGCCACCAGTGAGGTCCCAATTCCCCCATCAGGGATCCCCAGTGGGGTCCCAATTCCCTCATCAGGATCCCAGTTCCCTCATCAGGGATCCCCAATTTCCCCAGTGGGGTCCCAGTGCCCCATCAGGATCCCAATTCCCTCATCAGGATCCCAATGCCCCCAGTGAGGTCCCCAGTTCTCCACTGGGGTCCCCATTCCCCCATCAGGGTCCCCAGTGCCACCAGCGGGGTCCCAATTCCCCAGCGGGGATCCCCAATTCCCCCATCAGGGATCCCAATTCCCCCATCAGGGATTCCCAGTTCCCCCATCAGGGATCCCCAGTTCCCCTCACAGAGGTCCCCACTGCCCCAGAGAGGTCCTCAATTCCCCCACTGGGCTCCCCAGTGCCCACCAGGATCCCAAATCCCCCACTGGGGTCCCCAATTCCCGTCCCCAGCAGGGCCGGGCTGCTCCCCCGGCTGGAGCAGAGCTGGGAGGGACCCCAAGGAGGCCCCTCCTGGCAGGAATTTGTGCCCCTGGCATGTGCCACCCTGCAGGGCCGGGCTCTGCAGCTCCCATCTGAGCCCTGGGAATGTCCCCAGGGGCCAGGAAGTGACAAAATCCAATTGTGCAGCTATAAAATGACAATCCTGCACACCAAAGGAACCAATAAAAGCACAATCCTGCACCTATGAAATGCCAAATGTGCACAGCGAAGGGGTCAGGAACCCATAAAGCCCCAATTCTGCATCTATAAAATGCCAATTCTGCAAACCAAAGGAGTTGATAAAAGCCCAATTCTGGAAACCAAGGGGGTCAGGAACCCATAAAAGCCCAATTCTGCACCTATAGAAGTACAATTCTACACACCAAAGGAATCAAGAAAAACCCAATTCTGCAGCAATAAAAGGCCAAATCTGCAAACCAAAGGAGCCAGGAACCCATAAAAACCCAATTCTGCACCTACAGAAGTACAATCTAGACACCAAAGGAATCAATAAAAGCCCAATTCTGCAAACCAAAAGGGTCAGGAACTGATGAAAGCTCAATTCTTTACCTATAAAAGGCCAAATCTGCAAACCAAAGGAGTCAGAAACTCATAATAACCCAATTGTGCATCTATAAAATGCCAATTCTGCACAACAAGGGGGTCAGGAACCCATAAAAGCCCAATTCTGCACCAATAAAAGCCCAATTCTGCACAACAAAGGAACCCATAAAAGTCCAATTCTGCACCATTAAAAGTCTAATTCTACAAAGAAAGGGATCAGGAACCGATAAAACCCAATGCTGAACCAACAAAAGCACAATTCTGCAAAGCAAAGGGAACAGGAACTGATAAAAACCAAATTCTGCAAACCAAAGGAATCAATAAAAGTCCAATTCTAGAAACCTAAAGGAACTGATAAAAACCCAATTCTGAAAACCAAAAAACCCAGTAAAAGTCCAATTCTGCACCAGCCAAAGCCCAATTCTAAAACCAAAGGAACCAATAAAAACCATATTCTGCAAACCCAAGGAACAAATAAAAGCCCAGTTCTGGAAACAAAAACAAACCAATGAAAGCCCAATTCCACACCAATAAAACCCCAGTTCTGCATCAATAAAATCCCAATTCTGGAAACCAAAGGAAATCAATAAAAGCCCAGTTCTGCACCAATAACAGCCCAGTTCTGCACCAATAACAGCCCAGTTCTGCCAAGCCAAGGAATCAATAAAAGCCCAATTCTGCCAAGCCAAGGAATCAATAAAAGCCCAGTTCTGTCAACCCAAGCCCCAGCACTCCAGCCTGGCCCTGAGCTGAGCCCTGGGAGTTCCTGGAAGAGAAGCCAGCCTGGCTCCTGGACACACAATTATTCCATGATGCCCACAAGAAATGAGTCACCTTTTCTAAAAAAAAAATAAAAATAAAGTTTCCACCATCCTCTTTTCCTGCCTCGGGTGTTTACCCTGAGCTGGGCCAGTTTAACTCTGCCATTCTTGCTGATCATTAATTATAATTAAACGTTCCCCACATCCAGCAGTGAATGAATAAAACCCAAATCATTCCCAGCCCGGATATTTAACAGAGTCAAGCGAGTTCTGTGTTTCTCCTGTGGAAATGCAAAGCTCCACATCAAACCCAGCTCCTCACCTAACTTCAATATCAAGAGACGAGATCAGCTGCGCTTTTTGTCCTCTGAAATGGAAAAAAACCACCCACACTCCTCACCCTGGCAGCTCCCACCCATCCAAACCAGTTTTTGCAGAATAATAAATCTCATTCCCACTGCTCAGTTTGCCTTGAGAAGCTTCACAGGAGAACTCCAGGAAGCAGAGTTCAAGAATTCCCAATAAACCAGGAGATGGGCGATGCTGGAGCACACCCAGGGCTCTGCTGCTCCATAAATCCCAAAGTTTCCGTGCCCAGCTCGGTGCCAGCGCTGCAGCATCGCTGCAAAGCCCAGAGCTCCGAGCCTGGCTGGGCACAGAGGCCCCAGGGGCTGCTCCAGGGGTTCCAACGGGGAAACTGGGAACAGAAATAAATCCAGGGGAGGCTCCAGCCCTGAGCGCAGCCAGCCCTGCCCAGCTGGGGCTGATGCGGAGCAGCCCAAAGCCCGAATTCCCCTCCCGGAGGCACCGAGCTGAGCTCCGAGATAACGGCGTTATCTGCTCGCGGTTTAACCCCGGGATTGCTGAGGGTTTCCGTGATGCTCCCGGTGATCGGGAGGAGCTGGAATTACCCCCATCCGTTCGGGTATCACAAACAATCCCCCCATCCATTGGGGTATCACATACACACCTGCCTCGGCAAACGCTTCGGGGGGACTCCAAGTCCTTGGGAGAACTTCTGCAGCACTTCCAGGGCGGGGAACGACGGGGGAATTACAAGGATGGGGGAATTGACAAGGATGGGGGAATTGACAAGGATGGATAAATTATCTCAGGGTAGCGATGCTGACTTGGTCCAGCAAGCCACAACAGGGCACGGATGTGGATAACTGATCTAAAATAATGCCATTTTTTAGGAAATCGGGCGATTCCTCATCGGACCACTAACACCACACCGGGCACCGGGGCCGGAGCCGCGCTGCCCAAAGCGAACCCCGGGAACGGCGGCTCCGGAGGGACGGGAAGGACGTGACGGAGCGGGGAAGGGGCGAACCCCGCCAGGGAGCGGGGCTGTCCCGGGGGGCTCGGAGAACAAAGGAGCAGCCCGGGGGTGACACGGTGACACCGGCTGGCACAGGGCACGGGCGGCGCTGCCCCGGTGACCCCGCACAGCCCCGCCGGGAGCGCCCCCCGCATCCCCCCGAGCGGAGCAGGATGCGCGCTCCCCGCCCGGTTCCCCCGCGCTCCCGCACCTGAGCGTGGGGCCGATGCAGGCCGTGTCGGTGCTCTCGATCTCGCGCAGGATCCGCTCGTGCTCCGCCGCCGTCTCCAGGCTCTCCAGCTCCGCCATCTTCGGCCGCTCCATGGGGCCGCTCCACCTGCGCGGCCCCGCCCGGCCCGGCCCGGCCGCCAGCGGCACCGCCGGGGCTGCTCGGCCCCGCTCCGCCACCCGCGCGGGGCACCACGGGACATGTAGTGCGGGAGGGGCCCGCGCCGCGCCAGGAACCATGGGAGATGTAGTCCGGGAGCGGGGCTGGGCCGCGCGGCACCATGGGAGATGTAGTGCGGGAGGGGGCCGGGCCTGCGCGGCCGCTCCGCCCAGGGAGGGACGGACGGAGCAGCGCGGCCCCGGGACTGGGGGAGCGGCGGGAGATTGGGTGGGGAGGGTGTTGTACCCATGAAGGGGACACAGCCGTGTGTCCTCCCCGTGAGGACAGAGCGCCATGGCTTGGACATCTCCGTGAATGACAGAGCACCATGGCACTGTCCCCATGCTGTTCCCAGGAGAGGACACAGCCCCATGGCACTGTCCCTGTGTCCTCCTCCGTGAGAGGACAGAGCCCCGTGGCTTGGACATCTCCGTGAATGACAGAGTCCCTTGGCACTGTCGCCGTGTTGTGCCCAGGAAAGGACACAGCCCTATGGCTTGGACACCTCTGTGAATGACACAGCCCCATGGCACTGTCCCTGTGTCCTCCTCCGTGAGAGGACAGAGCCCCATGGCTTGGACATCTCCGTGAATGACAGAGTCCCTTGACACTGTCCCCATGTTGTGCCCAGGAAAGGACACGGCCCTACGGCAGTGACACTGTCGTGACATCCCAGCAGGACAGAACCTGTGTCCCCGTCCCGAGCAGAGGCAGCCCCTGCTCCTCCTGCCCCATGCTGTCCCCTCCTGCCCCATGCTGTCCCTCCGCCCCATAAACGATGGAAAGGTGACTGTGGTCCCGAAGTGTGCAGAAATGCCGCTGGGAAAAGCCGGCGTCCCTGAAGGACAC
Organism: Melospiza melodia melodia; assembly: GCF_035770615.1. NCBI lineage: Eukaryota > Metazoa > Chordata > Aves > Passeriformes > Passerellidae > Melospiza > Melospiza melodia. Next base: position 90,044,278 of record NC_086198.1, on the reverse strand, counting down.
AGAGGAATCCTGCAGCTTTATTCGGATAAAGGGAGAGCTCACCGGGGCACAGCCGTAGGGGTTTTATCTCTCTCGGTTTCCGAGGGCGTAGCCTCCCTTTTATCCCAACTCCGGCCGCGTGTTGCCCCTTCCTTTCCCCATTGCCGAGGAAGGTGCAGCTTTCCCAACCTGCCTCCTCCCTCTCCCCTCTTGAACCGCACATTTCACCCCAAAGTTCAGGAACTCCAGCTTGTGCAGCCCCATCTGTTTCAGGAGTCAGGGTGTCCAGGATCTGTGACAAACCCTTGAAATTAACTCCAAAGCGGCTTGAAATTAACCCAGAGTTAATTCATTCAGGAAGTCCCACTTGTCTGTTTCAAGAATCAGGATGCCCATGCTTGTGACAAACCTGCTGGGTTGAAATTAACCCCAAAGTTCAGGAGCTCCCACTTGTCTGTTTCAGGAGTCAGGGTGAAATTAACCCCAAAGCTCAGGAGCTCCCACTTGTCTGGAGTTTCAGGAGACTGTCCAGGCTCTGTGACAAACCCTTGAAATTAACTCCAAAGCGGCTTTAAATTAACCAGAAGTTAATTCATTCAGGAAGTTCCACTTGTCTGTTTCAGGAGTCGGGGTGAAATTAGCCCCAAAGCTCAGGAAGTCCCATTTATCTGTTTCAGGAGTCAGGGTGAAATTAGCCCCAAAGCTCAGGAAGTCCCATTTATCTGTTTCAGGAGTCTCACCACGCTCTGTGACAAACCCACAGTTTGAAATTAACCCCAAATTTCAGGAGTTCCCACTTGTCTGTGTCAGGAGTCAGGGTGAAATTAACCCCAAATTTCAGAAGTTCCCACTTCTCTGGAGTTTCAGGAGTCTGTCTGGGCTCTGTGACAAACCTTTGAAATTAACCCCAAAGCTCAGGAGCTCCCACTTGTCTGGAGTTTCAGGAGACTGTCCAGGCTCTGTGACAAACCCTTGAAATTAACTCCAAAGCGGCTTTAAATTAACCAGAAGTTAATTCATTCAGGAAGTTCCACTTGTCTGTTTCAGGAGTCGGGGTGAAATTAGCCCCAAAGCTCAGGAAGTCCCATTTATCTGTTTCAGGAGTCAGGGTGAAATGAACCCCAAAGCTCAGGAAGTCCCTTTTATCTGTTTCAGGAGTCTCACCACGCTCTGTGACAAACCCACAGTTTGAAATTAACCCCAAATTTCAGGAGTTTCCACTTGTCTGTGTCAGGAGTCTCTCTGGGCTCTGTGACAAACCTGTTGGTTGAAATCAACCCCAAAGTTCAGGAGCTCCCATCTGTCTGTTTCAGGAGTCAGAGTGAAATTAATCCAGTTCAGGAGTTCCCACTTATCTGTTTCAGGCATCTGTCCCCTCTCTGTGACAATTAGAAATTAACCCCAAAGCTCAGGAAGTCCCACTTGCCTGTTTCAGGGGTCTGTCCGGGCTCTGTGACAAACCCTTGAAATGAACCCCAAATTTCAGGAGTTCCCACTTGTCTGTGTCAGGAATCAGGGTGAAATAACCCCAAATTTCAGGAGTTCCCACTGGTCTGTGTCAGGTGTCTGTCCCCGCTCCGTGACAAGCACACTGCCCGCAGTCGCTAGAATCATTAAGCCCCATCTCAAAGCTGCTCCCAGGCACCCTCTCCCCCCAGAGAGAGTTCCTGTTATCAGTTTCTTGGAAAACAGCGCTGGAATGTCCCGTTCCCAGCACACCTTATCAGGTGCTGTCCTTGCACGGGAATGGAGAGCAGGAATCCCAGATTGTGGCACCACCGAGGGCTCTGCCTTTGCTTTTGTTGTTTCACCTTCTGAGATAGAAATAAATTTCTCCAGCTGTGTGAGCACACCTGGGCCTCCCTCAGCGCTGCTTGTGAGGGTGGAACGCTGCTGGTGTAAATAATGTGGAACTATGGAATGGGTGGGGTTCAAAGGGACCAAAGATCATCTCGTTCCAACCTCCCTGCCAAGGGCAGGGACACGGCCATTGTCACTTTATGAAATGAGAAGGGGATAAAAGAACTCCTCAGAATGAGGCTCCAGGACTGAAACAACACAGGCAGAGTGAGGAAAGCCTGGTGAAAACTCTGAGTTATTAAGGTTGGAAAAGACCTTTAGGATCATCCAGTCCAACCATCCTGCAGCACTGCCACCACTGACCCTGTCCCCGAGTGCCACATCCACAAGGCTTTGAAATCCCTCCAGGGATGGGGACTCCAGCCCTGCCCTTTCCATGAGGAATTTCCCCTATGGAGCCTCCACAGGACCTTAAAGCCCATCCCATTCCACCCCTGCCATGGCAGGGACACCTCCCACTGTCCCAGGTGGATCCAAGCCCCAATGTCCAACCTGGCCTTGGGCACTGCCAGGGATCCAGGGGCAGCCACAGCAAATCTGGGAATTCCAGCCCAGCCCCTGCCCACCCTCCCAGCCAGCAATTCCTTGCCAAGATCCCATCTAAATCTCTCCTCTTTCAGTTTAAAACCATTTCCCCTGTCCTGTATAAAAAGTTGCTCTCTCTCTATTTTTTATAGCACTGGAAGGCTGCAGTAAGTTTTCCCTGGACCCTTTGCCTCTCCAAGTGAGCACCCCCAGCTTTCCCAGCCTGGCTCTAGAGCAGAGCTGTTCTGATGTTCAGATGTTTGTTCAAACCCTCCAAACATCTTTGGGTTCCTCCTCTGGCCTGGTTTCAGCAGCTCCACGTCCTCCCCAGGGCTGGGGCAGCTCTGCAGGTGGGGTCTCACCTGGGCAGGGCAGAGGGGCAGAATCCCCTCCCTCAACCCCTGGTGCTGCTCAGGATGAGCTCAGGATGGGATTGGCAAGGAACAGAAATCAAATGGTCCCTAAAACCAAAACCCAAAGGGAACCCCATCCATCAGCTCCTCCCTGACATTGTGTGGCCACAGCATCACCCCAGCCCCATGTCCAGCTGATTCCCCACCACCACCTCCAGCTCTGCCCGGGATAAAATGTTCCATTCTGTATGAAAAGCTCCACTCTTAGTCCCCAGTCTGTAGCATTTGTCACCTTCACATGAATATTCATTGCTGGCGTCTGCCTGGGATTTGTCCTCATTATTTGCTGCCACACAAACTTTGTCCCGTTTCAGAGCCTGTCCACAAGAAGTTGATTTATTTATTTCTTCTCCCCAGTCACTGCCATAGCCATGCTGAATGGGTATTGTTGGAATTTATTAATCAAATCATCGGGCAAGGCCAACACGGGTGTAGCAAAGATGGCTCATATTCCTAAAAAATGGGATTGGCTTTGCCTGACAGATTCTATTGGCCTTAAACCCTTCTGGCTGCCATTAACCCCTTTATGTTCCCTTAATTTCCTCCTAATGAAGCTCCAGATAATTGGGTTTTATGGAGCTGACAACAGCCTGGTAAATGCTTTAAAATCTCCCCCTTTTAATTGCTGACCTCGCAGTGTTTGCCAGGCCTCCAGAACTTCCCTAGTGGGCCAAAACTTCCTAAAAAATCAATGGGATGAGTCAGAGAAGCCTCGTGTGCAAGTTCCTCTCTGGTTCAACAATCACCTCTGTCCATGACTTCCCAAAGCCAGGAGCAGCTGTCCCAAATCCCTGGAGCAACACAATTATCAGAATTTATTTAATTTTATTTTGTTTTTAACTACACAACCTCTTACTTTTTGTGTTAATTTCGAGGTTTTGTTTTGTGCTGTGGTTTGGTCAGCTCCTGCAACCTCTCCTGGTTTTTCTCCTTCCTTTTCCCCTTCCTTCTCCCTGCTGGATTTTCCAGTGGCTCTGTGCTCTCCTCCCTCCATCCAGCAGTGACAGGCAAGAGGCCAAGCCAGGCTTCAATCTGCTCTCTCTGGTGCCATTCAGGAAAACATTTCCCAGTGGGATCACGGGTTTAGCCACAAATCCGGGAATCAAACAGGGCCAGACCTGGAAAACCCCTCCTGCAGGACACTCAGGGGATCTCCCTGGGCAGGGCACTCCTTTTGGGCTGTGACCTGAAGCCCTGGAGCTGCTTCCTCCCCTCCATCCCCAGCTCCTCCTGCTCTCCCTGCTGCCCTCAGCAAGCCCCAGCTCCCAGCTGGACACGCTCAGGGTTCAGTTTCCCTCCCCAGAGATGTGGAAGAGGTTTTATGTCGATTTCCCGGCTGTTTAGGTGGCCTGGAAAGGCCCAGAGTGGCCTTGGGCAGCCCGCGCTTCAAAGGACGAGGAGAGACTTCTGATCTTGTTTCGGTCTCAGTGTTTATTAATTGTTTATCTAAAAGATTTTCTTTCAGCCCGACAGAGTCTGCACAGCAAGTCAGCCATGGGCACACTCCGCAGCCCCTGGGGCGGTCACTTATCTTTATACCCGAAGTTACGTGTACAATAATTATGATTTTTCTCCAATACCTTCTACTCTTATTAGCCGGTGCACTTCTAGTAAAGACCAATCCCAAAGTGCCACCATCACCACAGAAGATGGAGGCCAAGAAGAAGAAGAAGAAGGACAGGACACGCCCCAATTCCTCCATCTTACTTCTCTAGACCCCCCTGTACAGAAATCCTAAATCCTGTGTTTTACACCTTAATTAACTTATCCCTTCACCATTCACCCCAGTGAAATCCTCCCAGTCCTCATACAGGTGTCGTCTCCTGTGTAGGATCAAAGTCCAGCCACCAGACACTTCTGGCAACATTCCAGGACTCCCGAGCCCCCCAAGGGTGGTCTCGGTTGCTCTGCACCTTCATCCTGAGGTGCTGAGATCCCACAGTTTTACAGCCACTCCTGTGAGCCACAGAGGAGTCTGATAAAAGGATCCACGTTTACCCCTGAAAGAATTTCCTACCAAGGTCACTGACACAGAAACCAAGAAGGAAACAAGGATAAATAAGAGAAACCTGCAACTTCCTACTCCAATGAGCACTTTGTTTGTCTCTCATGACCAATGAGTAAAGGGGTTTGTTGGCCTCACGTGGATTCATCCACATAACCACAAAATAGTCCAGATTTCCAAATATTCCAATCTCCACAAGGTATTTCTGCAGGATAAATCTACATTTTCCAGCCACAGCACCCAGTGGTTAAAGTCCTGCTCTGTGTTATGTTTAATGACTGAAATCAGTTTTTAAGCTTAATTTTTAAGCCTAATATTCCAAATATTCCAGTCTCCACAAAGTATTTTTGCAGGATAAATCCACATTTTGCAGCCACAGCACTCAGATGTTGAAATCATGCTCTATGTTACATTTAATGACTGAAATCAATCTCTAAGCCTAATATTCCAAATATTCCACTCTTCCACAGGGTATTTCTGCAGGATAAATCCACATTTTCCAGCCATAGCAGTCAGTGGTTAAAGTCCTGCTTTGTGTTATGTTTAATGACTGAAATCAGTTTTTAGGCCTAATATTTTAAGTGTAATATTCCAAATATTACACTCTTCCACAAGGTATTTTTGCAGGATAAACCCATTTTGCAGCCACAGCCCTCAGTGTTACATTTAAGGTCTGAAATCAATTTTTAAGCCTAATATTTTTGTAGTGTTCCCCAAATCCCTGTTTGGGACACACCTGGATGCTCCAAATCACAACTTCTGTATCCATATGGATTTTATTCCACTTTTTCTTCTGGCTACAGGAAATTATTATCTGGGCAGACTGGAGATGGATTTCAGCATGGAGTTCTGGCTTCAACCTTCCCAGAATTCGCAGAAATCACAGAATTCCCCAAATGACAAGGTTGGAAGAGACCTTCAAGATCAATGAGTCCAACCCATGCCCTGACACCTTAACTAAAACCAACATTTGTCAAGAATTTTTCAGATCTGAGTTCCTGCTTTCATTAAATCCAGCTCTGGGATCTCTAGTGGAGATTTGGGGTGAAGATCTTTTGGCAAGGTGTGCTGGGGTCTCTAAAGTGCTCCCAAATCCCACAGGAAGGGTTTAGCTCCATCGAGGCAGGATTTGAAGACCTTAGAGGTGAATCCCACCTGAGGGCTGTTCCATGTGGGAATTCTGTGCTTGGGCTGCAGGATGGCAAAGGAGGGGCCACAGTTTATGAGTAGGAGGGAGATCTCCCCTCTCATCCCAGAGATGAGAGATCTCTGGGATGAGAGGGGGGAAGAGATTCCCTCCCTGCAGGCTCCTCCTCACAGCTGCAGGAGGGGGGATCCTGCTGTGCCTCTCAGCCCATCACATCCCATTATCCCATCCCATCTTATTATCCCATCCCATCCCATCCCATCCCATCCCATCCCATCCCATCCCATCCCATCCCATCCCATCCCATCCCATCCCATCCCATCCCATCCCATCCCATCCCATCCCATCCCATTATCCCATCCCATCTTATTATCCCATCCCATCCCATCCCATCCCATTATCCCATCCCATCCCATCCCATCCCATCCCATGCCATTATCCCATCCCACCCCATCCCATCTCATTATCCCATCCCATCCCATCCCATCCCACCCCATCCCATCCCATCCCATCCCATCCCATCCCATCCCATCCCATCCCATCCCATCCCATCCCATCCCATTATCCCACCCCACCCCATTCCATCTCATTATCCCATGCCATTATCCCATTATCCCATCCCATCTCATCCCATTATCCCATCCCATCCCATCCCATCCCATTATCCCATCCCATCGCCCCATCCCATTATCCCATCCCATCTCATTATCCCATCCCATCCCATCCCATTATCCCATCCCATCCCATCCCATCCCATTATCCCATCCCATCCCATCCCATCCCATTATCCCATCCCATCCCATCCCATCCCATCCCACCCCATCCCATCCCATCCCATCCCATCCCACCCCATCCCATCCCACCCCATCCCATCCCATCCCACCCCATCCCATCCCATCCCATCCCATCCCATCCCATCCCATCCCATCCCATCCCATCCCATCCCATCCCATCCCACCCCATCCCATCCCATCCCATCCCATCCCATCCCATCCCATCCCATCCCATCCCATCCCATCCCATTATCCCACCCCACCCCATTCCATCTCATTATCCCATGCCATTATCCCATTATCCCATCCCATCTCATCCCATTATCCCATCCCATCCCATCCCATCCCATCCCATCCCATCCCATCCCATCCCATCCCACCCCATCCCATCCCATCCCATCCCATCCCATCCCACCCCATCCCATCCCATCCCATTATCCCATCCCATCCCATCCCATCCCATCACTCCATCCCACCCTCCTTCCTGCCAGGAATCCAGCTGGATGCAGCCGGACCCAGGGTCAGTCCTCAGGCTGTCTGGGGAGGTGACACAATGAGCTGTGGGGACAGACACCCGGGGGTCCCACAGCCAGAGTGGCCTTCGGGCGACTCAGGAGTCAGTGCTGGGAGCCACGGCCACGGGGACAAGTGACAGGGCCACCTCGGGAGCCATGGCTATGGTCACAGCAGTCAGGGACACCTCGGAGTTACAACACTGGTGACAACAGCCAGGGCCACCTCGGGAGTCACAGCAATGGTGACAACTGCCAGGGTCACCTTGGGAGTCGTGGCAACAGTGACAACAGCCAGGGACACCTTCAAAGCTACAGCCACGGTGACAACAGCCAAGGTGACAACTGCCAGCCCCACCCTGCTGCAGAGCCACAGCCACAATGACAATAGGGACAACAGGCAGGGCCACCTCGGGAGCCACGTCAGCGGTGACAGAAGCCAAAGTCACCTGGAGTGGCTGCCAGCCCTGCCCTGCTGCAGGGACAGAAACCCCCAGGGCTCCTCCTGAAAGCCGTCGGTGCCACTCCTGTGCCCCAAGAATTGAGAGGCTCCTCTCCAAGGAGCCCTGGCAGTGCCACAGCAGGGCAGTGTCACAGGGCAGTGTCACAGCAGGACAGTGCCACAGCAGGACAATGTCACAGGGCAGTGCCACAGCAGGGCAGTGCCACAGCAGGACAATGTCACAGGGCAGTGTCACAGGACAGTGTCATAGCCAGGTGGTGCTACAGCAGGGCAGTGTCACAGGGCAGTGCCACAGCAGGGCAGTGCCACAGCAGGACAATGTCACAGGGCAGTGTCACAGGACAGTGTCACAGCACGGCATGACACAGCAGGACAATGTCACAGGGCAGTGTCACAGGGCGGTGTCACAGCAGGGCAGTGCCACAGCAGGACAATGCCACAGGGCAGTGTCACAGGACAGTGTCACAGCCAGGTGGTGCCACAGCAGGGCAGTGTCACAGGGCAGTGTCACAGGGCAATGTCACAGGGCAGTGTCACGGCAGGGCAGTGTCACAGCAGGACAATGTCACAGGGCAGTGCCACAGCAGGGCAGTGTCACAACATGGCAGTGCCACAGGACATTATCACACCAGAGCAGTGCCACAGCAGGGCAGTGTCACAGCAGGACAGTGCCACACCAGGGCAGTGCCACAGGACAATGTCACAGGGCGGTGTCACAGCAGCACAATGTCACAGGGTGGTGCCACAGCAGGGCAGTGCCAGCTCCACGGTGTTCCCACATCCCTGGGATGGGGTTTCCCTGTGGAAGGGGTTCCCCCTGAGGGAATCCCCTCACATCCCTCAGGATTTTCGGTGTCCCTGACAAAACCAAACCTGTACAAGTTTCCCAGGGCAGGGCTGGAGTCCCCATCCCTGCAGGGATTTCACAGCCCTGTGGCTGTGGCCCTTGGGGACAGGGGCAGCGGTGGCCCTGGCAGTGCTGGGGTGGTTGGACTCACTGATCCCAGAGATCTTTTCCAGCCCTGAGGGTTCTGTGATTCCCTGACACCAAGAGAAGAGCCTGAGCCCGAGCCTGAGCACGGATGGGAGAGTTCTGTGGATTTCCTGCCGATCCCTGTCCGGATCCAGGCCAGGAGGTGCCAGCTCCGCATTCCCAGCGCCAGAGGGTTCCCTGGGACCTGTCCCTGTCACCTCCCGGGGCTTGGAGTGCAATGAGTCCCCCCAGCGCCGGCTGCGAGGGATGCAGGGCAGCCTCGGGAATTGTAGAGGCTGATCCACCCTGGGAGAGGCTGGAATGGGACTCCCAGAGCAGCCTCGGGAATTGTAGAGACTGATCTTCCCCTGGAGAGGCTGGAATAGGATTCCCAGAGCAGCCTCGGGAATTGTAGAGACTGATCCACCCTGGGAGAGGCTGGAATAGGATTCCCAGAGCAGCCTCGGGAATTGTAGAGGCTGATCCACCCTGGGAGAGGCTGGAATGGGACTCCCAGAGCAGCCTCGGGAATTGTAGAGACTGATCTTCCCCTGGAGAGGCTGGAATAGGATTCCCAGAGCAGCTGGGGCCGCCCCTGGATCCCTGAGAATGCCCCAGGCCAGGCTGGACTGGGCTTGGAGCCACCGGGGACAGCAGGAGGTGTCCCTGCCCTGGGATGAGATGATCTTTAAGATCCCTTCCAACCCAAACTATTCTGGGATTCCATGATCATTTCTCAGGTCTCCCGTTCCAGCTGTGAAAAATGCATTTATTTTATGATCGGCTTTTCTCAAATATTAAAACGAATAGTATATGTGTTGTGTTAGAAAGTAATGCTGTATTAATTCTCTTAAGTAGTGTGTTAAATATAGTTTTAGGTTATAAAAAATGTTAAAATAGAAACTATGCTATGTAGGATACTTTTTTAAAGAAAGGACTCGCAGTGAGATAGCAGCCACAGGACACCTGAATTTTTCAGAGAAAAAGAATTTATTGTCCTCTTATCAGAACAAACGAACTTCTTCCCACCTCGAAGGCGCTGTTAAGATTCAGAGGAAGAAGTTGACCGATGACCAGACAGAATCCTGTGTTTGAATGGAATTTATGCATCATGTATGAAATGTATGAATATGCAACAGGCTGTTGGTTTTAAGGGTTAATCCTCTGTTAACGTGGGTCTTTTTTTGGCTTGTGCTGCCCAGAGAAAGGTACCCGGACATCCGTAACTCTTTGTCTTTATTGTCTCATATTGTCCTAATTCAATTTGTCCAAATTATTATTACTCTAATTGTATTTCTATTTTTATAACCATTTTATTACTATTAAACTTTTAAAATTTTAAAAACAAGTGATTGGCATTTTTCACACAGCTCTGGGCTTGTTTGGTCACTACTTCCCTCCCACTGATTTTTACTTTTGAAAAAATTTAATTTAGCAGGAGCAACTTTTAGCAGCTGAAAATAAAATCCTTCCTAAACCACAGAATGGTTTGGGTTGGGATCCACCCTTAAACCCCATCCCATTCCAACTCCTACAGTGGGCAGGAACACCTTCCAAAGGCAATTCCAAGTGTCCCTGAACAGCTGCAGGGATCAGGAATGTCCTGGTGCAGGGCTGGGCTGCTGGAAGGGCATTCCAGCAATCGCTGCCCATTTCCAGCCCCTGTGGGTGCCAGCCTGGGAAGCAGGGCAGCAATCCTGATGGATGCAGGAGACTGGAGCTGCCAAAGCGGGAAGGGGGGAACTGGCAGTGACTGAAGCAAGTTCTGCCATCAAGAAGCTACTTGTGAAAAAAATACACATTTGCTGTCTTATTTTTTTTGCTGATGATCTTAATTTCGCCGAATGTGTAAGATTTGCTTTAGCAAAACAAATAGCGCTCTTGGGTTTTTGCCATGCCATGAATTTTTAATGCTTTATTAGAGTGCTGGAGGGTTCCAGCCCAGTCTGTGGCTGCTTAATTGAGTGAAATCCCACTCCATTACCTGCCTGGAACCATCTGGCATTGAACAGCTGGGAATGAAAGCCTTGCTGCCAGCCCCTTCCATACAGACCAGGTATTCCTTGGAAAAACCCTCCCTGAAAATCGTCTGCACCTTCATGGACAGAGATATTTATTTTTTTAAAAGGATTTTAGGGCTTTTTGTGATCAGAGCAGGCTTTTATTCCCTAGTAAAGTAGCAGTGCTGGGTGCCAAAAGTCGGGATTGCAGAGGGAAAAGGGGAGGGAAGGCTCTTGTGCCCTGCAGGAGTGAGGAGGTGGGGACAAGGCTGGGCAGGCACAATAAAAGGGAATTTATATCTGCGGGGGGAAAAAAATTAAAATGTATTTTAAAAAATTAAAAAGAAATATTTTTTAAAAATATTTTTAAAGTTTTTTTTAAATATTCAAAATTTGATAAAAACATAATTTGAAAAATATGTTGCAAAGTGCGCTGAATAAACGTAACGGGGAAAGGCCAGGGGCAGCCGCGCTGTGGACAGGGGAGGCCCGGCGCTCCAGGGATGCAGCCACATTTCCAGATCCGGTCCTGTTCACGCTCTTGCTGGTTCTGATCCCGGTTCCGTGGCTGTTCCTGGTGCCGGGCTCATTCCCGGTCTGGGTCCCGTTCCTTTCCCGGTCCCGTTCCTATTCCCGGTCCCGGGCCCGTTCCCGCCCCGCCGCTCCCTCACGGAAGCCGCCCCGCCTCACAGCGGCCGCCAGGGGGCGCCCCGCTCAGACCACGCCCCGCGAGCGCGCAGCGGGCCCAGCCCTCTGGCACCGACCAATCAGAGCCGGCGGTGCTGCCCGCGCGCTCCCAGCGGCCATTCACAAAGCGGCGGGGGCATGAATGGGGCGGGTCACGTGGGCAGGCGCGTTCCCACGCCCCCTCCGCTGGGTTCCGGGATGGAGCGGGCACCGGGAGCGGGATCGGGAGCAGGGCTGGGATCGGGATCGGGATCGGGATCGGGGTCGGGGTCCGGGTCCGGGTCCGGGTCCGGGTCCGGGTCCGGGTCCGGGTCGGGGTCTGGCTCTGGCTCTGGCTCTGGCTCTGGCTCTGGGTCAGGATCGGGATCGGGATCAGGATCAGGGTCTGGGTCAGGTTCGGGATCGGGGTCGGGGTCGGGAGCGCGACCGGGACCGGGATCGCTACCGGGGCGCTGGGCCGCCACCGCCTGCGTGGTGACGGGCGCTTCCCGCGGCTTCGGGCGCAGCCTGGCGCGGCTGCTGGCGCCGCAGCTCGGGCCCGGCTCGGTGCTGATGCTGCTGGCGCGATCCGCGGATGCGCTGGCCGAGCTGGCGACCGAGCTGCGCGCCGGGGCCACTGGCAATGGCTCCGGGTGCGGCACCGGGAGCAGCGAGCTGCGGGTGCAGTGCGTGCCCGCTGACCTGGGCTCCGAGGAGGGGCTGCGGAGGGCGAGCGCTGCCCTGCGGGAGCTGCTGCAGGACGCGTCCTTCGGCCGCCTGCTGCTGGTCAATAATGCCGGTACGACACCGCTGTCCCCGCCTGTCCCCCTCTGTCCCCGTCTGTCCCCTCCCCGAGCTCTGCCCTCCGTCCCCGGGGACAGCCGGGCCAGCCCCGCGCGGCTCCGGGCTTGGGATGCCAGCAAATACCCCAAAAGAGAGAAGGAGCTGCGGGATTTCCCCCTGTCCCGGTGTGGGTTTATTAAAGGAATTAATTGGGGGGTTCCTGGAGTGCTTTGCTGCTCCCAAGGTTTTGCTGTGCCCTCCTGCACCTTCTCATCCCCCTGCTCCCCGAATCCAAAGCTTCAGACAAAATTCCAGCCCCACCTTGTGGGTTCTTTCTCGTACCTTTAATGCCTTCAGTGCCCTTTTTACCCATTATGGCTGTAGATCACCCGTGGGTTCCATGGGGGTTCCAGGATCTGGGAGTGCTCTGGCGCAGGGCCCGTGGTGGCCCTTGGGGACACTGTGCTCCAGCCTGGGAGCTGTTTGCATTGGCACAAGGCTGGCAGGGCAGGTCCCTGTCCCCTGTCACTGCTGGGTCACTGTGACCTGAAATGGGCCGGGCTGGGCTCCTCAGGCTGCTGTGGGCCCTGGCAGGGCTGGGCCCCAAAGCTCTGGGGGTGTTGGGTGTGGAACGTGGCAGCCAGAGGGATCGGCTGTGGGGTTGATCTGTAAGAACTCATTTTCCACCTTTCTGGAGGTGTCCTGGGCCAGGCTGGACACTGGAAGCACCCTGGCACAGTGGAAGGACATTGTTTAACATCCCCCATCCCAAACCATTTCACATTTGCAATTCCCAGGCTCCTTGGGAGACATCTCCAAATCCTTCCTGGACCTGACCGACCTGGAGGAGATCAACTCCTACTTCTCCTTCAACATCAGCTCAGCCCTCTGCCTGACCTCCACGGCCCTGAGGGCCTTTGGGGCCCGGCCTGGCTGCAGCAGGACCGTGGTGAACATCTCATCCCTGTGTGCCCTGGAGCCCTTCCCCAGCTGGGCCCTGTACTGCTCTGGCAAGGCTGCCAGGGACATGATGTTCCGTGTGCTGGCCCTGGAGGAACCCGGAGTGCGTGTGCTCAACTATGCCCCAGGTGAGGAGAGCAGCTCCACCTTCTCCTGCCTTTGGGATGGGCATTCCTGCAGCCCAGCCCTGCTCCTGCCCCTCCAGCCCCCAGCAGCACAGCTGGGAGCCCAGTTCCCTGTGCTGCACTCCAAGGCTATCTCCCAGCTGGCTTTTACGTTGGGATCATGGAATTCCAGCTTGGGTTGGGGAGAAGAAACGTGAAAACCCATCCCATTATTCCATCCCATCCCACCCCATCCTATCCCACCCCATCCATGGGCAGGGACACCTATGGGTGCCACTATCCCAATGTCCAACCTGGCCATGGGCACTGCCAGGGATCCAGGGGCAGCCACAGCAAATCTGGCAATTCCAGCCCAGCCCCTGCCCACCCTCCCAGCCAGCAATTCCTTGCCAAGATCCCAGCCCAATCTCCCCTTTCCCAGTGGGAGCCATTCCCTGGCTTCTGTCCCTGCAGGCCTTGTCCCCAGTCCCTCTCCAGCTCTCCTGGAGCCCCTGCAGGGACTCTGAGGATTCCCTGGATTTTTCCCTTCTCCAGGGGAACATTCCCAGCTCTGCCAGCCTGGCTCCAGAGCAGAGGGGCTCCAGAATCCTGGAACGGTTTGGGTTGGGAGGGACCTTAAATCCCATCCCATTCTGTCCCATCCATGGCAGGGACACCTCCCACTGTCCCAGGTGGATCCAAGCCCCAATGTCCAACCTGGCCTTGGGCACTGCCAGGGATCCAGGGGCAGCCACAGCTAATCTGGGAATTCCAGCCCAGCCAGGAATTCCTAATTTCCAGTATCCCATCCTTCCCTGCCCTCTGGCACTGGAAGCCATTCCCTGGCTCCTGTCCCTGCAGGCCTTGTCCCCAGTCCCTCTCCAGCTCTCCTGGAGCCCCTTTAGGAACTTTGAGGATTCCCTGGGTTTTTCCCTTCTCCAGGGGAACATTCCCAGCTCTCCCAGCCTGGCTCCAGAGGGGAACACAACCCCTGGATTTTCCTCTCTCCTGAAGTGAATTGTTTGGGTGATTTTTCCTTTCCCCAGGCCCCCTGGACACGGACATGCAGCTCCTGGCCCGGAGCAGGACTCGGGACCCTGGGCTGCGCCAGCGCTTCCAGAGGCTGCAGGAGCAGGGCCAGCTCATCCCGAGCTCTGTGTCAGCCCAGAAGCTGCTCCAGCTCCTGCAGGAGGATTCCTTTCCCTCCGGAGCTCACGTGGATTTCTTTGACATCTGAGCCCCTCCACTTTTGCCTCCCTGCTTTGCTTCCAGCTGAGCCTTTCCCTGGTGCCTCCAGTGGGACCTTGTTCAAATCCTGAGATTTGGGAAGCTTTAAGGGTATCTCTGTGTGCCTTTTTGGTTTCTGTGTGCCTTGTGGTGCCCTTTTTGGTCCCTGTGTGCCTTGTGGTGCCCTTTTTCATCTCTGTGTGCCTTGTGGTGCCCTTTTTTGGGTTCTGTATGCCTTGTGGTGCCCTTTTTGGGCTCTTTGTGCCTTGTGGTGCCCTTTTTGGGCTCTTTGTGCCCTTTAGTGCCCTTTTTGGTCTCTGTGTGCCTTTTGGTGCCCTTTTTCATCTCTGTGTGTCTTGTGGTGCCCTTTTTGGTCTTTCTGTGCCCTTTGGTGCCCTTTTTTTGGCTCTGTGTGCCTTGTGATGCCCCTTTTTGGTCTCTGTGTGCCCTTTAGTGCCCTTTTGAAACTGGGCAGCAGCTCCTGCTGCTGAGCCCTCACTGGCAGGGCTGCAATCCCTCACTCCCAGGGATTTGGGATTTTTCCTGATGGAATTGCCCTGGAAGGCTCAAATTCAGGAGTTTGTGGGAGCCAAAGGCCCATGAGGGCTGTGCCAGCCCCACAGGAGCCCCAGCAGGAGCTGTGTCCCCCTGTGTCCCCCAAGGAGCCATTCCTGGGCTGGGATGTCCCCTGTGTCGTGTTTGAGGGTGCCCAGGATGAGGGAAGAGATGAGAATCTTGATTCCATGTTTCAGAAGGCTGATTTATTATTTCATTATATGATATGATATAATATTATATGATATTATAAGAAAATTATATACTAAAACTATACTCAAGAAAAGAGGAAGGATACATCAGAAGGGTAGAAAGGAATAATATAAATAATAAATAATATAAGAAATAATAAAATTTTGTGGCTGACCAGAGAGTCCCACACAGCTAGACTGGGATTGATCATTAATTAAAAACAATTCCCATGAAACCAATCAGAGATGCACCTGTGGGTGATCAACATCCAGAGCACATTCCAAGCAATCAGATAATTCTTGTTTACATTTATTTCTGAGGCTTCTCAGGAGGAAAATCCTGGCAAAGGGATTTTCCAGGAGATATCAGTGACAATCCTGGATCCCTGGCTATGTCCCTGTTCCCCTGGGGCTCCTGCAGGGCTGGGCTGGGTTCTGGTTGTCATGATCTGTCCTTACGAACGGGGTTCGTGATGGTTTGTGGGGTGATCTCAGGGTGCAAAAGAACCAACATGGTACAAGGGGGTTTGCAGTGATAAAACAAATGCACCTTTATTGAATGACCACAGCAAAATAGAGGGATTAAGGGAGAGAAAATGATAAAGAGAGAGAAAAGAGAGAGTGAAAGAGGGGGATAGAGCTACCAAACGTAGAGACGAAGTCCTTTGGTCCAGTCCAGTTCAGGATCCGCCTGTTACATCGGGGAGATCTCAAAGTCTCTAACTCAGAGGTTTTTATTATGATAACTCTATTGGAAATTGTGAGGGGGGAAACAGGTACAATAAGGAATTGATGTAACAGGCAGTCCATGCTCTCAGCAGTAAACAGAACCATTGTCTTCTTGGTCCAGCAGTCACAACCTGCAGGCAAACATCTCACTTTGGTCAGCTTTGGTCCCCCACACACCTCCCCGGGCTGGGGGTTTCATGTCTCAGTCCTTGCAAGGAGCAGAGAGGCCTTTGCACATGGGGTTCCATGTCTCAGTCCTTGCAAGGAGCAGAGGGGCCTTTGCACATGGGGGTTCCATGTCTCAGTCCCTGATGGAACAGAGGGGCCTTTGCACATGGGGGTTCCATGTCTCAGTCCCTGATGGAGCAGAGGGGCCTTTTCACATGGGGGTTCCATGTCTCAGTCCCTGATGGAGCAGAGGGGCCTTTGCACATGGGGTTCCATGTCTCAGTCCCTGATGGAGCAGAGGGGCCTTTTCACATGGGGGTTCCATGTCTCAGTCCTTGGAAGGAGCAGAGGGGCCTTTGCACATGGGGGTTCCATGTCTCAGTCCCTGATGGAGCAGAGGGGCCTTTTCACATGGGGGTTCCATGTCTCAGTCCTTGATGGAGCAGAGGGGCCTTTGCACATGGGGGTTTCAGTCCCAGCCCTTGGAAGGAGCAGAGAGGCCCTTTTCACATGGGGGTTCCATGTCTCAGTCCTTGGAAGGAGCAGAGGGGCCTTTCCACATGGGGGTTCCATGTCTCAGTCCTTGATGGAGAGGCTCCTTCCATCCCAGTCTGTCACGGTGGTTGTAAAACAGGTGAAGGTCTTCTGTGGGAGACCACCCGAAACTCAGGAGAAGTCCAGCCAGGCCGAGAGGTGGGAGAGCTTCCAAGGCTGCTGTTGCAAACGGGGCACGGTGCCCCCTTCTTCTTCTCATTGGGCTCAGTGTAGCACACAGCAAACACACCTGTGAAAACAAAAGCTTAACACTGAGCTCTCAGGTCTCAGGGCCTTTGGCGTGTGTAACTTTCTCCTTCAGAGCCAGAGATTTTAGACAGGGGGGTCTTCTCTTCAGTGGTCCCCCAATGATGACCGTGAGGCAGATGAGGGAAAATTCAAACAGACTCTCACACTGGGCAAGGAGCAGCAAAGCCTCTCCCGGTGCTTTTCCCACAAACACCAGTGACGGCCAGGAGAGGGAGCAGCCTTGGAGGAATTGGGAATTTTGGCTGAGGTCACCAGCTCACAGAAACTGAGCAGAGCTCGCAGCAAAGGCACAGCCCTGAGTTCCTGCCCTGCTGCCTGTGCAGGGTTTGGGTCCAAGCCTTGCTCTGGGGCTTCAGCCCCTTCCTTTTAATTATTTGTGGGGGTTTTTTGTCACTTTTCCTTCAGATTGCAGCAGGCACAGACACACAGAGACTTTTCCTCTGGAAAGCTGGTGCAGAAGAGTTGTTTTGAAGTCCTGAAATATGCCCTGGAAATGCCCCTCTGTGCCCCCTCCACCCCAACCCTGCAGCTCAGATTTTGCCCCCCTGGCTCTCCAATCATTAAAATTCTAAAATCATTCAAATCCTGAGGCCTGTCTGCTCTGGGGTTTCTGCTGTGTCTAGCAGGGTGGGTGAATTCCCGCCAGGGTGGGAGGAGGATCCTGGGTTAAGCCCTGGTTTCACCCAGCAAGCACCAGAATTCCCTCCTGGAGTCCTGGCCTCCCCTCTCCGAGCCTTTTCATTAATTCTGTGTTCATTTAATCCTGCCAAGCTCCTAAATCCCTCCTCCCCAGCCAGCCCTGCTGTCTGCTTTCAGCTTTCCTTCCTGCCTAGGACTTTCATTAGCAAAAATCCCTCTGAGATCCCAGCCCTGGCACTGGGAATGTTGGGATTTGATTCCTGCTGGGTTTATGGGGCTGGGAAGCCTTCCTGGGCTGGCTCCTGCTGAAATGTCCCCCCTCTCCTCACCTGCATCCCTGGGGGCTTTCCCCACCCCCTTTTGGGCAGGGATATTTTGGGATCTGGCTCTCTGCATAAAAGAACCTCAGAGCTTCCCAAGATCCCAATTTTCCTGTCCTCTGGGTGTTCTCTGTGCTCTGTCCCTCTGTCCCTTGTCCCCAGTCCCTCTGCAGCTCTCCTGGAGCCCCTCCAGGCCCTGCCAGGGGCTCTGAGCTCTGCCTGGAGCCTTCCCTTCTCCAGGGGAACATTCCCAGCTCTGCCAGCCTGGCTCCAGAGCAGAGGGGCTCCAGAATCCTGGAATGGTTTGGGTTGGAAGGGACCTTAAATCTTGTCCCATCCCACCCCATCCATGGGCAGGGACACCTCCCACTGTCCCAGGGGCATCCAAGCCCCAGTGTCCAACCTGGCCTTGGGCACTGCCAGGGATCCAGGGGCAGCCACAGCAAATCTGGCAATTCCAGCCCAGCCCCTGCCCACCCTCCCAGACAGCAATTCCTTGCCAAGATCCCAGCCCAATCTGCCCTTTCCCAGTGGGAGCCATTCCCTGGCTCCTGTCCCTCTGTCCCTCTGTCCCTTGTCCCCAGTCCCTCTCCAGCTCTCCTGGAGCCCCTGCAGGGACTCTGAGGATTCCCTGGATTTTTCCCTTCTCCAGGGGAACATTCCCAGCTCTCCCAGCCTGGCTCCAGAGCAGCTCCAGGGTCTCCTCTGACCCTGCAGGGACAGGTCCATGTCCTCTGTGCTGGCCTGGGTCATTTTCAGGGACCATTCAACAGGTCCCAATGTCCCCTGGGTGTCACTGTTCCTGGGTGTCAGCATCCCCTGGGAGCTGGAGCCCTGGGAATTGCTGAGAATTCCAGACTTTCTGTGCTGACAGGCTCTGATCCCCAGGAGAATATTGCATTGGCCTGAGGGTGCAGAGAATCTTCCAGAATGGAATGGTGGAACTGGGATTGTGGGTGTGGAGTTTGAACAGAAGTGTGTGATATCACATGGTGGGAAAATCAGTGTTTAAGGGTTTGGAATGTAGTGATGTATATAGAGCAAAATGGAGGGTTTGGGGTGGAGGCTGGTCCTTCTTCACCTCCTTCTTCTCCTTCTCCTTCACCACCTTCTTCTCCTTCACCTCCTTCTCCTTCACCTCCTCCTCCTCCTCCTCCTCCTTCACCTCCTTCACCTCCTTCACCTCCTCCCCCTCCTCCTCCTCCTCCTCCTCCTCCTCCTCCTCCTTCTCCTTCTCCTTCTCCTCCTCCTCCTCCTCCTTCTCCTTCTCCTCCTCCTCCTCCTCCTCCTCCTCCTCCTCGGGTTTGGGTGTTTTTGTGTCATTGGATAAAAAGTCCCCATTGCAGGGCACAGGTAGTTGGGTATTGGGTTAAAAGTAAAAATAATTCAGGTGTCATTTCTTCATTGGACAGTTTATCATTAAAAAGCCTTGGAGAGAGAGAGATGGGGCTCCATTTTTGGCTTGTGAGAGTGAAGTGCTGCAGAACTCAGGGTTTGTGAGACTGACAGAGATAAGAACTAACAAACATCTGAGTCCCAACAAGAAATTCCATCTACACCTTTAATCCCGACCTTGGAAAAAAAACATCTGAGTCCCAACAAGAAATTCCATCTACACATTTAATCCCGACCTTGGATAAAGAAATTAAGACTCCACACCTGGGTACCAGCATCTCCTGTGTACAAATATCACCTGGATGTCAACACCCACCAGATACCAGCACTCCCAGGTGCCAGCATCCCCTGGGCATCATCATTCTCTGGGTATCAATCCTCCAGGTACCAACATCCCCCATGGACCAGCGCCTTTGGGTACCAAAATCTCCTGGGTGCCAACATCCCTTGGGTGCCAGCATCCCCTGGGTACCAAAATCCCCTGGCTACCAAAATCCCCTGGGTGCCAAAATCCCATGGGTGCCAAAATCCTCTGTGTACCAGCATCCCCTGGGTACCAAAATCCCCTGGGTGCCAAAATCCTCTGGGTGCCAGCATCCCCTGGGTGCCAAATCCTCTGGGTAGCAGAATCCCCTGGGTACCCAAATCCCCTGGGTACCAGCATATTTGGGTATCAAAATCCCCTGGGTACCAGCATTTTTGGGTACCAGCACCCCCTGGGTGCCAGCATCACTGCGGATGCCAGGGTTCTCTGGGTGCCAGCACTCCCTGGGTTCTGGAGTTCCCGGGGAACCAGCCCGTGCCCGGTGGGTGCTGCGGGATGAGACGACGAAATGCCACTGTAACTTTTATTTCCCTTTCCCGGAATTTCTGTCACCAGCTGAGGGCGTCCCGAGACCGGGGAACAGAGCCCGGCTGGAGCTGGGAGCCCGGGAATGCCTCTGGAAAAGCAGCGCGGTGTGGGGAGGGCATGGAGCGGGGTTCCAGCTTCCTCCGGCCTCCACACCCATCCTTTGGCATCATTTTGTAATTAGGGATCCGTGTCCCGGCTCCGGGGGCTTTGCCAGAGGCTCGAGGAGGGGAAATACAGAAGGGCGTTAAAAATAAAGGAGTTTGGAACTCCCCAGAGCTCTCCTAATTCCCACAGCTCACCTGGGCAGGTGTGTCCCCATGGATCCCTGGGGAGCCACGGGGTTTGGGCAGCGATGTTCCCTGGGCTAGGAGTGAACCCTGCACGGAGTGAGCCCAAAATGAGCCACCCTCTCCTACATCTCCTTCTCCTTTTCTCCTTCTCCTTCTCCTTCTCCTTTTCCTTTTCCTTTTCTCCTTCTCCTTCTCCTTTTCTCCTTCTCCTTTTCCTTTTCTCCTTCTCCTTCTCCTTTTCTCATTCTCCTTCTCCTTCTCCTTTTCTCATTCTCCTTCTCCTTCTTCTTTTCTCCTTCTCCTTCTCTTCTCCTTCTCCTCCATGGGTTTGGGTGTTTTTGTGTCATTGGATAAAAATGTCCCCATTGCAGGCCATGGGGTTAAAAGTAAAATTAATTCAGGTGTCATTTCTTACCTGGACAGTTTATCCCTAAAATTTCTCTCTTGGAGAGAGAAATTCCTGCAGGGAATCAAGTGCAGCTTTCCAGCCCAAAAACCCATCCAGCCCTGGGGTGTCCCACAGGTCGTTCTGATTCCCCCCAAATTCCACAGTTTCCCACCCTGTCTCCTGCAGCAAAACCCTGTGCAGGGCATTTCATCCCTTTTCCTTCTTTCCCCCCTTTTCTTTCTCCCTGAGCAGGGAGATAAAGCTGCAGCAGGAGCTGTGCAGGTGCATCCTGGGCTGAAATCCCTAAAAAATGCTGCAAAGAGCCCCGTGCTGGCCTCAGGAGCAGTTTGGGGCAGGAGGGCAGGGCTCTGTGCTTTGGGGTGACCCCCCTGAGCCCCCTCCCCGTGCTGGGGACACACTGTGCCCTTTGTGCCCGTGCTGGGCTGGGCTGAGCCTGCTCAGGCAGGAGCCAAAGCCGGGGCTGGGTTTTGTTGTGAGCAGGGCAGCACCAAAAGCCCCTAAATCCCCCCAAAATGAAACCCAGCTCACCCCTGACCCCTCCCAAAGCCGGGCAGCTGCCCTAGCTCAACAGGAGCTCCTGTGCCCCTCCTGAGAGCTTTCCCAGCATGGAGGAGAGGACACCTCGCTTTCCCTGGGCCCAGAAATGCTGAGCTTGGCTTTGCCAGCCCTGAGCTTGGCTTTGCCAGTCCCTTCGTGCCCAGGGCCAAAGGTTCAGGGGAGGGATAGCACTAAAGGACCCAGGAGCTGCTGCCCTGCCAGGGAACGGCACTGTGGGAGTAATTGAGAGGAGTTTTAAAAACTGCTGCCCAGGGCAGGGAGTTGGGGCTGGAGGAGCTTTAAGGTCCATTCCAACCCAAACCATTCTGGGATTCCAGGATTCAGGAAAGGAGGCTTGAAAGGCACCAGGCTGAGCAAGACAGAGTCTGGCTTTGGGTGGTGTACAGAAAAACCAAGGGAAAACCAATTTCTGCAGCTTTTCCCACTGGGATGGGGGGGGGGTGGCTGCTGGTCTGCAGGGCCCACTCCAACCTCTGGTGGGATTGGTAGGTCCAGACCAGCTCCAGGAGCGATGCCAAGGTCAGGATCCATCCCTAGGCCCAGCTTGGATCCAGCCCTAGGCCCAGCTTGGATCCATCCCTAGGCCCAGTTGGGATCCAGCTCTAGTCCCAGTTTGGATCCATCCCTAGGCCCAGTTTGGATCCAGATCTAGGCCCAGTTTGGACCCATCCCTAGGCCCAGTTTAGACCCATCCCTAGTCCCAGCTTGGATCCATCCCTAGGCCCAGCTTGGATCCATCCCTAGGCTCAGTTTGGATTCATC
Source organism: Melospiza melodia melodia (assembly GCF_035770615.1). Taxonomy (NCBI): domain Eukaryota; kingdom Metazoa; phylum Chordata; class Aves; order Passeriformes; family Passerellidae; genus Melospiza; species Melospiza melodia. The sequence continues at coordinate 90,022,215 of NC_086198.1, read as the reverse complement.
CCTAATCCCAGCTTGGATCCATCCCTAGGCTCAGTTTGGATCCATTCCTAGGCCCAGTTTGGATCCATCCCTAGGCCCAGTTTAGATCCATCCCTAGGCCCAGTTTGGATCCAGCCCCAGGCCCAGCTTGGACCCATCCCTAGTCCCACCTTAGTCCTTTAGTGCAGGATGGCACTATAGGACCCAGGAGCTGCTCCCTGCCAGGGGATGGCACTAAAGGACCCAAAACAACATGAGTGCCCACACCAAGGTGGAAAAAGGAAAGTTTATTTTCTGATTCCAGCATTTATAGATTTCTAAAAGTGGCAGTGGATCAGAGGGTGACAGTGCCGCCTCTCCAATGACACTGGACAAACCAACAGCCCACCAGATTTTTCCTCCTCTATAAAAGAACGCAAAACAAGGAGTTATTTACAGAAAGTGTGTGAGAAAGTTTGTTACAAGAATGCAGACATCAGAAGGCTTTGGAAATCTTTAAAAATCAGGGTGAAGGGGGGGAAAGGGCTGGAGGTGCCCACATAGGGACCCCCACTGTGCAGGATGCCCCTGGAGACACGTTCTGCATCCAAAGGCACAAGTCAGGAGCTGTTTGGGATGTCCTGGAGCTGTGCTGGCATGGGCAGGAGTGAACCTGAGAGTGTTGGAACAACAAACCCCTTCCTGCTGAGCTGGGTCCTCACAGACGCTCCTCCTGTGGGCTGGAGCCCCTGCCTGTCCCCCTCCTGTCCCTCTGTCCGTCCTCACTCTCAACCCTGTGACCCATTTCCAGCCATGTCCCCTCCTCGCTGTCCCCTGGCTTTAGTGGCCTCAGAAGCAGCTCCAGCACGGAAGAGGGGGGTCTGCCCTCAGATGAGGCCACACCTGCAGAGCTGCCCCAGCCCTGGCTGATGGCAAAGGCAAGGTGGGAATTGTGTCCCTGTGCCCCTCCCTCGGGTGAGAGCCCACCTGCAGAGCTGCCCCAGCCCTGGGGCCAACAGCAGGAGGACGTGGAGCTGCTGCAGAGAGCCCAGAGGAGGCCCCGGAGCTGCTGCAGGGCTGGAGCCCCTCTGCTCTGGAGCCAGGCTGGCAGGGCTGGGAATGTTCCCCTGGAGAAGGGAAGGCTCCAGGCAGAGCTCAGAGCCCCTGGCAGGGCCTGCAGGGGCTCCAGGAGAGTTGCAGAGGGACTGGGGACAAGGCCTGCAGGGACAGGAGCCAGGGAATGGCTCCCACTGGGAAAGGGGAGATTGGGCTGGGATCTTGGCAAGGAATTGCTGGCTGGGCTGGAATTCCCAGATTTGCTGTGGCTGCCCCTGGATCCCTGGGAATGCCCAAGGCCAGGTTGGACATTGGGGTTGGATCCACCTGGGATCATGGAATCATCCTCCTGCCCATGGATGGGAAGGAATGGGAATGGGATTTAGGGTCCTTCCCAACCCAACCCATTCCATGGATTCTCTCAGGCCCTTCTCTCCCCACTGCCTCTCTCTGGGGGGTTTCTGGGCTTCCAGCATCTCCTGCTGTTTCCTGGCTGTGCTAATTCCCTGGAATGACTCTCCTGGTCCATGGCACAGGAGCAGCTCCCTGCTGGGTTCCCAGGAATCCAGGGAATCCTGAGGCTGCTGGAGCTCCAGGGATGCTGGGGAGGAATTTTCCCTTCAGGGCTGGAAGCTGCATCCCAGATCCTGTGGGTTCCTTCCCATCAGGGCATTCCAGGATTCCTTGATGGAATTCTTCTGATTGGGACATTCCCATGTGGAATATGGAATTCTTCCCATTGGGACATTCCAGGATTCCTGTGTGGAATATGGAATTCTTCCTCCACCTGGGACAGTGGGAAGTGTCCCTGCCCATGGAACAAGATGATCCCCCCATCCCTTTGATGGGTCAGGGCCCCATTAATGGGTAACGAGGCCAGCGAGGAGCTCACAGATTAACCCAGGCCTGAGCTGAGCAGAGCTCTGGGCTGAGCTGTCCTGGCCCACGGAGCTCCCCCGCCTTAATGAGTAATTAATTAGTTTGCTGTGGAGGTTAATGAGGAGGCACTGCAGAAACGATCTGTGATTAATTAAACCACCTTGAGCTGGGCAGGCACAGCAGCTGAGCTGGGCTGGGCTGGAGCTGGGCCTAGGGCTGGATCCAAGTTGGGACTAGGGATGGATCTAAAGTGGGATTAGGGCTGGAACTGAGCTGGGACTAAGGCTGGGTCCAAACTGGGATTAGGGCTGGAGCTGAGCTGGGCCTAGGGATGGATCCAAGCTGGGACTAGGGATTGATCCAGCCTGGTAGTAGGCCTGGATCCAAACTGGGCCTAGGGATGGATCTAAAGTGGGACTAGGGATGGATCCAAACTGAGCTTAGGGATGGATCCAAGCTGGGCCTAGAGCTGGACCCAAACTGGGCCTAGAGCTGGATCCAAACTGGGCCTAGGGATGGATCCAAGCTGGGCCTAGAGCTGGATCCAAGCTGGGCCTAGGGCTGGATCCAAGCTGGGCCTAGGGCCGGATCCTGACCTTGGCATCGCTCCTGGAACTGGTCTGGACCTACCAATCCCACCAGAGGTTGGAGTGGGCCCTGCAGACCAGCAGCCTCCCCCATCCCAGTGGGAAAAGCTGCAGAAATTGGTTTTCCCTTGGTTTTTCTGTACACCACCCAAAGCCAGACTCTGTCTTGCTCAGCCTGGTGCCTTTCAAGCCTCCTTCCCTGAATCCTGGAATGCCAGAATGGTTTGGGTTGGAATGGACCTTAAAGCTCCTCCAGCCCCAGCCCCCTGTCCTGGGCAGCAGTTTTTAAAACACCTCTCAATTACTCCATCTCTAAATAAAATAAAAACCTTCATCCAACACCAGATGAGCAGGGGCACAACCAGCACACCTGCACTCCTCATCCTCCACCTGCCCTCAAAACCTTCCTGAGCATGGGATAATCCCAGAGAATTCCCAGCATTACCAACCTGTTGGGGTCCAGGCAGGCTCAGGAAGATCCCAGCTCTGAGTTCAGACAGAAAGGGCAAGAAAACCATGTCCATCCCTCCTGTGCTGGTAATCCCAGTGAATCCCTGTCCTTCCCATGCTTTTGGAAGACCCCAGCTCCGAGTTCAGGCAGGAAGGGTGATCCCCCCTCGCTGCTCCCACCCCGAGTGGGATGCCCTGGGGCTCGCAGCCCGAGTCCCTCACCAGGGCTCGCAGCTCGTGTCCCTCCCTGGGGCTCGCAGCCCGTGTCCCTCTCTGTGTCCTTCCCTGGGGCTCGCAGCCCGTGTGGCTCCCCGTGTGGCTCCCTGGTACCCACGGCCCGTGTCTCTCCCCGGGTCTCGCAGCCCGTGTCCCTCCCGGTGTCCCTCCCCATGTCGGGCGGACCGTGTCCCTCCCTGGGGCCCGCAGCCAGTGTCCCTTCCCTGGGCTCTCTCCCCGTGTCCCTCCCGGGGACTCGCAGCCCGTGTCGCCGCCCGGGACCCGCAGTCCTTGTGGCTCCCCGGGGATCGCTCCCCGTGTCCCTCTCTCCCCGTGTCTCTCCCCGGGGCCGCTCGGGCGGGCCGTGTCCCTCCCCGGGGCTCGCTCCCTGTGTCCCTCCCCGGTACCCGCTCCCCGTATGGCTCCCCGCTCCCTGCTCCTCGTGTCCCTCTCTCTCCATGTCCCTCCCCGATCCCTCTCTTCCCGTGTCCCTTCCCGTGTCCCTCTGTCTCCGTGTCTCTCCCCGGGGCCGCTCGGGCGGGCCGTGTCCCTCCCGGTACCCGCTGCCCTTGTGGCTCCCCGGGGCTCGCTCCCTGTGTCCCTCTCCCCGTGTCCCCCCCCGTGTCCCTCTCTCCCCGTGTCCCTCCCGGTGTCCCTCCCTGGTCCCCTCTCCCCGTGTCCCTCTCTCCCCGTGTCCCTCCCCGTGTCCTTCTCTCCCCGTGTCCCTCCCCGGTCCCCTCTCCCCATATCCCTCCCCGGTCCCCTCTCCCGGTGTCCTTCCCCGGTCCCCTCTCCCCGTGTCCCCCTCCCCGGTCCCCTCTCCCGGTGTCTCTCCCCGGTCCCCTCTCCCGGTGTCCCTCCCCGGTCCCCTCTCCCCGTGTCCCTCCCCAGTCCCCTCTCCCGGTGTCCCTCCCCAGTCCCCTCTCCCCGTATCCCTCCCCAGTCCCCTCTCCCCGTGTCCCTCCCCGGTCCCCTCTCCCGGTGTCCTTCCCCGGTCCCCTCTCCCGGTGTCCCTCCCCAGTCCCCTCTCCCCGTATCCCTCCCCGGTCCCCTCTCCCGGTGTCCCTCCCCGGTCCCCTCTCCCCGTATCCCTCCCCGGTCCCCTCTCCCGGTGTCCCTCCCCGGTCCCCTCTCCCGGTGTCCCTTCCCAGTCCCCTCTCCCGGTGTCCCTCCCCGGTCCCCTCTCCCCGTGTCCCTCCCCAGTCCCCTCTCCCCGTGTCCCTCCCCAGTCCCCTCTCCCGGTGTCCCTCCCCGGTCCCCTCTCCCGGTGTCTCTCCGCGGTCCCCGCTCGGGGCCGTGCGCGGTTGGGCGCGGAGCGGGGCCGGGAGCCGCATTCACATTCCTGCCGCGAGCGCACTTGTCAGCCGAGCTGTCAGTGCCGCCGTAATGGGGCCACGGCGGTCACTCGTGTTGGGAGTAAACACAGCGGAATCTGAGAAAACAAGAGCAGAGCCCCGAGCTCCCGGCACGGCGGCACAGCCCCGCCGCTCCCGGGGGCGCTGCCCGGGCTGCCCCCGCCGCCCGCCCCAAAAACGCCCCCGGGGATGGGGGCGCTGCCCGGCACCCCCGGAATGTGATCCGGGCTTCAAAAGGGGCTGTTTGGGACATGCAGGGACGTCCCTGGCCTGCAGCTGCTCGGGGACACGAGGCGGTGGAGCCGCAGCTCGGTGACTTCCAGCACAAACAGCCCCAGCGCTTGGTTCTGATTTTTGGAGCTTAAAAAATGGAGTTTTGCACATCCCTGAGCCTGTTCGGAGTGAGGGTCCAGCCTCCCTGTCACCCCTCAGCATCCCCCGGGAGCCCTGCGCTCCTCCTGCCACCCCAGCGGTGTCACCAGCGCCGGAGGGGACACCTGGGCCAGGTGGGACGGAGCGGGCTCGGCAGCAGCACGGGGAGGGACCGGGGGGTTCGTGAGGCTGCAGCCCCGAGGAGGAGGAGGAGGAAGAGGAGGAAGAGCAGCTCTGGGAACCGTCATTGCCGTTTCTTCGTTTGGGAACATTCCCCCAACTCCCAAAGGCTCCAACAAAGGGGCGGCCGCTGAAAAGCCGCGGGTTTGGGACAAAGAGGGGATGGGGTGGCCAAGGGCAGAGCGGGCACAGCCCCGGCAGTGCCCCATCGCCTGCTCCATCCCTCACCCCAAATCCATGCGATGCTGCTCTCCCCACTCCCTTTAATCACAGCCGCAAACCCTCAAAAAGCTGCAAACGCCACCGAATATTTCCTGCGGGCGGGGAGGGGAGCGGGCAGTTTTTATCCTCTTCCAAACCCGAGGCGAAATGTTGGGGTTGCTCCTCCTTTGAAATCCCCCGCGGCCTTTCTTCCCATTAAACCAGCTCCCAGCTCAGAAGTTTCTTCTCCACCCTCCCCCCTCCCCGTTTTTTGGTTGTGGTTTGTTTTTTTTTTTTTTTTTTTAATTTAATAATAAAGCATCTCAGATCTCGGAGCTGCAACTCATCTCACACCTAAGCGAGATTGCGTTTTGCACAAGCCTTTCAGCTGTTTTCTCAATCTCTCCTCTGTCTCATTCTCAATTCAGGCAGTTGCTATAGGTATGTTTTAATCCCCAGCATGGTAGATTTTAATTAGTCTTTGTACAGATGGCCAATTAACATTCATTACTTTTGCCTTGAGCGATTAATTATGAGTTTGGATAGAAGGGGAGATGCAGACAGGAAAGATGGGCAGGTGAATAAAAAAAGGGATTTTAATCAGAGTTTGGGAATTTTTTTTTTCCTTTTCTGGTTTATATATATACACACGCACATGGGAAGAGGAGGGAAAAGAGGCGACACGGTGCGAGTCACATTCCCAGAGAGCCATTCCAGCCTGGAGCCGCGGGAACGGCACCTCCAGCCGGGGATGCTGCGGCTTTGGGGCCGCGGTGCTGCCAAAACCCTCGCAAGGATGGAGAAAGCGAGGCAGGGAGTGCTGGAGCGACCCCGCTCCCTGGGAATCGCATCCCAAAGGATTTGGGTGCCTGGGCATCCCGCCTTGGCGGCTGGAGCGGTGCCAGGGCGCTGGGGACAGCGGTGACACAGAGCGGTGACACAGAGCGGTGACACAGAGCCGCGTCTCGGTGCGCAGGACGGGCCCCGCGATTGTCCCCTCCCGAGGCCCGGTGACACGTCGCTAATTCTTCCTAATTGATTTTTCACGCCGCTGGGAGGGAGACGGTGACATCCAACAAGAGAGCGCTGATGTCGCGGCTTTCTGCGGCATGAAAGGGGCCGGCGGCTCCCCCCGAGCCCGGATGCCTCCGCCGGGGATGGGTAGCCATGGTAGCCGGGCTGGGACAGCCTCTGCCGGGCTGGGTAAGGCTCTGCTGGCCTGCCGTGCCAGGCTCTGCCGTGCCAGCCTCTCCCGGGCCGTGCCAGGCTCTGCCGTGCCTGCCGGGCCAGCCGCTATTGCGGGACAAGGGACGGAGAGGGAGAGCAGCAGAGGGAAAGCAGAGAAGGGAAACTGCAAGGGGACAACAGGAAAGGGAAAACCGCAAGGGGAAAATTGCAGGGAAAAAAAAAAACAGCAAAGGGAGAGCAGCAAGGGGGAAAAAACCGGCAAGGGGAAATTGCAAGGGGAGAGAGTCAAAGGGAGAGCAGGAAAGGGAGAAGTGTAAGGGGAGAGCAGCAAAGGGAAAATTGCAAGAGGAGAGAGGCAAAGGGAGAGCAGTGGAGAGAGAGCAGGAAAGGGAGAAGTGCAAGGGGAGAGCAGCAAAGGGAGAGCAGCAAAGGGAAACAGGAAAGGGAAAGCAGGAAAGGGAAAGCAGGAAAGGGAGAAATGCAAGGGGAGAGCAGCAAAGGGAAAAGAAGACCATCAAGGGGAGAGCAGCAAGGGGAAGGCAGAGCAGCAAAGCCCCTCGGGCCGCTCGGTGCCCCTTGCCTGGCACAGGGACTGTGCCACATTCCCGCTGTCCCGTGCCCATGGCGGGTTTGGGGGCTGCAAGGGGCTGGTCCTGCTGGCTCCCGTGGGAAACAGGGATTGTGGAAGGATTTGGGGACAGGATCCATCCTGCAGGACTCCCGGGTCACCTGCACCCTGCCGTGGCCTGTGGGTGGCTGTGTCACCTGCACCCTGCCGTGGCCTGTGGGTGGCTGTGTCACCTGTGTCCCAGCCTGTTCCCTGGAGTCTTTGTCCCCTGGATCCTGACACAATCCCTGGGTGTCTGTGTCACCTGGATTCCAGCATGGCCTCTGGGTGTCTGTGTCACCTGTTTCCCAGAGCGTTCCTTGGCTGGCTGTGCCACCTGGATCCTGGCACAATCTCTAGTTGCTGTGCCACCTGGATCTCAGAGTGTTCCACGGGTGGCTGTGTCACGTGGATCCTGACACAATCCCTGAATGTCTGTGTCACCTGTGTCCCAGAGCATTCCCTGGGTGTCTGTGTCCCCTGGATCCCAGAACGTTCCCTGGATGTCTGTGTCACCTGGATCATGGCACAATCCCCGGGTGTCTGTGTCATCTGGATTCCAGAGCATTCCCTGGATGTTTTTGTCCCCTGGATCCTGACGCAATCCCTGGCTGTCTGTGTCACCTGTTTCCCAGAGCATTCCCTGGGTGTCTGTCACCCATTTCCCAGAGTGTTCCCTGGGTGGCTGTGTCCCCTGGATCCTGATGCAATCTCTGGGTGTCAGTCTCACCCGTTTCCCAGAGCATCCCCTGGGTGCCTCCTCACCCTGGCAGTGCCCCTGAGGATGCCCCAGCTCACCCCTGTGCAGGGCTCTGGGCAGGGCTGGGTGCCCTGGAGCCCCAGACCCACGCTGGGCACCCCCAGGAGCTCTGCTGCTGCCACCACCCCCTGCAGGAGCTGCACCCCGGCTCTGCCACCTCAGGGAGCAGCGTGGCCAGGCCAGGGTGTCCCCTCCAGGTGACACACAGGTGGGACAGCCAGCAGCCAGCAGCAGGGCACACAAACCCCTCTGAGCAGCTCATGGGGCAGAGTTTGGGGGAGCCTGGGGGGCTCGGGAGGCTCCGTGCCCACCTGCAGAGCCGTGGCAGGGTATGGCCCTCTGCAAGTGTGTGCCATGGAAATGTGCACATTTCCTAAAAGCAATATGGAACAGCTAAATATACTGCTCACAAATCTGTTTACACTAATAATGGCTGGGAGCCTGCCATCCATATGACTGCACGGAGCCATCGATTCAGCACAAACTCCCTGCAAATCCCTCGCACGAGGAACAAACTCACAGAGCTTCACATTTCCGTTTTTCCCCCTTGGTTTTTTTTCTTTTTTCCCCTCATTGTCAGGGAAGGGGGAGCAGGGATAGACCCACAAACACAGTGGCATAAACCCCCAAACATAGTGGGTTAAACCCCCAAACATGGTGGGATAGACCCACAAACGCAGTGGGATAAACCCACAAAAATGATGGGATAAAGCCACAAACACAGTGGGACAGACCCACAAACACAGTGGGATAGACCCACAAACACAGTGGGATAAACCCACAAAAAATGATGGGATAAACCCACAAACACAGTGGGATAGACCCACAAAAAAATGATGGGATAAACCCACAAACACAGTGAGATAGACCCACAAACACAGTGGGTTAAACCCACAAACACAGTGGGATAAACCCACAACAAATGATGGGATAAAGCCACAAACACAATGGGATAAAGCCACAAACACAGTGGGATAGACCCACAAAAAATGATGGGATAAACCCACAAACACAGTGGGAAAAACCCACAAAAATTATGGGATAAACCCACAAACACAGTGGGATAAACCCACAAAAAATGATGGGATAAACCCACAAACACAGTGGGATAAACCCACAAAAAATGATGGGATAAAGCCACAAACACAGTGGGATAGACCCACAAACACGGTGGGATAAACCCACAAACACGGTGGGATAAACCCCCAAAAATGATGTGATGAGCCCCAAAACCCAGCCCCACTCTGCCCACCCCTCAGCCCCTCTCCCAGGATGGGCACGCTCAGCACAGGGAATTTCCCAGCACAGCTCCAAGCTCTGGAGCTGCCTCCAGGCCTGAATGAACACAATATTTACCCATTTCCCACCCAACTGAAGGGTCCGAGGCAGCATTTTGGCGCCGGGCTCTTTCCCATTTTTGAAAAAAAGAGAAAAAAAAATATATAAAAAGAGGGAAAAAAGCCCCTTGGGAATTGGCAGCTCGTGGTGTATTAATGGAAAAGCTGCAGACTTGGCTCCAGCTCACCTCCCCAACATAATGTTAAATGGCAGCAAGGCACTATAGCAGTCATTTACATATGGTGCTTATAGACGCCAAACTTATTAACACAATAAAACTGCTGCGCCAGGAGCTTTCCTGCCTATTTTTCTCCTGGAGAATGTCAGTGTTGGAAGCACCTATCCGCCTGGTATGGAAACACCCGGGGCTGCCTTTCATATGGCACCGGCAAAATAAATAAATGACTCAGCCAGGGGCCCCCTCCGACCACTCCCCGAGGGAGGAGGGAGAGGAATCCGCGGGCTCCGAGCTTTGGGGGTGGGGGAGACCACAGGAATCCTCCAGGATCCAGCAGAACCCCCTGGAAAAACTCATTTCCTCCTGCAGGGGGGTAGAATTGGCTTTAACCCCCCACCCTGAGGTGTCCCCAGGGCTGGGAGAGACAGGCTGGGCCATTTCTGGGTGGGTTTTCCAGGAAAAGCAGCACCGGTGTTCCCAGAGGAGGTGCCCAGGTGCTTCCAGCAGGGGAATGCTCCATGTGGGAAAGCAGGAAAATTCCCAGCAGAGTGGGAAAGCAGGAAAACTCCCAGCTGTGGTTTGGCTCTGCAGGAGGGCTGGTGTCAGGAGTGACATTTGGAGCAGTGTCCCGGTGCCATCCGATGGGATTTTGGGGATGGGAGGGCGGCTGGTTCTGCTGAACTGCCCTGACTGGCACTGCCAGGGCCCCCGGGGGTTTTGGGGACTCTCCTGGGGTCCCACAGCTCCTGTCCCCGAGGGTTCCTGGCCCTGCAGGCTGGCAGGGGATGGTGCTGAGGGCATGGCAGTGACACAGGGCATGGCAGTGACACAGGGCACAGCAGTGACACAGGGACATGGCAGTGCCACAAGGCCTATGCCAGTCACACAGGGCATGGCAGTGACACAGGGACATGGCAGTGACACAGGGACATGGCAGTGCCACAAGGGCTATGCCAGTCACACAGGGCATGGCAGTGACACAGGGACATGGCAGTGACACAGGGACATGGCAGTGACACAAGGGCTATGCCAGTGACACAGGGCATGGCAGTGACACAGGGCACGGCAGTGACACAGGGACATGGCAGTGACACAGGGGCATTGCAGTGACACAGGGCACAGCAGTGACACAGGGACATGGCAGTGCCACAAGGGCTATGCCAGTCACACAGGGCATGGCAGTGACACAGGGCATGGCAGTGACACAGGGCACGGCAGTGACACAGGGACATGGCAGTGACACAAGGGCTATGCCAGTCACACAGGGCATGGCAGTGCCACGGGGCATGGCAGTAACATAGGACATTGCAGTGATTCAGGGCATGGCAGTGACACACAGGGGATGGCAGTGACACAGGGGCATTGCAATGATACAGGGACATGGCAGGGCCACAGGGACATGGCAGTGACACAGGGCATGACAGTGACACAGAGGCATTGCAATGACACGGGGCACAGCAGTGACACAGGGCATGGCAGTGACACAGGGCAGGGCAGTGACACAGGGCAGGGCAGTGACACAGAGACATGGCAGTGATACAGGGACATGACAGTGACACATGGATGTGGCAGTGACACAGGGGATAGCAGTGACACAGGGACATGGCAGTGACACAGGGACATTGCAGTGACACAGGGACATGGCAGTGACACAGGGCGGTGACACAGGGCATGGCAGTGACACAGGGCAGTGTCACAGGGACATGGCAGTGACACAGGGCAGTGACACAGAGATGGCGGTGACACAGGGACGTGGCAGTGACACAGAGACACGGCAGTGACACAGGGCATGGCAGTGACACACACCCATGGCAGTGACACAGGGCCATGGCAGTGACACAGGGCATGGCAGTGACACAGGGCCATGGCAGTGACACACGGGATGGCAGTGACACAGGGCAGGACAGTGACACAGGGCATGGCAGTGACACAGGGCCATGGCAGTGACACAGGCACACAGCAGTGCCACAGGGCCATGACAGTGACACACAGACATGGCAGTGACACAGGGGATGGCAGCGACACAGAGAAGGCAGTGACACAGGGCCATGGCAGTGACACAGGGCACGGCAGTGACACAGGGCATGGCAGTGACACACGGGATGGCAGTGACACAGGGCAGGACAGTGACACAGGGCATGGCAGTGACACAGGGCCATGGCAGTGACACACAGGATGGCAGTGACACAGGGCAGGACAGTGACACAGAGATGGCAGTGACACAGGGCAGGACAGTGACACAGGGCATGGCAGTGACACAGGACATGGCAGTGCCACACACAGCACTTTGCACCCATGGAGTGTGGATGGGTTTCCCAAAATCCATGTGCTGTGTCACTGCTGGGAGAGGTGACCAGAGCAGTCCTGTCCTGTGTCACAGGAGTGACCAGAGCTGTCCCTGTCCTGTGTCACAGGAGTGACCAGAGCTGTCCCTGTCCTGTGTCACTGTGTCACAGGAGTGACTCAAGCTGTCCCTGTCCTGTGTCACTGTGCCACAGGAGTGACCCAAGCTGTCCCCGTCCCAGGGACAGCCCAGGCCACCAAGGGCTGGGATGCCCCAGCTCCTGGAAAGGCTTTTTCAGGATCATGGGCTCCTCCCAATCCCCTGGAGGTGCTCCCAGGCTGGAGATGATCCCACCAGGAGCTGGATGTTCAACTTCTACCAGGGCCTGGCTGCCAGATCCTCTTTGCTTTGCAGGCCCAGCATTCCTGTTCCCTGCAGCCACCAGGGCCACAGGGACAGCTCTGGTCACTCCTGTGACACAGTGACACAGGACAGGGACAGCTCTGGTCACTCCTGTGACACAGGACAGGGACAGCTCTGGTCACTCCCGTGACACAGGACCCTCCAAGGACCCTCAGGATGTGGCGCCCCTGAGTGTGCCCAGGACCTGTCCCAGCAGATCCCAGCAGGCCTGGGCAGGGTTGGGAGGTTTGGAGAGGGGAGGGGGATGCAGCCCCGTGGAAAGGCCAAGGAGAGCCTGTGGAGGTGGGTGGGAACCCAGCAGCCTCTTTCCCTGCTGGAATGGGCTCTCCCAGTCTGGAACTGGAGAATTGGCATGGATTCCTTCTCCTAGACTCCATCCATCCATCCATCCATCCATCCATCCATCCATCCATCCATCCATCCATCCATCATCCATCCCCCATCCATCCATCCATCCATCCATCCATCCATCCATCCATCCATCCATCCATCCATCCATCCATCCATCATCCATCCCCCATCCATCATCCATCCCTCCATCCATCATCCATCATCCATCCATCCATCTGTCCATCCATCCATCCATCATCCATCCATCCATCCATCCATCCATCCATCCATCCATCCATCCATTCCCCATCCGTCCATCCATCCATCATCCATCCATCATCCATCCATCCCTCATCCATCCATCCATCCATCCATCCATCCATCCATCCATCCATCCATCCATCATCCATCCATCCATCCATCCATCCATCCATCCATCCATCCATCCATCCATCCATCATCCATCCCTCCATCCATCATCCATCATCCATCCATCCATCTGTCCATCCATCCCTCCATTCAATCCCCATCCATTCCCCATCCATCCCCCATCCATCATCCATCCATCCATCCATCCATGACAGGGTGGCATTGTTGAGGTGCTGCGCAGGGCCAGGAGTTGGACTGGATGATCTCTGTGAATTCCTTTCAGCTCAGGATAGTCTGACTCTGTGATTCTGCGATTCTGCCATCCATCCATCCATCTGTCCATCCATCCCTCCACTCAATCCCCATCCATCCATCCATCCATCCATCCATCCATCCATCCATCCATCCATCCATCCATCCATCCATCCATCTGTCCATCCCTCCACACACCAGTTCCCAAAATCCCCTGACTGAAGGGCCCTGAGGGAGGTGACAGCAATGACCTGCTGGAAGCTGAGGCTTCAGGGACAATTTATTCCAATCCAGACCATTCCCGAACTAAAGAAAACACAAAAAATAGAATTAAATGAAATCCGAGGAAGCAGGAAAAGGACCTCGTTAACCTCCCAACCCTAAATTTCCCCCTGTGCCCCTCGGGGCTGCCCTGGATGGCCGGCGAGAAGGAACGGGGCCGGGCAGGAGCGGCGCCCGCGGGAGGAGCAGGTGGCAGAGCAGAGGAGGAAAAGCTGCAGCGCTTTGAAGTCTGGTCAACTTTTAACGTGGGGCCGAGCCCTGCCCGCTCCGGGCCCGGGGCCGCGCTCCCGGCGGTGCCTTTTGATGGCGGGGCCGCTGCGTTACCGATTAACGACGAGGGGACAGCGGCTGCGGGGCCGGCCCGGGGACACCGCTCCGCTCCGGGGACACCGCCTGGCTCCGGGGACACCGCTCCGCTCCGGGGACATCGCCGGGCTCCGGGGACATCGCCTGGCTCCGGGGACACCGCTCCGCTCCGGGGACATCGCCTGGCTCCGGGGACACCGCTCGGCATTGGGGACATCGCTCCGCTCGGGGACACGGCCCGGCTCGGGGACACCGCCGGGCTCCGGGGACACCGCTCTGCTCGGGGAAAGCACCTGCGGGCTCTGATTCTGGGGTGCGGATGGACACGGACACAGAGTGGCTCCGCTGTCCCTCTGCCACCCCGTAAATGACCATTTACCCCCATCCCGCCGCCGGTGCTCGGTGTCTGTCCTGTCCCTCTTTCCCTCTCCTTTTCCTCCTCTCTCGTTTGCTCCTTGCAGGACGCCCCGGTTGGGTTTTCCAGACCCCCCTTTGCCCCCGATCGCGGTGCAGCCGCTCCTGCCCGGCCCCTGAGGGCCCTCGGCTGCGCTCGCACGGCCGGCGGCTCTTTCGTTAGAAAGGAAAATGGATTTTTCCCCTTCCCGGAGCTGTTCCCGGCCGGAATCCCGCGGGGAGGATCCATCCCGGTTCCCCTCTCCGGGCATTCCGCGGATAAAGTTTTCCTCTCCAGCCAGGGGCATCTCCAGCCCGAGCAAGACCCCGGCTCGGCGGCTCCGGGTTCATTCCCGAAGGGATAAAAATCCTGCTTGAGCTCTCCTGGAGCTGGGACAGGCCTGGGAGCAGAGGGGAAAAAGAAATTTAAAGATAAATTTGGGGTTCTTGGTCGGTTCCAGCGTAGCAGCTCCGCGGTTCCCTTCGGAGCATCCGAGCCTCGCCTGGACACTGAGCCGGGGCTGAAAACCACCGGGGCGAGATGGGGAAAGCCCAAAATCAGGTGAAGGGTTTGTAAATTCCCTAGAGGGGCATTCACCCCAAAGCGGAGCCGGACAATGCTCGGCTGCGGCCGGGGAGCCCGGGGCAGCTGCGGGCACCGGGGATCCCGCGGGGAGCAGCCGCAGCCCGGCCGCCTTTCCCGCTGGTCTCCCTCGGAAGATGCTGAAATGAGGGAGATCCGCACGAAACGAAATCCCGGCCCCGCGCCGCGCTCCGGGGCCGCGGATCCCGCAACGCCCGCTCCGCACCCGCGGCTGCCGCAGGGCAGGGCCGGAGGGGCCGCGTCCCCTCCCCGGCCCCGGGGGCAGCGAAAAGGTGGAGAGGAAAAAAAAAATAAAAGGAGAGAAAAACAGAAATTCAATTGAATTCAGTTGGATTAAATTGATTTAAATGAAATTCCACAAACGGTCCGGAACCGGGCAGTTTCCGCGGCTGAGCCGAGCTGTCCCCGTGTCCCCTTCTCCTTCCCCTTCCCGACCCCATCCCTTCCCCTTCCTCCCCATCCCTTCCCTTCCCCTTCTTCCCATCCCTTCCCTTCCCTTCCCTTCCCATCCCCGTCCCCCCGCGGCTCCGCTCCCGCTGCCCTCTCCGCCAGCTCTCTCACCCAACTCCTCTTCCTTATTTCCACTTTTCCTATTAAAAAAAAAAAAAAGGAAATATATATTTTAAAATCTATTTATAAAATATTTCGAATGTCGATTATTTTTTTTTTCCTCTCTCTTTCTTGCGGAAACGAAAATAAAAATTAAAAAAAAAAAAAACCGCTTTGCCGACGCTCTCGCTCCATTTTTAGGTTTTCAGTTCTCTGGGATTTCGCGGAATTTTGCTTTTCCTGCCCCCATCCTTCTCCCCGCAGCCTCTTGCGGGAGCGAGTCCGCGCAGCGCCCGCGGGCGCGCAGCAGCGCTCTGCTCTCCGCGGGGGGAAGGATCCCGCGCGGAGCATTTCGATCCAGCCAAGTGGAAAATAGACTTTCAACCCCCTTTGTGCGGGAGGGGAGGGCTGGCCCCCGCCTCCGCGGCCCGACCAAACTCCGAGCAGAGCCAAACTGCGGAGTGAACTCGGGACCGGCCCGCGCAGGGGCTGCGCGCCCGCGCATCCCCCGCGCCGGGCAAAACGGCCAAAATTGCCACTTTTGGGAGATTTGGTTGGTTTTTCTTTTTCCCTCCCATCCCTGGAGCAGGATCGGAGCGGTGGGAAGAGGTTTCGGCCGGGGGAAGGGGGACACGCGGAGGGGAGCGGAGCTTGCGCGGGATGGGAGAGGAAGGGGAAGCTTCACCTGTGCTGCCCCCGCGGGCCGGGATCCGCTCCGCCGCTGAGGGCAGGGCTGGTTCATTCATTTAAATAGGAAAAAAAAAAAAAAGACAAAAAAAAAAAAAAAAAAAAAGGAAAAAAGAAAACCAAAAGAAGAAGAAAAAATGAGGAATTTTAAAGGATTTTTAAATTTTCTTTTTTTAATACGGAGGGAACCCCCCCGCCCAGCCCCGCGCAGCCGGAGCCCTTTTGCCACAAGTTCGCGGCGCGCCGGCGGGAGCGGCTCCAGTCCAGTTTTTCGGGCGCTCTCTGCGTCCTTTTGCCTCCTCTGCCTCCCCTTCCTGCCCCATCTCCCCGTGTCCTCCGCTGCCTCTCCTTGTCCTCCCCTGCCCGTCCGTACCTCCCGTGCCTCCCCCGGCCTCCCCTGACTCTTCCTGGCTGCCCTTGTCCTCCCCCGGCCTCCTCTTGCTTCCCTTTGCTTCCCCTGCCTGTCCTTACCTTCCTCTGCCTCCTCTTCCTCCCACTGCCCGTCCTGTCCGTCCCTGCTCTCCCCATCCTACCCCGACCCATCCCTACCTTGATCTGCTCTCCCATCCCATCTCTACTTTCCCCCGCTCTTCCATCCCGGCCCTGCCTCCTCTGGCTTCCCCATCCCGGCCCTTCCCTTCCATCCCATCCCGGCCCTGCTTTCCCATCCCATCCCTACATTCTCTGCCCTCCCCATCGCACTCCTGCAATCCCTGCTCTCCCTATCTCGGCCCTGCTCTCTCATCCCATCCCATTCCTGCATTCCTTGCTCTCCCATCCCATCCCATCCCATCCCGGCCCTGTTTTTCCATCCCATTCCTGCAATCCCTGCCCTCCCCATCCCGTCTCTGCACTCTGCATCCCATCCCTGCATTCTCCATCCCGGCCCTTCTCTCCCATCCCATTCCATCCCCGCAATCCTTGCTCTCCCTATCCCGGCCCTGCTCTCCCATCCCATTCCTGCATTCCCTGCTCTCCCTATCCCGGCCCTGCTCTCCCATCCCATTCCATCCCCGCAATCCCTGCTCTCCTATCCCGGCCCTGCTCTCCCATCCCCGCAATCCCCGCTCTCCCATCCCGGCCCTGCTCTCCCCTCCCATTCCTACAATTCGCGCTCTCCCCATCCCGGCCCTGCTCTCCCATCCCCGCAATCCCTGCTCTCCCATCCCGGCCCTGCTCTCCCATCCCATTCCCACAATTCGCGCTCTCCCATCCCGGCCCTGCTCTCCCATCCCATTCCTACAATTCGCGCTCTCCCCATCCCGGCCCTGCTCTCCTATCCCGGCCCTGCTCTCCCATCCCATCCCATCCCCGCAATCCCTGCCCTCCCCATCCCGGCCCTGCCTCCGCGGGCCTCCCCTCCCGGCGGGGGCTCAGGTGCGGCCGCCCCCGTGGTCCCGCAGGTCCCGCCCGCCGCCGGAGCGGCCGCGCGGGGCTCGGGGCTGCGTGGGCGCCCGCGGGTGGGCGGCGGGGCGGGGGCGGAGGGAGGGAGGGGTGCGGGCCGCGGGCCCGCGTGTGTGTGCCGTGCCCAGGGGGAGGTTTCTTGCACACGCACACACACACACACCGCACACACGCGCGCACCCGCAGGACCGGCCCCGCTCCGGCCCCCCCCCCGCTCCCGGCTCACACCATGTTCCAGCCGTCCGCGAAGCGCTGCTTCACCATCGAGTCCCTGGTGGGCAAGGACACCCCCCTGGGCCCCGAGGACCCCCCGCGCCCCGCCGCCCTCGCCTACCCCGGCCCCGCCGCCGCCGCCGACGCCGCCGCCTTCGCCCCCGGCTTCCAGGGAGCCGCCGGCCGGGCCCTGTACGGCAGCGCCGAGCTCGTCTTCCCCGAGGCCGTGGGGCACCCGGCGCTGCCCGTCGGGCCCCCCCAGCTGGGGGGCTCGGCCCTGCCGCACCCGCACCCCTTCTTCGGGCCGCAGCACCGCGACCCGCTCAACTTTTACCCCTGGGTGCTGCGGAACCGCTTCTTCGGCCACCGCTTCCAAGGTGAGCGGGGGCCGCGGGGGGCGCGGGCCGGGCGCTGCCGGGGCCCCGGGGGCTGCTCGGGGGGCCCGACTGCACCGCAGGACCTGTTGCTGCCGTGCCCGCACGCACGGCCGGGGCCCCCGGGCGCTCCGTACCGGGGCCGGTGCCTCCGAACCCCCGGATCCTCCGAACTCCCGGTTCCTCCAGGCGCCCGGTTCCTCCGAAAGCCCGGCGCTTCCGAGCACCCAGTGTCTCCGAACACTCGGTGCCTCTGCACTCCCGGTGCCTCCGAGCCCCGGTGCCTCTTCATACCCGGTGCTTCCGAGCACTCGCTGTCTCCGCGCCCCCGGTGTCTCCGCACCCCCGGTGCTGGTGCCGTTCACGGCCCCGCACAGTGCCGGCCGAGCATCGCGGAGCTCCGGGGCACGGGACCGGCGCCGCCGCCTCCGAGCGCAGCCGAGCCGGGAATTTGGTTTTCTCCTTCCCGGGAACGAAGGGAAGGATTTCGGTGCGGTGGATCTCGGCTGCGCAGAGAGATGTTTGTTTGGTTCTGTAGATTTTTCCCTCGATTCCTTTTCTTCTCTTTATTTCTTTCTTCTCTTTCTTTTTCTCACTTTCTTGTTTGGCTTCTTTCGTTCTTTCTTCCCTTCGTTCATTCTTTCTTTCTCTTAATTTTCCGATTCTGCCTCTATTTCTTTTATCTTTATTTTCTTTCTCTCCGTTCCTTTCTAACCTCTTTCTTTTCCTTTTCCTTTCTGTTGCTGCGTCCTTTTCTTTCCTCTTTTTTCCCATGTTTTTTCTTTCTCTTTATTTTTTCCTTTTTTTTTTTTTTTTTTTTTTCTTTTTCCCCTCTCTCTTTTTGCCTCTCCGTTTCCTCTGCACGCCGTCCCCTCTGTCCCGCCGCGGTGCCGGGGGGTCCCGCAGCCCGGATTAGTTTTATCTGCTCGGCACCAACCCCTCGCTGTTCCCCGGGGCTCCGCTGCCGGCGGCGCCCGGGGGCTCCGGCCCGGCCCCCTCGGCCCCGGGAGCGGCTCCGGGTCCCCCCCGGCCCCGAGCCCGGCCCGCCGCTCTCCCGAGCCGCCCCTCTCTCCTGCCTTCTCCCTCGGCCTTTAATTTTCTCTTTCTTCCCTCGTTTTCGTTTCTTTCTACCTTGTTTCGCTCGCTTGCTTTACAGATTTCCTTCTCTCGCTCGTTATTCTTTGCTTCTTTCCTTCTTTTTCTTTTTTTTCCTTTCCTACTTCTTGTCTCTTGCTTTCTTTCTCCTTTCACTTTCTTTTCCTTCTGTTTTCCTTTCTATTTCTTCTCCTCTTTTAAAAATTGCTTTCCCACTTTTCTCCTCTCTTTCCGTGTCCCCTTCCCTTTTTCTTTCTTCCCTCCACTTTTTTTTTCTTCCTTAGTTTTCCTTCTCTATTTTTTCCTGTCACTTTCTCAGTTTTCCTCCTATTTTATAATTTCTTTTTCTCTCTGTCTCAGCTTTTTCTCTGCCTCCACCTTCTCTTCCTCCCTTTCCCCTTCCTGCTGCTCTCCCCGTCCATCCCTTCTCTTTATTTCTTTCTTTCTCTGCCTGCCCTCCCTTTGGCGCCGTGTCCAACCCCACCGTGGGGCTGAGAGCATCCAGAACGTAGCGCAAAACCATCAATTTCAGGGTGGGGAAATCTCCCAAAAATTCCCCTTTTTGTGCCCTTGCCGAGTCCCAGGGCCGGGCAGGGACGCCGAGGGGGCCGCGCTGAGCTCTGTGTGTGCCCGCAGGGAGCGAGGTGTCCCAGGAGAGCCTCCTGCTGCACGGCCCCTTCGCCCGCAAGCCCAAGCGCATCCGCACGGCCTTTTCCCCGTCGCAGCTGCTGCGCCTGGAGAGAGCCTTCGAGAAGAACCACTACGTGGTGGGAGCCGAGCGCAAGCAGCTGGCCAGCAGCCTCAGCCTCTCCGAGACACAGGTACTGCCACCCGCCTGTCCCTCCGTGTCCCTCCTGGCTGTCCCATCGTGTCCCACCCTGTCCCAGCAGCGGCCCCAGACCCGCGCATCGCTCCCATATGAAACCCCAGCTGGCACTCCGCAGGACCCCCAGAGCCTGCAGGAGTTCTGGGGCTCCTCGGGGTGGGTTTGGGGCTTTTGTGATTCAGCTTTTGGTGCTCCAGGAGCTGTGGCAGGTTTGGGGTTGGGGATGTGGCTCTGGTGTTGTCCCGCTCTCCGGAGTGCTTTTGCGGTGTTGTTCCTTGCTGGTTTGGGGTGTTTTCCCTGGGAGCAATTTAAGGGTTCAAAAATCCATCTAGGAAAGGAGCAGCAGGCTGAAGGCTTCCCTGGAAACTGGAAAACCGTGGCTGAGCCGAACAGCTCCGGGTCTGCGCACCAGCACCCGGGATTCAGGATGGGTGTGAGACCGTGCTGCCGCAGGGCGCTGGTGTTGGATGATAGTTTTTGGGATCAGAACAGACATTTCACAGGAATTTAGATGTAAGGAGACCCAGGAGAAACATGAGGATGAAAGGAAAAGTGTACAGAGCTGGGGGAAAATGCAGGAGCTGGGGCTGAGCATCTGAGTGTCCGAGCGTGGTGTCCCGGTGAGCGGCTGTTCCCAAACGCTCCAGGGGAAGGAGTTTTATTTCCCAGGAAGGGAGAAAGTTTTCCCCAAATTCTGGTGAGGTGGTTGGGCCTATGTGCTGAATTAATTGAAATTTTAAGCTTAAATTTAGTTGGGAAATAAAGCTGGAGCCGTGGGTGTTCCCAGTACCCGCCTGGCTCATCCTTGCCCAGGCTCTGCCAAACAAAACCTCCAGACGCGTCCCTGGGAGCAGGAACTTCCTGGGAGGAAAATGTCACCGGCACGGGGTCGGAGGAAAGGAGCAGCTGTGGGTGTCGGGAAGCAGGGACTGAGCCTCCCAAAATCCCCAGGGTGTTTGGATCCCGAGGGTGAAGCTGCCCCAGCTCACGGCTCGCGGGGCTCAGCGCTGACACCGGCTCAAGGCCCTTCCCGCTGCTGCCGCCACATTTCTGGGTGGAATGGGGGAAAAAGGGAGAAAAAGGACAAAACCCAAAGGTCAAAGAACAGCCAGGAACTTGTCGGGGTGGAAAGGGCAGCTGTGGGATGCCCCAGGGGCAGCTTGGCCATTCCCTGGCCTTTCCCAGCGCTGCCTGGAGCCTGAATGCAGTAATGCCATTTCCAGGGGAAGCGCAGCAGCGGCATCCAGCCCAAATCCCAGGGAGCTTTCAGGGTGCAAAGAGGCCACGGAGATGTTTGAAATTTTCATTTTTTGGGTGCTGCAGGGTGTTCGGTTGTGTGGTGTTTCCGTGATTTTGGGAAGCTGATGCTGCTGGCAGGGAATGAGCACGGGGAGGCAGCGGCGGGGCCGGGAAAGGCTCCACGGATCCATCCGGGAACAGCACCCGGCTGTAGGGATTCAGCCTGCAGGGAAACGTTTTTCCTTTCTGTTATATGGCTTTGGAAAAATTATTAAAAAAAAAAAAATCTGTTTTAATTACCTGGAGGGAAATAATTTCAGAGTGCCGAGGGTTTGGGGACAGACGGGTATTGGGATTGGAGAAGTGGGACAGCCAGGGGGGTGGCTGTGCCAAACCCAGGATATTATCACTATTATTATTACCATTATTATAATTATTGCTAATTAAATATTCAGTGATAAATCCTGCATGGGATCAAACTCCCATGGAAAACCAGCCTGCTTTACCCATGACACCCATCCTGGTGTGACACTGGTGTGTTTTCACCTGGGGCCCCACATCTGAACCCACAGTTTGGGGGATTTTACCATTTTTTCACGGATTTAACAATTCCCAGAAGGGCTGCAGCTCATGGCTGTGCCTGGCCCTATTTCTCAGCTGCTTTTCCCCTGGAAAATGGAATTTTGCCCCCTGGCTATGCCAGCTCCGGGTCCCCGGGCAGGGAGCTGGCACCTGGAGCAGCCCAGGGCAGGTGAGGAGGGTTCAGGTCCTGCCCAGCACCAGGAAATGCCGTGGGATATGGGCTGGGGATGGTGCAGGTGTTTAACCCCTTCCCAGCCGCTCTCCTGCTGAGGAGCTGCGTTAATTCGGGGTGAGATTGGAACGACAGGCCCAGAACAGCAAAATCAAAGGGGCCGGGGGAGCAAAACACAGCTCAGGGCCCTGAGGGAAACCCAAAAGTGGGATCGGGGTGGGGAAGGTGCAGGGAGGGCTCCGAAGGGAATCTGGGATGGTCTGAGCAAGGGGAGCCCTCAGGGGGGTTTGGGTGTGATGGGGTCACAGGAGTGTGACACAGGTGACATCGAGCCAGGCGTGTGGGGGGGTCTGGGCAGGGTGGGGACACCGGGATCAGCAGAGATCCTGGGCATTGGGATCAGTGGGGATGCTGGGCATGGTGCTGGCACTGGGATCAGCAGGGATCCTGAGCATTGGGATCAGTGGGGATGCTGGGCATGGTGCTGGCACTGGGATCAGCAGGGATCCTGGGCACCAGGATCAGCAGGGATTTCAGGTTCTGTGGTGTAACTGGAATCATTGAGGATCCCAGGCTCTGATATGCTCTGGGATCAGCAGGGATCCTGGGTACTGTGCTGTCACTGGGATCAGCAGGGTCCC
Source organism: Melospiza melodia melodia (assembly GCF_035770615.1). Taxonomy (NCBI): domain Eukaryota; kingdom Metazoa; phylum Chordata; class Aves; order Passeriformes; family Passerellidae; genus Melospiza; species Melospiza melodia. Next base: position 89,999,865 of record NC_086198.1, on the reverse strand, counting down.
CATGCCCCGTGGGTTCTTTGGGATCAGCAGGGTCCCCATTCCCTGACAGGCTCTGGGATCAGCAGGGCCCCCATGCCCTGTGAGTATTCTGGGATCAGCAGGGCTCCCATGCCCTGTGGGTTCTATGGGATCAGCAGGGCTCCCGGGCACTGTGCTGGCACTGGGATCAGCAGGGTCCCCATGCCCTGTGGGTTCTTTGGGATCAGCAGGGTCCCCATTCCCTGACAGGCTCTGGGATCAGCAAGGACCCCAGGCCCTGTGAGCATTCTGGGATCAGCAGGGCTCCCATGCCCTGTGGTGCCCAGGGCTGTGCCAGGCTGGGATCTGGGATGTGTGCTGGCAGTGGGACAAGCTGGGGGCACCGTGCTGTGTCCTGCTGGGTTGGGCATGGCTTCACTGGTGGCACCAGTTCTGTTCCCCTGCCTTGGGAGCAGCCTGGGCTGGGAAGGCGCTTCCCTGGGTTCCTCTGGCACGATGGAGCCCAGAATTCCCAGCAGAGCAGCTCCAACCTGGCAGCTCATGGGGCAAACCCCACTCGGGGTCTCCAATCTGCATTCCCTAAATGCAGGCCTCTCCCTGGCTGCTGCAGAGGGGAGCTTGGGGTGGTTGTGGAGCCACTGTGTGTCCCACTGTCCCCTCACAGCTTTGGGGTGACTGTGGACTCCCTGGATATTCCCTCCTGCTTTTGGGGTGATTATGGAGTTCCCAGATATCCCAGTGTCCTCTCACAGTTTGGGGGTGATTATGGAATCCCTGGATATGCCCTCCTGGTTTTGGGGTGACTATGGAATCCCTGGATATCCTGCTGTCCCCTCCTGGTTTTTGGGGTGATTTTGGAGCCCCTGGATGTCGTGCTGTCCCCTCCTGGAGCTGTCCCTGCAGGGATGGAGCAGCCCTGGCGGGGGGCTCGGCGCTGGTTGTAATTAATAATTAATAATTAACGGAGCGAATGCCTGGGAATCACGGGAGGAGAAAGATGCCCAGATAGAGCTGCAGAGCGAGGCCCAGGGCTGGCAGTGGCCCCTGCCCTGAGAGCTGGCCCCAAAAACAAACCTGAGAAGTTTTGGGGTTTTTTAATGGGGAAAGTCCCCGCAGGAACAGGCAGAGGTGCGGCGATGGCACCAGGGTGGTGGCACTTTGGGTGACAACCTGGCACAGGCGGTGTCACCCTCTGACAGTGGGGCTGCTCCTTCCTGTCCCCATCCAGGGCCACCCTCACCCTTTGTGTCACTGCCAGGGGAAGCTCCTCAGGGATTTTAACTGTCCCCAAGTGGGGATGGTAATGTCACCTTGGGGCTAGAGCTGATTCCCCCAGGTGCCATCAGATGTCCCGGTGGCCGTGGTGGCCCTCAGGGCAGGGCACAGCTGGGAATGTGGAGGGAAAAGGGGACGGGAGCCAGGCTTAGGGACAGGACAGGGATGCAGGGATGCAGGAGACACCTCGGGGACTGTCCCTGTCCTTGTCCCTGTCCCATCCCTATCCCTGTCCCTGCCCTGTCCTTGTCCCATCCCTGTCCCTGTCCCATCCCTGTCCCTGTCCCATCCCTGTCCCCGTACCACAGCAGGGTCTCGGAGTGGGAGGTGACCCCGGGGGACAGAGCCAGCCCCGGGAGTGGCGATGCCGGGACCTGGCACAAACACCCGGCATGAGAAGGGTTAATTTGGGAAGGGATAAAACAGAGAAGGGTTGATTTGGGAAGGGATAAAATAGAGAAGGGTTAATTTGGGAAGGGATCAAACCCCGGGCTCGGGGGTTTAGAGCGATTCCTCCGGAGCTCGGGGCCAGCTCATCCCACGGGGAGCTCCCGCAGTTCTCCCGCCGTGGCTGCGGCCTTTGGAGCGAGGGACGCGGCCCGGGAGCTGCTCCAGCCCGGGAACAGCCCCGCTCCCAGCCGGGAATCCCGGGGAGCCCGCAGGAACCGGGCCGGGCCGGGCCGAGCCGGGCAGAGCCGCTCCCCCGCCCCGCTCGGGCACAGATTGAACTGCTCGGGCACATTTAATGATTTAATCGCTTTGTGCCTCGGTTCCCCTTCCACAATTCAGGGATAAGGCGACTTCTCCGCTCCCGGAGCTTTAATTAAAGTTTGCAAAGTGCTCCGCGGCGCCTGGATGGAAGGCGCCAGCCCGGCACGGCTCCGGGAATGCCCCGGAGGTGGGAAAGGCAATGGATTGTGTCCCCGGATTGTGTCCCGGGATTGTGTCCCGGGATTGTGTCCCGCCGCCGGGAGGAGCCGTTCCGAGCCGGGACAGCCCAAAGTCAGCGGCTGCTGCTGGGCTGGTGGGGCTCCAGCGAGTGCCGGGCCGGGATGGGAATGATGGGCTGGGATGGGAATGCTGGTCTGGGATAGGAATGATAATCCGGGATGGGAATGCCTGGGATGGGAATGCTGACCCGGGATAGGAATGCTGATCTGTGATGGCAATGCTGGGATGGGATGAGAATGCTGATCTGAACTGGGAATGGTGGCCCAGGATGGGAATGCTGATCTGAACTGGGAATGCTGGCCCAGGATGGGAATGCTGGTCTGGAATGGGAATACCAGCCCCCGAACTGGGAATGCTGACCCGGGATGGGAATGCCTGGAATGGGAATGCCGGGCTGGGATGGCAATGCCGGGCTGTGCAGGCCCGGGGAGGCTCCGGAGCAGGGAGCGGGGCCGTGGTCGGTGCTGAGGGAAAAGCACCGATGGTCCCGGGACCGGCTGAGCCGGGCCAGCAGCTGCAGGACACGAACGGCGGCGGGAGAAAGCTCAGCCTGAGCCAGGCCGCGCCGGGCTGGGCTGGGCTGGGCCGGGCCGGGTCGGGCTGGGCTGGGCTGGGCTGGGCTGGGCTGGGCTGGGCTGGGCTGGGCCGGGCTGGGCTGGCAGCGGGGGCCAAGCAGCGGCACCTGGTGCTGCGGGCCTGGGAGCCAGGCAGTGTCCGCAGCCCACCGGGGGCATCCTTGTCCTGCCTGGGGGGAGGTGTGGGGATGGCCCCTTATCCCAGCGGGGGAATCCTGGATCCCACCTGCAGCATCCACATCCTGCACCGCTGCCAGCAGCATCCCACCCCTCTGCCACCCCTCAGCCCCCATCCCTGCCTGCAGCACCCAGCGCTGCTCCCTGGGGCATCCCCTCTGCTCCCTGCAGCATCCCAGCTGCAGCAGCCCTCACCATCCCAACTGCCACGTCCTGCATCCCACCGGCAGCATCCCATGTCCCATAACCCTGCCTGCAGCATCCTGCATCCCATCCTGCAGCCCTGCCTGCAGCCCTGCCTGCACCATCCCACCTGCAGTGTCCCTCACCACTGCCTGCAGGCCCCTCATTCCCAGATGGAGCATCCCATAACCCTGCCTGCAGCCTCCCACATCCCATCCCATAACCCTGTTTGCAGCATCCTGCATCCCTCACCACTGCCGTCCCCCATCCTGCATCCCATATCCTGCATCCCTGCATCCCTGCCTGTGCCATCCCCATCCCTGCATCCCTGCCTGTGCCATCCCCATCCCCATCCCTGCCTGTGCCATCCCCATCCCTGCATCCCTGCCTGTGCCATCCCCATCCCTGCATCCCTGCCTGTGCCATCCCCATCCTCATCTCTGCCTGTGCCATCCCCATCCCTGCCTGTGCCATTCCCAACCCCATCCCTGCCTGTGCCATCCCCATCCCCATCCCTGCCTGTGCCATCCCCATCCCCATCCCTGCCTGTGCCATCCCCATCCCTGCATCCCTGCCTGTGCCATCCGCATCGCTGCTTGTGCCATCCCCATCCCCATCCCTGCCTGTGCCATCCGCATCCCTGCTTGTGCCATCCCCATCCCCATCCCTATCCCTGCCTGTGTCATCCCCATCCCCATTCCCATCCCTGCCTGTGCCATCCCCATCCCTGCATCCCTGCCTGTGCCATCCCATATCCCCATTCCCATCCCTGCCTGTGCCATCCCCATCCCCATCCCCATCCCCATCCCCATCCCCATCCCCATCCCCATCCCTGCCTGTGTCATCCCCATCCCCATCCCCATCCCCATCCCTGCCTGTGCCATCCCCATCCCCATCCCCATCCCCATCCCCATCCCCATCCCCATCCCTGCCTGTGCCATCCCCATCCCCATCCCCATCCCCATCCCCATCCCTGCCTGTGTCATCCCCATCCCCATCCCTTCCTGTGCCATTCCCAACCCCATCCCTGCCTGTGCCATTCCCATCTCCATCCCCATCCCCATCCCCATCCCTGCCTGTGCCATCCTGCCCCCCTCCGTGCCCCCTGTCCCTGTGAGTGCCCCCAGCATCCCAAAGTGACCCTGGCTGTGCTGCCCTGTCCCCAGTCCTGGCCCTGAGCCCAGCCCAGCCCCTGCTGCCAGCGCTGGAGCCAGGACTGTGGGGTGGGTTAGGGTGGGATGCCAGGATGGAGACTCTGCTCAGGCTCCTGGACAGGGTCTGGCACCAGCAGAGCAGGAAAGGTCTCCTGAAACCTCAGTGTGGTCAATTAATGATGGATAATTGGGATCCTGGTCCTGGCTGGAGATTTGGGGATGGCCTCGAGCATCATCCCGGTGTCACTGGAGCCATGGCTGCTGTGCCAGTGGCACCTGGCAGCAGTGGTCAATTAATGATGGATAATTGGGATCATGGTCCTGGCTGGAGGTGTGGGGATGGCCCTGAGCGTCATCCCAGTGTCACTGGAGCCGTGGCAGTGGCAGCTGGCAGCAGTGGCAGCTGGAACAGGGCTGGCTTTGGCTGCTTCCCTGTTCTGTGCCAGTCCAGGCCCAGCCCAGCTCGGGCTCTGGGTGCTGTGAGCAGTGTCACCTGTGCTGTGAGCAGTGTCACCTGTGCTGTGCTGAGGTGTCACACTCTGGGTGCTGTGAGCAGTGTCACCTGTGCTGTGAGCCGTGTCACCTGTGCTGTGCTGAGGTGTCACACTCTGGGTGCTGTGAGCAGTGTCACCTGTCCTGACAGGCTCTGGGTGCTGTGAGCAGTGTCACCTGTGCTGTGCTGAGGTGTCACATTCTGGGTGCTGTGAGCAGTGTCACCTGTCCTGACAGGCTCTGGGTGCTGTGAGCCGTGTCACCTGTGCTGTGTCTGTGTCAGGCTCTGGGTGCTGTGAGCAGTGTCACCTGTGCTGTGAGCAGTGTCACCTGTGCTGTGTCTGAGGTGTCACCAAGTGTCCTTCACACCCCTGTGTTTCTGCAGGGCTGTGAGGTGGCAGCAGCCATATTTGTGCCACATTTGTGCCCCGTGTCCCACCTTGCTGTGGGAAACTCAGGCATGGTGGGGTGGCTGTGGGAGTGCTCCTGGAGGGACAGGGACAGGGATGGGGATGGGAATAGGGACAGGGATGCAGTCGAGGACAGGGACAGGGATAGGAACAGGGACAAGGATGGGGTTGAGGACAGGGACAGAAATAGGGACAGGGATAAGGATAGGGACAGGGATGGGGATAAAGATAGGGATGAGGATGGGACAAGGACAGGGACAGGTGTAGGGACAGGGACAGGTGTAGGGACAGGGAAGGGGACAGGGAAGGGGATAGGGACAGGGATGGGGACAGAGAAGGGGATGGGGACGGGGATAGGAACAGGAACAAGGACAGGGACATGAACAGGGATGGGGATTAGGATAGGGACAAGGCCAGGGCCAGGATCAAGGACAGGGACAGGGATGGAGATAGGGATAGGAACAGGATCAGGCCCAGGGCCAGTGTGTCCCCTCCCCAGGGAATCCCGAGCCTCCTCCCCGTGCAGGCCCGGCCGTGTGTAGCCCACAGGCGCTGTGTGTGTGCCGCAGGTGAAGGTGTGGCTCCTGTTGCAGGTGAAGGTGTGGCTCCTGTTGCAGGTGAAGGTGTTTTTGCTGTTCCCGTTGCAGGTGAAGGTGTGGTTGCTGTGTGCAGCAGGTGAAGGTGTGGTTCCAGAACAGGTGTGGTTCCTGTGTGCTGCATTGAAGGTGTGGTTCCCATTGCAAGTGAAGATGTGGTTCCAGAACAGGTGTGGTTCTCCTTGCAGGTGAAGGTGTGGTTCCAGAACAGGCGGACGAAATACAAACGGCAGAAGCTGGAGGAGGAGGGCCCCGACTCGGACCAGAAGAAGAAGGGCTCGCACCACATCAACCGATGGCGCCTGGCCACCAAGCAGTCGAGCGGGGAAGACATCGATGTCACCTCCAACGACTAAGGCGGGGACAGGCTGCAGGTGCGGCCAGCATGGCGAGCAGCCCGCGGCGCGCAGGGGGGACCCCGGCGGCGGCACCCACCGCACTCTAGGGACGCTCTAGGGACACTCTGGGGACACTCTGGGGACACGGCCACGCCGCCGCCGCCGCCCGCGGCCTTTCCCGGGGCCGGGGCCCGCGCCCGTCCCCCCGCCGCCCGGGGCCCCCCTCGGAGGGGCTTTCGGGGCGCTGCCGCCCCGCCGAGCAGGGACAGGAGGCTGCCAGGGCGGCCCCGCAGCGCATCCTCCCCGCGCTGCGCTCCTGAGATGCACCCACCGCCTCCGAGCCGAGGCTCCGTGCTCCAGCCCTCCTCATTCGCCTTTTTATTCTCATTTCCCCACCGGTCGCCCCCTTATTTTCTCATCGTTTGGGTTTTTTATGACGGTTTGTTTTAATTTATTCTCTCTGCCCGTGCCCGTGTGCGTGCGTTCCCTCCCGTAGGTAGCGGCTGTAGTGAGTGTTACTGCGTGGAAATAAAGGAAAATCCTGCTGGAAACTCACCTGGACACCTGCGGGGTGGGGACAGAACCCCGCCAGGGGTGGGGACAGCGGGGGCCCTGTGGGACGGCAACTGGGGGGCACTGGGAGGAACTGGGGGGCACTGGGAGGTGTTGGGAGGAACTGAGAGGAACTGGAAGTGAGGGGACAAGCGGAGTTTGGTGGCTCCATGGCACTGGGTGAGGACAGGGGTGTCGCTTCGGGGGTCCCAGAGGTGTGACAGGTAGGTGGGGTGTCCCTCGGTGTCCCTGTGGGTGTCTCTGGGGGTCCCACAGGTGTGACAGGTATGTGGAGTGTCCCCGGGGGATGTCCCTGGGTGTGTCCTCGGGGGTCCCAGAGGTGTGACAGGTATGTGAGCTGTCCCCTTGGGGTCCCACAGGTGTGACAGGTACATGGGGTATCCCCGGAGGTGTCCTTGGGGGTGTCCTCAGGGTCCCACAGGTGTCACAGGTATGTGGGGTGTCTCTGGGGGTGTCCTTGGCTGTGTCCCTGGGAGTCCCACAAATGTGACAGGTATGTGGGGCGTCCCACGGTGTCCCTGGTTGTGTCCCTGAGAGTTCCACAGGTGTGACAACCATATGGGGTGTCCCCGGGGGTGTCCCTGAGGGTGTCCCCGGGGTCCCACAGGTGTCACAGGTATGTGGGGTATCCCTGCGTGTGTCCCTGGGGTCCCACAGGTATGTGGAGTGTCCCTGGGGGTGTCCCTTGAGGTGTCCCTGGGGGTGTCCCCGGGGTCCCACAGGTGTCACAGGTATGTGGGGTGTCCCCTCGGGGTCTCATAGATGTGACAGGTATGTGAGGCATCCCTGGGGATGTCCCTGGGGGTGTCAATGGGGATCCCACAGGTGTGACAGGGATGTGGGTTGTCCCTGCGGGTGTCCCTGGGGCTGTCCCCGAGGTCCCACAGGTGTGGCAGGCATGTGGCAGCTCCAGGGATGGCAGCCCCACACCCGCACAGGGATTGGATGTTGGGAGAGCTCCCGAGCTGCTGCAGTCCCCTGTGGATCCCTCGGGAATGTCCCTGCAGGGATGGGACACCCAGGGCTGGCCCCGCCGGGACCCCCCAGACAAGGGAGCTCAGGGGAGAAAGGTCAGGAATCCCTCCCAGGTTTTCCTGGAATTTGGGGGAAAACACATATAAATATTGAAAAAAAAAAAAAAACCAACCCCCTCCAAAAAAAAAAACCAACAACCCAAAACCCCACCAAATCATATATATATATATATATGAATTATATATATATATGTAAAAATAAAATATTAATATATAAAATATAGCACATATACACATATATGCACATGAATAAATCATATGCATACAAATGCATATATAATGTGTATATTGTGTTTTATAATTTATATTTTATATATATTTATTAGTATGCACACCGTATATTTTGTATGCAATATGTATATATAAAATATAGATTGTGCTTTGCGAGGTCTATATTATATATAATAATATCTATTTACATATTTTAAAATATATCAATTGGCTTATATATTTTATTATATGTACTAGATGATAATTATATATATATATTATGCCTATAATTATACATATTTTTATAGTCTAGCATTATACAGATTTTGCAATTATTTATGTATAATTATATACAAACACACAAAATCCATCATTCCCGCTCCCTGCCCGCACCCAGGGAGAACCATTCCAAGGAAAATCCCCATCCCCAGCAGTTCTCCCCTGGAGAGCCAGCCCATAATAATCCTGTCCTCAGATGGGACATTTCAATCCTGACATTTACCTGGAATCGCACACGGAGCTGGGAGCACAGCCAGTGTGTGACCTCTTTTATTGTGACAATCCAGGGGTGACACGGGGACTCGCGGGTGCTGGCGACGCAGGGGTTAAAAACAGACGGAGCAGAGGGGGTCCCGAGGTGTTCTGGGGTGCCCCGGGGTGCCCTGGGGGTGTCCCAGGGTGTCTCAGTGTCCCAGGAGTGTCCCAGGGTGTCCCAAAGGTGTCCTGGGAGTGTCCCGGGATGTCTCAGTGTCCCAGGATGTCCCAGGAGTGTCCCAGGGTGTCCCAAAGGTGTCCTGGGAGTGTCTCAGGATGTCCCTGGGTATCCCAGAGGTGTCCCTGGGTGTCCCCGGGGTGTCCCAGGGGTGTCTGGGATGTGTCCCACAGTGTCCCACGGGTGTCCCAGGGGTGTCCTGGGGGTGTCCCGGGATGTCTCAGTGTCCCAGGGTGTCCCAGAGGTGTCCTGGTGGTGTCCCAGGGGTGTCTCAGGGTGTCTGGTATACATCTAGGGGTGCCCCAGGGGTGTCCCAGGGAGTTGTAAGATGTCCCAAGGTGTTCTTGGGCATTCCAGGGTGTCCCCAGGCTGTTCCCTGGGTGTCCCCGGGGTGTCCTGAGGGTGTCTCAGTGCCCCAGGATGTCCCAGGAGTGTTTCAGGGTGTCCCAAAGGTGTCCTGGGGGTGTGCCAGGGTGCCCCTGGGGGGTCCCAGCGGTGTCCCCAGGGAGTCTCAGGGTGTCCTGGGGGTGTCCCAGGGTGTCCCAGGGGTGTCCCTGGGTGTCCTGAGGTGTCCCAAGGTGTTCTGGGGTGTCCCAGGGTCTCCTGGAGGTGTCCTGAAGGTGTCCTGGGGGTGTCTCAGTGTCCCAGGGTGTCCCAGGGTGTCCCAGGGGTGTCCCAAGGCTGTCCCCTGGGTGTCACAGGGTGTCTGACATGTGTCCCACAGTGTCCCAGGGGTCTTGGGGGTATCCCAGGATGTCCCAGGGGTGTCCTGGGTGTCCCAAAGATGTCCTGGGGGTGTCTCAGAGTATCCCAAAGGTGTCCTAGGGGTGTCCCTGGGTGTCCTGGGGGTGTCCCTGGGTGTCCAGGGTGCCCACCCCGCTGGAAGACGTGTTGCTGGCAGCTGTCCCCTCATCATTCCCGGGGGATTCGCTGTCAGGGGGTGCTCAGACCCAAGGATGAGATACCAGGTGTGGAATAAGTCATAAAAACCAGTAAAAAGCCCAAAGTGGTGTTTCCTAAAGGGACCTGGGGACACACCCAGAGCTGGGGACAGCCACCAGCACCAGGACTCCACATCCCAGCCTGGGAATGTCCTCAGAGCATCCCAGGGGATTGATCTGTACCCAGAGCTCTGCCCAGGGAGGTCTCACACACCCTGGGACCCTCCACGCTCCTCCCAAGGCCGTCCCAGACTCTGGATCTCCATCCCAGCCCTGCATGAGGAGGGGACAGCCCATCCCTAGGCCAGGTGGCATTGCCAGGGATGTCCCAGCATCTCCTGTCCCTGGGTGGCAGGGTCCAGCATTGACCAGGTGACCCCACAGGGACCTCCTGCCATCCTGCCAGGACCTGGCACAGCCCAGGGAGGGGGGCAGGAAAAGGAGGAACAAGGGAAAATGGAAGGAGCTGAGCTGTGCCCAGGCTGGAATTGGGACACCCACTGGGACATGGGTGACACCACCCTGGGCTTGTCCCCTGGCTGTCCCAGGAGCAGCCACCAGACCCATCCTCCAGGAGAGACATTCAAAACTTCTCGCTGGCACCTCATGCTGCAACCTGGTTCTCATTATTCCTTAATTAACATCGCCAAGAAATCAATTAAGCGCGCCATTTCTAATTAGATGCTCTGGGAGCCGACGGTCTCGTTATTGTTCCGTGCCGAGGGAAGGGCTCGATGTGAGCGGCGCTCCCCGGTCCCTCCCTCGTTCCCAATTACAGCAAACCGGGAATGCAGCGCTCGGGGTCCTTCCCCCAGCCCAGGGCTCTGCTCTGTGCACCAGGAGATTAATTAGGGATTAAATGAACGTGCAGAGTGGCGTCATTGGCTGGGCTGGGGAGCTGCCTGGCACCGCTCGCTGGCCTGACAACCGGAGCTGACGTGGAGCCGTGTACCAGCTCCGTGTCCCGGCCCCAGAGCTGCTGGAAGGGCTGAGGGGGACATTCCGTCATGGGACATTCCCAGGTGGGGCATTGCCATGTGGGACATTCACATGTGGGACATTCCCACGTGGGGCATTCCTGTGTAGGGCATTCCCACATGGGGCATTCCCATGTGGCATTTCCATGTGGGACATTCCCACATGGGGCATTCCCATGTGGCATTTCCATGAGGGGCATTCCCACATGGGGCATTCCCACAAGGGGCATTTCCATGTAGGACGTTCCCATGTGGCATTCCCATGTGGCATGCCCAAGAGGGACATTCCTGTGTGGGGCATTTCCATGTGGCATTCCCATGAGGGACATTCCCATGTAGGACATTCCTGTGTGGGGCATTTCCATGTGGTATTTCCATGTGGGACATTCCTATATGGCATTCCCATGTGGGACACTCCCATGTGACATTCCCATATGGGAAAGTCCCACGTGGGGTATTCCCCTGTGGGCAATTCCTGTGTGGAACATTCCCATGTGGAACATTACCATGTGGGACATTCCCACATGGGGCATTCCCAGATGGCATTCCCACGTGGGGCATTCTCATAGTGACATTCCCATGTGGGACATTCCCATGTGGCATTCCCATGTGAGGCATTCCCATGTGGGGCATTTCCATGTGGGACATTCTCATAGTGACAGTCCCATATGGCATTCCCATATGGGGCATTCCCACATGGGACATTCCCACATGTGACAGTGCCACGTGGGACATACCCACATATTCCTATATGGGATGGTCCCACATGTGACATTCCCATGTGACATTCCCATTGCTCCCACCACGAGGGCAGGGACCAGGAGCTCCCAGCTCCGGGGCTGCTCCAGGAGGGATCCCAGCCTCGCTCTGCCCGGCAGTGCCAGTGCCTTTGGACACCCACGGGGTTCAGCTCTGGGGCTGCTGAGCTTTCCTGCTGCCTTGGATAAAACCCAACGCCAGCCCTCACTGGTTCAGCTGGGGACACTGTGATCTCGGTGTCCCCATGCTGGGATGCCCAAGGACTCTGGGTTCCCAAGGGTTTGGGAGCACAGGGCCACCACAATGTGCTCCTCATGCAGAGCCCTTGTCCTGCTCGTCACCAGGCTGGGGACAGCGAGGGGAGGGCAGCACCCAGGGACCTGCAGTGTCCTGATGGTCCCAGGGGGATGCACGAGGGTTTGGGAGGTGTGGGCACAATCCCAGGGTGTCCAGAGCCACCTCCCCATCCCAGACCTGCAGGGATTGTGGATGAGCCCTCCCTGGCAGGGGTTTGGGATGGGATGAGGTCCCAGGGCCACCTCCCCACCCCAGACCTTCAGGGACTGTGGATGAGCCCTCCCTGGCAGGGGTTTGGGATGGGATGAGGTTCCAGGGCCCTTCCAACCCAAACCATTCCAGGATTCCCTGCTGCCAGAGGAGGTGGAGAAGGGAATGAACTCAGGGCCTGGCGCCTCTCCCCAGCTCCACCAGGAGCTTCTGCCCAGTGCTTTGGGCAGGACCACGAACTTCGAGTGACGTTGGGACAAAATCTGGGAGTAACCACTGCTGCCAGGGTGCCAGGGGCTGGCAGAGGTGACCCCGCCAGGGAAGGGCTGACTCAGGCCCAGGGTGTTCCACTGCTCAGCACAAACCCTGCCGAGCTGACTGAGCCCCTGTTGCTGCCACACAAAGCCAAACAAGTCTGACGGGGTTTGTGCGGGCAGACACCACCCCAGACTCATTTAGGGCCTGTCATTGTCACTTGTGTGACGGAGCAGCTGCCTTTGAGCCGAGGCACGCTCACAGCACAGCTCCTCTGACATCCCCAAGCTGTGCCCAGCCCCTCCCCAGGATCAGCCCCTCTGCATTCCCTGGAGCTGCCTGCCTTTAATAACCCCGGGTCTCTGCTCTGGATGGATCCAGCCCCTGCTGATGGTCACTGGGTGGTCACTTCTCCACCCCCTGGCAGCACGGAATCCTGGAATGGTTTGGGCTGGAAGGGCCCTGTAATCTCATCCCATTCCAAACCCCTGCCAGGGAGGGCTCATCCACAATCAGGACACGGGATGGGAGCCCTGCTAACGATGTGTGATCCCTGCAGGTGATGTGTGTGCAGGGAGAGCACCCACAGCCTCTCCCACCACGGGAAAATCGGGACCTGGCTCTTTCCCCAGGCAGAACCTGATCAATCCCTGGCTTTCCTTGATGGCAGCAGGGCCCAGGCTCCTTCCATCCACTGAAATCCCTTGCAGGTACCCCCAGCTCAGACACCACCCCTGGGCTCTGTGCTCACCCAGAAACCCAAATTCTGCTCCCTCCCCTCTGGGATGTCACAGCAGAGCTCAGCCTCCATCCCTTCCTCCTTCCCCCTGCTCCAAACAGAACCCTGGGTACTGCTAGCATCCCTGCTCCCCTTCCTGGGCACTGCCACATCCCTGCTCCCCTTCCTGGGCACTGCCACATCCCTGCTCCCATTCCTGGGCACTGCCACATCCCTGCTCCCCTTCCTGGGCACTGTCACATCCCTGCTCCCCTTCCTGGGCACTGTCACATCCCTGCTCCCCTTCCTGGGCACTGCCACATCCCTGCTCCACTTCCCTGGGCACTGCCACATCCCTGCTCCCCTTCCTGGGCACTGCCACATCCCTGCTCCCATCCCTGGGCACTGCCACATCCCTGCTCCCCTTCCTGGGCACTGCCACATCCCTGCTCCCCTTCCTGGGCACTGCCACATCCCTGCTCCCCTTCCCTGGGCACTGCCACATCCCTGCTCCCCTTCCTGGGCACTGCCACATCCCTGCTCCCATTCCTGGGCACTGTCACATCCCTGCTCCCCTTCCCTGGGCACTGCCACATCCCTGCTCCACTTCCCTGGGCACTGCCACATCCCTGCTCCCCTTCCCTGGGCACTGCCACATCCCTGCTCCCCTTCCCTGGGCACTGCCACATCCCTGCTCCACTTCCCTGGGCACTGCCACATCCCTGCTCCCCTTCCCTGGGCACTGCCACATCCCTGGGCACTGCCATGTCCCTTTTCCCGATCCCTGGGCACTGCCATGTCCCTTTTCCCCATCCCTGGGCACTGCCACATCCCTGCTCCCCTTCCCTGGGCACTGTCACATCCCTGGGCACAGCCATGTCCCTTTTCCCGATCCTTGGGCACTGCCATATCCCTTTTCCCCATCCCTGGGCACTGCCATGTCCCTTTTCCCTTCCCTGTGCTCCCCCTCACTGCTGCAGGAGTTATCTGTCCCAGGGTGCTGCCAGTGGCACAGATGGCCTTGGAAATGTCCCCAGCACAGCTGTCACCTCCTTGTGCCCTCCCCCAGCCCCAGCTGGGGTGGGACCGTCCTCTGGAAGGTACATTCATCTCATGTAGTGCATTGAGGGACTGCCCTGGGCCCAACCCAGCTGTGCTGGCCCTGGTGTGACCCAGAGCAGCCCCAGGGGTGAGGGGGCCCACTCTGGGCTCCCAGCAGTGTTTGGGACCAGGAGCTGTCCCAGAACAGCAGCTCTGAGGGGCCTGGAGCTGCCCCACTGTCCTGCCTGCTGAAACCCACAGCACCCACCCGCTGTGTGCAATTCCTGCTGATTTACACCAGGCAGGGCAGGAGCAGGGCCCTGAGCTGCCCCACGGGGTGGATCCTGTTCCTGTGGGTCTGACCCCACACCTGGGGGGCTCAGGCCTCCCAATTCCAGACATTGCAACAAATCCATCAAGTACATTCTGTGTCAGTGGGGATTTGGTTTCCCCTTTCCCTCCCACCCTCCCCAACCCCACAAGAAATTGGCATTTGAAGGGTAAGAGCTTGTGCCACCCCAACACCACCATGGTGCCCCCTCCACGGGGATCCTGCAGGGACAAGGGTCCTGCAGGGACACCCTGCCTCTGGAATGTTCTGCTGGTGCCCATGCTCCAAATAAACCTGAGGGAGTCCCTCAGGGTCGTATTTTGGGGTGAATTTTTGTTGAATTTTGTGAGATACCAGAATTTTGTGAGGTACCAGAAAGTCAAACTGTGGCCCCAAACTCGGTGCAGTGTGGGGGTGACTCAGCTCTCCCCTTTAACCAGCCCAAAGCTTGAAGGGACAGACAGACAGACAGATATCCCCAGAGGGCAGTGTCTCCTCGGAAGGTGCAGTGGCACAGCATCAGCTCAGCACAGCTGCCAGGACCTGGCTTTGGGTCCTGGTCTGCACCAGCACAGGGACTTGGGCAGAGTGTGCTGGGTGGAGGGGTTGGAGAAATGGGGGAGAGAAGAGGAAGAAGAGGAAGAGGAAGAGGAAGAGGAAGAGGAAGAGAAAGAGGAAGAGGAAGAGAAAGAGAAAGAGAAAGAGAAAGAGAAAGAGAAAGAGAAAGAGAAAGAGAAAGAGAAAGAGAAAGAGAAAGAGAAAGAGAAAGAGAAAGAGAAAGAGAAAGAGAAAGAGAAAGAGAAAGAGAAAGAGAAAGAGAAAGAGAAAGAGAAAGAGAAAGAGAGGAGAGGAGAGGAGAGGAGAGGAGAGGAGAGGAGAGGAGAGGAGAGGAGAGGAGAGGAGAGGAGAGGAGAGGAGAGGAGAGGGGAGAGGAGAGGAGAGGAGAGGAGAGGAGAGGAGAGGAGAGGAGAGGAGAGGAGAGGAGAGGAGAGGAGAGGAGAGGAGAGGAGAGGAGAGGAGAGGAGAGGAGAGGAGAGGAGAGGAGAGGAGAGGAGAGGAGAGGAGAGGAGAAATTCCAGTTGGAAGGGGCTGCCATGATCCTTGTCCCACTGCCTGCCCAGCTGGGGATTGATCCAAACTTAACCCCATCCTGTCCTTAGACACCAGCTCAGCAAAGCGTGGCTTAGCCAACCACCTGAGATTAGCAGCACCTCTGTCAGAGGGTGCTGGGTGGGACAAACCCCCCTTCAGGGCTGTGCAGATGGACAGAGCAGCTCCAGCACCATTTCTGCTCCAACACTCCACCCGTGGGCACCTCAGCTTTCCAGGATCTTGGAACCCAGGCCAAAGCCCCTGCGGTATTCCAGGGGGTGGGATCCAGGGCCAGCCAGTCTCACAGTGAAGGGCAGGATGCCACCAGCACTGTCTGCAGCAGGAGGAGGAGGAGGGATGGAGGGCACAGCCCAGCCCTTCACTGGGCACACAGACGTGGCAATTCCCCTTCAGCTCACGAGTGCTGGGGTGGGATGGGCAGGAAATCAACACTAGGCATTCCCAATGCCCTGATCAATCACATCCACGCTCCCCTGGGTCTCTGCAGGCTGGTGCTGTGCAGCAGCAATGGGGACTGAGCTCCCATGGACACAGGATGTGCTGGGTGATGTCTGTGCTGTGCAGGCAGCTCTGAGCTCGCCCCTGGTCTCCCTCCATGCAGTGCCAGCCATTCTGAGTTTTGTTAGCTAGCTCTAAAGTGGTTCAACGTGATTTTATTTGTTGTAGTTGCTGCTCCTGTTGCTAAGTTAAAACTTTTAATATGAATCTTTTTGAGTGGTGTGAGGTGTCAGTTCTCTGCAGGTGTTAATTCACTCCCGGGCTGCCGGGAGCAGCTCCTATCACTGAGCTCTATTATTTCATCTTCTTCTTGCTGTTGTTTGCTTTCTCCAGGGCTGGAGCTTCCCCTCTTCCCTCCCCAGACCTCCTGGGCTGGGATGCTCCTCTTGCACTCACAAGCCTTTGTTGTAGACCACAGTTTTACTGGTGGTGGCCATGGCGATCTCCGGCTCCAGCTGGGACGTCTCGATCTGCGGAGGCAAAGAGGAGCAGGATCAGAGCCCAGGCATGGATCACTTGGAGAATTGATTCACGGAGAGGGAGGAGATGGGGATAATTCCATGCCAACCACGCTGCTGCTGCTGTTTGGTGTGTCCCCCCCCGATGAGGATGGGTTTGCAGCACAGGGAACGCTGCACGTTCTGTGCCTGGCAGTGCTCAATGAATTATTGAGTGTCTGAGGCTCCAGCACATCCCACCCAGCCCAGCCTCCCATCCCTTCCTTCCCTGCAGCTCCCGGCACCCAGAGCCCAGAGCTGGACCTGCCAAAGCCCAGGTGGTGCCTGAGGGAAGAGCCTGGCTGGGCTCCACCCTCATGGCCAAACCCTTCCTGCCCCTTTCTCCATCTCCAGAAATCTCCATCCCTTTCCTAATTTTTTTCCTTCCACCAGCTCCTCCTGAAGCTTTCCCTAGCTCTGAAATCACTTGGAATCTCTGCATCCCCGGGAGGGATCCGTGGCACTCCTGGGCAAGCAAAGACCCCGCTCCCAGCCGGGCCAGGACACCTGGGAAAACCTGGAATTTTGGGAATCCTGTACACTGAACCCACGCTGGTGCTGACACAATGCGAGGAACCCACGTTAAAAATCGAAATGCTTTTGAAAATGTTTAACCTAGTTAGACAAATTAGCAAAAATTTGTGCAAAACAATTTAGGTATTTAAAATATTCAATGTTTTTAAAAACTGGAAAAACTGTTCTTAGCTTTCAGCTGCAAAAACCCAACAAAATATAACATCAAAGCAATCTTAACATGAGGTGCAACATAACCCTTCAGCAAAGCTGTTAAACAGCTACTGAAGCATCATGGGAAATAGCACTTCATTTATTCAAATGCACATATGTCAGGTTTTTGCACCATATGTCATTCCAAGCTATTTACAGTAATAATTAAATCTTAATCAACGTTTAACCTCTGTAAAATGTTTGAAGGGATCTAATCACCCTTCAGACTGCACTAATGAAGGAGAAATATATAAACATAAAAAGAAAATGATGCATAGATAGCACACCAGAAAGAACAGTAATTGCAAAATTGTATTTCTTTTAAATATAATCAGCAAATTATGTAAAGTAAAGCCAACGAGTATTTTAAGTGAAGACATCTTGGGTGTCAGAGGTGTGATCAGCTAATTTTGTACTGCTATCCATAACAGATGTAGCATATTTTCTTTTAGTGCCATTATTAGCAACTTCACCATTGCTTTCAGTGCTGCAGCACAAAGTGAAGCATTGTGCCGGGAGAGCACCGGGAAAGGTGCAGCGGATCCGGATCCCACGGATCCCTCCCGAGGGAGGATCAGCCCTGCTCTGCTCTGCTGCCTCTGACGCAGCTTTCCTCCCATTGTCTGGGCAGCTTTCTGCCAGGGACACACGGAGCAGCTCCGAGGGTTTGGGGCTGGGTGGCTTCAGGAAAATATCCAGGGGGGAAGCGGAACGCCAGCCTGGGGGGCAAGGGATGGCTGGAGGGGGTGATGCCACACTGGTGCCAAGGTGGGGATGGGTCACAGGGTGGGTTCTGTCATCTCAGAGGGTTTTCCAACCTCAGTGATTCTGCTTTGAAATTAATTCCACCTGGAATTGGGAGGGTCAGCACCGACCGCCCACGGGAAATGGGGCAGCTCAAACCCAACCTGCTCCACAGAAACCAAACTGAGATGCCCCCCAATCCCACCCTCTCCAGCAGTTTGGAGAACTGGGAGCCCCAAGGAAGGCACAGCTGCCCTGGTGGAGCCCAGCTCAGTGCTGGGACAGCCCCGGGGTGCTGGGGACAGGGCTGTGCCCAGCTGGAAGCTGAGGCTGTGCAGGGAGAGGGAAGGAAGGAGGGAAGGAAGGAGCAGGGCTGTGCTCACGCTCTCGTGGGACACAATTCAAGAAGCAGCCAGCACAATCCAAGCTGAACAGCAGGAAGAGGATCCTGGTGGGAAGAGCAAAATATCGCAGCCGACTGCTGGGGGAAGGTGTGGGGCGTCTGTGGTGGGAAGTTTTCAGCACAAATTACAGGGAAGCCATCAGGAATAGTTTAGGCAGAGCTGAGCTTGTCTTGGTGGAAGGAAGAGATGAGATGAGATAATTGTTTGGAGATCCTTCCAGCTTCCAGCCCCTGGGCCAGGGGGGAAATTGCTCCTTTCCCCATGTGGGGAATGGGTTCTTCATCCATGGCAAGGCTGGACAGAAGGGTCTGAGGTGGGTTCAGGGAGGTGGGATAGGTCTGGTGATGGAGCAGAAGGACATGGGAAGTGTCTTAGGATTCATACTTAAGGTGGAAGTGCTCAAAAACCACATGGATGTGGCACCTGGGGACATGGTCAGTGGTGGCCTTGGCAGTGCTGGGGGAGTGGTTGGACTGGATGGACTCTGAGGGTTTCTCTATTTTAAGGATTCCATGGTTCTCATGCAGGATGGGCACCAGTCAGGGCCCCCTGTGACACCACCAGTCACAGACACTGCTTTGGAGCTGTGACACAAAGCTCAAGCACCTTCCTGAGGCCTGGGAAGATGTTGGACACACTGGGGGTGACTGGTTGGACTGCAGCCTCCTCTGCAGGTCTCCTCCTGGCTGACTTTAATCAAGAAGGGATTGAAATCTGCTCCAGAGCCTCGGGAGCCCCAAGGGGTGCATCTGCACCAAGGAAAAATGTACAGGAAATTGGGAAAGCTGCTCAGAAATCCATCAGGAGGAACCTGCTCCTCCCACCTGGAAATCAGGCGAAGAACAGGGAGATGGTGGTGGGTTACAGGTACTGAGACAACGTCAAATCCCAACTTTGCTGTGCACCAGCCTTTGACTCCCTTGGTGGTGTTTTTTGTTGCAAAGTGTAATTTCACTCATTTTGGGGTTCTGCTGTTCCAGCTGTCCAGAATCCTGGACCTGCTCAGCCAGCTGGCCAGGGAATTGTGACAGATGTGGAGACCACAGCTCCTGGTCAAGATTTTGGTGTCTCAGCTGCCAAGATGACCTTGATCATGGTCATGGCCATGCTGGGAACCCTCCTGTGAAGGAGCAGCTGCCTTGAGGGTGCTTTGAGGAGCAGGCTGGGCCTGCACTGATGGCACCTGTCCCACTGTCCCACACAGGGCACTTTGTCCCTTCAAACCAATGCCCACCATGGCACTGGGGTTGAATCGTGCCCATCCTCCTCTTCCCAGCTCTATCTGTGCCAAGGCAAAGGAGGGATCCCCCTCCTGCCTTTGGGATGTTACCAGGGAAGGGCCTTCAGCAATGAATCCAGCAGAATTCCAGGAGCAGCACTGAGGGACCCAGGGTGGGAAGCACCACTCCCAGACAGTGCTACAAGGGGGTTGTTTGGGGCAAACCCCAGGATTTGGGGCTGATGGTTGCACTGGCAGCTTGGTACCCAACATGGGGAGCTCTCCAATGAGGCTGTGGGAGAAGCAGGAACACCTTCAGCATCCTGGAAGCTTTGCCATAGATCCAGGGAGATCCCCACTAGGACACCACCAGGGTGCACCTCTCAGCTCACCCAGAAACATGGCTGGGATGAACCACAGCCCACCCCAGCCCCTGGGAGCAGGTGAAACCTGAGGATGCTCCTTTTCCTTCAGCAGACAGCCAAGAGCACCAGAGGAAAATGGGGAAAACCCCCAAAATCTCAGTGCCCTGACCCTTATTGAGCACCTGTTCATGGAGCAGCAGTGCTCAGGTATCTCAGGCAGGATGGCAGCAATGCCAGCAGCAGGGTGAAACCCATCCCTCCCTCCCAGGGAACCACAGCCCACCCCAGCCCCTGGGAGCAGGTGAAACCCGAGGATGCTCCTTTCCCCCTGGCAGACAGTCAAGAGCATGAGAGGAAAAAGGGGGAAAACCCCAAAAAATTCAATGCCCTGACCCTTATTGAGCACCTGTTCATGGCGCAGCAGTGCTCAGGTATCTCGGGCAGGATGGCAGCAATGCCAGCACCTGTGTCCCTGTCCTGGTCCCAGCACCTGTGTCCCACCCATCCCTCCCTCCCAGGGAACCACAGCCCATCCCAGCCCCTGGGAGCAGGTGAATGTTGAGGATGCTCCTTTCCAAGAGTACAAGAGGAAAAAGGGGGGAAACCCCAAAATCTCAGTGTCCTGACCCTTATTAATCACTTGTTCATGGACCAGCAGCGCTCAGGGCAGGATGGCAGCAGTGCCAGCACCAGGGTGGAACCCATCCCTCCCTCCCAGGGAACAAAGCTGGGAATCGCCTCCCCGGCTCTCCAGCTCTCTTCCCCCCATCCCTTGCCTTGCAGTGGGAGCCTCTCTCCTCTCATCAGCTCAGACAAGGCTAATTGGGGTGATAAAGAACTGGCTGGGAGTGCTGGCGTGGGCTGGAGGAACAAATGGTGCGGTGGTCACAGCTGGTGCTGCGGAGCCGGCGCGGGAGCGGGCGCGGGGGGCTCGGGGCGCTGCACGGGGGGCTCCCGGGGGGCTCCCTGTGTTTTGCATGGCTGCTGACACGGGTGCAGCATGCAGGCACGGCCGGTGAGGCAGCAGCAGGCAGGAAGCAGATGCTTTTTGTTTGGGGTTGATACTCATTTCTATCCCAGCTCGGGAAAAGGTGTAGAAAGGAATGTGCTCCGGAGAGTGCGGGGAGAGAGATAGGTCTAGGCTGGCTGCCAGGGATCCTGGAACGATATGGAAGGCAGCTAGGGGAGACAGGAGCAGATGGATTTGGCATACAGCTCATCACTCAGCCAAAAAAAAAAAAAAAAAAAAAAAAAAAGAAAAAAAAAAGGAGAGGGGGGGAGAAAAGGGAGAAAGCAGCCAATTTTGGGAGTGGGAGGGTCAGGGGACTGGAGGATGCTGCTCCGGGCTGGGGGAAGGGAGGGCCAGCGTGGCCACTGTGGCTGCTGCTGCTGCTGCCAGCAGGGAGAGGGGCTGGAGGCTCCTCGGGAGCCTGGGAAGGGTCTCCTGGCCCTTCCAGCAGCTCTGGGCCATCTCCTCCCAGGCCTGTGGTCACCAGGGCACAGCCCAGGGCAGGGCTGGGGGCTCAGAGCCCTCGGGAGGCTCAGCCAGGGGTAGGAAGGGCTGTGGTACCACGGGATCATGGAATGCTTGGGGTGGGAAAGGAGCTTGGAGATCACCAAGCCCAACCATCCCCAGCACTGCCAAGGCCACCCTTGACAGTGTCCCCAAGTGCCACATCCAGAGGGCTGGATATGCCTCCAGGGATGGGCACTCCAAACCTCCCTGGGCACTTCCAGTGCCTGACCCCCCTTTCCATGGGGAAATTCCTGCTGTGCCCACCCTGAGCTCCCCTGAGGCCGTTCCCCCTCTTCTTGTCCCTGTTCCCCTCCTGGCAGGAGCTGTGCAGAGCCACAAGGGCCCCCTGAGCCTCCTTTGCTCCAGGCTGAGCCCCTGCCCAGCTCCCTCAGGGATTGTGCAGCCCCTGCCCAGCTCCCTCAGGGATTGTGCAGCCCCTTCCCAGCTCCCTCAGGGATTGTGCAGCCCCTTCCCAGCTCCCTCAGGGATTGTGCAGCCCCTTCCCAGCTCCCTCAGGGATTCTGCAGCCCCTGCCCAGCTCCCTCAGGGATTGTGCAGCCCCTTCCCAACTCCCTCAGGGATTGTGCAGCTCCTTCCCAGCTCCCTCAGGGATTCTCCAGACCCTGCCCAGCTCTGTTCCCTGCCCTGGTCATGCTCCAGCCCCTTTCTTGTCACCCATTTGCACTCCCAGTCAAATGGGACCTTCCCAGTAATCCAGGAGTGCTGATAAATGATGGGAAATGTCTCCCCAAGTCCTTGCCCCAGCTCTCCCAGCCCCTCTGGATGGATACATCCTGTCCCATGGATTTGTGGAGTCCAGCAGCATTTCAGGTCACTGGCTGGTTCCCCTTGGATTATGGGGCTTGGAGCACCTGGCCTAGAGGAAAGTGTCCATGGAAGGTGTCCTTGACCATAGAAAGTGTCCCTGATCATGGAAAGTGTCCCTGGCCATGAAAGGTGTCCATGGAAAGTGTCCCTGTCCATGGAAAGTGTCCTTGCTCATGGAAAGTGTCCCTGTCCGTGGAAGGTGTCCCTGACCATGGAAGTTGTCCATGGAAAGTGTTCCTGGCCATGGAAGGTGTCCTTGCTCATGGAAGGTGTCCCTGTCCGTGGAAGGTGTCCCTCACCATGGAAGTTGTCCATGGAAAGTGTTCCTGGCCATGGAAGGTGTCCTTGCTCATGGAAGGTGTCCCTGACCATGGAAGTTGTCCATGGAAAGTGTTTCTGTCCATGGAAGGTGTCCCTGACCATGGAAGGTATCCTTCCTTATGGAAGGTGTCCCTACCCACGGAAAGTGTCCCTGCCCATGGAAGGTGTCCATGGAAAGTGTCCCTGCCCATGGAAGGTGTCCATGGAAAGTGTCACTGTCCATAGAAGGTGTCCTTGCTCATGGAAGGTGTCCCTGGCCATGGAAAGTGTCCCTGGCCACGTAAGGTGTCCATGTCCATGGAAAGTGTCCATGGAAAGTGTCCCTGATCATGGAAGGTGTCCCTGCCCATGGAAGGTGTCCATGAAAGGTGTCCTTGCTCATGAAAAGTGTCCCTGCCCATGGAAAGTGTCCATGTCCATGGAAGGTATCAATGGAAGGTGTTCCAGATCATGGAAGGTACTCATGGAAGGTGTCCCTGGCCATGGCAGGGGGTGGAATGAGATGGGTTTTAGGCCCCATCCCACCCAAACCACTCAAGTGCCCCCATGGATGGATCCCTCAGGAATGAGACAAGGACAGCAGTGCTGGCTAAGGAATCCTCCTGGAATTGCCACAGACCTGCAGCCAACTGAGGGGGACCTCAACGTGAGAGAATTCGGGAAATACTCCAGAAACCTTTTGATTATATCACAGGAAACATTTTTCAGAGCATCTCCAGCCTCTGGTTCCAGAGCCCAGCAGCTGTGGAGCCCCAGGGCCTCTCTGTGTCCTGCTCCAAAGGGCACCAGCCATCCCCAGGGTTGGCATTTTCCTAAATCCACAATTTCAGCTCTTCATTTGTCCATTTGCTGCCCTGAGGAGATATCCTGACAGAGATTTTCCTCCCATGCAAGTGTCCAAAGATTATCAGCTCAGCTTTGTTAAAACCAAAGACAAAACTCGTGGTCCTCCTCAGCAAGGCAGATTGTTGCCTGAAATGTTGGTGTTAAAGCTCTTTTCTGACAACTTCCCGGTTTCTCTATCCAGTTGAAATCCTGGTGTGCCCCAAAACTGGACACACTGGTTGAGAGATGTTCTCATGACTGAAGTACAAATGAATGATTAATGAATTATTGATATTCAGTTTTCTGCCCAAAT
This sequence comes from Melospiza melodia melodia, assembly GCF_035770615.1. Classification (NCBI taxonomy): domain Eukaryota; kingdom Metazoa; phylum Chordata; class Aves; order Passeriformes; family Passerellidae; genus Melospiza; species Melospiza melodia. The sequence goes on along the minus strand of NC_086198.1, from coordinate 89,976,308 downwards.
CACTGAGTTGGGGAAAAACAGTTTTGAGAGAAACCTGAATTTTGTGACATTTTCCTTCAAATTAATAATAAAAATCGAATTTAAGAGGTGACCAGTACAGTTCTTTTCATTTTAGGTTTCTCTCAAGTCTTTCTGACCCCTGTCTTTGAAAGAAATGTTCAGTTTTCATAATAAAAAAACATATTCAGTCAAAATGTTTTTCACAAAGCCATGGAAAGTCTCCTGACAGGTCAAGAACCATGGAATCATGGAATGGTTTGGCTTGGAAGGGACCTTAAAAATCCTATCATTTCCACCCTGTCCTACAGCAGCTGAAGGTGGGTGCTGGTGGCCAAAGCCCTCACGGCAAAGAAAAATCTGGAATGGATAAATCTCAGGAGGCAAATATCCCAAATTTACTCCTTTTCATTGTTCCAAAGAATGGAGGAAAGCTGGAAATGCTCTGCCTGTGACAGGAGCCATGGTCAGCACTTTTCCACCAGAGCTGGATCAGGGCTGCTGCCTCATCCTGGGTTGGGGGAATTAAAAAGCACCAGAACTTGAAATGAAAGTTATCTTTAAACAATAAAAATGGAGGAAAGTTGGAATATTTGGCTGTCTGGAATATTTGGTTGTTTTGGCTTTTGAGAATTATTAAGTCCAGGAGATTACTTTTGTACTGCAATATTTGGCTGTTGTGGGTTTTGAAGGTTTTTCCATTTCAGGAGACATTTTGTTTGCCAGGGATGTTCCTGCCCTCAGCTGAAATGGGAATAACCAATTGCCCTGAAGCAAAGCAGATTTCAGGATTTTTGGGGCAGCTGTGGGACTGCAACTTCCCCCCCTTCACTGGGTTGGGCAGTGCTGGTTTCATCGCTGGATTTGATTATTTTAAAGGTTTTTTCCTGCCTAAATGATCATGTGGCTCTGTGGTTTGGTGGTGCTGGATTAATGGTTGGATTTGATGACCTTCAAAGTCTTTTGCAACCTAATTTCATGATTCTACAATCAAGGGTGGGAGTTTTAAAAGTTTTTTAAACTTTTGGGGAATTACCACAGCACAGCTTCTCTGAGGAAAAATACTCAGCAAAGACCTCAACATTTAATGAGGTGGGAAGAAGGGAAATGTGGATTTGGGTAAAGGAAAAGGGAAGGAAATTTGGGAATGTGGATTTGTGGAGACCTGGACATTAAATCAGGTGGGAAGAAGGGAAATGTGGATTTGTGAAAGGGAGAAGGAGGGGAAATTTGGAAATGTGGATTTGGGGAGACCTGGACATTAAATCAGGTGGGAAGAAGGGAAATGTGGATTTGGGGGAAAGAAAAGGAAGGGAAATTTGGGAATGTGGATTTGTGGAGACCTGGACATTAAATCAGGTGGGAAGAAGGGAAATGTGGATTTGTGAAAGGGAGAAGGAGGGGAAATTTGGAAATGTGGATTTGGGGAGACCTGGACATTAAATCAGGTGGGAAGAAGGGAAATGTGGATTTGGGGGAAAGAAAAGGAAGGGAAATTTGGGAATGTGGATTTGTGGAGACCTGGACATTAAATCAGGTGGGAAGAAGGGAAATGTGGATTTGGGGGAAAGAAAAAGAAGGGAAATTTGGGAATACGGATTTATGGCTGGAGCAGGGAGCTGTCCTGGCCCAGGGTGTCTCTGCAATGAGTGATGATAACAGCCATGATAACAGAGCACAGGTGGGATCTCAGCCCACACCTGGGGGAGGTGACCCCGCTCCCTGCATGTCCCAGCCTGTCCTGGAGCAGCAGCTCCTGAGCTCCAGCCCCGTGGTCATCCCCAGTCCAGCCCCCAGGAGCTCTGCTGCTCCCACTGCCCCACCTCAGGGACCCTGCTGGAGCCTCGGGGTGACATCAGGGACACCTGGCAGGCACGAGGAGCTTCTTCTTGGTCTTGCTGTTTGAAATCTGATGGTTTCTGAGCCTTTATTTGTGACTTTTGGGGGGTTTGGTTAATGCTGAGCTCTCAGAGCCTCAGCACTCCCAGCTTTATAAAAACTGGAAACTCAACCCCCAGCATGGCACCAGCTCCAGGTCACTGCAGAGTTGGGAGTTTGGGGCTTCTGGGAAAGCAGAGGGCTGCCCACAGCACCAGAAACCTCAGCTGTTCAAACAAAACCACCAAAACCCCCCCAGATAAAAGCTTTGAGACCCTAAGATTTCAAATAGCAAGATAAAACTATTTACTGTGTCTGATTTCCAGAGACAGTAGACACCCAAGGCCTCTGTGGGAGCTGAACCTTCTCCCCTCTGCTCTGGTGGTTTGCTCAGAGTGGGAGGTCCAGAAACCTCAGCTGCTCAAACAAAACCACCAAAACCCCCCAGATAAAGGCTTTGAGACCCTAAAATTTCAAATAGCAAGATCAGAAAATCTTCCCTGTGCATCTTCCAGAGAGAGGAGACACCCAAGGCCTCTGTGGGAGCTGAACCTTCTCCCCTCTGCTCTGGAGGTTTGCTCAGAGTGGGAGGGGGTGGGATGGGGTAAACCTGAGATTTCCACAATAAATTCATTTCCACAGCAGCTCCAGAAAGGTTTTAGGCTGGCACCTAAACCACACAGGAGCAACTGTGTGGTGACCTCAGGGCTTGTGGCTTTCCTCAGGACAGGGCTGAAGGAACTTCTCCCTGGATCCCTGGGAGAACCATCACATTCCAGGATGCAGTTTTTTGGGTTTTTTTGGAACATCCAAACCAGTGGATTGGTGGAAAAGTCACCAGCCCACTCCTAATATGGCCTTGAGAGCTCCCAAAATCGCACAGTTTGGCTATGATTCCTGATCCCTGATGGAATGGAAAGCACCTACACAGACACTCAGAGTTTCTCCTTTCTTGGAAGGAAAAAAAAATCCTACTTTTGAATGTGGACATTACTAAAAAGTTTCCATTTGGATGAAAATGAGCTCTTAGGTCCATTCCAGCAGGAATTCCTCAAGTAGCTCAAGGAAGAAGGAATTTGTTGCTCTTTGCTGATGACATCGACCCCAGAATTCTCCTGCTGTTCAGGAGGAAGAGCACGATGGAAGAGCAGGATTTAGGATTTCCTTTGGTGATTTAGAGAAGCTGAGTAAATTCCTCAGGATCCCAACCTCCAGCACATTTCCTTCTCTCACAGACCACCAGCCTCACTAGGAACAGGAAATTCAAAAAGCAATTACAGATAATTACATTTGTGAGATGTGATTAATAAGGCATCCTCAGCCCCAAGCAGGCAAGTCTGGACAGCTGATCCCCTTCCTTTGCATTCTGCACCTTTTGAGGAGCTCAGAGCTGCTCCAGATGAGCCAAAACAACTCCAAATACACCAAAAAGGACAAATCCAACCCTGTGTGATGAGAGGGGCAAGGCAGGAGATGGGCAGGGAAAATCTGGGGGTGCACAGATAAAGAGGCCTCTGACCAAGAATGATGATATTAAAGGTTTTTTCTGATTTAATGATTCCTGTGTGGTGCCAGGAGTCAGACTCTTCTTTTTCATTCTTCATGGATCAGTCCTGATTCCAGCTCAGGGTATTGCATGATTGCTGGGAATCACGGAATACCCTGAGCTGGAATGACCCATGGGGGGTCAGGCTGGGCTGGCAGAGGAGGGGCAGGGATTTGGTTTTCAGGCCCAGAATAAAGCAGCAAAGCCCAGGAGCAGGGGAGGGCTCAGGAATGGCCATGGCAGGGCAGGAATCCTGGGGAGGAGCCCCTCTGTTTACAGTAGGTGCTGCTGAAAGGTGTCCTGAAGAAAGACAGCAATTAACAGGCCAGCGAAAAAAATGGCTTCTTTCCACAAAGAGCCTTTTAAGTCTGTTTTTCGGGCCACTTTAAGGGTTAATGTTTAGCTGTTTATCCGGACTTGTCGGATGTCAGCTCTTTCTTTTGACTCCTAATGGCTTATAGCCATCAGGAGGTGAAGCCTCCTCAAAAGAGCTGGTGTCAGGAATGTTTTTTTATGCCCACCAGCACCCACACACCTGCACAGCCTGTGCTTGCAGGGGGATAGTTTACATACTTGAACCTGTCTCCCAGGGCCAGGGGTATAAACATGAAACCAGATCCTGTCTGACAGCCCTGGGCGCTGCAGAGGGTCCCTGCTCCCACAGGCACCCCCTGGCCACAAAGCACAGCTCGGGTCAGGCCCTGCTGCCCAGCTCTGCTGCTCCACCTGGCCGTTTTAGGGCTCTGGAGAATGCTCAGCACCTCTGAGTGGTGAAACAAAGGAGAACTGCCAGGAGCAGCCATCAAAAAGCAGCTGGGTCACAAATCAAAGGCTCCGGGACAGGCAGGGGAGGGAGAACAAAAGCACAGCCCCCACAGCCATCAAGGCTCTGCTCACTGCTGACCTTCCCTGGCCCCGAGGTGTCACCGAGACCAATAATCACCCAAACAGGCGGAGCAGGTGGAAACTGAACCACCCTGAAGTGGCCCAGGGGCTCCTAAGCAGTGGTGGTGGAGTCCCTGAAGGCCAGAGCCTTCTCCTTCTCCTTCTCCTTCTCCTTCTCCTTCTCCTTCTCCTTCTCCTTCTCCTTCTCCTTCTCCTTCTCCTTCTCCTTCTCCTTCTCCTTCTCCTTCCCCTTCTCCTTTCCTCCTTCTCCTCCTTTTCCTCCTTCTCCTTCTCCTCCTTCTTCTTCTCCTCCTTCTCCTCCTCCTTCCTCTTCTCCTTCTCCTTCTCCTTTTCTCCTTCTCCTCCTCCTTCTCCTTTTCTCCTTCTCCTTCCCCTTGTAAATACCCCTGGAACCCTGGCAGTGCCCTAATCCAGGGTGAACAGGGCTTGGAGCAGCCTGGGACAGTGGGAGGTGTCCATGCCTATGGCTGTGGGGGGAACAAGATGAGTTTTAAGGTGGGTCCAACCCAAACCATTCCATAATTCCAGGATTTTAGAGAAGCATTTGCTCCCAGAAGTGACTGAGGTCTCCCAGCTTCAGAGCAGGGAAATGCTTGGATTTCGAGATTTTGAGAATGAAGTGGGGGAGGAAAGCCCCATGGAAATGGGAGATGTCATGGTCCAGAAACGTTCTTTGCTTGGCCAAACTGGCTCCTTCCCTCCTGGTCCAGAAGAGTTTCAGTTGGGACTGAAAAATCCACAAATCCAAAGGGCACTGCAGGGAAGAGCTGCCAAATGAGTTTGGGAAATGAGGATGGCCCTGGGACAAGGCAAGTGCTGCCTCTGTGGCATCACCACCATGGATCTGCAGCTGGAATCCCACCAGGATCTGCAGCTGGAATCCCACCAGGATCTGCAGCTGGAATCCCACCAGGTGGAGCAGGCAGAAGGGAATTACCAGGACACAGCATCTGCTCCATCCCAGAAGGAGAACCTGAGGGAGCATCATCTCATGGTGGGAATGAGGAGTTGCCATGCAGAAAGGAGAACCTGGGGGTTCTCCTCACTGGAATGTCCCAGCAATGGAATGTTTGGGCTGTGGGGTCTCTGCAGAAGCAGCAGGCTCTGACCCAAAGTCCTCCCTGGAGCAGGAAGGGAAATGTGGATTTGGGGAAAGAAAAGGAAGGGAAATATGGGAATGTGGATTTGTGGCCTAGAGGCTGCAGGATCAGCAGCTCAGGACAAAGCACCCCTGCAGCCACTTTGGCTTTGGTATGTCTCCTAGCCATGGCTGTCACTGCCGTCTCTGACACAATGAAAAGCCAGTTCTTCATTCTCAATCACTGAAGTTCTTTGCTTATTCTGAATTCTGTGTTTTCCTTGCTCTTGTCAAAAAATCTTCCTGCATATTGAGCAAAGAGTAATAAAAAACCCCCAACTTTTAATAGTGTTCTGAAGACTCTGCTAATGGAGGAGTAGAAAACATCCTGCAGTGTTTCTTCTGTGAAGGCAGATGAGGAGCTGCTTTACTTAGAAAGCAAAAAGGGAAACTCCTTGCTCCTTGCACTTTACCTTGACTTTTGCTGTATTTGACACTGTAAAGTACAATAGTACAAACAGTACTGTAAAGTAAAAGGGCAGGAGAGGACTAAGCCTGGCATCCCTTCCCATGCTCTTAGGGAATCCCTTCACCAAGGAATGCTCTGGACTTCCTCAGGGAGATCTGGAGCACCTCAACCTGCCTCTGTCCTTGCCCTGAATGCACCTGAGCTCCCCAAAAAGTTCTGCTGTCACACTGACCTGGGGTTTATCCCATGGAGGGTGGCCTGACCTTGCAAGCTCTAAAGCAAACCCAGCTCCAGGTCTCCTTCTGAGGGTGGAGATGATGCCCAAGACTCCAGGTGGGAGCAGGACCTGGGGCAGATCCCTGCAGCCAGGAGCCAGGTGTGGCTCCATCAGAACTGGGGGTGACAGATGTGCCCCTCACCTGAGGAGATCTTTGCCCTCCAATGCTCACCTGAGGCCTGTCCTGCAGCAGGGACACCTGACTCCCCTCAGTGGGGCATTCTGGTGCTCTGGTGTCACAACTCAACTGAGATGAATCCCATCAGCCTTGAGAGACCCCAGGAAAAACCATCACAGCACAACTGCTGAGCACTGATGGATGGACAGATGACTCTTCAACTAATTACAGTTGAAAAGTGGAGTGTTTATTACAGCACTGGGCACAAGCTGAACAATTTCTAAAGGCATGTGCACCCTTTGAGAGTCTAAACTTTGTCTCCTAATTTGTTGCATATGCATTAAGTTTTGCAATAGGTTTATGCATATTTATTTCTTATTAGTCTTCATGCAGAGAGCTCTCTGGTTGTCTGTCCATCTCCTGCTCCTTTGGTTTTGGTTTAGTTCTTGTTTCAAGGTTTAAGGAACCTTTCTTATCTTCTTCTAGCTTGGAAGTTCACATTTCTTTCACCTTGTTCGAGGCAGTTTTGTGAGCTACGGGCTTTTGTGAGCACAAGATTTTCACAAATACAGCAAATTAACGAAACAATTCAAAGCAGCACACTTTACTTAAATCTGAAATAGATTTCTAACTTAAGTCCTAACCCATATCTCAGCACCTGCAGCGGGCCAGGCAGGGAATCCACAGGAACCAGAACACCAGAATGGCACAGTCTGTGTCCATCCACCAGGGCAAACTCTTCCCATCCAAAGGGAGCTTTCATCTCTTGGCAGCTTCCCTGGCAGCAGGATCCTCCAGGATCATCTGGAAAACCCAAACTGCCCCAGGGAGGATGGGGACAATCCACCAGCCATGGCCAGTGCTCCAGGCTGTGCTCAGATCCTGGAAGTCCAGACAGAGTTTAGGACTTCCTTGGGCCATTATTTCCTATCAAAGATGGGCTGGGAGCTTCCACTGGAGTTCTGTGCAACCCCTGGGGCTTGCTGTCCCCAAATGTCACCTCCTCTCCTGCCACTTCACCCTGCCAGAGACAGCACCATGCTCTGGGAGGGTCACTCATTCTCCAGCCTCTGACAGGAACAAGTCCATCCTCACTGAGGAATTCCAGAAACCTCATTAGGCACCACCACCCTTCATCTGAAGGCTGGGAAGGGCTCAACACATTCCCAAATACCTCAGATCTTCCCTCAAGTCCTACTTGACCCATTCCAGTGTTCAGCCACTCACTGTCCTGTAAATCCTGGAGGTTCTTCTCAAATCAATCATTTCATGGGCATTCAAGAAGCCCCCTGGGATCACCTCTTCATTTGAGGTTCACACGGAGAACAAAGATACTCTTGGCTTTGTCAGCAAGGGAAAGGCAAGGAGATAAACCAGAAGATAAGGGAGAAGATAAACCAGAAGATAAGGCAAGGAGATAAACCAGTAGATTAGGCAGAAGATAAGGCAAGGAGATAAAGCACAAGATAAACCAGAAAATAAGACAGAAGATAAACCAGAAGGCAGGAGGTAAACCAGAAGATAAGGCAGGAGATAAACCAGAAGATAAACCAGAAAATAAGGCAGAACATAAACCAGAAGATAAGGGAGAAGATAAACCAGAAGATAAATCAGAGAACAAGACAGAACATAAACCAGAAGATAAGGCAGAAGATAAACCAGAAGATAAGCTGGGTCAGCACTCAGGAGAGGAACCTCAGATGAACCTCATGGTGCTCCCGGAGCAGGAGGAAACCATCTCTGAGGCACAGCTTGAATCCTCTGCAGTCTTTGGGAGATGCTTCCCACTGAGCTCCCAGCCTCCTGCCAGCCCTCCAGGACCTCGTGGCACTTCTTTGCTGAGAGGAGCTCCTTCCAAGCCCAGCCTCCATCCCAAGGGCTCCCAGACTCCCAGGAAACCGTTCCCCAGCCCCAGAAGCAAAGCAGAACTTCTCACTTCTCAAACATTTTTCCCCCATGGCAGCTGGCAAATCCCTTCCCTGGCTTCTCATCCAAGTTGGACAAAATTACTGCAGAGAATCCCTCCTGCTCCCCTCCCCCCCGTGCAAAGCAATCCCAAGGGAGGGATGGTTCCATGGGGACCCCCTGCTGGATTGCATCTGATTTCCCTCCTAAGTATGGAATGGGGAAGCGTCTCGAGGGCTATGGCTGTGACCTCCATACAGCTCTTTTGTCAAGTGCCATTTCATTAAAAAATCAGCCTTTTAACTGTGGACACATTTCAACCTCACCAAATCTGCTAATTATTGACAGTTGGTGAAGAGGAGATTTCACTTGTTCCTCCTGTTAAACTGCATCTAATTAGTAATTACTGGTTCACTGTCATCTTTACTGCAATAATCCCACTGCACATTGGCTCATTAACCTTTTGCTTTTCTAAAGCAGCCTGCCAACAAGATGAAGGCTAAAACAGATTGGAAAACAATAGCTCAGCCTTGGATTTTAGGCTGTTTATTCCCCTTGTCCTGGAGATCCAAAAGGAAGATTATTTTAAAGGAAAGGCTGAAATCAGCCTTGTTCTGGAAGACATCTCGGTTCACATTGAGCATCATCCCAAAAATACCCTTTAAACTTCTCCCAGGTGAGGGGCTCAGGTGGTTGAAGGCTTCTCTGCCATTTTCCAGCTCCATTTCTCCCTTTCTCACCTGGCCCTGTCCACCTCTGTCTCGAGCATCCCTGCGGGCAGGGAGTGACAGGAGCTCCTGGTGGACCTGCTGAGGAACGCTCTGGAGGAGCAGGGCCCACGGGGCAGGGAAGCAACCCCGTGGTTCTTTCTGCTGCTGCTACACTGAATTTCATTTGCACAAGCCCCATTTTCGGTTTGGAGCTGTCACAGCTGTTTCCATTGGCAGTGCATAGCTGAGTAGGAGTTGTCAGTGGGGATGCTGCGGGATTGGGAGAGGGAAGAGATTCCCCGGGGGGCATGGGAGGCAGTTGGAGGTTGTGGGCTAAATGCATTAACTACATGTTTCTCCTAAACTTAACAGCAGTGAATTACTCCATGCATATTGATGGCTTTAGGTACCACAGTTAACACTATCCTGGGATGACAGGAACGTTTCTCAGCAGCTCCAGCGTGAGTATTCCCATGGATCCATGGTTTCGTGGCTGGTACGAGGGGTTTATTTTTGTAATGTTCTCTTTAGAGCCATAATAGCCAGAAACAAGCTGTGATTCTGGAGCACCGCTGCAGAAATCCAAGTGGAATTTCATCCCTACCAAACCCAGGGCTTGGCTAGGCTGGGTATGTACCCAAAAAAGGCTCAGGGTGCATTAACCTTGCCAGCACGTGGAGGCTGCTCACCTCCAGAGCTCCCTTTCTCTGTTTTCAGCCACAGCTGAGCCTGATTTCCCTGGAATTGTTGTAACACAGGAATAACTCTGGAGCAGCTACAGCTGATGGGACAAGGTGGGTACATTTACCCAGAAATTTTATTAAACTATTGCAAGGCTTCAGTTCTGCTGGAAAACCAATTGTGAGCTTGAGCCCTGTTAGGAGAGAGGATCAAAGGTGGCCACACAAACTCCTGGCCCAAAACAAGCCCTCCATGGCACATTAGCCTCTGTGTTTGCTCCCTGACCTCCAAAAGGTTCTGAGTGTGTGAGCAAGGGCAGAACTTGGCTCACTCACAGCTCCTGCTGCTCACACCACAGCCCTGTTTTTGGAACAGAGCACATCTCTTACACCTTGTTGCTGATCTGGTACAACAGCCTGGTCCTGTCCTGCTGTGCCCATGACCATGGGGAAAGCAAAGACATTCCCACAGAGATCAGTGCTTACACACTTCTAAATTCCTCATCTGACAGGACAGAATCATGGAATCATTCAGGCTGGCAAAGACTCCAAGCTGATCAAGCCCAACCACTGAAGTTCAGGGTCTGATTAGTGCCCAAAAATTCACAGGTTTTGAGAAACATTCCCTGCAAAGTTTCTTGGATTTCCTATCCAGAAATGGATCCAGAGGGGTTGGTGCAGGTAAACCACTCACTTTGCTCCCTTGAGCATCCCCACAGAAACCTCCAGAGATTCTGGAGAACGGGGGGAATGTCCTTTGTAAACACTCACACGTTTATAGAAAATGCAAACATAATGGGAAAATAGGCTAGGAGAGCTGGGAATGTTCCCCTGGAGAAGGGAAAATTCCAGGGGATCCTCAGAGTCCCTGAAGGGGCTCCAGGAGAGCTGGAGAGGGACTGGGGACAAGGCCTGCAGGGACAGGAGCCAGGGAATGGCTCCCACTGGGAAAGGGGAGATTGGGCTGGGATCTTGGCAAGGAATTGCTGGCTGGGAGGGTGGGCAGGGGCTGGGCTGGAATTCCCAGATTTTCTGTGGCTGCCCCTGGATCCCTGGCAGTGCCCAAGGCCAGGCTGGACATTGGGGCTGGAGCAGCCTGGGACAGTGGGAGGTGTCCCTGCCATGGCAGGGATGGCACTGGATGGGATTTAGGGTCTCTCCTGATCCAGACCATCCCAGGATTCTGTGACTGATCAGCCCTGGCTGCCCCTGGAGCCCCTGAGCCTGTGGTGTCAGCAGATGTGGGACCCAGCTGTGCAGGGCTCCCATCCCCTGGAGCAGAGCTGGGTGGCAGCAGGCAGAGCCCAGGCAGGCTCTGGAGGGCTCCTTTTCCCTGGCAGGGAGTGTGGGCAGCACACATCATCCTGTCTGATCCCTCAGCAGGGCTGATTCATGTTTGCTCTGCTCAGAACATCTCAGCTGCCTGCACAAGGTCACTCCCCACAAGGCTGTCACTGCTGCCTGCAATCCCAGTGTCCCCAGAGCCAAACCACTCCTGAAATTTCCCTCTGGGTTAGAATTCATTCAGCTCCTAAAATCAATGAGATTTTCCCTGCTGGAATAGCAGGTACTGCACAGGAGAAGTTATGTGAAGTATGTGTTATTTTTAGGAAAAAATTTTTCACTGAAAGAATAACAAAGCACTGGGATGCTCTTCCCAGGGAGGTGGTGCAATCACCATCTCTGGATGGGTTTAAAAAAGACTGGACATGGCACTTGGTGCCATAATTGAGGTGTTAGGGCATAGGTTGGACTTGATGATCTTAGAGGTCTCTTCCAACCTCATTATTCTGTGATTCTGTCACCCAGAAAGGCACAATTCCAGTGGGAGGTGTCCCTGGTCAGGAAGCAAGAGAGTCCTTAAGGTCCTTCCCAGCCCAAACCATTTTAGAATTCCAGGATTTTGGAGGAACGATGGCAATGTCTCCTTTGGGATAAATGAGGTTGGTGGTACCTGCTGTGGCCTTGCTCGAGGATTATCCTGAAAGGTTTTTCCTGGAAATAGGGAGGAAATTGGAATTTTCTAGGAAAATTGCACCAGGGAAGGCTTAAACTGGATATGAGGAAGGAATTCTTCCTGGAAAGGGTGGTCAGGCACCCCCAGGGCAGGTCCCCATCCCTGCAGGGATTTCACAGCCACGTGGCACTTGGGGACAGGGGCAGTGGTGGCCCTGGCAGTGCTGGGGGAACAGTTGGACTCACTGATCTCAGAGGGCTTTTCCAGCCTTAAAACTGCTCAGATTCCCTGGGAAAGGAGCAGAAGGGATGCTGTGTGCCCCAGCCTCCTTCCCACGGGCAGCCTGGACCTGCTCCAGCTGCACCTTGAGCAGGTGTGAGACCTGGCAGTGCTGCTCAGCCTTGCCAAGCCCAGCCTGGGAGCAGAACTGGGGATCAGCACAGAGCTGAGGGCCTGGAGCTGAGGCTGAGCTCCTGCCAAAAGCACTGCCAGGCTCTGGGGGTGCGCAGAGCCCACGAGAGGCAGGGAAATCACATTGCTCCTGCAACTGGGGCTTGTGCAGCTTCTGACTGCAATGCTGTGTCTGCTCCTGATGGAAGGGCTCCAAAAACGATGTTGACTAATTAGAAAAAGTTTAAGGAAGAGCCATATGAATCATTAAAGCTTCAGCAAACACGTCTTTTAGCAAGAGGCTCCAAGACTGAGATAAATTCAGGTTCTTAGAGAGAAGGGACAGTTTTCTCTCAGCCTGGAGACAGCAAGAAGGACAACAGAGAATTCCCAACGTGTTTGTCAGTCAGCACACAAGTGTACAGCAAGATTCCCTGGCTGGAAGTCATGGATAAACCCATCCAGACTGAAAAAAAAATGAATTCACGTGCAGACACTGATACAAACTCCTGATCCAGTGACAGGAAAAGAACCTTGTGAGAGAGCCCTTGTTTTTCTCCCTGTGGAATAGATCCCTTCTCTGGAAATGCACAGATTTACAACCAGGAAAAGCTCCAATCACCAAATTAAAGACTTAAAATAAACCCACCCTAGCAATTTGTTCAGCTAAATTGGTCTGGGTGATTGCATTGGTCATTCCCTGTTTCCTTGGCTGGTTTTCATTTGTTCACCCCCAGGCTGGGCCTTCCCAGGCAATGAAAAAGCAAAAAGCCCTCAGAGAAGCTCTGGGGAAGAACTTCCCCCTCAAAGGGGTGGTCCAGGCTCTTGGCTTCATGGACAGAGCTTGGGTTCAATATTTTAACTCCAAGGAAAGCCCAGTGTGAGGGAGAGGGGCCTTCCCCTGCCTGGTGAAGCTGTGCTGTTCAGGCGAGGAATATTCACAGAATTTTACACAGAATTCTACACAGAACTCACAGAATCACCAGGTTGGAAGAGACCTTCAAGATCGTCAAGTCCAACCCAGCCCCAACACCTCAGCCAGACCCTGGCACCCAGGGCCACATCCAGGCTTTGTTAAACACCCCCAGGCATGGGGACTCCACCACCTCCCTGGGCAGAACATTCCAGAACTTTATCACCTTTCTGTAAAAACCTTTTCCTGCTATCCAACCTATGTTTCCCTTGGCACAGCTCAAGGCTGTGTGCTCTGGTTGTGTTGGTTCCTGCAGACAGAGCCCAGCCCCAGCTGAGCACAGGCACCTTTCAGGGGCTGTGCAGAGTGATGGGGGCACCCCTGAGTCTCCTTTTCTCCAGCTGAGCACCCCCAGCTCCCTCAGGGGTTCCTCACAGGGTTTGTGCTCCCAGCCCCTCTCCAGCCCCCTCTGGATGGGCTCAAACATCTCAAACTGAGGGGCCAGGGCTGGGCACAGCACTCGAGGTGTGCCCTCACCAGTGCCCAGGGCAGGGACACAAACCAAATCCTCCAGGAATGGAGGGCCCACAGGAGTGGGGCATCCCCAGGAAGGCAAAGGGGCCGTGGTTTGTCCCCCCCCGAGAGCCCCAGACCCCACTGACCTCGGACATCTGCGGGAAGAGGCTGATGGCCAGGGGCAGGGCCAGCCCAAAGGCAGCCAGGCACACGAGGCTCTGCACCGGGAGCAGCATCCGGGGCCGGCACCGCAGCAGCCACGTCCTGCAAGGGAAAGGCTCAGTTAGAGCATTCCAGGGACAGGGGACAGTCAGAGCCAGGGTCTGCAAGGGAAAGGCTCAGTTAGAGCATTCCAGGGACAGGGGACAGCCAGAGCCACATCCTGCAAGGGAAAGGCTCAGTTAGAGCATTCCAGGGACAGGGGACAGCCAGAGCCTGAGGCAGAGATGTGGGACTGCAGGCTGCTCTTCAAAATGGGTTTATTGCATAGAAGTTACAGCAGCCTTGGGTCATGGGTGACAGAGCCATGCCTAAAGCTGCCAGCTCCAGCTCTAGGCAAGCCTGAGCACCCTTTAGTTTTGGTTACACTGCATTTTATATTTTCCTTTGCTGAGCATCTTCACACATAACAACCAATCAATACCTTTATTATTACTTACAGCCCATCATAATTTCTATCATTATCATGTTATGGTCAACACTTCCCAATCATATGAGTTAGTATGGTACAATCACCATGTTATGGTCAATACTATCCAGTCACATGGGTTAGTATGGTACAGTTTAAGCTTTGAGTTGTTTTTCAGTTTCATGCTGTGGAAAAATTTTAGATCTTTTTCCTACTTGCCACATCAATGTTTGTTTGCCTGTGCTATCTTTCTGGTTTTTTTTAAGACCTATTTCTGCTTGGAAAAAAGCATCTTTTTGTTTGTGGTCAACAAATCCTTTGTTGTAGTCATAAAACCTCCTTCCAGCTCCACTTAATTGTCCAGTAAATATCCCGGCTCAGCAATTGTCAATTTACACAAATATTGTTCTTCTATATCAAAACTTGCTTCCACCTCTGTTCTGCTCTCAGGTTCTACATCCAGAGAGCTTTCTGCCAAGCACACACATCTGTGAATATCTCCTTGTCAAACTTCCATCCTTCCCAAAGGGGAGTGCAGGACATCCCTGGATGGGCTCTGCTGCTCACCTGGACCTGCTGTGCCCCTCTCCTCACTGGTGTCAGCCCCCTCAGAGAACCATGGAATGGCTTGGCTTGGAAAGAGCCTTAAAGATGATCCAACTCCTCCTTATGCCATGGCAGGGACACCTCCCAGCCCTGCCAGGGGGGACAGCTCTTCCTCAGCAGGTCACCACCAACCCCAGCTCCACCCACCCCAAAATGGGTGAGGCAGAGCAGGTGAGCCCAGAACAGGTGAGCCCAGAACAAGTGAGCCCAGCACAGGGGACACCTGCAGCAGGCTGGGGCTGATGCCCTGTGAACAGAAGGGAATCAGGTCCTTGAGAGGCACTGGGAGCTCTGGGAGCTTTGGGAAAGGCACTGGGAAAGGCACAAAGAGCTTCATTAATGGGGTGATAAAGGCACAGCATTGACAATCCCTTAATTTGTTAAAATCCAGCACCTGCAGAGGGTGGCAAGGATGTTTGAACATTTCCTGTTCCTGGGGGATGTTTATGAGTTCAAGACTTGTTAACAGCAAACTGCTGAAGGTGCCTGCAAGGTCAGGTTCTGGTAATGACCCAAAAGTGACCCTTTGATGGAATTAACACCAGATAATTGGGACAACATTTGGCTAGTAGGAGCTGGTATATTAAATATATTCCAGGATAAATATTAACTAAAATATTATAAATAATAATAAATATTATTTATAAATAGTATATAAATATTATAAATAATAACGAAAATTATATTATTATAAATAATAATATTTAATACATGTTCTAAATAATAATTAAATAAATAATATAAATTATAACTGCCTCAGGCAGTTTACCAGTTTTAAAGGGGAAAATATAATTTGTGAAGGATTTATTCCAGAGCCATTTACAAACATGATCTCTATCATTCAACTGAAATAAATGGGAATATAAACCAACACCAAGACAAGGAGTTTTGTTGGAATGTTCAGTGTGTTTGAGGAATGCGGAGAGGGAGTGGATTTGCTGCTGGGTTATTTTGGACACAGGGAGCAGCTGGAGCTGGGCCAGGGCAGGTTTAGGTTGGATTTTAGGGAAAGGAGGATTTTACCCACCCCCAGAGGGAGAGTAAAAATATCCAGGGGTAAAAATCCAGGCTCCCCAGGGAATGAGCTCTAAGGCTACCAGAGCTCCAGGAGCCTTTGGACAGCTCTCCAGGGATGCCCAGGGTGAGATTTTGGGGGTCAGGGCAGGGTCAGGGGTGGGTGGATGATCCCTGTGGGTCCAGCTCAGGATATTCCATGATCTCCTTCCCCTTGGGGTGGTCACAGGAGCTCTCCTTGGCCAGGGAAGGTACAAGAGATGACACCAAGCCCTGCTCATCCATCCCTGAGGTGACATCCCTGGGATTAAACCATTCCTAACCCAAAGTGCTCCATTCCCAGGTGCCACCAGCCCTTCACAGCCCAGGGCTGCAGCCAGGCTGGACCCAGGTCACCTCAGTCCCTTGCTCCACATCTGCTGCTGGCTCTGAGCACTCCTGGGGGATGTGATGAGAAGGAATTCATGCCCTGCTCCTGCCTGAGCCTCCCCACCCTGCTGAGAGCTGCCTTCATGTGCAGGAGCCTGGGGAGAGCAAGCACCAGGGTTTAACTCCTCCAGCAGCTCAGCTCCTCACTAATAAGCTCTCGAGACAGAGTTGATCCTATCAATTTGTGCTGTGAAAATCAAACTTCTGTTCTCCAATCTTGAGCTGCTCTGTGCTGCACAGAGCATGGCTGCAGCTCAGAGCCTCTCTGAGGAGCCTGCAAGGCTTTGACCAAGCAGGAGAGTGGGTCACCTGTCCCAGCAGGAGAGCAGGGCACATGTCCCAGTAGGAGACCAGGTCACCTGTTCCAGCAGGAGAGTGGGTCACCTATCCAAGGAGGAGAGCAGGTCACCTGTCCTAGCAGGACAGCAGGTCACCTGTCCAAGGAGGGAAAGTCACCTGTCCAAGCAGGACAGCAGGTGACCTGTCCCAGCAGGACAGCAGGTGACCTGCTCCACACCCTGTCACACCTGCCCCATTACAGGACTGCCCTGGATAAGCTCTGATCACCCCTGGGTGCACAGGGGCAGCTCCTGGAGCTGTGATCACCCCTGGGTGCACAGGGGCAGTTTCTGGGTCTGTGATCACCCCTGGGTGCACAGGGGCAGCTCCTGGGTCTGTGATCACCCCTGGGTGCACAGGGACAGCTCCTGGAGCTCTGATCATCCCTGGCATGGGCAGGGGCAGCTCCTGGAGCTGTGATCACCCCTGGGTGCACAGAGGTGTGTGATCACTCCTGGGTGCACAGGGGCAGCTCCTGGGGCTGTGATCACTCCTGGGTGCACAGGGGCAGCTCCTGGGGCTGTGATCACCCCTGGGTGCACAGGGGCAGCTCCTGGAGCTGTGATCACCCCTGGATGCACAGGGGTGTGTGATCACCCCTGGGTGCACAGGGGCAGCTCCTGGGGCTGTGATCACTCCTGGGTGCACAGGGGCAGCTCCTGGGGCTGTGATCACCCCTGGGTGCACAGGGGCAGCTCCTGGAGCTGTGATCACCCCTGGATGCACAGGGGTGTGTGATCACCCCTGGGTGCACAGGGGCAGCTCCTGGAGCTCTGATCATCCCTGGCATGGGCAGGGGCAGCTCCTGGGGCTGGTTTTTGTCCTGCTGAAGCTGCTGGTAAGAGCCCTCATTGGGACATTCCCAGCAGCAGATCCTCGCAGCCTCCTGGGGCTCAGTTTAGAGCCAAGGCATCGCTGCTGCCACCACCCCTGACATCTTAATTTGGAACTGCACCCTCTGTAATTACTGCCCTGTCGGGGACCTTATAATCACCCAAGTAAAACCTTAACCAATTTAAAAGGATCCCAGGTCCAGCCCCCAGGTGTGACTTCCAGGGGTGCTTCCAGCCCAGGCCAGTTCAAATTACAAGGGCCGACCTCCTAATTAGGAAGAGTTATGGCTCGATTTAAAAAGGAGAGCAGACTAATTAACACATGTAGTGTAATGTCTTAATTGGGATTCAGATTGGAGAATTTGTGTGGTTCAGAATAAATGACTCATAATTAGCCAAGAGGTCCAGTTTTCTCCTGTCCCTGGATCCCTGCTCCCGACACCGAGCTGGGGAGGAAGGGGAGTTAAATATTGCATTTTGTGAGCTGTCAGCTGCACTGCAAATCCCTCTTTGCACCCATTAACCCCCCGTTGGAAGGCAGTGATGAGGAGCTTCCAAAGGGTTTCACTGCAGAGGATGAGCACAGATTGAAAATAAATTAATAAAATAAAATATCTGTGTGGAAATAAAATTAATATCCATGTGGTGAGGAGGGATTTAGTTCACACCACTGCCCTGCCTGCTCTGCCAAAGGGTTGGGTCAGGGAATGGGGAGGTCTGGACCTTCAGAGCCCCCTGACAGCCCAACTCTGGCATCTTCTGGAGCCTGAACAATGCCAGGGTGAGTGAGGAGGGGAGGGAGGTCACCCAGTCCCACCTCCCTGCTCCAGCAGGGTCCCCTGGAGCACAGAGTTCAGGATTGTGTCCAGATGCATTCTGAGTATCTCAAAAGATACTCAGAATAGAGATATTAAAAATGGAATTACTGAACATCTCCAGAGATGTTCAAAAAGCAGGGGAATGAGCCTGATTTATTCTCAGGAGCAAACCCCATCCCACCCCACATAACCCTGCAGAAATATTTGTGCTATTTCACCAAGAACAGGAGTTTTAGGGACCTCACCCCATGCACAGGACAGGGGCAGTTCTGGAATTAAACCCTGGTTCAGGTTATTCAGCAAGGGGTTGGAAAGTTTGGTCTCACCCTGGAAAGCTGCAGGAGGGCAAGTGAATCATGGAATGGTTGGGGTTGGAAGGGACCTTAAAGCCCATCAGGGACAGCTCCCATGATCCCAGGTGGATCCAAGCCCCAGTGTCCAACCTGGATTGGGCACTGCCAGGGATCCAGGGGCAGCCACAGCAAATCTGGGAATTCCAGCCCAGCCCCTCCCCACCCTCCCAGCCAGCAATTCCTTCCCAAGATCTAATCCAAGATCTGATTTCCCTCCCTCAGCTTGAGACCATCTCCCCTTGTCCTTGCACTCCCTGCTCCTGGGAAAAGTCCCTCTCCAGCTTTCCCTAAGCCCCCTTTAACATGTTCACTTTATTGTCCCCAGTTTCATAACCCAACATTTTTCTCTGTCCCATAGGCATAACAAACTGCTCCATGATTCTCCCCTGACCTCGGGATGGCAAAGAACAGCAAATTCCACAACACCTCCTCCTTCTCTTCCCCTTTTCCTTACAGCTTTGTCCCTTTCCCCCTTCAAACCCCGCAATGCCCCTTCCTCCTGGGATTTCCCTGTACACCTGTGGTTTTTTCAGAGGTGGTTTTGTGCTGGGAAAACCCTGGGAGAGGCGGGGAGAGGCTGGTGTTGGAGCGTCAGAGGGTGGGACGGTTGAGACGGACGGAGATGAGAGATCTCTGAAGCCAGGTCATGGAACTTGGGGTTTATTGCAGAGGGCCTGGGTACAGGGCCCTGCTGGGAGCTGCCAGCCACAGCTCAGAGCAGTAAAGAGAAAAGAGAGGGGCAGAGAGGATGAGAGGGTAAGAGAGTAAGAGAGTAAAAAAGGTAAGAGTGTAAAAGGGTAAGAGACTAAAAGGCTAAGAGAGTAAAAGGGTAAGAGAGTGAGGTTCCCATTCCAATACAATAAATCATCTTCTGTGTTGAATATTCTGATTCTCATAACCAATCTAGTACAATATACAAATCCTACAGCATTTCCATACAGCCTATAAGAATCATTACATTACCATACTGTGTTACATTTTAAACCCTAAAAACTCCTCTTTGGGCCCCTTCTGCCAAGCTAGCAGGGTCTGCTCTGACCCTTGGACCTGCCTGCAAGCAGAGGGTGTTGTTCCATCAAAAGGGAATTGTCACCCTGATTCTTTAAGATTTTCTAAGCCTTCTTATGTTGACATTCTTGTAGAAAACTTTCTCACACATTTTCTGTAAATAACTCATTGTTTTCCATTCCTTTATGGAGGAAAAGAAAGTTGATTGACTGTTGGTTTGTCCAGTGTCATTGGAGAGGTGGCACTGTCACCCTCCAATCCACTGTCACTCTTAGAAAACTATAAATGTTGGAGTCAGAAAATAAACTTCCCTTTTCTTTTCACCTTGAGAACAGCGGTGTGTGCTTGTGTTCTCTCGTGTCCTATAGTGACAGGGGATTAGCTCTAGGACACAAGTCAGCCATGCCATTGTTTTCCAGTTGTTCAGTAACTGAGGTATCCCAAAGCTTGCTTTCATTTCTTGTTTACAGTTTCCACATTCTCAAAATCTCTTGCCAGACAATCATATTTATAAAGCTTTCCTGTTTCACCTTCCCCACAGGCTGGGGAGGTTCGCTGAGGGCTGGGTAGGCCTGGAGCAGGCCATAGGTACAAACACACACACAGACAGTGCATCTGCTGCATGGAGACACGGCGCTGTAAATACACCTTCATTCAACTCTAATCCTATACAGCCCATAAGAATCACTACATTACCATACTGTGTTACATTTTAAACCCTAAATCTCCTCTTTGGGCCCCTTCTGCCAAGCTGTAAGGTCTGCTCTGACCCTTGGAGCTGCCTGCAAGCAGAGGGTGTTGTTTAATGAAAAGGGAGATGGCCATACCATGGCCTTCAGCTGGCCATGCCATTGTTTTCCAGTTGTTCAGTAACTAAAGAACTCAAAGCTTGCTTTCATTTCTTGTTTATAGTTTCTATATTCTCAAAATCTTTTGCCAGACAGTTATGTTTATAAGGCTTTCCTGTTTCACCTTCCCCACAGGCTGGGGAGGTTCACTGAGGTCTGGGTAGGCCCGGAGTAGCCCATAGGTACAAACACACACACACAGACAGTGCATCTGCTGCACGGAGACACGGCGCTGTAAACACACCTTCATTCAACTTTCATCGCAGCCTTCATTAGTGCTTTGAGTTTTGCATAATTTGGCAGCTGCCCCTGGCGTTTTTCAGGAGGTGCTGTAATTGATTCCATATGGGAGTTATCGGGGGCGCTGAACCGGGCCCGTGTTTGCCGGGGAGGAGGTGTCGGATGCGAAACCAAACATGACGGGAGCGAGCCCCAGGCTCCCAGCTGACACAGTCTGGGGCGTTTCTGGGCTGTTTGCTGCAAACGGGAGCAGAGGCAGCGCAGACACCGCCAGACGCCACGGGGCGCGGGGAGTGACGGGATCCTGAGGGGTTTTGGGGGGTTCTGGGGGATCCTGAGGAGTCCTGGGAGGTTCTGAGGGATCCTGGGGAGTCCTGGAGGATCCTGGGGGATTCTGAAGGATCCTGAGGGATCCTGGGGGGGTCCTGAGCAATCCTGGGGGATTCTGAGGGATCCTGAAGGGTTCTAGGGTGGTCCTGAGGGGTCCTGGGGGAATCCTGGGGCGTCCTGAGGGATTCTGAGTGATCCGGGGATGTCCTGAGTGATCCTGGAGGATCCTGGGTGTTCTGGGGGGTTCTGGGGAATCCTGGGGGATCCTGAGGGATCCTAGGGGGTTCTGGGGAGTCCTGGGTGATCTTGGGGGGTCCTGGGGAATCCTGAGGGATCCTGAGGGGTCCTGGGGGGTCCTGAGTGATCCTGGGGGTCCTGAGCGATCCTAGGGGATCCTGGGGAGTTCTGGGGGATCCTGAGGGGTCCTGAGTGATCCTGAGGGGTGCAGAAGGGTCCTGGAGGATCCAGAGGGGTCCTGAGGGATCCTGGGAGATCCTGGGGGATCCTGAGTGATCCTGAGGGATCCTGGGGGATCCTTGGGGGGATCCTAAGTGATCCTGGGGGGTCTTAGGGAATCCTGGGGGGTTCTGGGGATCCTGAGCAATCTGGGGGGTCCTGAGGGACCCTGGGGGATTCTGGAGGGTTCTGAGTGATCCTGGGGCATCCAGGAGGATCCTGAGCAATCCTGGGGGCGTCTGGGGGGTCCTGAGGAATCCTGGGGGATCTTGAGGGTCCCTGGGGGGTCCTGGGGATCCTGGGGGTTCCTGAGGTATCCTATGGGATCTTGGGGAATCCTGAGCGATCCTGAGGGATCCTGAGTGCTCTCACACTCCTCACAGCACCCCTCTCATGCACCCAGGAAGTTTGGGATCCCCAGATCCCCGTCCTGCTGAGCCTGTCAGGTCTCTCTGCTCTGTCTTCCAGCTTTTCTCACCCGTTTTGGGTCACTTTGGGAAATATGAGTTCTACCAGTGACCAGCAGCTCTGCTGTCCCACCCAGCCAGGCCAGCACTGTCCTCACCCTGCAGCCCAGCCCTGAGCCCCTCAGAGGACACAGCAGATGCAAAAGGAGGGAGGTTGGGCCTTTTTGAGCTTGATTGACACCATTAAAGGAGCAGTTTCCGTGTTTACTCCGGGAACAGCCCCAGCAGTTGAAGGTGTCACTGCTGGCAGCTGCTGAGCCCAAACAAACTTCACACAGGGCTGGGCTGGACGGGGCCTGGGAGGAGAAGCACCTGTGGGAGCACCCTGCACTCCCTGGCACGGGAATGTCTCCAGGAAAACCCAGGGACACCAGGGCCAGGGGGAACTCCTGCCTCACCCCAGCTCTTCAGGAACAAACATGGTTCAAGGAAAAGAAAACGTCCTTCCAGCACCACAAAGCACTGGCCAGCCCCCAGGAAAATCCATTTTTGCTGGTGCCACTGCTTCAGCTCAGCCAGAGCAGCTCTGCAGTGCTGATCCAGCCCGGGAACATCCTGGTTTTATGGGATTTACAGGAAAACAGTCCTGGGAACTGCTGCATGAGGAAGATCTGGAGGTGAAGAAGAGCAGAAATGCTCCTCTTCCATGGACACAACTGTTCTGCTCCCATTTCTCCCTCAGTTCCTGCCCTTTGCCAGCAGCTCCAGCTTTGTCTCTTCCACAGACACTGCCCAGCCAGCTCCAAGGCCTTCTCCAGGGCATCCTGACATTCCCGAGCTCTTGGAACCTTCTCAGTGCTTCAGACTCTCTGAAAGGTCTTCTCTGAGGGACACAGAGGAGACCTGAGATAAGATAAGGATGTAAGAAGAGCTCAGGTTCTGCTCAGAGATCCCCCAAAGTGTCCCCAGCAGATGCTGGTGATGGACTGAGCTTCTCCAACTCTTGGCCAGACCACAGAGGCCAAAAATTTGGGCTCTCCCAGCCCAGAGCTCAGAGTGAGGCTGCACTTAGAGCTGGCCTGCCCTATTCCAAGCAGCTGCAGCTCTGCAGGGAGCTGCTGGAGAAGCCTTGGATGGTGGCTGGGAGCAAACAGCTCCATCTCCCAAATTCCATCATAACAACCAAACAAAGGACTGACAGAAGGGGCTAAATAAAAGGAATAAAGGGAGATGGGGATGAAGAGCCCAACTTCCTGTAGTGGCTGCTGCTGTCCCCACACCTGTGGGACATAGAGACACCACAGAACCCCCATTATCAGTCACCCTCACCCCTCAGACACCTCCAAACCGATATTTCCCCGCGGCGAGAGCTGCCGGCACGGATATTATTTATAAAAGCTCAATGAGAATACATCTGCACGGATAACTGACACCGTGTTCCCTGCGTGGCATATGCAGGCTGAAAATAAACATTGGTTCTATATGTTCACTGCTCCAGCAGAGTCCAAGCAGCAGGAAATGCATGAAACATGGGCAAGAGCGGGAGCGCGGCGGTGGGAGGGAACATGGAATTACTTGGAGAGCAGAGAGGCGGCCCCGGGAGTTAAAATACACAGCAGGCAAAGAGAAGAGAGGAGCCAAGAGAGCTGAAAAAAATGGCACAAGAGACGAGAGAGGCAGCTGGGGGAGTTAAAACATGCAGATGGAGAGATGGCTGGGAGAGAGGAAAGACCTGGATGCGAGCGGAGAGATGGCGGCCGGGAACTGGCCACTTAAAATAAACTTTGGGAGCAGCGAGCTGGGGAGAATTCCTGGGGTCTGACACCCTGCTGGGGGCAGGGGCTGGGCCCTGGAGGGGTGGGAGTCCCACCCAGGTGAGCACCATCACCCACCTGCACCTGGAATCACACTGGGGATGGGAATCGTCCCCTCCTTCCCATATCCCAAATTCAAAGTACTCGAAGGAGTCACCCCCTTCCTTCCCCACAATCCCAAATGCAAATGAGGAGTCTCTCCCTTCCTTCCCCACAATTCCACATGCAAAACCACTGGAGGAATTGTTCCTTCCTTCCCCACTTTCCCAAATTTAAAATACTTGGAGCACTAGCTCCCTTCCTTCCCCATAATCTCAAATGCAAATCCATTGGAAGGATCATCCCCTGATTCCCACAATCCCAAATGCAAATCCATTTGAGGAATTGTTCCTTCCTTCCCCACTTTCCCAAATTCAAAATACTCAGAGGAATAGCTCCCTTCCTTCCCCACAATCCCAAATGCAAATCCATTTGAGGAATTGTTCCTTCCTTCCTCACTTTCCCAAATGTAAATCCATTGAAAGAATCATCCCCTACTTCCCACAATCCCAAATACAAATCCATTGGAGGAATTGTTCCTTCCCCACAATCCCAATTTCACAATACTCGGAGGAATCATTCCCTTCGTTCTCCACATCCCAAATTCAAACAACTTGCAGGAATAGTTCCTTCCTTCCCACAATCCCAAATGCAAACCTATTGGAAGAACCATCCCCTCCTTCCCATATCCCAAATGCAAATCCATTGGAAGATCCAGATTGTGGCTCCTGATCCTAGCTCTGCAGAGTGACACCTTCATCCTTCCCATTTACAGCCCCTGTAGGGATTTCTATAAATAAATGGATAATGCCTGCCTGGATCTCACCCCCATTAAAACACCCTCCTCAAACTCAAATCCCACTAAATTTATCAAGTTACACTTTCCCCAAATGCTCCAATGGATTTTTTTTTCCCCAAAATGAGCTTTCAGCTCTGAGTGAGCCCTTTGGGAACGAGTTTTAAGATCTGAGAGTTGACTTCAGCTCCCTGAGGCACAGACAGGGACACTCCCCATGTCCCAGGGCTGCTCCAGAGCTGCCACCAGCTCCACCAGCGTGGCCAAGCCACACCTCACTCCCCATCCCTGCTGCTTCTCACTGCCAGCCTTCCAGGAACCCGAGGATATCTGATGGAAAATGCAGCAGGCACAAAGCTCCGGGCACAATTCAGGCAGGCAAAAGCAGAGCCCGGATATTTTTATACCCACGGAGTTTTGTGGCAGCGAGAAGGAAAATTTTCTCTCACAAACGTGAATTAAAGCTTTCAATACGTTAAAATGATGATTTTTTTTTTTTTGGAGGGCAATCTCCTGTAAGTTCACAGATAAAATCAGTTTTAGAAAGGCCTGCACTGAGCACAGGTGCATTCAGCAAAGTCTGTATCAATCCAAGGATTTATGATGCCCCTGAGGACAAAGAAGTGATTTACTGGTTTTACTTTGCTGCAAAGGAGGGAGCAAATTTCACCATCAGTTTTATTTTCTCCCCACCTGCCAATCCAATTTTACTGCCAGGTTTATTTCAGCCTGGGGATGGCCCAGGATAGGCCCTCAGTGTGTCCTGCTGGAGACAATAATTTATTAATTTAGAGAGGAGAAATTTTCTACAAATTTCTCCACATTTTTTGCACATAAAGGATTTTATCTGTGGATATTCAGCAATAAAATAATTTGAAGCAATAAAATAATTTGTCCTGAGTGTTGATTTTTTTGATGGTTAAATGGGAGCCAGTTAAACCAGTGGGAACACACAAAACCACCTCAGTGCAAAGCCTCAGTTCTACATATGACTTGGAGTAAGCCCTGAGTAAATTATTGCAGAGTAAGTTACTCCAGAGTAAGGCACAGCCACTCCCAGGCACATTTCCAGCAGATCCTGCAGGTAAATCCTGGCTTTGTGGGTGACAAAGGACTTAGAACAGGGAAGAGGCTGCAGAGATTTTGTCCAGAAGGAGAATGAAATAAAATTCAAATGTTTTGCACAAAATCAGAGGGGTTGGAATCTGCTCCTCCTTGGAATTAGATGGTGTTTAAGGTGTCTTCCTACCCAAGCAATTCCATGATTCCACGATAATCTCTCTGAAAACCAGCTGAGCCCTTTTAATCTCTAATGTTTCCTAAAAACCAGGGGCAGTTTTCCACTGAATTCAGGAGTTTTGTCTCACACTGACCTTCCACCATGGGTTATTGAAACTGCTGGGCTGGCAGGGTGAGTTAAAATAGTCACACCAACATAAAACTTCAACAAGCTGGACATTGGTCCTAAATGATGGAAATTGATTGAAATGATGGAAATGATTGGTCCTAAATGTGGAAATTTAATATGCAAAAAAATCTATTTGGTGGATGAAATGTGAGGAGGGATCTTGTGGCTCTGCACAAGGAGAGGACAGGAGGGGACAGCTGGGGAGGTCAGGCTCTGCTCCAGGGAACAGGGACAGGAGGAGAGGGAACTGCACCAGGGAGGGTTTAGGATGGATTTGGGGGAAATTCCTTCAAGGAAAGGGTTGTTAAGCACTGGGGTTGGAGTCCCCATCCCTGGGGGGGTTTCAAAGCCTGTGGGAAATGGATTTATAGAAAATTCTCAACGCCTGACAGAAGGCTTTCATAGTGTACATCTGTATGCAAACCCTGAGATAAGAAATACTGACTTAGAAATGCCATAGAATAAGAGAGAAAGTGTTGAGAGAGAAGTTTCAAAAGATAACCTTACAAAAAAGACTCTATACTTCAGAGAAATAGAACTGTAAAAGATACACTGTAGTAAAACCCACCAGGGGTAATTTTAAATAACTATCTTCAAAACATTTACAACATAGTGGAGCTAAAGCTCATAAGCGAAGAAACACAGTGTATTATAATTAAGAAACAGCTTCTGATTGTAATAACATAACTTATAACATCTGTATTATCTCACCCTTCACATGGGACTAAAAATAAAATAAAAGTTTTTAAAACCCCATCTCTAAACCAGACTAAAACATAACCCAACAAAAGCCCTGTGGATGTGGTACCTGGGGACATGGGTGGCAGTGCTGGGATGGTTGTACTAGATGACCTTGGAGGACCTTTCCAACCATTCCATGATTCCATTAAATGGTTGGACTCAATGACCTTGGAGGACCTTTCCAACCCAAACCATTCCATGATTCCATTAAATGGTTGGACTCAATGACCTTGAAAGACCTTTCCAACCCAAACCATTCCATGATCCCATAAAATATCCATGCCTGGCACCCTCTGAGGCCCCTCCCTCCCTCCCCCTGGTCAGACTCACTTCTCCAGCACGGACATGATGATGGGAGGTAGAACCAGTATAGGCATGGGCAGGACCACTCTGGTCAGGGCTGTTTCCAGCAGGGCCTGTGGAGCAAACACAAACAAACAAACACATGCAGACATCCCAAACCAACCCAGGATGGACCTGCCAGGCTCAGGATGGCTCTGCTGAGGGCACTGAACTGTCACCCCAGAGTTGGTAGCAGCTGACAAACCTCAAAGCAGCTGGGAATTGCAAAATCATGCCTGGATAATGATTCTCCAAGCTCACTTTAAAAGCAGGCTCAGCTGTCATGTACAGGGGGTCAAATTGCCAAGCCAAAGCAACTTGGATACTTTTTGATGCAGAAAACATCTGGGTTTATCATCAATTATCCCATCTGAATAGAGCTACTGCTTGGCCAGAGCCTGGACTCTAATAGGTGGTGTCACCTATGTCACTGATGGGAATGAGATGGGAATCACTGATGGGAAATATGGAAGAAACATTGCAGGGGAGATGTTGTGGGGGAAATGTAGGGAAATGTTGTAAGGGAAATGTTGTAGGGAGATGTTGTAGGGAAATGTTGTAGGGGAAATGTTATAGGGAGATGTGGAGGAAATGTTGTAGATTAAATGTTGTAGGGAAATATTGTGAGGAAATGTTGGAGGGAAATATTGTAGGGAAATGTTGGAGGGAGATGTGGAGGAAATGTTGTAGGTGAAATGTTGTAGGGGAAATGTAGGGAAATTTTGGAGGGGAAATGTTGTAGGGAAATGTAGGGGAGACATTGTAGGGAAATGTTGTAGGGAAGTGTTGTAGGGAAATGTTGTAGGAAAATGTTGGAGGGGGAATGCTGCAGGGGAAATGCTGGAGGGAAATGTTGCAGGGAATTGTACAGGAGATGATGTAGGGGAAATATTGTAGAGAAATGTAGGGGAGATGATGTAGGGAAATATCCCACCATGGGCCAAGTAGCACTTTCAGCCCTTCCTGCCTGAGCTGAGCTTTGATCTCACTCAGTGCTGGGGATGCAGCTCCTCACTGCTGCTCCAGGAATTGTTTCCCATCATTGCTGGTTCATTCCCTGCAGGGATTTGGGACACACAGGGCTCTCCTCTCCCAGGAAACCCCAACCATGGAGCTGCATTGTGCCTCCACAATCCTTCCTTCCCGGCCAGACTCACCAGAGGGAGCAACCTAGGCAGGGCTTGGATTTATTGAGGCCCAGAGATGTCCCAAGGCCTGGAGGGGCTCCAGGAGAGCTGCAGAGGGACTGGGGACAAGGCCTGCAGGGACAGGAGCCAGGGAATGGCTCCCACTGGGAAAGGGGAGATTGGGCTGGGATCTTGGCAAGGAATTGCTGGCTGGGAGGGTGGGCAGGGGCTGGGCTGGAATTCCCAGATTTGCTGTGGCTGCCCCTGGATCCCTGGCAGTGCCCAAGGCCAGGTTGGACACTGGGGCTTGGATCCACCTGGGATCATGGAAGGTGTCCCTGCCATGGGCAGGGGTGATACTGGATGGGATTTAGGGTCCCTTCCACCCAAACTATCCCATGATTTTATGTCACAGGGACATCTAACATCACAACAAACCCTCACAGAGGGACAGCTGTGTCACACTGAGGATCTGCCACGTTTCACATGACAAAAGCCAGGATTAACCTATCCAGGAGGAAGAGCTGGGATTGGCTGGCAGCTGAGCAGAAGTTCTCAGAACTCCCAAATTTTACATTTAAGCTCCACCTACATCACTTGCACAGTGCCTTCACTTTTAATCTTCATTTTCTCTTTCAGCCATCAGGACAGAGAGGGGAGAGTGGGTCCTGGAGCCAGTTAAGGGAAGTGAGGAAAACTGGCTCCAAGAAGTGTCTCTGAGCCCTTCAGCAGATTGTTTTAATCCCCCTGTTAACCAACAATATGGAGAGCTATTCGAGATCTCCCCGTTCCTGCCGAGGACTGCAGAGCTGTACATTAATTGCTGTCTCTGGAGTGCCTTGGACAGAAGGAGGGAGGGAAATGCCAAGCATTATATTATTAACTCCTGTGCCTGGGCGTGTGCTCAGCACAGCTCCACATCTCAGTCAGAGCCCACTTGGAAACAACAGCTCAGGGGGTGCTCAGGAGCCAGGACTGCACCCAGGGATGGGAAGGGAGCAGTTCCAGGCAGGTGGCACAGAGTGGGTGACAGGGAGAGCAAACCAGCTGTTCACGAGGTTAACAACATCTGGCTGCCCTCAGCCAGCTTTGGGTGGCAGGTTTTGGCGCAGGATTGGCAGGGAAGGGTTGGAAAGCTGCTCAGCCCCGAGCCTGAGTCCTCCTCATTTGGGAAAAGGTGTGAGAGATCTTTGCTGGGTGTTCCACAAGGAATTCCTATGGAAGCACCAGGGATCTGTCCTGTCACTGTGCCCTTCCAAACCACCAGGGCCAGCCCCAAATTTCCATGTTCTCTGCATCTCCTCCACTCCCAGCTTCTACAGCCATGGACCTCCAGAGGCTGTGGGATGTGCTGGGGCTGGAATCAGCTGTGGCCCAGCTCTCCCAGCTCCTGTACTCACGTGTTTGGCAGCAACTCTGGAAGAGCCGACGATGTTCCCATTAGTGTCCAACACATCGATTCCCTCCTCCAGCTCCGTGTGCCTCATCAGGACCACGTTGCAGATGTTGGCACTGGCTGAGGAGGAGAAAGGCAGGAGGATCAGCCCTGATCAATCCCCACTGGCAGGTTCTGTTTGCCCCGACTCCAGATTTCCTCTCCTCAATCTGCTGAGATGAATTGCTCTGATCCCAAAGAAAAGATGGAATTCTCAAGGAGAATAATAACATTTTTTTTCCCCTCTGGGGCAATAAGGGTAAATAGACTTACAGGAAGGTCTAGTGCAAGGTGTCCTTGCCTGTGCTTGGACCTAGGTGGTCTTTATGTCCTTTCCAGCCCAAACTATTCCATAATTTCACACATTTTAGGGGAAAAGTAGCTCTGTGCACCATCTGACCCCTCCTCCTTGCCCAGCCTGTGGCTTTTGAGGCCTTGAGATGACCCCAAATTCTGTCTAAAGTCTGACCAAGAGTTGGGCTTGAGCACCACCCTCCCATATGCAGCCCATCCTCTCATTCAGGCACTTCCCAACTTCTCCCAGGGAAAAGCTGCTCATTCCCACAAAACTTTTGGGCTGATCAAGTGGCATTTTCCAGCACCCCCCACACCACATTTCCCTGCAAACTTTCCACCCAGAACTGAGACAAACCCACTGTTGCTGCAAGTACCAGTGCCTTCCAAAAATGTGTTTCTGCACTGCTTGATGGGTTAATATTCGCTAATTAATCTCAATTCATGTCATATAACAAATGTCTAATTTTTTGAGGGTGGTGGGTGGGTGAGCCCTCTCTGAAGGCAGCTCTGTGCAATCAAGGATGATTTGTGGTGACAAATGCTCCTTCCACTCGAGAGGGAGAGGAACACACACACACGCACACTCTGTCTCTCTCTTTAATATTCCAACGACCAGACCACTCTTCCCATCTATCAAAATATCTGTGTTCCCAACCCTGCAGCTCCTGAATCCCAGAGAAAAAACAAAACAAGGCCTTTCATTTAGAGAAAGTTTAGCCCCTGTTTTTTTTTCGTTTTTAACACTCGCACACCCCGTCCTGCTTGCTGTCAATCAGAACTGAGCAGATCAAAGAGCCCAGCAGGGCTGCTCTGGCCAGGGATGCCCTGGCACAGAGTTCCTGACAGACTCAGGATGGGGTGGCCAGCCCTGATGCTCCCAAGATGCTTTTCCAAGGCTCTGGATTGCCTGCCCTGGTCCCAAAGCCAAAAGCTGCTTGCATGGTTTGTCTGAGACGAGGCGCTCACGTCGCCGCTCCCCTTCTGCTTTCTGAGAGAGCAGAAACGCTGCTAATTATGGCTAAACTTGGATTGCATGGATGTCTCAAATGCACGAGGGGGGGGGGGGAGAAATAAATAAATTTATGTGCAGACAAAGTCATCTGCAGGATTTGGGAAGGAATTGTGGTAATGGAAACTGCGGCTCTGAAAGCATTCTGAGGGGCTTGGGCTCCACACCAAGCCATCACCCCACTCTTGGTGTTTGTAGGGATTCTTCCTATCCCAAGGTGCTTTCCACACTCTAAATGTGTCTTTGGGCATCACCTAAACACAACAATTTTAACCACAAACACAAAAAAGTCCCAAGAGAAGAAATCCTTCCTCCCTCCTCCTTCTCTCCAATGAGGATCTTTCCATCAGCTTTAGCTTCTTTCAGATCAGGGCTGGGATGGGAATTTTGGGGTTTTCTGAGGTAATTAGCCATGAACATCTCCAGTATGAAGCACACTGCATAAGGCTGGGTAGGGGGGGAGAGAAATAAATAAATTTTTGTGCAGACAAAGTCATCTGCAGGATTTGGGGAGGAATTGTGGTAATGAAAGCTGCGGCTCTGAAAGCACTCTGAGGAAACGGGGCTTGGGCTCCACACCAAGGCATCACCCCACTCCTGGTGTTTGTAGGGATTCTTCCTATCCCAAGGTGCTTTCCACACTCTAAATGTGTCTTTGGGCATCACCTAAACACAACAATTTTAACCACACACACACTAAAGCCCAAGGAGGAGAAACCTTTTCTCTCTCTCCCTTCTCTTCAATGAGCTTTAATTCCCTTCAGATCAGGTTTGGGATGAGATTTTTGAGGTTTTCTGAGGTTTTTTAGCCATTAACATCTCCAGTATAAAGCACACCCTCCCCAGTGACACCCTGGCCTTGGGGCCAGCTGTTTACACCCAGTTCTGGGGAAGAAAAGGGTGAATTGGGTTCCTTGAATTCCCCTGGGCACCGAAATCCTTCCCCTCCTCACCTCTGAGCAAGGATCCAGCCCCTCCCTGCTCAGACTCAGGCTCCAAGACCTCCTTCCTTCCCTGCTTTTCCAGGGAACACCTTCAGCCCCTGAGGATGCCCCAACCCCAACCCCAAACCCTTTTCCAGCCCCTGGCTCTGCAGGGCTTTGGCTGCTCCTCCAGGAGCTGCTCCCCTGCCTTGGTTTCCTGGATCCAACCCCTGGTCCTGGGTGGGATTTTTTTTTTTACAATTTGAGATTTTCAGCTGGAAAATTAACCTTGGAAGGGGGTGAGGGCATGGCCTGACCCAGCAACACTGGTGTTAAAGTGTCCTCCAGGCAGAGCTGCTGCAGTGGGCATTCCCTGATGGTGCAAACACAACCTTCACACAGACCTCTCTGAGGGCACCAAGACCTTCCCTAGCACCCATCCTGGCTTCCCAAAGCTCTGTGGAGTCCTCAGGACATCCCTGCTAGAGTCTGGGCTGCCTTCCACCCCAGCAGCAGCTGCCCCTCCTGTAGTAATTTGGGATGGGACCCTGAAGCTTGGATGTCCCCCCCAGTGTTCCAGCTGCCCCCAACCAGCACAGCCCTGGGGGTCAGTGCAGAGGGAGGCAAGGAAGGGATGGGGAAAACTCTCTAATTTCACAGAATCAAGGAATTATTAAGGCTGGAAAGGATCTCTAAGATCAAGTCCAACTATCACTGCCAAATCCACCACCCCATCCCTGAGCACCACATCTGTGGGGTTTTTGGAGCAAGGGCTTTACCCCAGTGTTTGGCTTTTCATATAGAAATAGAGAATTTCTGCCTTGCTGCTGGAGGCTGGAGGCTCAAAAGGAATTAGGAGACATATCTTAATGAAGGGTTTGTCCAGGTCTGCAAAACACAAACCAGCAATTAGTGGGAGGATCCCTGATGTCCTGGCTCATAACAAAGCCAGACAAATAAAACATTATCTGGGGAATTAATTACAGGCTAAACAAATTAATTATGGGTACTCAATCAATGCCAACACAAACACCTGGGTGTGAAAGCAGATCAACCCTGCAGCAAGGATTTCCTGCCTGTCTTTGACTCAAACACCCCTTAGAGCTGCCTCCTGGGGCTGGAACTCATCCCTTGTGCTCTCCTGGTTGTAAAACGCCAAGGAAAGCTGAATCTCCCCAAAACAGATCCCAGAAAAGTCCCAGGAAAACAACAACAGTGCCCACAGACCCCTGGTGTACAAGGAAAAGGCTCAGTGCAACCCCCAGAGCAAAATCCCTGTCCCCCCTGCTCTGCAGGCAGAGCAGGCAGCTGCTCTTGTGGCAGAAAAGAGGAAAAATGTCCAGCAATTCAGCAATTTAGGGCTGGAGGAACACAAAAACCAGTTCTCTGCAAATAAAGGAGCAGAAAGGCCAGAGAAAGTGAGAGCAGCAGACAGGTAAAGGGGCTTAGGAGAGCTCTGAGGATGTGGCACTTGCACAGCAAAGGAAAAACCAGAAAGGAGAATTTGGCATTATATGGCTGAAAAAACAACCTGGATCAGGGAGCAAACCCCATTTTTTTAGTGATTTTGCACCATCTTTGTAAATAAACAAGCTACACAAAAAATTACCCCAAAGCCACTGGTGATTTCTTCAGGGCTAAAATAACAGCATATGCAGGAGGTTGGAACCATGACCCAGCAAAGGCTGAGCGCAGAGCATCCCTGCCCTCAAACATAGGGCTAATAAAACCCCAATAAATGCTCCACCATGCCAGGAGCAGCCTCAGTTCTGCACACACTGGGGGCTGCTCTTAACCAGGGACTCCTCAGAAATCTGCACATTCAGAGCAGAACCATTTCTCTGCATTTTATTGCAAAATAACCCCAGTGTTGCTGCTTATTTGAAGATTTGACACAGCTCAGCCCAGATCCTGCAAATCAAATGCTCTCAGGTTGGAATGGTCGAGGACCACTCAGTGCTGATCACTCCTGAAGCTGCTTCAGGGTGGAAAGTGCAACTGAAAAGCCTGAGGAGCTGCCTCCACCAGCAGCTCTGCAGCATTTTTCTGCCAAAATTCTTCTTTGCAGAGTCGCATCCCTGCCTGCCCCAGCTCAGGGACCACCACTGAGGGGACATGAGCAGCAAGGGAGGAGCTGTGTCCATCCCAGTGGCTTCTGGGCACCTGCAGGTTTGCAGCCACCACCTGGAACACAAAGAAAAGGAATTTTTCCTTACCGACAGCGGGGAATGGCACAAACCTCTGGATCAGCAGCCGAGTGGCCGGGGTAAACTTGTTGGCTCTCTGGATCAGAACATTAAGGCCCACCTTGGAATGGAGAAAAGCAAACCAGAGGAGCAGAGAGTTAATGACCAGCAGCAGGGCAGATGGCACAGTTTGGGGTCCCTCCCCATGAAAAGGTGTTTGAGAACTAAACCTCCCCCAGCTGCAGGGTTTGGCTGTGTTGGGTTCAACCCTTTAGTCAATACAGGGTTAAATCCAATTATTGAGATCAAAATAAGGGTTGAACCCAACCTTTGGACCTAAATGAAGAGTTGAACCCAATCTTTGGGCTTAAATGAAGTGTTGAACCCAATTCTTGGGTTTAAATGAAGTACTGAACCCAACTCTTAGGTTTAAATGAAGGGTGGAACCCAACTCTTGGATTTAAATGAAGAGTTGAACCCAGTCTTTGGGCTTAAATGAAGTGCTGAACCCAACTCTTAGATTTAAATGAAGGGTGGAACCCAACTCTTGGGCTTAAATGAAAAATTGAACCCAACTTTTGGGCTTAAAAGAAGGGTTGAACCCAATGTTTGGGTTAATCCAAAGTGCTGAACCCAACCACTGGATTGAACCAAACCATTGGGTTTAAATGAAGGGTTGAACTATTGGGTTTAAATGAAGGTTTGAACCCAACTCTTGGGTTAAAATTAAGGGTTGAACCCAGCTTGGGTTTGTATGAAGTGTTGACCCCAACCATTGGATGGAACCCAAACATTTGGTTTACGTGAAGGATTGAACCCGACCCTTGGGCTTACAAGAAGGCTTGAACCCAACTCTTGGGTTTATATGAAAGGCTGAACACAACCATTGGGTTTAAATGAAGGTTTGAACCCAACAGCTGGGTTTGTCAAAAGTGCTGACCCCAGCCACTGGATTGAACCAAACCATTGGGTTTAAATGAAGGGTTGAGCCCATTACCGGGTTTAAAGTAAAGATTGGACAAAACTATTGGGTTTACACAAAGCATTGAACCCAACTATTGGACTGGACCAAACCACAGGGTTTAAATGAAGGATTGAACCCAATTATTTGGTTTAAATGAAGGATTGAACCCAATTATTTGGTTTATATGGAGAGTTGAACCCAACTGTTTGGTTTATATGGAAGGTTGAACCCAGTTGTTTGGTTTATACCGAAGGTTGAGCCCAACCATTGGGTTTAAACCCTCCCCTGCTGGAAGATAAGCCAGAACCCATTCCAACACCATCCAGTCCTTCTGGAATTGCCCTTGGCTGGGTTTTTGCCCAGGTCACCATCATTTTCCACATCCACCACAAAATCCTTGGGAGTGGCAGTTCTCACCCAGCTGGGAAAAACCCAAATTTCACTGGTGGTGGTGGCCCAGCACAATCAATTCCTTCGCCAAGGGTCTGGACTACACCACCCCATGCAGCATCAACATTTGGGCTGTAAAGTTTATTATAACCATGGATTTATTTTTGTTGCCTTGTTCAACCCTTGAATAAAGCAGAACTCTCCATCGTTTTTCATGGATCTGGGTCGTTGTGGATGTTCATAGAAACATAGAGGAGTCACTGCCTCCTGACTCTCACATTGATAATGCTGAAAGCTGGGGAGAATTTCCATCAAAACTGGCTTCGTGCACACATGGAGTTAAAAATTAACTAAATCTATTCATGGGGAATGACTTCTGTCTTTAAATTGCTCTTCCTTGCAATATTTTCTCTTATTCTTCTCCCGCCCAAAAAAAACCCAAATGCAAAAACTAAACCAAACAGCCCCAACCTGGGAATTTTCAGCTGGAAATGGAAGGCCTGAGCAATGTGTGGCTGAAATGTTTTCAACCCAAAATGCAGCAAGATTAAAAATTTTTTTTAAATCAGCCAAAACCAAAAAGCTGCCAGAAAAAAAAGCAATTTTTTTGGGTGGGTTTTTTTTTTCTTTTTTTTTTTTTTTTTTTTGGAGGAGGGGGTTTAAAAGCAAAGAGAAGCCTGGGAGAAGATATTTTGCAGGCTGCTACATTATACATGCACAACCCAGCTCATCCTGGCGTGCTGGAGCTTGGGAGGAAGAGGGGGAGAAGCACAACTGCTGGGTAAGCCCTGCATGAGCACAGGGCTGCTTCTCCAGCCCCAGGAAATATTTCCAGAGCCTTTCCCAAGGTTTTTACCCAGATCCCAAGCAGGAACTCTTCCTCTTGTCCTTAGCAAACACAGCCCTAGAGCTGAGTCCAAGAGAGCCATGGTGACTCTGCTTAGTCTGGACAGCAGTGGGGGCTTGTCTTGAACTTCCTTCCCCTCAAAAATGACTGCATGATTTATTTTTTTCAATTTTCCAATTGCTAGGATGAGTCTTTTCAAAGTCTGAACACCTCCATAACCTGTAACACTGTCTAAAATGTGTGGCTTTAAGAGAAGCCAGTTTTAAGCCTGGCTTTGCTGGTCTGCCCCATGGATTTGGGTATTCATTCTGGATATGGTTAATCTGTGTCCATGACAAATTTTGTTGGGTTTGTAGCCCTTGCTTGGAGGTTTGGTGGAGGATTTGACAATGAAGTGGAAGAGCAGCAGCTTTTGAAAGAGAAAAGCTGAGTCTGGGAGAGCCACCACTGTGAGGGCAGTGAAATAAAAGCATTTTATTTCCAGATTTAATGTGATGAACTCAGTCCCCACTTACAGCAACCCTCCTGCTGGGAACATGAAATTAAATGTTGCTGGAGATTAA
Source organism: Melospiza melodia melodia (assembly GCF_035770615.1). Lineage (NCBI taxonomy): Eukaryota > Metazoa > Chordata > Aves > Passeriformes > Passerellidae > Melospiza > Melospiza melodia. The sequence goes on along the minus strand of NC_086198.1, from coordinate 89,939,778 downwards.
ATCCCATCTCCAAATCCTCAACACAAGGGCTGGATATAGGAAACTAATGAGGGTTTGTTTTCTACAGTTTGGAAATTGCTGTAGCTGATCTGTGAACTCCTTCCCACGGGTCATGAGGTGGGATGAGGGTAAACAGGGCAGGAACTGCTCAACCTCAAGCCACCAAAGCAAAAGGCTCATCAAGGTGATGTTAATGAGTTTAATTACTTGGGATTGGCCAAAGGACGCTCTTGAGGCAAATTCATCATTAAAGACCAACCCCAGGTTAATTATTGTGACCATCACCCAGTCACTGAGCAGGGTCTGCAGCACTGGTGATGGAAACATGGAACAGAACCAGGGGGAATTCACCCTACCCAAGCTGGCACAACCACAGAATCACTGAGGCTGGAAAAGCCCTTCAAGATCAAGTCCAGCCATCCCCAGCACTGCCAGGGCCACCACTGCCCCATGTCCCCAAGTGCCACATGCACAGGGCTGTGAAATTCCCCAGGGATGGGGACACCAGCCCTGCCCTGGGCTGCTGTGCTTGACAACCTTTGGTGAAGGAATTCTTCCTGAAATCCAACCTAAACCTTCCCTGGCACAGCCTGAAGCTGCTTCCTCCTGTCCTGTGGGTCCCTTTGCAGCTCAGCTTCTCTGGGCAGCCTGCTCCAGAGTTTGACAGAACTCCAGGATGGTTTGGGTGGGAAGGGACCTTAAAGAACATCCAAGGCAGGGACACCTCCCACTGTCCCAGGGTGCTCCAAGCCCCCATGTCCAACCTGGCCTGGTGCACATGGTCCATACTGTGACCAGATCAAATCCAGCTTTCTCCAATTGCCTGGTTTGCTGAGGTTTCCTCCTCCAGACCACTCCCTTGATGTGGCTGAGGGAGCTGGGGGAATTGGACACAGGGACACAGGAGTGGACACAGGGACACATGGCTGGACACACGGACACATGGCTGGACACACTGACACATGAGTGGACACAGGGACACATAAGTGGGCACAGGAATATGGGGCAGGACACAGGGACACAGGGACACAAGAGTGGACACAGGGAGAGATTCATGCTGACCTGACACAGGGATATGTGACTGGACACAGGGACACATGAGTGGACACACAAACACATGAGTGGACACAGGGATATGTGACTGGACACCATGAGTGGACACAGAGACACATGGCTGGACCTAGGGACATGAGTGGACACACAACTGGACACAGGGACACACAGCTGGACACAAGGATATGTGACTGGACACAGGGACACATGGCTGGACACAGGGACACACAGCTGGACCCAGGAATACGTGACACCAGCACTTCCTAACACCCCTCAACACTAACCCGGGATCAAACAGGGCCAGTGGGAGAGAAACCTCACCCAGGGCTCTGCTGTGCCTCTGGCAGCACTCTGCCCTTCCTCCCTCCCTCCTCCTCCTCCTCCTCGAGTGCCAAGAATTCCTGCCATTTCTTTAGCTCCTGTTTTGTTTCAGCATCAACAACATTCCCTCAGCAGAACATTTGTGATGTCACTGCACTTTGAAGCAGAACCATCAGACTGTCAGAGACCAATGTTTCTGATTCCTTTTCTTCTCCTTATCTCACAAAGTTCCGGCCTCATGTCTACCAAGACACCAATTATAAAACCATGGGAATTTTAAAAAAATCCTTGCTTTTTTCTGCCTTTTTATGAAGACTTTTGAAGCCTGAGAGATGGTTTTGAATGCCTGACATTGGCAATGACCAAGCCTACACCTCTTAAACCCAGCCTAGAGCAGTAAATCCATCAGAGGAGTTATTTCACTTCATATTGGGAGGGAATTTTTATAAAATAGAGGAATCTCAGGAGTCCAGTGAGCATTAGCTGGTAGATGACACCACCCAAACATTGCTTCATGGGCTGTGCTGGAGAAATCTCCACTGATTTAGGGGATTTAACTCCAGGGCATCCCTGAGCACTGCAGCTGGAGCTGGCTGTTCAAAGGACCTGGAAAGTCAACTTGGAAAGAGGGACTGGCTCCAAAGGAGGTTATCCCTATCCCCCAGTCACCAGATTGGATTAGAACTAATTGGATCTGATGAGTCCCATCCAGCCAAGCTGGAGAAAAGAGCATTAGGAGAAGGAAGGAAAAAACTCATTCATTAGGGCTGGGAGGTGAAGAGATGGAGGCAGAGAGATGGGAAAACTGGGCTCTTTCCCAACTGGAGCTTTCCCAAGCCAAGGAGAACAGAATGGAAGAGTCTAAGGGAAGGGAAAGCAATCAGGATCCGAGTGGGGAAGGAACTTGGTGAGAAGTAAGAGTAAGGGAAGGAGCAGACATCACTCCCAAGACAATTCCAGCAGGGATGGCCACAGCAGCCCCACAGCTGGATGCTTCAAGGGAAGAGAATGGTGCAGCCTGGAGCAAGGCTGGAGGAAAGTGGGATTCATGCTGAGAACACAACAAACTTGGTTTGGGAGATGGTGGAGCAAGGAGGATGAGGGGCCATGCCCAGGACAAGAGGGAGTTGTCTCATACCAAGTTTTCCATGCACCTGGATCCTGTCCAGAGGCAGCAGCACTGCTGGGGTGGTGGGGATGGGCTGGGACAGAGGGAAAGGAAGGGATGAGAACAAACCTGCTGGAAATGGAAACATCCCAGTGGAACGAGAGAGAAAATGCTGCAGAGAGGCACATGGAGTTTGGGAGGGGACAGTCACAGGGGGAACCTTAAGCATCATCTACTTCCAGCTCCCTGCCTTGGACACCTTCCACCATCCCAGGCTGCTCCAAGCCCTTCCAGCCTGGCCTGGGACACTCCCAGGGATGGGTTTGGCAGCACCCAGCAGGTGCCAGGTGCTCCTGACTCCAGGGACAGGACGGTGATGGACACTGGGAGCATTCCCAAAGAACCCCCTGTCCTTGTCCCCCACAAGGCTGTGGCTTTGGGAATGACTGCTCAGCTCCAGCGATTTCGGGGCTCCATGGAGGAACTGCTGGGCTGAGTTTCAGTCTGAGAAATCCAACCACTCCCTTTGGGGTCTGAGAATGAACAGGGAAAGGGATGTGCTCTCTTCAGAGCAGAGAGATGAAGACTTTAGGGCCAGGCACTGCTTCATTTCAAACTTAAACTTCATTTAAAAGAGAAGTTGATCACCAGCTCCTCGGATCCCCTGGGATTTTCCCCCTTCTCATGGAGGAGGGAGCCAGGCCACGCTCCATCCCCTCCCATCCCTCTCCCGACTTTTCCAGCCCCTGAATGTCTCCTGTCCGAGCAGGACAGAGCCGAGGCGGTGGGAGGGCTCCAGCTCTCCCGGCTGATTATGGACATCACACCCCATTCACAGGCTGTCAGCGCAGCCTCGCAGACAATTATCGGGAACAAGGAGAGGATTGGAAAAATCCACAGGGGCACCTCCACCTGGAGAGGAGAGCGAGAAATGGTGTGTGAGAGGTCAGCGTGAACGAGCGGGGAAGGAGGAGCAGCCCCACGGCACGGGAAGGAGCGGGAGTGCTGAAAAGGGATGGAATGGGAGTAATGGAAAGGGAAGAAATGGGATTACTGGAAAGGGAAGAAATGGGGTTGCTGACATGGGATGGAATGGGATTGATGGAAAGGGAAGGAATGGGATAGATGATGTAGGAAGGAATGGGATTGATGGAAAGGGAAGGAATGGGATTGATGCTGTGGTAAGGAATGGGATTGATGGAAAGGGGTTGCTGGAAAGGGATGGAATTGGATTGATGGAAAGGGAAGGAATGGGATTGCTGTCATGGGAAGGAATGGGACTGCTGGAATGGGTAAGGAAGGCATGGGGTTGCTGGAAAGGGAAGAAATGGGATTGCTGACATGGGAATGAGTGGGACTGATGGAAAAGGAAGGAATGGGACTGCCGGAAAGGGATGGAATGGGATTGATGGAATCGGTAGGGAAGAAATAGGATTGATGGCATGGGAAGGAATGGGATTGATGGAATGGGAAGGAATGGGATTGATGGAAAGGGAAGAAATGGGATTGATGGAAAGGGAAGAAATGGGATTGATGGAAAAGGAAGGATTTGGATTGATAGAAAGGGAAGAAATGGGATTGATGGAAAGGGAAGGATTTGGATTGATAGAAAGGGAAGAAATGGGATTGCTGGCATGGAAAGGAATGGGATTGCTGGAAAAGGAAGGATTGGGATTGCAGGATTTGGAGCTGCTCTTGGCAGAACTGGATCAGGGAAATTGAAATGCTGGTGGAGAAAGCTCCAATCCCACAGAAAAAGTGGGAGATGCTCTAAGGAGAAGGTCCAGAGAGACTCAAAAAATGACTCCAGAGGGTTCCAGAAGTGTCAACTCCGCAGTCACCAATCCAAAGGTCCCAGCAGCAGGGACAATGCAGGAAACAGGCAATGGCTGCTCATGGTCCTTGGCTGATTTAATTCAGACCTTTCAGCACAGCCCCAAGAGTCACTTCTCACCCAAAGAGAAGTTTGATCTAAGTCCTGAAGAGCTGAGCCAGCACCAAAAGGGATCAGCAGTGCCAGAGCAAATGGAGCTGGGATCTGGAATTAGGAATCAAAAAATCCTGGAATGGGTTGGGTTGGAAGGGCCTTAAATCCCCTCTCATGCACCCCTCACCTCCCACTGGGCCAGGGTGCTGCAAGCTGCCCTTGGACACTTCCAGGGATTGCCCAATTTCCCTGGGCAGAAGAAACCTACTTCTACATAGAAATAATAAAGTTGTTATAAATAATTATTATCTATATAAAATTATAATATCCAAAAAGCAATTGTTGCCAATAAAATCGGCTTAATGCAGCTTTTTTAATCTCCTAAAAGCGTGAAAAATAGCAGAGTAAGAGTGTGTGTGTCAGCTGGAAAGAGTTTCTGTCTCATCACAGCCCCCCTGATCTGTGCAGCTCTTGGCACTGGAATACTGGGGGAATAAAAAATTCCAAACATTTCAAATACATTTGGTCTCTCTCAAGTCTTTTTACTTCTCCCTGCCTTTGTTTGCCTTGTTTAGGAAAACCAGCTGGTGTTAATTGCACTTCATGCACCACCAGCATGAACAGCAGCCAGATATCAGGAATTGGAGCCTGATCCCAGGAATCCACTCAATTGTTTGGGGAAAAAATTACATTATCACTCTTCAGAACAGAATAAAATGAGGGAGCAAAAGAAAAGGCAGGAAAGAGGCTGGTTGGGGGAAAGTGGGATAAAAATAAATTACAATAATAGAAAGAGAAACGGAGATGTTAGAGGATGGAATTCCCAGAGCAGCTGTGGCTGCCCCTGGATCTATGGGATGTCCCAGGCCAGGTTGGACATTGGGACTTGGAGCACCTGGGACAGTGGGAGGTGTCCCTGCCCATGGCAGGGGTGGGATGGGAGTTGGGACTTGGGATCTGTTCCAACCCAAACACCTTCCCCAGCCTTATTTCAAGTGGTTCCTTCACCTGAGTCGTGCACAGGAGAAGGGATGAAATCCTGGACCTGGCACGGCTCTGTGCTCTGACTTGGGTTGGGATGGGAGTAGTTGGAGAGAAAAGGAAATATGGGGAGAAAAAGGTGGAGTAAAAGAATTGATTCCTACCCAAATTCACCCTGTAGGGCTGGAAATCAGGAGCTGTGGTCGTAGCAATTCCTGTCTCTAAAAAGGGAAGAAAATCAGGATATTTGCAAAGGTTTCCCATTTAACTGCAGGACAATGAGGCCAAAATCTGCTCACTCAGCCCTGATGGAGCAAGGCTGTGAGGCTGTCCCTGCTGTGAGGACAGAGGGTGAGGCACAGCCACAAATTCACTGCTCTGTCCTCTCTGGGCTTCTCCAGGCCCTTTTCCACCTGCACACAGGGAAGGGTCTCCCCCCAGTGACTGAGCCCACATCCCAGAGCTTCCCTGCTGGGCAGGGCTTTCTCCAGGCTGCTGGCAGCTGTGAGGGGTTTCAGCATTCCACAACTTCAGGAGTGTTTCCAGCTGGGATGTCTGTGGGGACACAGAAACCTCACTGCACACCCCCTGTGCCATCCCTGCTCTGCTGGGAAGGTTTTCTTCCAACATCAGAGAGGAGAAGAATCTTTAAAAGCTGCTACCCTTCATGTTTCACATGGAGGAAAACCTCCTCCCAACATCACGATAGAAGAACCCCTGAAGGTTTTTGCCCTTCAGGTTTCCCAAGGAGGAAAAGCTTCCAACATACAGAAGGAGAAGAACCACTAAAGGCTGCTGCCCTTCATGGTTCATGTGAGGGAAAACCTCCCTCCAACATCATGATAGAAGAACCCCTGAAGGTTTTTTTACCCTTCCTGCTCCACATGGAAGAAAACATCCTTCCAACATCAGGAAGGAGAAGAACCCCTAAAGGTTTTTGCCCTTCCTGCTCCACAGGGAGAAAAACATCCCAACATCCAGAAGGAGAAGAACCTCTAAAGGCTGCTGCCCTTCATATTTCACATGGAGAAAAACTTCCTTCCAACATCAGGAAGGAGAAGAACCCAAGAAGGTTTTTGCCCTTCACGCTCCACGTGGAGGAAAAGCTTCCAACATCAGGACAGAAGAACCCCTGAAGGTTTTTGCCTTTCATTCTCCATGTGGAAGAAAACATCCCAATATCCAAAAGGAGAAGAACCTCTAAAGGCTGCTGTTCTCCATGGTCCATGTGGAGGAAAAGCTCATTCCAACATCAGGATAGAAGAAGAACTTCTGAAGGTTTTTACCCTTCAGCTCTACATGGAGGAAAAGCTTCCAACATACGGAAGGAGAAGAACCACTAGAGGCTGCTGCCATTCATGGTTCAGGTGGAGGAAAAGCTCCCAACATCTGGAAGGAGAACCTCTAAAAGCTGCTGCCCTTCATATTTCATGTGGAAGAAAATCTCCTTCCAACATCAGGAAGAAGAACCCCTGAAGGTTTTTGCCCTTCCTGCTCCACGTGGAGAAAAACATCCCAACATGAGGGAGAAGAACCCCTGAAGGTTTTTGCCCTTCAGCTCCAAGTGGAAGAAAACCTCCCAAGCATCAGGAAGGAGAACAACCCAAGATTTTTGCCCTTCATGCTCCACGTGGAGGAAAAGCTCATTCCAACATCATGATAGAAGAAAAATCCCTGAATGTTTTTGCCCTTCATGCTCCACGTGGGGAAAAATATTCCAGCATCCAAAAGAAGAACCTCTAAAGGTTGCTACCCTTCACATTTCATGCGGAGGAGAAGCTCCTTCCAACATCAGGATAGAAGAAGAACCCCTGAAGGTTTTTGCCCCTCATGCTTCATGTGGAGAAAAACATCCCAACATCCAAAAGGAGAATTACCTCTAAAGGCTACTGCCCTTCATAGTCCATGTGGAGGAAAACCTCCTTCCAACATCAGGACAGAAGAACCTCTAAAGGTTTTTGCCCTTCATATTTCATGTGGAGGAAAAGCTCCTTCCAACATCAGGAAAGAGAAGAAGCTGTGAAGGTTTTTGCCCTTCATGGTTTTTGCTCCACATGAAGGTTTTTGCTCCACATGGAGGAAAAGCTCCCAACATCTGGAAGGAGAACCTCTAAAGGCCGCTGCCCTTCATATTTCACGTGGAAGAAAATCTCCTTCCAACATCAGGATAGAAGAATCCCTGAAGGTTTTTGCCCTTCCTGCTCCATGTGGAAGAAAACCTCCCAAATGTCAGGAAGGAGAAGAACCCCTGAAGGTTTTTGCCCTTCCTGCTCCATATGGAAGAAAACCTCCCAAACATCAGGAAGGAGAACCCCAGAAGGTTTTTGCCCTTCATGGTCCATGTGGAAGAAAACCTCCCAAACATCAGGAAGGAGAACCCCAGAAGGTTTTTGCCCTTCTCCACCCTGGACCATCCACAGCCCCACAGAAAGCTCCTGCCTGTCCCTGTGGCACTGTTTTGACCCCTTGAGCACCCCAGCTCACAGCCAGCACTGTTCCACACACCCAGAGCATCCTGGTGAGATGCCAGCCTGGGGGACAGGGTGGCACTGCCCAGGAGGCAGCAGCTCCCCCATGCAGGGAGATCTCTGCTTGCACCAGGCTGAAACTCCCCAATTTATTCCTTGCACATCTCACAGAGCTTCTCACACCTCTTTGCACAGGGGTGATTCCCAGAGCACCCCAAGGTCCCTTCTGCCCTCTGGAGCTGCCCTGCAGGCTCTGAGCAGCCCAAGGGATTCCAGTTCCCCAAGCCCTGCACAGCCCTGCAGCACGGACACCTCCACACCCACGGGGTCCTTACCAAAGCCTCCCAGCTGCTCGGGGGACAAAGCTCTGCCAAGATCCTTGTCCGTGTGTCCTGCCCCTCTAATCTGCCCCTGTTCCAAGAGGGAGAGGAGCATTAATGCCAAAACCACGGGATCAGCAGCACCACAGCGTGCTGGGGTGTGAGGGGCAGCAGCACGTCCAGCTGGAGACTGTCACCTCAGGGACTCACAAGGTGACAAAAATGCTGGCCTAAGCACTGAGGAGCTCAGGGAAACCATCCCATGCTTCCCCTGGAAGCTGTGGATGGAAAACCAAAGCATTGAGGTTGTTAGGATGGGGATTAGGGTTAAAGTTGAGCTGGAAAAGTGAGCACATCTCCTGGGTGAAGAGGTGGGAGCTCAGGAGGGCCAGAGTGTGAGTCCAGGTGAGCCAGGCTGGGTTTTGAGCTCAAGTGAGCCAGTCCAGGAGCCCAGGTGAGCCAGGCTGGGAGCTCAGGTCAGCCAGGCTAGGTTTTGAGCTCAGGTGAGCCAGGCTGGGTTGTGAGCAGGAAGGGACAGCACAGGGGACAGGAGCAGCAGTGCCCAGCACACAGACTGAGACATGGCAAACCATCCTGCACAAGGGTACCCAATAAAATGGAGTTTTCCCTCAAAACCTCAAGGCACTTCAACAACTCCACACCCTTTGGAAAATGGTCGGGCAGCTGCACAAGGAGCAAATTCTCTGTGACCTGAAAAAATGGGGAAATGTCATGGCCAGAGGGGAAAATACCAACTGCTGTGGGATCTGTAATGCTCCAAAGGAAAAGTACAACCATCCAGTTTTGGGCATATTTGAAACCCCAGTGTAAGGAATAACTTTCCCAAGTTGCTCCTCAAAACTGTTCCTGCCCCTTTGGGAAGAGCTGATCCTGCTCCTGATGTCAACCTGTGCTCCTGGGAATGTATTAAAAGCCACAAGAGCTTGATTTTAAGAATGTTAAAAGCTTCTCTCACAGGAGCTTTATAATCTGTGTGATTATTTCACACAGAACTGCAGAGGAGGCCCCAGAGCTGCTCCAGGGCTGGAGCCAGGCTGGGAGAGCTGGGAATGTTCACCCAGAGAAGCAAAAATTCCAGGAAAATCTAAATGTCCCTAAAGAGGCTCCAGGAGAGCTGCAGAGGGACTGGGGACAAGGCCTGCAGGGACAGGAGCCAGGGAATGGCTCCTACTGGGAAAGGCAGATTGGGCTGGGATCTTGGCAAGGAATTGCTGGCTGGGAGGGTGGGCAGGGGCTGGGCTGGAATTCCCAGATTTGCTGTGGCTGCCCCTGGATCCATGGCAGTGGCCAAGGCCAAGCTGGATCCACCTGGGACAGTGGGAGGTGTCCCTGCCATGGCAGGGGTGGCACTGGGTGGGATTTGAGGTCCCTTCCCACCCAAACCATTCCAGGGTTCCACACCGTGACCTGAACTCCAGCTCCAGCTTGGAACACATCTACAGGGGAAGATGTAATTCCATCCTCAGTGGAACATTCCAGAACTCTGCCTCTCCTCTCCTGCCACCCAGCGCCCTGCAGCCTCGAGGTCTCTAAATTAGCCTGGTTAATGAATTCCCCACCAATTAACGCACGAGGGAGAGTGGGAGTTCACAGAGCAGCCAAGGCACAGTGCAGGAGGGGCTGGATTCTGGTTCTGCTGCAAAGCTCGGGCATGCAGGGCCAGCCACACCCCAGGTGACAGCATTTGCTGGTTATCAAAACAGAGTTAAGTCAATTAAAAGACATCAACATGCTCAACAATCCAAAAAACATCTCCCAAGCAGCTCCTTAGTCATGAAATCCAGAGATATAAAGAGTTACCCACTGCTATTGAGACAGCACTTATGACAGCTCCCAAGTAGCCCTGGATGAACTTGGATGTCGGAGAAGGCTTTGGAAAGAAAAACAAAACATATTTTCAATAAACAAACTTCTGGTTATTAATATTCAACCCTTTTTTTTCCTTTTTTTTTTTTTTTTTGTTTGTTTGTTTTGGTTTTGGTGTATTTGTTTCAGAGCAGAGACAGGTTTAATTTTGTCATATTGTTCTGTGACACATGGGCTGTCATCCCAAGAGGCAAAAGCGAGGAAATGGTGGCCTCCTGAGCAAGGTCACAGGGAATGGAAAATTAATTGGCATCAGAAAATTATAATAATAGCAGCTCAAAGGAAGGATGTGAGTGAAATTCAGCAAATGGTACCAAATTAGCATTTCTACCCTGGAGTGCTGAACCCCAAACTCGCCACAGTCAATATTTCATCTGTGAAATGTTCTCTCAGTGAGCTGGATGGATTCCAGCTCAGCTTCCCACATCCCAACACAGGATGAATGGAGGCTGAGGAGAAGGAAGGGAGCAGGAAGAGCCCCAGCACTTTCCAGGGAGAGCCCCACCAAGGATGGAGCAGGGACAGCTTCACCAAGGATGGAGCAGGGACAGCTCCACCAAGGATGGAGCAGGGACAGCTCCACCAAGGATAGAGCAGGGACAGCATCACCAAGGATGGAGCAGGGACAGCTTCACCAAGGATGGAGCAGGGACAGCTCCACCAAGGATGGAGCAAGGACAGCATCACCAAGGATGGAGCAGGGACAGCATCACCAAGGATGGAGCAGGGACAGCCCCACCAGGGATGGAGCAGGGACAGCCCCACCAAGGATGGAGCAGGGACAGCATCACCAAGGATGGAGCAGGGACAGCCCCACCAAGGATGGAGCAAGGACAGCATCACCAAGGATGGAGCAGGGACAGCATCACCAAGGATGGAGCAGGGACAGCTCCAGCATTTCCCAGGGACAGCCCCAGCACTTCCCACTGCCACCAGCATGGACAAAACCCCTGGGAGATGGGATCATGGAGCTTCCTCCTGCTCCCCCAACCCAGGCACTGTTCTGCTCTGTGCTTTTTCAGATCCCAGTTAAACCATTACAGACCAGTTGAGACCATGGACTGGTTCAGCTCCGAGGTCTTGAGCCTCATTTCTGTGCCTGCAGTGATTCCCAGATCCTTGTGCTGGTTACAGAGTTTAAACACGGGACAGTGGCCAGTCCAGAAATCCCCCAGTGGGCACCCCAGAGGTTTCATGGGCACCCCAAAGGTTTCATGGCCAGGGAAAAGGCAGGATTGGTGTTTCCATGTGGGAATGCCCTGGGGCAGGCCCACAGCTGCCTCATGGCTGTGTGTAGGAATTGGCACAGCTGTGACTCAAATTTTACCCCAAAAGAACCAGGCGTGAGTTTCAAGCCTAGGGAATCATTTGTTTAACTTAGGGTGAACTTGAGAGTTCCCCCATAAGCCTTTGGTGTTATGCTAAGGTGTCCAAGTCCTGCTCCCCTATTGGCTAGGCCCTGTTATGTATCCCCTATATGTTACACTAAGTTCTGCTCCCCTATTGGTTACTTGTTTCCCCTATATGGTTATAGTTCCAGAATGTTCCACCCCCAAGTGTATATATTGTTGCTTCCCCTTTGTCTCAGGTCTTTGGATCCTGCCCCTCCTACTGTGCTCGACTTCTCCACAATTGTTGTTTTTCACTCCATTATTAAAGTTCTTTTGGGGCAACTCCATTGAACCTGCTCCTTTTCATTTTCACCACCCTCAGTCCCTGGAGTCAGGAACCAGAGAGGTTTGTCAGCCACCTTCACCATGAAATCAGGAACCAGAGAGGTTTGTCATGGCCACCTTCAGTCCCTGAAGTCAAAGACGAGGGAGGTTTGTCACGGTCACCCTCAGTCCCTGGAATCAGGCCCCAGAGAGGTTTGTTATGGCCACCCTCATCATGAAATCAGAACCCAGGGAGTTTTGTCATGGCCACCCTCACTGCCCTGGAGTCAGGAACTAGGGAGGTTTGTCAGCCACCCTCACCCCAAAGTCAGGGCCCAGAGAGGTTTGTCATGATCATCCTCACTGCTCTGGAGTCAGGAATCAGAGAAGTTTGTCACAGCCACCCTCACCATGAAGTCAGGAACCAGAGAGGTTTGTCATGGTCACCCTCATTGCCCTGAAATCAGGAGCCAGAGAGGTTTGTCAGCCACCCTTACTGTCTGGAGTGAGGAACCAGAGAGGTTTGTCACAGCCACTCTGACTGCCCTGGAGTCAGGGCCCAGAGAGGTTTGTCATGGCCACCCTCACTCTGAAATCAGGAACCAGGGAGGTTTGTCAGTCACCCTGATGCTGGAATCAGGGTCCAGGGAGGTTTGTCACGGCCACCCTCACCCCAAAGTTGGGAACTAGGGGTGTTTGTCACCTCACAGTGACAGCTGGCTCACCTTGCTTGCGTTGCGGTTTGCATAGTTCACACACGCGTTGTGGCTCTGGTTCAACCACTGCGGGACAGAGAGACAGAATCAGCACAAACCCAACAAAATCTGACCTTCTGGGAGTTCTGAGGGAAATCATCTGCCCTTGGACTGCTCCCAGCTCAGCACCTCGCTGCTGCAGGGTCTAGGTGTGATTTGATGCCCTTCAAATGGAGGAATGGGAATTCCAAGGTGTCCAGTGCCCCGAGGGCAGCTCTGCTTCCCTGGATGGACAACTCATCTCCTGGCCCCATCTCCCCCGCTGCTGTTGGGTTTTAATGTCACAAAATCCCAGGATCATTGAGGCCGGAAAATCCCTGCAAGGTCACCGAGCCCAGGCTGTGCCTATTTCCCCCTTGTCCCCAGCCCAGAGCTCTTAATGCCATGTCCAGGCCTTCCTTGGACATCTCCAGGAATAGGGACTCCAAACCTCCCTGGGCAGCTCCTTCCAATACCCAATCTCCTTTAACATGAAGAAATTCCTCCTGGTGTCCTGGCCAAACCCATCTGCAGTCAGGATGCAGCAGTGCCATTCCAGCAGGCCCTTCCTGAGCTCCACAGGCTCCCAGAGGGTCACAGGAGGCTTCTGAGGAGCAGGAGATGAGCAGATGGCCCAGTTTATGGACACACATGGCATTAAACCGGCAGGAACAGAGAACTTGGGGCTGCCCCTGAATCCCTGGAAGTGTCCAAGGCCAGGCTGGACAGGGCTTGGAACACCCTGGGATGGTGGGAGGTGTCCCTGCCCACCTAGGGTGGAATGGGATGGGATTTACTGTCCCTTCCCACCCAAACCAGCCTGGGATTCCATCCCAGAGGTCCCTAAACAGGGCAGGTGAGTGGCCTTCAAAGCCCTGTGTGGCTCAGGATGTCCCCAGCCACTCCTCCTGTGGGACAGCTCCCAGCCAAATGCACCAGACCCCAAACTCGTGGCAGGGCTGTACTGCTGTGCTCCCGGCAGATCCCACTCTGCTCTGAGCCTTCCTGACTGCACAGCTCCATCCCCACTCTCAGTGCAGACAATAAAAAGACATTTGCCACAGAAAGGAGGCTGAAAATAACTCGTTCCTTGGTTTCAGCTGGCGACGGAATCACACTCGTGGTGTGTTTACTATGGAGCTCTCCTTCCCGTGCCTGCTTCCTCCCCTTACTCTCAATTCCCAGAATGTGAACAGGAAATCACACCAGCACCTCCCTACACATAGATTGTTTTCCCCCAGAGTTCCTGTAGCAGACTCAGTGCAGGAGTCCTGGGCTTTGCCATGCACACCTATTCCCAAAATTCCCTGCAACAGGGCCTCCCATCATCCCCAGCCCTTCCAACATCCTTCCCCAAGGAAAATCCCAGCTCCTCATCCTCCCAAAGGCAGATGGGTAAGTTTAGGGCCAACCCCTCCATGGATGTGCCATTTACACCCAGACAAAATGGCTCCAAAATCTGATTTTTACTTCTGGCCTGCTCTGCCTCTTCCTTGCCATGGCACAGGAAGGTGTGGGATGAAAAGGGGAGCCCAAATTTGTTTCCAGCCCCTGGCAGGCCTTTCCCTGAATGGATCCAGGCACATCCTGTCCCTACAGCACGGCCAGGAGGGACAGCCACAGCGGCAGGCTGTCATCTGGGCAGAACCCAGCTCTTCCCTCCTTTCCTGGGATGTAAGATAAGTGTGTATTCTACTGCCACCTGTCAGAGCTGGGGCAGGTATCTGCTGCTCATGGGGCAGTTCTCTTCATCTCTTCCACAGCCAATCCTCCCTCCAGGAGATCTCTGCTGTTTGTGGGCCGTTAATTATTAATTATCTGCTGTCCATGGCCAGTGAGTGTCCCTGCAGGGCTGATCCAATTCCACCATCCCATGGGGAGATGCTCCGCCCAGGGGAGGAGCCAAGCATTCCTACCTGGATCCAATCTGAGCTTTGGGACACCCCAGCAGCCTTTTCCCCCTGCATTGCCAGAGGAGCAGCTTTCTGCTGCCCTGCATTGCCAGAGGGAGCCCAGGCCCATCTCCAGCAGCCCTGGAGCTGCAGAGGAAAACTCCCCCCTTGTGCAGGATCCCTGCTGCAGCAGAGCCACAGCTGGCACTGCAGGAGGGCTGAGCCCCCATGGGATGGGGCTGGGACACCACCCTGGCACACAGGGGGCCAGGGCATGGTCTCACTCTGGCAGTAATTTGTTTTGTACTATTACATTTGTATTTTTAATTTTCTCCTAGTAAAGAACTGTTATTCCTGCTCCCATACCTTTCCCTGAGAGCCCTTTAATTTCAAAACTATAATAATTCGTAGGAAAGGGATTTACATTTTCCATTTCAAGGGAGGCTCCTGCCTTCTTTACAGACACCTGGCTTTTCAAACCATGACACCTTCCCACACTCCCACCCTTCCCAAGGAGCCTCACCTGCCAAAACACAGTGGAGGCCAGAGTCTGGTTGGGCAGGAGGAGACCAACAACCTGCAAGAGGAGAGATTCTCTCATTATTAAAGCATCCCTGCTTTGCTCTCCGTGCTTCTCCAGGCATGCAAACAGCCAAGCTGATTTCCAGGGACTTGAATAAATTATCCTCATTTCTGGCTCTATTTCATTCCTGTTATTTTTGTCATCCCAGTCATTATCAGCCTCCTGTCTCTCTGTTTTCCAGGGGTGGAACTGGCTGATGTCACTGAGCCCCTGAGAGCTCTGCACCTTTAATTATCATAATTAATAATCACCTGCTTGTGATACACCCTGAAAACCCCCTGGCAGCTGGCAGTGCCCAAAGACTCCATGAAAACCCAAAGAATTCCCTAATCCAGGTGTTTCTGGAGGGAAACACAAACTCTGTATGGAGGCAAGAGTTCAAAGCTGTCACTACTGGTAGTAAACAGGGGATTCTCATTTTCCTTTGGCACATTCCCTCTTTGGGGCACCAGGAAAAAAATCCCACTGGAATCTGAGGGCAGCAGAACCACCTGGGAGCACTTTACTCCTTTTTGGGAGCCTGGGGTTTATTTAAATCAGATTTATTTTAATTAATTCATCCTTTTTGGTGTTTCACTGTCCCCCCAAGGCTTGGGGCAGCCCAGCCCAGCACATCTGGCCAGATGTTCCCTGCTGGGGCCTGCACTGGGGCACCAGAGGCTCTGCAAGGTCACTCCTATGGCAGCACCTGAGGCCACACAGGTGTGTCCTGGGCCTGGGGTATCCTTGGCCCCTTTCTGACAGCACCACGGGGACACAGCTCTGCAAATCCCATCCCTGACACACCAAATACCTGCCTCAGGGCCAGCCTTCCTGGTTTAAAGCAGTTTTTTTCTTGTTTTAGGGTCATTTTTCCTGCTTTCAGACAGTTTTTAGGGCCATTTTCCTGCTCTAAGGCAGTTTTTCTTTTCTTAGGACCATCTTTCCTGCTTTAGGGACATTTTTCCTGCTATAGAGCCATTTTTCTTGTTTTAGGGCCACTTTTTCCTGTTTTAGGGCAATTTTTTCCTGTTTTAGGGTAATTTTTCCTGCTTTAGGGCATTTTTTTTCTTGTTTTAAGGCCACATTTCCTGCTTTAGGACCACATTTCCTGCTTTAGGGCCATTTTTTCCTGGTTTAGGCCACAAGAAGCTGAAGAAGAGAAAAAGGATGCAGACAAGGGGACCCCAAGGACCAGCCCCACAAACACAGCCAGGACAAAGAATTCCCAGCCAGATAAGACAGCCCTGCCATCCCTGCCTCCCTCCCTGTGCCCTGAGCTCCCCACATTTCTGGAGGTGTTTCCTGCCTGCAAAACCCCATGGAATTCAAAGGTTGAGCAACTCTTTAACCCCATCCATTCACTCCAAATGCTGGGAGCTCATCCCCACCCTCAGACCTTCCCCAGAGCCTCCTCCCGGCTCATTCCCAGGAATTTGGGAAGGGATGGGATGGAGTCCTGTTCTCCCAGCTCATTCCCAGGAATCTGGGAAGGGATGGGATGGAGTCCTGTTCTCCCAGCTCATTCCCAGGAATCTGGGAAGGGATGGGATGGAATTCTGCCCTCCCAGCTCATTCCCAGGAATCTGGGAAGGGATGGAATGGAGTTCTGTCCTCCCAGCTCATTCCCAGGAATCTGGGAAGGGATGGGATGGAGTTCTGTCCTCCCAGCTCATTCCCAGGAATCTGGGAAGGGATGGAGTCCTGTCCTCCCAGGGGTGAGCTGGGGCCATCCCCAGGGATGGAGGGAACGTCTCAAACGGCACTGAACAAAAGGGGCCGGGGCTTGGGCGGCCTCGCTCCCTTCCCATCCCCTCTCCCTTCTCCTCCTCCTCCTCCAGCTTTTCCTCCCACTCTCGTGGAGTTGCAGGGACTTTGTTCCCTGGCCCCGAGCCAGCTCCCACTAATTTACGGCTCCGTTCCCCCCACGCGGAGCTCGGCATTAATTAACGCGGCCCCAAACGAAGCCCACCCTAACCCCAAACCCAACGCCGAGCCCCTGGTGCCTCCCAAACCAGGGGGAGGAAGAGGCTGGGGAAGGAGCAGGGCCAGGCAGAGGCTGGGGCTGAGCGCCGGGGGAAAATTCCGGCGGGGAAAAATAAATAAATAAAGAAAAAAAAGAGCACCCAAAATCTGTATGACTGAAAGAGGCACGTTTAAATGCAAACTCTCCATATGTGCAAGAGTCTGTCAAGAAATGTACAATTTCACTTTTAATTACTGTCAGGGGAAAAAATAACTAAGAAGGAAAACAAAATATATAAAAAAAAAGAGCTCCTAAACACTGGTGAAGTGTCAGCGACAGAATTTAATTGGTGATCAGGTGTGAAGGGCCCTTGGTGGCCCCCAAAGCCACCCCGTGGACATTAGGGAGCTCTGAGCAGCCCCAGCTCCAACCCCAAATCCTGCCTAAGGTGGGACAGCCACCTGCAGCCCCAGATTCCCACCTGGGTCCTCAGGGGTTCCCTAAAACCTCACCCAGGCCCCAGTTTTGGATGGCTGGGGGAAATCAGGGGCTCAGAGTTGTGGTGGCAGCAGCACTCTGCCCTCAAGGCCGAGTTTGAGCTGAATTTCCTAAAGGTGGATAAATCTTACTCCCAAAGAGGAAACAGCAGCCTGGGGATGAGGCTCCAGCCCAGCACCTGCTTTGCAGGAAAAGAATTCCAGGGGCTGGATCCTCTCCCTCCTGGGCTGGGAATGGCACACTCACACACAGCCCAGGCTGTCCCCTCTGCTGTGGGGTCAGCCCCAAATCTGGGCTGGGAATGGGGGAAAAAAGGGCAAAGCCAAACCCTGAACACTCACCCAAACCACTCTGCTGTGGGGTCAGCCCCAAACCTGGGCTGGAAATGGGAAAAAGGGCAAAGCCAAACCCTGTACAGTCACACAGAGCTCAGGCTTTTCCCTCTGCTGTGGGGTCAGCCCCAAATCTGGGCTGGAAATGAGGAAAAAAAGGCAAAACCAAAGCTGCACACTCACACAGACCCCTCTGCAGTGCGGTCAGCCCCAAACCCAGGCTGGACATGGGGAAAAGGGCAAAGCCAAAGCTGCACACTCACACACAGAGCCCAGGCTGTTCCCTCTGCTGTGGGGTCAGCCCCAAATCTGGGCTGGAAATAGGGAAAAAAGAGCAAAGCCAAACCCTGAACACTCACACACAGAGCCCAGGCTGTCCCTCTGCTGTGGGGTCAGCCCCAAACCCCAAAAGGATGGAGAGGCCAAACCCAGGGCAAGGCCACGGGGAGAGGAAACATTGCCGGGATTTGGGATTTGGGATTTGGAGGTGTCAGGGGAGCTGCTGCCCAGATCCCATTATTTCCCCAAAGCCCTAATCCCCTTCACAATGAGCTACCCCAGAGTGGATTATTCTGCAGGGAAACACCCCGGGGAGGGGGATGGCCCTAAACTGCTCATCCCCACCCCGCTCACGGCCCGGGGCGTCGGGCTGACCCCAAATCCCACCTGGGCACAGGCACAAACCCTCCCTGGGGACAAGGACGGCCCAGCCCGAGCCTCTCTTGAGGAAATCCCATCCCCCTTTGTGGAATAGAAGACTCAAACTGTTTTTATGCTGGAGCAGGCTGCCAATTTTGTCACTAAATTTCACAGATCGATTGGCATAAATGTTACATTTTAATTTTAACATTTGAAACGTTTGGGTTTTTTTTTTTTTTTTTCTAAATGACAAGAGGTTCCAGTTTATCCTTTACAGCTCCTGAAATTGGGCTCATCTGACAGCTCTCGGCTCCTCTGACAGCTCTGGATTGGGGCCGATTTCATTGTCAATTTGATCGTTAACTCGTTTTTGTTTAACCTTTTCTTTTAAAATGCCCCACACAAAGTTCCCACCGAGGCTTTGCCCACCACAACAAACAGCAGCAGCCCTGCTGAGCCCCTCCTTGGGGCCTAGGCCAGGCCTAGAGCACCCCTGGGTTTAAGGAGATTTAATTTAGTCTATTTTGCTCCTTTGACCATTTTTATGGACCAAGAAGTTGAACCAGGAGCTGGTGGCTTTGAGGATAAAATGCCTCTTGACTCCAATTTTTTGGGGCAAAGTGTGCCTCAGTTTCCCACAAAACTGGGCTAAATTACGCATTCCTGTTTGGGTGAGGTGACAATTCAGCAGGAGAACAGGCAGGATTCTCTCCCTTCTGCCTTTGGCCATGGAGAGCACCCAAACACTCCCAAAATTCCCCAAAACAAGGAGAAATCACCCTCAGGCACAGCCTCAGGAGGTGAATTAACCCAATTTCATTCAAGGTTACTTATCTGCTTTTGAGGTTATTTATCTATCAATATATTGAGGTTATTATTTATTAAACATCAGGTTATTGATGAATTAACTCAGCCCCCATTCAAGGTTATTTATCTGCTATTGAGGTTATTTATCTATCAATATATTGAGGTTATTTTGTATTAAATACCAGGTTATTGATGAATTAACCCAACCCCTATTCAAGGTTATTTATGTACTATTGAGGTTATTTTTCTATCAATATACTGAGGTTCTTCTTTATTACACATCAGGTTATTGATCAATTAACCCAACCTCTGTTTGAGGTTATTTATCTACCTTCAAGGTTATTTATCTATTAATACATTGAGGTTATTTTGTATCAAAGACCAGGTTGTTGATCAATTAACCCAACCTCTGTTTGAGGTTATTTATCTACTATCAAGGTTAATTATTTATTCATATGGAGAGGTTATTTTTTATTATCTATCAGGTTATTATGAATTAACCCAGCCTCTGTTTAATCATCTACTATTGAGGTTATTTATTTATTCATATGGAGAGGTTATTTTGTATTAAATATCAGGTTATTGATGAATTAACCCAGCCTCTGTTTGAGGTGATTTATCCATTTAAAATCATTCCCACAACCTCTTCAGCACCTTCATCTTTCCCCCTTCCTCTTCATCTTTGGATTAATTAATCCAAACGAGAGCACACAGCACTGCCTGACTGAGCTGGAGCTCCTCACATTGGGAAGAGACCCTTAAACCACAGAAATGCAAAATAAAAGTGTCCAAAAATGGAATCTGAGAGTTGCAGGAGTTGCATTTTGCCAGCAATGAGTTCAGCTTTGCAGAGGGAAAGATGAAGGTGCTGAAGGGAGGTTGTGGGAACGATTTTAAATGGATAAATAACCTCAAATAGAGGCTGGATTAATTAATAATAACATGATATTTAATACAAAATAACCTCTCCATATGAATAAACAAATAACCTCAACAGCAACTAAATAACCTCAAAAAGACATTGGGTTAATACATCAATAACGTGATAGATAACAGATAAATAACCTCTCTATATGAATAAATAAATAACCTCAATAGTAGGCAATTAACCTCAAACAGAGGCTGGGTTAATTCATCAGTAACCTGATATTTAATAAAAAATAACCTCAATATAGTGATAGAAAAATAACTTCAGTAATAGATAAATAACCTCAAATAGGGGATGGATTGATTCATCAATAAGCTGATAGATAATAGATAAAAAAACCTCATTATATTGGTAGAAAAATAACTTCAGTAATGGATAAATAACTTCAAATAGGGGTTGGGTCAATTCAGCAATGAGTTCAGCTTTGCAGAGGGAAAGATGAAGGTGCTGAAGGAGGTTGTAGGAATGATTTAAAATGGATAAATAACCTCAAACAGAGGCTGGGTTAATTAATCAATAACCTGATAAATAACAGATAAATAACCTCAATATATTAATAGATAAATAACCTCAATAGTACATAAATATCCTTGAATAAGGGTTGGGTTAGTTCATCAATTAGCTGATAGATAACAGATAAATAACCTCAATATATTAAAAAATAAATAACCTTGATAATAGATAAATAACCTTGAATAGGGGTTGGATTAATTCATCAATAACCTCAATAGACATAATATATAATACTAGATAACAGATAAGTATATTGATAGAAAAATAACCTCAATAATAGATAAATAAATAACCTCAGAGGTTGCGTTCATTCCTAAATAACCTCATAAAATGTAAGTAAATAACCTCAATATATTAATGGATAAACCCCCCTTAATAACAGATAAATGCCCTCAATGCATTAATAGATAAATACCCTCAAAGAGAGGTTGGGTTAATTCATCAATAACCTGATAGATAAAAGATAAATACCCTCAATACATTAATAGATAAAACCCCTCAATAACAGGAAATGGGGAAGGTGGGGATGCTGTGGGAATGGCGTGAGGTGCTGGAGTGTGCAGAATTGTGCTCAGGAATCATTTCCTGGTACAGAATTGTGCTCAGGAATCATTTCCTGGTACAGAATTGTGCTCAGGAATCATTTCTTGGTGCCCAAAACCAAATACTTACAATGGGGGTTCCAAAGGGGATGTAACCTGTGAGGGAAAAGAAAAATAAATTCATTAATTTGAATGAATGTCCCAGTTTAGGGACTCCTGGCACAACCAGGTGCCCTCACTGCCACCACCCTGGGGCATCCTGGAGCTCCACCTGATGCTCCAACCCACAACTGCAGCCCTCTCCTGGTTTTCCCATCCTTTATTTTTGCTTTTCCAGCTCTCCCAAGTCTTTTCCTCAAGTTTTATTGAGCACCACAGAAATCAAACGTTTCACATTCCCCCTGCTGTGGCTGCCAATTCCTGTGCTAATTATAATTCATCTCCCTGACTTCCAGGGGGAGGTCTCAGAGCCTTTCCCCAATATCACTGAATGCACTTCCTGCATCCAATTTACAGCCAAAAAGGGCAAAGACCTGAGAGGAAGAAAAAATTGGGAGACAAATTCAGGACAAGGCAGCTGAGCAGAGGGTACTGGCTTCTCCTCCCTTCACCCTCAGCATCATCCCCCAAAGCACTGAGCACAAACCCTGTTCAATTCCCCAGTGCCCAAATCAGGGGATGTTGCACCCAAACCCATGGGAAAGGTCCTGTTTATTTCAATAAATCTGCTGGAAAAGCACCAGGGCTGCCCTGGCATTCGAGAAAAGCTGCTGGGCACCTGAGCATGGTGAGGAAACCCCAAAGGGGGCTTTTAATTTCATTTTTAATCATTGAACAGCTCATTAAGGCACAGAGGGGCTGATCCTCCCTGGAATCCCAGTGCTGGGGCCAGTGGATATCATCACCATTGAAAAACAGGGATCATCCCATTCTTTCCTGAGGAATAAACCCCCCAGCCCCCTCCTCTTCATCCAGTGAGGATGGATCAGGCTGCTGACCTGGAGTTTACACCCCTGAAGTTGTGGGCAGCAAGATTTGCCATTTAGTGTAAAGTTAAAATGCTCCCAATAGTGATGGAAAGGAAAGGGAAAAGGAAAAGGGAAAAAAAAAAAAAAAGAAAGGGGAAAAGGAAAAGGAAAAAAAAGGAAAGGGGAAAAAGGAAAGGGGAAGAAAGGAAAGGGAAAAGGAAAAGGGAAAAAAAGGAAAGGGAAAAGGGAAAAAAGGAAAGAGGAAAAAGGAAAAGGCGAAAGGATAAGGAAAAATTAAAACAAAAAGGAAAAAGTAAAAAGGAAACAGAAAAAGAAAAAGAAAAATGAAAAAGGAAAAGGGAAAGGGAAAGGGAAAGGGAAAGGGAAAGGGAAAGGGAAAGGGAAAGGGAAAGGGAAAGGGAAAAGGAAAGGGAAAAGGAAAGGGAAAAGGAAAGGGAAAAGGAAGAAAGGAAACAAAAAAGGAAAAGGAAAAGGAAAAGGAAAAGGAAAAGGAAAAGGAAAAGGAAAAGGAAAAGGAAAAGGAAAAGGAAAAGGAAAAGGAAAAGGAAAAGGAAAAGGAAAAGGAAAAGGAAAAAGGATAAAAGGAAAGGGGATAAAAGGAAAGGGGAAGAAAGGAAAGGGAGAAAAAGGAAAGGAAGAAAAAGGAAAGGAAGAAAAAGGAAAGGGGAAAGGGAAAAGGGAAAAGGGAAAAGGAAAATATTAAGCACTAAATCTCACAGTGGAATTTAGGATCCTCATTTTCATCGCCTGCAAAGACATTTTGATGTTGGAATTCCTCCCTAATCATGGTTTAAATGCTGACAAGATTCAGTTCCCAAAGAGGAGAACCCCCACCCCAGTATTTATCCAAATTCCAGGAGAATGGCAGACACAGCGTACCTGACATTCGGAAAGGCATGAAGATGGTCTCGTTGGTGTCGGGGTGGATGATGGCCTGGAAAATGTCACCAGAGAGCCACAGTGAGGGCACAGGGCACAGCACAGCCACCCCTCAGCTCCAAACACCTCCTGTGACCACACAGTCCCTGGAAATTCCCCACCTGGGACCCTCCTCGCTTCCACCAAAGGCTCAGCAGCCTCCCCAAAACCCCTCCCCAGCACTGCTCTCCTGCAGTAATTAAAGACACTAAAACAAAAATTTTCATTATTTTAATCATTTAGGAGGAAATCATTGACCCTTACGTACACAGAGTGGCTCTGTCTTGGCTCTGTGTCCCCAAAAGCCACCCCCAGCTGCACCTGAGCCCCAGGAAAGGCAAATGAGGAGGGAAAAGGAAAATGATTTTCTGTCCCTGCCTGTCCTCAGCACCCCCATTGGGGCTGAAATGTGCTGGGTGGGAAAGGTGGGAAATGCCTGGCTGTGGCAGAGGATGGGGAGGATGAGGAGAAAAATCCCTTTATCCTGCAGGGGAGCAAAGGGGCCACAGGGGAAACCCCAAAACCCCTGGGGCCCAAACACAATGGGGGGATTCAGTTCAGGAGCTTCTCCCCCTGCAGCTGTGGATCCCATTCCAGAACCTTCTCACTGCAGGTGTGGATCCCATTCCAGAACCTTCTCCCCATCTCCAGCTGTGGATCCCATTCCAGAACCTTCTCCCCATCTCCAGCTGTGGATCCCATTCCAGAACCTTCTCACTGCAGCTGTGGATCCCATTCCAGAACCTTCTCCCCATCTCCAGCTGTGGATCCCATTCCAGAACCTTCTCACTGCAGCTGTGGATCCCATTCCAGAACCTTCTCCCCATCTCCAGCTGTGGATCCCATTCCAGAACCTTCTCATGAAGTGGATCCCATTCCAGAACTTTCTCCCCCATCTTTATGTGTGGATCCCATTCTAGAACCTTCCCCCCATCTCCAGTTGTGGATCCATTCCAGAACCTTCTCCTACTGCAGGTGTGCATCCCATTCCAGAACCTTCTCCTCTGTATCTAGGTATGGATCCCATTCCAGAACCTTCTCCCCTGTATCTAGGTATGGATCCCATTCCAGAACCTTCTCCCCGCCTGCTCCAGCACCAGCTGGGACACCAACAGGCAGGACCAGCCGTCCCCAAAAACCCCACACAGCACCTGAATTTTCCACAAATTCCAACCCTGATGTTCTCACACAGCCCTGGTGCCTCTGGAGATCCCAAAAACCCCAAAAACCCCAAATCTGCCTCTCTGACCACAGCAGCAAAGCTCACTTGGCCCCTTTTTGCCCACATTTCCCCCAGATTTTCTGCCAAGCCCAGGAGGCTGCACTGGGATTCGCTGGGAAGGAGAAATCCATTCCCATGGGGCTGCAGGGAGGAAGGTACAGCACAGGCACAAACCTTCCCAAGGAACTGTCAAACTGTTTGCAAAAAACTGGAGACAAGAAAGCTCTTGACTAGACAGGAAGGAGAAAATGAAGACATCAAAATATATAAATATATATAAAAAGAAAAAAAATCAGGCTTTTTGGTGGCAGAGTGTTCTCTGCATTTACATTTCCATGGGAAGGCAAAACAGCAACTGGCAAAGGGAACGAGGGAGGACAGGAAAAAGCAGCAATACTTGAAAATAATAAGGAAAATTGAAAATATTTTTTAAAGTGTGTTACCTGTTTGATTTTTTGAGCTCCCCACAGCTGGAAAAACAAAAGAGAACATTAAATGTTAAAAAAAACCAGTGTAGTTTTATTCCAAATATTCATCTTTTAACTGCTGTCATAAACAAACAGAACGGATTGGGACAAAAATCTCATTTCCTGCAGCCCACCAGGATGGATTTAAAGACTCTTTACACACCTGAGCTCCTTCACACCTGCGTGGGCAGCGAGAGACAATATTAAACTTGTATTAAATGGGAAGAAAGAGCAAGAACAGCCAGACTTCAGAGCTTTAAAAACCCCAAATCCTCTGCTGCGACCAGATCTCAATGTAAATTTAGCACAGCCTCTCCCTGGATGAGCTTCCTGCGGAAATCCAGCCCTGCTGGGGAACAAAGGTGGGGCAAACCCTGCAGGGAGCTCTTCAGATAAACCCTGGGCTTCCAATAAATAAAATAAACAACCACCAGTTCTCATTTCTAAATGCACCGAGAAATGCTCAGGGAGAGGGAAAATCTTGTTGAAAACTCTCCCTGTTGCCTCCTGACAGCTCCAAAGCCCCCAAACCCAGCTCAGAGTGAGGGGTTGGAGGAGGAAACATCCCCTGAGAGGTTCAGGAGGAGACAGCGAGCCCGGAGATGCCCTGGCGCAGACACAGCCCCAGGGTTTGCCCTTCCTCCCCATGGCTGAGGGGTTTCCTAAACATAAACTAAAACCTAACCCCAAATTATCACCTCCAAACCCCCAAACGCTGATGTGCATCACCCCAGGGATGGGTGGGAAGCCAGGGCTCTGAAATGTCCCAGCAGCTGCTGGGTTTTGCTGTTAAAAAAACTCGTGTTCAGCCCCGAGGCCCCAGCACCTCTGTCTGGGTTTGTTCTGCCCCCAGGTCCTTGGAGCTGCAATTCCACCCTTTAAGCTCCATTTCCATCTAAAACCCCACAAATTCTCTGCGAGCCAGGCTCCTGGCTGCTTCCCTGGCAAGGCTGCTTTGCCAATCTCTCCCCACCCTCGTGGCTCCTTCACTTCTCTCCAATTTGTCAACATCCTCTTGAGTGGAGGCCGCCAGGAACCGGGGGAATTATTCCAAGGGGAGCTGTGCCAGGAGAACCTGGGGAGTTCTGCTCCTGCTGCTGCCACAGCCCAGCATGGTGATGGCTCTTTTTGGCTCCCGCTTTCCCCACCCAACCCACCCAGCCTGCACATCAGGTGCTCACCCTGCTGAGCTCAGCATTGCCACTGTGTTCATTAAGCTGCATCCCTCACCCCAGCTTTGCTGCCAGTCCCAAATATAAATCCATTTAAATGCTGTTGGGATAAGGTAATTAATCTGCTGTAAATTGCATTAATTGACCCACTGATACTAACAACCCCAAATTTCACTCCAAATTCACCCCAAGCTCCAAAATGAAGCTCTGTGATGAGCTCCACTGCCTGTGATGAGGAACTGAAGATGTAAATGTCACAGACACAATGGAGTTTTCCTGAAGGAAAATTCCCTTCCTAAGGAAAATCATCATTCCCCCTTTCCCGGGTGGAAAACAGAGCCTGGGGCACACAAAGGACAGCCCTGGTGCTAAAGACCGGGTGGGTCAAAACCCCAACACCCAAAGGGAAGGAGGCTCCACACCCAGACAGCGATGAGGTCTCTGCCTGCCCACCAGCTGGAGACCTTCCACGGGGTGATTGTTCACCTGCAGAGGAATTCCTGGGGCTCCAGGAGCCTTCCCAGCCCATCCCAGCGACCCCAGGGCTGCCCACATCCCCTTTATGCAGGGTGGGAAACACAACTGCGGGATTTTCCTCTCCAACTGCAGGCACTGACACCAGCAAAAAGGAAGAGGGATGCTTTCTGAGCCAGCACGAGGGCTTTTTTGGTCAAATTCTCTAATTTCATTAATTGATCCCAATATTTATGCCTTTCCCTGCTGCAGTGCAAATATTGTTAGAACACGCGGTTTCATTACTTCTCCAAAGAGACTTCACAAGATGCACCTGATGAGTCACCTCAGGATTCTGCCAGCTCATTTTCACTTCTTTCTCCTCTAATTCCTCTTCTGTCTGCAGCGTTTTCCAGCAGCTCCAGCTCCCTGACAGCCCTGCCAGCCCGGGCTGCTTTGGGAGAGCAGTCCCTGGGTTTGGGGGGATTTCATTCCTGCCCTGGAGGAACAGCCACGCTCCCACCTCATCCCCCTCACTGGGAAACTGGGGAATCTGCTCTGGAGCTCAGGGAATGACCCCAGATCCGTGCTGGGGTTTAGATTTCAGTCCAGGGGGGCTGGGTAGGACCAGGTGGAGCTCCTGGGATGGAGCATTTCCCTTGGATGGATCCACCTGGAGCAGGAGGGTCCCCTGGGATGGACATTTCCCCTGTGGCCACTGCAGCTCTCCCCTAGGTCAGATCAGGGGAGACCACAGGGGTCAGGTCAGGCTCCGCTTCATGGACATGGATGGGCAGGAACCAGCTCCAGGCTGCTCACAAGTGGTCTCAGATCCACCTTTTCAGGACTCAAGGAAGAGATTTCCACCCGTCCTTTCCAGGATTCTGATTTTTCTACAGTTTTTTCAAGGAAGAGTCACCACTTTTGTCATCACCTGGAGCAGTTTTGAAGCCCTGAGCTCGGGGTGGCAGCACAGGGAGGATCTGGAGCTGCTGGAGAGCCCAGAGGAGGTTCCAGGATGGACCCAGGGATGGAACAGCTCTGCTGGGAGGGAAGGCTGGCAGAGCTGGCATTGTTCACCTGCACAGGAGAAGCTTTGGGGTGAGCCCAGGGTGGCCCTGCAGGGCCTGAAGGAGCTGCAGGAAGATGGAGAGAGACAATTTCCAAGGGATGGAGGGACAGCACACAGGGAATGGCTCCCACTGGGAAAGGGGAGATTGGGCTGGGATCTTGGCAAGGAATTCCTGCCTGGGCTGGAATTCCCAGATTTGCTGTGGCTGCCCCTGGATCCCCTGGCAGTGTCCAAGGGCAGGCTGGATCCATCTGGGACAGTGGGAGATGTCCCTGCCATGGCAGGGATGCCACTGGATGGGCTCTGAGGTCCTTTCCCACCCAACCCATTCCAGGATTCTGGGATTTTATGAACTCAGGAGCTGAGTTCAGTTATCCAAAACATCACCTCAAATATCATGGTGATGTTTAAGGCAGGGCCTCAAAGACCTCCAGAATCTGAAGAGAACCAAAGCTGTGGTGAGGAGATGGAGACTGGAATAAATCTTGGGAATAGATGTGATCTTTGCTTGTCAGGACATTCATTAGCAATCCTTATTTAGCAGCAGAATTGCAGCTTGGAGATAGTTTAAAAAAATAAAAAAAAAAAAAAAAAAAAAGAATTTATTTAAAGAATCCATCCAGCCCCAATCTCTTCCCCAACACCTGTCACTATAAAAACAGCACGGAGGGTTCCAGTTCTCCTTAATGGATGAGCCTCCTCCTATTAAACACGGGAACATTTCACAGTCCTGCACTCAGAGACAGCAATTTATTTGTCACCCTCTCCATAAAAATCTTCTGCCTTATTTCTAATCCAAACTAATCCTCCTTCAGCTTCAAAGCACCTGGTGCCACCCTTTGAGCACTGATCCTCAATCCATGGGTGCCTCTCCAGCTATGCCAGCCAGGAATAACTGCCTGCAGAAAAGCCCTCATTGATTAATCACTCATTAATCACTCGTCATGACAAGGCACAATTACAGACAAAGAACTAATTAGGAGGCATGGGGTGGATGAGCACAACGTGGAAAGGAAAACCCAAAGGTTTAAGTCCTGCAGAGATCCCTCAGTGGGGTCTGCCCGGGCTGGACTTTACACCATTACACAACAAAACCCCTCTGTAAGGACAGGTTGGAGAGGAAATCATTGAAAAACAGTAATTTTAGTTAATTATTTCATCTGTCCAGCCAGTTCTGTATCAAAAGCTGTTCCCATCCTGCTCCAGCAGCGATGCTCTCACCGCCCAGCAGCCCCCCTGCACCCAGGAAATGCAGATTTTAACGAGGTAACAGCGGCACTTTGCACCCCGTCAGGAACTGCCAGTGGTTTCACACCCCGGGGCTTGTGAGGTTTATTAAAGCACAGCTCGGATCACCCAGCCCACGCTGAATTCCAAATATTGGGTGGTGCAGAACGTGGGATGCAGCAGAGCTGCTCCTGGAGCGCTCCAGCTCCTTCCTGTGCCCTGGGGAGGGCAGCCTCCAATCCAGATGTGCTTCCCCAATAATCCCAGTTCTTTAAATGATTGAAATAAAGGGGAAAAAACCAGCCCAACTCCAGCTGCTCACAGATATGGAGCAGTCTGGCATTCCTGACAAACCTGGAAAAGCAGGTAACACCACCTATGGCTCTCCTTCCTCACAGGAAACCTCCCCACTGGTGTTTTTACAGCCCTGCTCCTAAAATCCTGGCATTAGGAAGGGTTTGGTTCTTCAGGACACAGAGCTCAAGGGATCCCAAGAGTGGGATAAATCCCAGAGGGCTCTGATCATTTCTGCCCCTCCTGGGGCTGCAATGAGGCAGCACAGGAGGCACCCGGGACTCCTCCTGGATGCCACAACTCCTCTTTGCCATTCTGAGCATTGTTGAGGCCCTGAGTGGCATCAGGGAATTGTTCAGGTTGGAAAAGATTTCAGGCAATGACACCCAGCACTGCCAGGGCCACCACTGCCCCTGTCCCCAAGTGCCACATCCACAGGGCTTGAAATTCCTGCAGGGATGGGGATTCCACTCTTGCCCTGGGCACTTCCAATACTTCACCACCTTTTCCATGGGGAAATTCCTGCTGTGCCCACCCTGAGCTCCCCTGAGGCCGTTCCCTCTGCTCCTGTCCCTGTTCCCCTCCTGGCAGGAGCTGTGCAGAGCCACAAGGGCCCCCTGAGCCTCCTTTGCTCCAGGCTGAGCCCCTGCCCAGCTCCCTCAGGGATTGTGCAGCCCCTGCCCAGCTCCCTCAGGGATTGTGCAGCCCCTTCCCAGCTCCCTCAGGGATTCTGCAGCCCCTTCCCAGCTCCCTCAGGGATTCTGCAGCCCCTTCCCAGCTCCCTCAGGGATTCTGCAGCCCCTTCCCAGCTCTGTCCCTGCCCTGGCCCCTCGAGGGCTCTCCCCAGCCCTGGAGGTGCCCTGGCAATGCCAGCACAGGGACGGGCACTGCCCTGGCCCTGCTGATTCCCAGCACCAGGAGCTGCTGCCAGATCCCAACCCAAGAGTGGGTGGAACCAGAATCGAGTCCCCACGGCTAAAATCAGCTCTCAAATAACACGGTGCAGCCTCCCAGCACTCAATAAACATTAACTAATTAATCCTCCCAGCACTCTCCTGGAAAGGCTTCAGCAGAGTGAGAATCATTCACTGAAAACCATCCTTGCACCAGGGCTGCAGGAGGACGTGGATGCCACTGGAATCATGGAATGGTTTGGGTTGGATGGCACTTTTGGAGGTGCCCAACCTCTCCCTGGGCTCCCTAATCCAGCTCAGGTCGCTCCAGATCAGATTTGTTTAATCCCATTTTAACCACACCAAGCTGACAGGTGTAATCAGCTCTGTGACCTGGACATGACTTGGAATTGTTAAAAATAGCTTAGAAACTGTTGTAAAATAGTTGATAGGTCGTTAAACACGGGCTGTTAGTTTGGTTATTGTATTGTAAAAGGGGTTAAAAGGGCAGAAATAATAATAATTATTTCTATAAATAATATAGAATAGAAATAATAAGAAATCCGGTGCTCAAGGTACCATAACACACCTCAGTGAACACACCACGAGCCAGCCCGGACAGAACTGTGATGGGCCCGTGTTTATCAGGATGAGCTGATAAAACCAGCTCCTAAATCCCTAAAGCTGAAGGGCTGGAACCAAGCCGGGCTGTGGCTGAGCAGGAGCACCTCCTGGGACCAGGGAGGTTCTTTGGGGTGCATTGCAGCTCCCTCCGTGCCTTGGGTGATGCCTGAACCCCGCTCACCTCAGCGACACCGAGAATATCCCCAAGCCAAAAAAGGGGCATTTTCCTGCCAGGAAAAGGGAGCAGCAGCTCAAGGAACACATCCCGGATCTATCGCATCCTGCGGGAGACCTGAGCGGGGGGAAAAATTACAGTTTACTGCAAATGGGGCTCTTCGCTCTTCATCAACACCGTGAGGAAAAGCCATTACTGCCCAAAAGGGAGGCTCTTATCGCCGATGGATCCGGCGGGCGCTGCTGCGGCTGCGGCAGCGGGAGCGCCTCTCCCCGCTGCTCGCCTGATTGAGGCAGCGGCGCCGCAATGAATGCCTGCCCATCGAGCCGCCGAGCCTCTTTGCACCTCCCCGAGCCTAATGGGGGAGAGATGAAACAGTTTCAGAGCAGCCCGCTTGCCAGAAGTGCGTTTGGAGAGGCTGCGGAGTGAGAAGTCACAAGTGACACAGCTCAGGCTCCGCCAACGCGCAGGAAGGGCTGTGCAGAACAGCGAGTGTCTGTCTGTCTGTCTGTCTGTCTGTCTCCAAGGGACCTCTGCCCGCCGCACATCCACAGCCTGGGCTCATTCTTCAGCTTTTCCCGTTTTTTTTCCCTCTCCCCCTGATGCTGGGGGTACAAAGTCAGTGATGGAGCTGCGTTCGCTCACAAATTTGTGCTCTTGCATTTGGGCAGGAGGTGCTGGCAAACACCCACTCAAATAAACGGGGAGAATTCCAGCAGCAAATCCTGTGGGCTGTGACCTCCCCAGGTCCTCTCCAGCCTATGATCCCACATAGGGATCATAGGGAGGGAGATGTGGGTCAAAAATCCTAAACCCGGTGTCTGGTGCCTCCAAGGATTTTAGTCAGCCAAGATCCACAGCTCAGGGTGTTTATTGCTGGTTTTGTGATCCCTGGATTAATGTCCAGCCTTCACTTCAGGCTTATTGTCGATTTTTCCCGTTTTTTCCCCTCTCCCCCTGATGCTGACGGGTGAAGCTGAGGGCACAAAGTCAGCGATGGAGCTGTGTTCGCTCACAAATTGGTGCTCTTGCATTTGGCAGGAGGTGCAGGCTGAAATGAACAGGCAGCATTCCAGCAGCAAATCCTGGGGGCTGTGACCTCCCCGGATCCTCTCCAGCCTCTGATCCCTCATAAGGATCACAGGGAGGGAGATGTGGGTCAAAAATCCTAAACCTGGTGTCTGGAGGCTACAAGGATTTCAGTCAGCCAAGATCCACAGCTCAGGGTGCTTATTGCTGGTTTTGTGATCCCTGGATTAATGTCCAGCCTCCACTTCAGGCTTATTGTCGATTTTTTCCCGTTTTTCCCATTTTTTCCCCATTTTTTCCCCTCTCCCCCTGATGTTGAGGGTACAAAGTCAGTGATGGAGCTGTGTTCGCTCACAAATTGGTGCTCTTGCATTTGGGCAGGAGGGGCAGGCAAACACCCACTGAAATGAACAGGCAGAATTCCAGCAGCAAATCCTGTGGGCTGTGACCTCCCCAGGTCCTCTCCAGCCTATGATCCTACACTAAGGAGGGAGATGTGGGTCAAAAATCCTAAACCTGGTGTCTGGTGGCTACAAGGATTTTAGCCAGCCAAGATCCACAGCTCAGGGTGTTTACTGCTGGTTTTGTGATCCCTGGATTAATGTCCAGCCTCCACTTCAGGCCTATTGTTGATTCCTTATCAATAAAAATTGTATCTAAAGAGAAATTTAATAGAAAAAAAAAATAGAAATTTGATCGAATTTTATCTTTTCTCTCCCCTTCAGCAGCTGCAGCTGGTTGCTGTTTGGGCAGCACAGCCCCAGCACCCCATATCCCATCCTATCCCATTATCCCATCCCATCCCTCGGGCTGCACAGCCAGCAGGGAAACCAGGGCCAAGCAGAGGCAGAGCAGGCAGGATTTGGGGAGGAGGATGAGCTGGGTTTTTACTAAGCTCAGCTCCTGGAGCAGCCAGCTGTGCCAGTGCAGGCTCGGGAGGTGGGAACACATGGCCCCGAGAAGGAGGCAGAGCTGTGGCACTGCTGGCACTGCCAGGGCTTCACACCTCCCTCCCTCTCCCCTCCCAGAGTCTGGGCATGGAGCACACCCGTGCCAGCTCACATCTGAACTTTGGGGGGAAAAAAACCAGACAGGGAACAGGCAGCACCTCCCTCTGCCTGACCAGGGAGCCTTTATTAATGAGCTGCATTCATTAATGAGCTGCATCTTGTCATAGATGGGTGGTGCCATGGCTGAGTCTCACAAGGAAAAGGAAAATATCCTGTATATGTGTTTAATAGAGAGAAGAATATATATATATATATATATATATATATATATATATATATGTTTAATAGAGAATTAATAGAGAGAATTATATCTATATACATTTAATACAGAGTTAATAGAGAAGTCTATATATGTATATATTAATAAAGAATTAATAGGGAGAAGTCTATATGTGTTTAACAGAGAATTAACAGATATATTTATGTATATATGTTTAATAGAGAATTAATAGAGGTATATATATGTATATATGTTTAATAGAGAATTAATAGAGAGATATATATGTATGTATATATATTTAATAGATAATTAAGAGAGATATATGTGTATATGCTTAATAAAGAATTAATAGAGAGAAGTATATTTATATGTATTTATGTTTAATAAAGAATTAATAAAGAGAAGTA
This sequence comes from Melospiza melodia melodia, assembly GCF_035770615.1. Taxonomy (NCBI): domain Eukaryota; kingdom Metazoa; phylum Chordata; class Aves; order Passeriformes; family Passerellidae; genus Melospiza; species Melospiza melodia. Next base: position 89,906,473 of record NC_086198.1, on the reverse strand, counting down.
TATATATGCATATATGCTTAATAGAGAATTAGAGAGAAGTCATACATTTGTTTAATAGAGAATTAATAGAGGAGTATATATACATATGTATATATATTTAATATAGATTCAATAGAGAGAAGTACATCTATGTATACATGTTTAATAGAAAATTAATAGAAGTATATATGTTTGTATTTTTAATAAAGAAGTAATAGACAGAATTATATATATGTATACATGTTTAATAGATAATTAAGAGAGAGAAGTATATATGTTTCTATTTTAATAAAGAATTAATAGAGAGAATTATATATATACATACATGTTTAATAGAGAATTAATAGAGAGAGGTATATATATGTATATATGTTTAATGGATATTAATAGAGAGAAGTATATATATGCATATATGTTTAGTAGAGAACTAATAGAAGTATATTTATATCTGTATATTTAATAAAGAATTAATATAATTATATATGTATGTTTAATAGAGAATTAAGAGAGAGAAGTATATATATGTTTAATAGAGAATTAATAGCGAGATGTTTTATAGATTCATAGTCATGATTTACTCACTTGTGTTGTTATCAGGGGTGGCCCGGGTTTGGGACATTTGGGAGGACATTTGAGTTGTTACTCTGGCAGCACCTGACCTCCAATCAAGACTTAAGGAAGTGAACTCCACCACTGGACAACAAAAGGGAGTTGGTGGACAGAACTGTGGGAGGGGCTAAAGGGTTAAAAGGCAAAACCTCCATTGCATGATGAGCCCACAGTGGGGAAAATGCTCCCAGCACCTCAATATTTTCTCTATTCAGCATTCTGTTGTATTTTTGATCAGGTTTTAATAAACCATTTTGGTTTTTTGAAAGTGGGTAGCATTTCTCACGATTTCCTTAATGAGCTGCACCTCCAAACCTCTTGTAGGCATTAAAAAACTCCAAACCTCTCCCGGGAAAAGCTTCACTCCCTGCAGAGCCCCCAGCCCTGCTGCTGCTGTGTGGCTCTTTGCCTCTCTCTGCTGGCAGCAGCACCGGGAGGAGCCAGCCCGGGATGGGCACAGGGACACAGGGACACAGGGACAGGGCTGAAGGACCTTCCCCTGCATCCCTGGCACTGTGTCCCACTGCATTTATAGGGTGGAGCATTAGGAACCCACAAGTGGGGGAAATCAGGGCTCTGAGACCAATCTCCAGCAGCTTTCCAGCATCCTGGGCTGCTGCTGGGCAACACTTGGAGCAATACTGAGATTAAACCAGGAGCTGAGCAATGCTTGGAGCAATACTGAGATTAAACCAGGAGCTGAGCAATGCTTGGAGCAATACTGAGATTAAACCAGGAGCTGGGCAACATTTGGAGCAATACTGAGATTAAACCAGGAGCTGGGCAATGCTTGGAGCAATACTGAGATTAAACCAGGAGCTGGGCAATACTTGGAGCAATACTGAGATTAAACCAGGAGCTGGGCAATACTTGGAGCCATACTGAGATTAAACCAGGAGCTGGGCAACATTTGGAGCAATACTGAGATTAAACCAGGAGCTGGGCAATACTTGGAGCACTGAGATTAAACCAGGAGCTGGGCAATACTTGGAGCACTGAGATTAAACCAGGAGCTGGGCAGCACTTGGAGCATTGATATTAAACCAGCAGCTCAGCGGCTCTTCTTACCCCAATTTCTGAGGCAAAAATTCAGCCTGCAAGGGGAAGGAAACGCAGTTCAAACATGGAATGAGTGCAGGGAATTCCAGCTAAGAAAATTCAAGTGTTTTGGGGGAAGAAGGGATGAACAAACCTGAAGTTCATCACGAAATCCCCCCCAGTGCTGATACCCACCTGCAAATGTCCCAAGGCAGATCTTTGGTGCCCAAACCCTGAGCACACCCAAGGTTCCTCAGCCTTGCAAAGAGTTTTTCTGGAGCACAAAAAGCCCACAGAGAAGTTGTGCCCTGAGCAGGAGGGATTTCAATCCGTCTGGGGCTGGGAGTGAGTCAACGAGTGCTGCTTCCTTCAGCCTTCATTTCTGCCCTGCCTGCACCAAGCTGTTCCAGGCTGTGCTGGGCTCTGGGACAGGGTGACAGGGGACTCACACACTCACAGGACACAGATACAACCCCACAAATCAGTGGGATAAAGGACAAAAGCCACACCATTACACCCTGCAGCTGGTACAGCCTTTTGGATGGAGGCTGAACTCAGCATTCCCAAAGCAGGGAAAGGCCAGGTCTAAGTAAGCTGGCCCTTGGTCCTTGTTTGGCAGGCTGCATTTTCCAGCCTTGCTTGCAGGGCAGGAGCCATTCCCCGAAATGAGAGCTCTACCCCGGAGGTTCCCTCCAGGAGGCTCTTTGGGAATCGCTGCCCTGCCTGCAGTTGGAATTGGATCTGTTACAGTCTCCACCTTCTGCTGCAAATTGGCTCCCCGAGCCCTCTGTGTGTCATTTGCACCTTCCCACTCGCAGCAGCCACCGGGGCTCTGGGGACAGACCCTGCCAGCCCTGGGGACAGACCCTGCCAGCACCGAGAGCAGCCACCGAGCGGCAGCGGGGACAGCGGGGACAGGGACAGACAGGGTGGGGACACCTGGGACAGGGACATCATGGACAGAGAGGGACCCTCAGCATGGGGATGTCCAGCACAGGGACATCATGGACAGGGACAGCTGGGACAGGGACATCAAGGATAGGGACAGTCGGGACAGGGACATCTTGGACAGGGACAGCCAGACAAGGACATCTGGGACAGGGACAGCCAGGGCAGGGATATCATGGACAAAGAGGGACCCTCAGCATGGAGACATCCAGGACAGCCACATCATGGACAGGGACACCATGGACAGGGACAGCCAGGGTGGGGACAGCCATCTGGGACAGGGACAGCTGGGACAGGGACATCTTGGTCAGAGATAGCCAGAACAGGGACATGAAGGACAGGGACAGCCAGCAAACGAACATCCAGCAAAGGGACAGCCAGGGCAGGGACGTTATGGACAAGAATATAATGGACAGGGACATCAGGGACAGAGAGGGACCCTCAGCATAGGGACATCCAGCACAAGGGCATCATGGACATCATGGACAGGGACATCAGGGACAGGGACAGCTGGGACAGGGACATCAGGGACAGAGAGGGACTCTCTGCTTGGGGACATCATGGATGGGGACATCATGGACATCATGGACAGGGACAGCCACGGCAGGGACATCAGGGACAGCCAGGGCAGGGACAGCCAGGGTGGGGACACCTGGGACAGGGACATCAGGGACAGGGACAGTCAGGGCAGGGACAGCCAGGGCAGGGACATCAGGGACAGGGACATCATGGACAGAGAGGGACCCTCAGCATGGGGACATCATGGACAGGGACATCATGAACAGGGACATCTGAGGTAGGAACATCTGGGGCAGGGACATCGAGGACAGGGAGGGATCTTCAGCCCACCCCACTCCCAGTCCCTGAGGAATCCTGGCTGAGGGACCACAGGACCCCTTACAGGAGCAGCCTGGGACAGTGGGAGGTGTCCCTGCCATGGCAGGGGTGGCACTGGCTGGGTTTAGGGTCCCTTCCATCCCAAACCATCCCATGACCATGAACCAACACCTGCAGAGCTGGAACAGGTGGCGCAGAAATGACAACTGGAGCAGTTTCTCCATCAGCACAAATCCTCCACATTTCCTTCCCCCCCTCACCTCCCTCCTCAGGACCCTGGTTTGGGGACAGGGGAATGAGAGGGGACACAGGGGGCAGCAGCTGCCCCTCACCCTCACACAGGAGTAGGGAGGAGGAATTTCACCAAACCCCACAATTCCCTTCGGCTTCCCACAGCAAAAATTCCTAATTTTCCAAAACTCCCCAGCCCTGCTAACAAACAGCTGCTGTTTCCATCAAACATTTCTGGATCCACCACCCAAATCCACGTCCCCATGGCCATCAGGGGCTTTTTTCCCCAAACACCTTCTCTAATCCTCCTCAGATATTTAACCCCAACAACCAAGAGAGCAGAAAACCACCCCAAACTGGTGCAATTCCCAAAGATAAGTTTTCATTTCAAGAAAAATTCAGCAATCCTAAGAGCCTGCTGGAGAGGGGGATTGATGACAGTGTGGGGTATTCCCATTGCACAGAATATTTGGGGCTGGGGGCATTTTAACAAACACTCAGCTGCATATTTAATAAAAAAAAAAAAAAAAAAACAAGCCTGGCTTTTAAATATTTCAATAAAAACTCAAGGAAATAAGCTCAGCTGAAGAAATGGAGTGTGTTTTCTTGCTGCCCTGAATAAATAATGATCAAGCAGCTCTTCCTCCTCTGTTTTGCTGACCACATAATTGATACAGCCAGGCTGAAAATCCTGTTTTTAAAACATCTTTCTAACGCAGGAACAAACCCCAGAGCCCCCCTCAGTGAGGAGCTCTCAGCAGTGCAGCAGCTATCGACAGGTGAGGGATCAATTCTTCATTTTGGCTAATGAGGCCCCAGAAATGGCTTTTTCCCACCTTGGGTTAATGGGCACTTTGCTGGGCAGTGAAATCCAGTCCAGGAGGAAGCTCAGGAGCCTCTGGAAGGGTGGGGAGGCTCGGAAGGGGCAGAGCTGCAGGGCTGGCACTGCTGCTGCCCAGTGCTGCAGCATTTCTGCTGCAAACCACCCCAGAGACGGTCCTGGGGACGTGCTGCAAGCACAATCACAGCTCCCGAGAGGGATTTTTATATCTTTAGATAGCCCATGGCTGTGGCACTGCAGCTCATTTGGAAAAAGCTGCCTGGGGAACGCGGCGGAGCGGGGCTGGCTCCACCAGAACCCTGTCAGGAGCTGCGTGTGGAGGAGCTGCTTGCTGTGACATAGCTCTAGGCTCTGTGTTTGCCGCTCCTCGTGTGCTGAAACCATCTCAGCAGGCGCCAGGGGCTGTGCTGAGCTGCTGGAGGCTGCAGCTCCTCCAACTCGCCGTGGATTCCTCAATGAGAGGGATTCGAGCTCTGTCAGGCGCGGCTGCTGCGGCGCGGAGCCTCAGACAGAGCTTGGTGAGAGCTCTGTCAAAACAACTCGTCTGCCTGGGCTCAGAGCTGCCTCCTCAGGGGGGGACTGCTCCTGCTGGGGGGATTGATGCTCCAAAACTCTGCCCCGAGCTGCTTCTGTGTCAGAACCCAGGGCATCCATCCCTGTGCCTGCCCAGGGCCCTCAGAACCCAGCACATCCATCCCTGGGCTCTCAGAACCCAGCACATCCATCCCTGTGCCTGCCCAGGGCCCTCAGAACCCAGCACATCCATCCCTGTGCCTGCCCTGGGCCCTCAGAACCCAGCACATCCATCCCTGTGCCTGCCCTGGGCCCTCAGAACCCAGCACATCCATCCCCCTGCCTGCCCTGGGCCCTCAGAACCCAGCACATCCATCCCTGTGCCTGCCCTGGGCTCTCAGAACCCAGCACATCCATCCCTGTGCCTGCCCTGGGCTCTCAGAACCCAGCACATCCATCCCTGGGCTCTCAGAACCCAGCACATCCATCCCCCTGTCTGCCCTGGGCTCTCAGAACCCAGCTCATCCATCCCTGTGCCTGCCCTGGGCCCTCAGAACCCAGCACATCCATCCCTGTGCTCTCAGAACCCAGCACATCCATCCCTGTGCCTGCCCTGGGCCCTCAGAACCCAGCACATCCATCCCTGTGCTCTCAGAACCCAGCACATCCATCCTTGTGCTCTCAGAACCCAGCTCATCCATCCCTGTGCCTGCCCTGGGCTCTCAGAACCTCTGCTGCCCACAGTGACTCTGAGACACACAAAAGTCTCTTTTCCCAGCCTGGCAGTCAAATAAGAAGTCAGAATTCTTCTGTTCTTGTTCTCAGGGTTATTTATTATTTCTTATCTCTAACATTCTTTCTCCAGCCTGCTGTAGGTCTGTCCCTTCTCCTTCCCATCCCTTCTCCTTCCCAGTCCCTCCTTCCTTCCCATGCTTTCTTCTTCCCAACCCTTCTCCTCCTCAGTCAATCCCTCCACCTTCCCAACCCCTTCTCCTTCCCAGGTCAGACAGAGGCACACTGGCCACCCTCGGGGCAGTGTTATCTTTTTATACTAAAAACTACATTATTTACCATAACATTATTTTACCATTATTTACCATAATTATTTACCATTACATTATTTACCATAACATTATTTTACCATTATTTACCATTGCATTATTTACCATAACATTATTTACCATTATTTACCATAATATTATTTTACATTCTTTACCACTGCATTACTTACCATTACATTATTTACCATTATTTACCATTGCATTATTTACCATTACATGATTTACCATAACATTATTTACCATTATTTACCATTACATTATTTACCATTATTTACCATTGCATTACTTACCATTACATGATTGACCATAATATTATTTACCATTATTTACCATTACATTATTTACCATAACTTCCCAATACCTATCACCCATGTTAGACACTGAGTTTCTACCTCAAACCAAGCCAAAAGGTGCCAACATCACCCAGAAGATGGAGATAGGAAGAAGGATAAAGAAGGAGGACAGGGCACACCCAAATTCCTCCATCTTGGGACCCCAAGCCGCCATTCTTAAAATGCCATAAATCTATTTTTCACCCCATGACAAACTGTTATTCTACTTAAACTCTCTTGACTTGTAATTCTTCATATAAAGGTGGTGATTGGCTCCATGGGTCAAAACCAAAGGTACAGGGGTCCTGGGCTCTGTGCCAGGGTCTCTGAGCCCCCTGCCAGGGGCTGGAGCCATCCAGGGCAGCCAGAGGAATGTCCTGGGTTCCAGAGGAATTTCCTGAGTTTCAGAGGAATTTCCTGGATTCCAACACTGGAGGACTCCAGACCCTGGCAGGGGGCTCAGAGACCTTGGCACGGAGTCACAGCCACCTGTGCGTTGGATTTTAGCCCATGGAAACAATTCCCAACTTTGTGTGAGGAGTTACAAACCACAAAGGTTTGAGTAGAATCATGGTGAATTGGCCAAAGGGTGAAAAAGCAGATTTTTGGGGTTTTTAGAATGGGGGTTCAAGAGGCAGGATGGAGGAATCTGGGTGTGTTCTGTCCTCCTTCTTGGCCTCCACCTTCTACTGTGATGGTGGCACTGCTGGATTGGTTTAGAGACAGACTGCCTAACACAGGAGATAGGTATTGGGAAATTATTGTGAATAAAGTACAGGTAGTTCTTAGTATAAAAAGATAACACCTGCCTGAGGGTGTGGAAAAAGTAGAATTTTGGAAAAGTAGAATTTTGGGGTTTTTAGAATGGGGGTTCAAGTGGCAAGATGGAGGAATCTGGGCATGTTCTGTCCTTCTTCTTCTTGTCCTCCATCTTCTGCTGTGATGTTGACACTCTTGGGTTGGTTTAGAGTAGAGCCAGACTGTCTAATATAGGTGATGGGCATTGAAAAATTATTGTAAATAAAGTATTTTGGTATAAAAAGCTAACAGTGCCCTGAGGGTGTCAGTGTGCCCACACCCGACCTGCTGGACAGATCTCAGCAGGACAGACAGACAATGAATTAGATAACAGCAAATAAACAACCCTGAAAATGAGATTCCTCGACTTCTTCTTCAGTCTTGGGGCTGGGAAAAAGAGACTTTCCAACACCTCGGGGTCATCTCCACCCCAGAGACCCCATCAGTTCTGAGCCCCTGAGGTGAGTGTGGCTCTCCCTCAGCCCTCTCAGACATTCCTTGGTGTGTCACATCCAGTCCAAGGGCTCTGAGGGGCACAGGTGAGCCCTGTGCTGCTCCACTCTCACAATTAAAGGGCAAAAACTCCACTGTGTGGATCAGCACAAGGTGGGGGAAAATCCTCTGCCATTATATTTTCTCTCTTCAGTCTTCTGTTGTGTCTTGGATTTCCTTCCCCTCCCTCACCTGGATTCCCTCCCAGCCTGCTCAGCCTCTCCCCCAGTGGAATTCTGAATGAACCCTGGGAAGAGCCTGGCTTTGTCACTCTGCAAAATGTGGGTCAAAAGTCTGCAAAGTGGTTTGTCACAGAGAGGGCTGTGTGTCATTTGTCACAGAGAGGGCTGTGTGTCATTTGTCACAGAGAGTGGCTGTGTGTCATCTGCCTCGGGCAGATGGGGCTGAGTCACTGCTGCTGCCTCACTCCTGCTCCCAAACAATCCCTCCTTCCCATCCCTTCTTCTTCCCAACCCCTTCTGCTTCTCAATCCCTTCTCCTTCCCAGTCCCTTCTCCTTCCCAGTCTCTTCTCCTTCCCAATCTCTTCTCCTTCCCAATCAATCCCTCCACCTTCCCAATCCCTCCCTCCTTCCCAACCCTTTCTCCTCCCCAGCCTCTTCTCCTTCCCAGTCCCTTCTCCTTCCCAGTCCCTTCTCCTTCCCAACCCTTCCTCCTCCCCAATCCCTTCTCCTTCCTAATTCCTCCCTCCTTCCCATCCTTTCTCCTCCTCAGCCCCTTCTCCTTCCCAGTCCTTTCTTTCCAATCCCTCCTTCCTTCCCAACCCCTTGTCCTTCCAAATCCCTTCCCTCCAGTCCCTTCTCCTTCCCATCCCTTCCTCCTTCTCAATTCCTTCTCTTCCCCAATCAATCCCTTCAACCTCTCCATCCCTTCTCCTTCCCAACCTCTTTTACTTCCCAATCCCTCCACCTTCCCAGTCCCTTCTCCCCAACCCTTTCTTCTTCCCAATCCCTCCTCCCTCCCTCCACCTTCCCAATCCCTCCCTCCTCCCCAACTCCTTCTCCTCCCCAGTCAATCCCTCCTCCTTTCCATCCTTCCTCCTTCCCAACCCCTCCTCCTCCCCAATCCCTTCTCCTCCCCAATCAATCCCTTCTCCTCCCCATCAGGTGCTGCCTGGAAGAGCACAGTGACACCAGGAGAGCCCCAGCCACTGCCTTGTGACAATTTCCCATTGATTTTCTGTGGGAGCTGTTCATGTTCCCCAGCACAGCACCTTCCACACCAGCTGCCCCTTCTGAAGTGAGCAGGAGTTTGAATTTCCTTCATTTTCCTTCTGTTATTTGTCTCTGATGAGAGGAAATTATAGTTGTGAATGGGAAAAAAGGTAAAAGAAGATTTCTGACCTACAGAGTGTGGGGGAAAAGCTCCCAACCCAGCACTTCTATCCCTGTTTATTGGGGAGTGCATTCCCTCAGGCAGCCCTGACAATTATTCACCTTTACAGGACATGAAATCACACAGAGCTGGGTCCTTCTGTGCTGGATGCACAAACTGAGCCATGAAAAGCCCCTGGGTTGGTGCCATGGTCAAGACAGGACTCCCAGACCCAGTGGAGTCTGTGCTCTCCATCTCCTGGCAGGGATCAGCAGAGAGAGCACACCCTGTGCCAATCCCAGCTTTGGCAGCAGCCAGGAACAACCTGGGCAAAACCCCCATACTATGGGTAAAAACTCCATATTCTGGGCAAAAATTCCATATTTCAGGTAAAAACCTCCATATTCTAGGTAAGAACATCCACATTCTGGGCAAAACTCCATATTCTGGGTAAAAACCTCCATATCCTGGGCAAAAACTCCATATTCCAAGTAAAAACCTCCATATTATGGGTAAAAACCTCCATATTCTGGGCAAAACCTCAATATTTCAAGTAAAAATCTCCATATCCTGGGCAAAAACTCCATATTTCAGGTAAAAACCTCCATATTATGGGTAAAAAACCTCCGTATTCTGGGCAAAACCTCCATATTATAGGTATAAACCTCCATATTCTGGGCCAAAACTCCATATTTCATGCAAAACCCTCCATATTATGGGCAAAACCTCTGTATTATGGGTAAAAACCTCCATATTCCAGGTAAAAATCTCCATATTATAGGTAAAAACCTCCATATTCTGGGTAAGAACATCCATATTCTGTGCAAAATCTCCATATTTCAGGCAAAAACCTCCGTATTATGGGTAAAAACTCCATATTCTGGGCAAAAAACTTCACATTCCAGGTAAAAATCTCCATATTATGGGTAAAAACCTCCATATTCTGGGCAAAAAACTTAATATTTCAGGCAAAAACCTCTATATTAGGGGTAAAAGCCTCCATATTCTGGGCAAAAACTCCATATTCTGGGAAAAAAAAAAACATGGACAGGAATGGGGAAGAGTTTGAGGTAACATAGACAGGAATGGGGAAGAGTTTCAGATAACACCCACAAAAGAATTGAAGTTTTTTGTTTCACGACACTGACTTGGAGGTAAAATACTCCAAGAGCAGTTTGATTCCTCTAAAATCCTCATCCCTGCTTCCACAAGTTGCAGAGGAATATGGGGGAAAAGCCCAGAAAATGGGACTGATGTGGTCCTGGAGAGATCACCCAGCCCATCCCTACATCCCAAAAATCATCTTTTCCTCAGGAACCCCATCCCTGAGCATTCCACACCCTCCTGCTCCCATCCCTGGGCCAGGAACATCCCCACTGCTCCTGGAGGAGCCCAGATGAGCTTGGGATCTGGGCAGAAATGGAAATTATTGCACAGGAACAGCCCAGACAAGGCTGGGATCTGGGCAGAAATGGAAATTATTGCACAGGAACAGCCCAGACAAGGCTGGGATTGGGGCGGAAATGGAAATTATTGCACAGGAACAGCCCAGACAAGGCTGGGATTGGGGCGGAAATGGAAATTATTGCACAGGAACAGAGCAGGGGCTGATGCAGCCCAGATAAGGTTGGAATATGGGCAGAAATAGAAATTATTGTACAGGAACAGCCCAGATGAGTTTGGGATTGGGACAGAAATGGAAATTATTGTGCAGGAACAGCCCAGACAAGGTTGGGATCTGGGGACAAATTGAAATTATTTTACAGGAACAGGGCAGGGGTTGAGCCACACAGTTGCCGCTACAGAACTCACAGGAGTGACAAAAAGCTTTCATCCAGCTAAAAATTGACATTTTTTTTCCCTTTAATAGTGTGAGCAGTTGGTGTTTGCCCCCAGAAACACCAGAAATGCCCCTGAGCAGAGCTCTCCCCAGGGAAGAAGCAGAAATGGAAGGGTTTTCCCCTCTGACCTGTTTGTTGGTGACTCCTGGGGGCAGAGTGCCGTGTTTGTAATCCTCCAGCAGCTGCACTGCCTCCTTCAGCCGGCTCTGCAAGGGAAACAAACCAGAATAAAGGGGGGAACCCAGGAAATCACATCAGGGAATCTTGGGGGGGAAAGAGATCTTCACCTGCATGGCCAGGGACACCTCCCACTGGACCAGGGGGCTAAAAATATTATATTATATTATATTATATTATATTATATTATATTATATTATATTATATTATATTATATTATATTATATTATATTATATTATATTATATTATATTATATTATATTATATTATATTATATTATATTATATTATATTATATTATATCATATCATATTATATCATATTATCATATCACATCACATCATATTACATCATATTATATTACAACATATTACATTACATCATATTACATTACATTATATTACATTACATCATATCATATATATTACATCACATTATATTACTTTATCTATTAGATATATTGCATTATAATAACTACAATTTATTTTACATTATATTAACTACCACTTATATTTATAAATATAATTACATATAAATAGCAAATGATATATTATATAATATATAAACATATAATTAATAAGATCATAATATAATAAGATTATAGTATAATATAATATAATATAATATAACTATATCATTAGTAATATATTATTATATACTACATTATGTATCATTATATACTATATACTATTTATACTAGTATTATATAATATATTATATAACATATTATATATTATTATATACTATATACTATATTATATATCATATAATACTATATTATATCATTATATACTATATTATATTCTCTATTCCATATATTGCATTATATTATCCATTATTTACATTACATTAACTACTATTTCTATTTATAAATATAACCACATATAACGCTGCATAATTAAATATATATATATAATGATATATTATATAATTGTGCTCATTACAGGGACGTGGTTTTGTCCCTGCAGTCCCCTCCCCTCTCGCAGAGCAGCTCTGAATGGAGAGCTGCAGCAAGGCATGAATGGGGCTGCTGCTATTTTTTCCCCTTCTCTTGAGGAAATCTCAGTAGTTACTATAACAACCCTGGCCAGATCCCATCTTGTTTAGAATGGTAACAAACAGCAAACAAAAAAGCTCAGGCTGGCTTTTAAAAACCTCAGTCTCCACAAATTCCCTCTCCCAGCTCCACGGGGACAGAGGGGAACTGTGGGAAACAGATTTGTAAAAAATGTTCAAACTTAACACAAAGTTTACACAGCATGTATCTGCATGCAAACTTGAAGAGAAGAAACACTAACTTAAAAATATACAGAATAAGGCAGACACGGTTGAGAGAAAAAAACATATATATCTGTATGCAAACTTGAAGAGAAGAAACACTAACTTAAAAATATATAGAATAAGGCAGACATGGTCGAGAGAAAAAACATATATATCTGTATGCAAAATTTAAGAGAGGAAATACTAACTTTAAAATATATGGAATAAGAGACATTGTTGAGAGAAAAAACCATATATCTGTATGCAAACTTTAAGAGAAGAAATACTAATTAAAAAGTATATAGAATAAGACAGACATTGTTGAAAGAAAAAACAATATATATCTGTATGCAAACTTGAAGAGAAGAAATACTAACTTTAAAACACTAGGGAATAGGACAGGCATTGTTGAGAGAAAAACAGAACTAGAAATAAGCTTCAAAAGATGGCTTTACAAATAAGACTAAATACTTTAAAAAAAACAGAACTGTGAAAAACATATTGTAATATGTCCAACAGGGACTTTTGCAGAGAAAGGAGTGAGGAAAGTATATAATATGTATAAAAATAGATACTATTATAGAGTATCTATAATAATATATACTATTGTAGAGAAAGAAAGGAGAAAGTCCTGAGGGGGACAAAAGGGTGGCACAGAAAGTGAACAAAATGTTAAACTGAGCTCAGGAGATCCTTTCACACAGCCCTGAGCTGCTTTCACCAAACACCCCCAAATTCAGGGAAGATTCAGGGTTGCCTCCTATTCCTTCTGGCACAGTCAGGCAGCTTTTTTTAACCAGAACCTGCAAAAACCCAGGTGTTTGGGAGCAAACTTTGCCACATCAGCAGCTCCAAGCACCAGCAGCTCCAGCTCCTCTCCCTGCTCCCTGCAGCTCCATCCATGGCTGCTGATATCAACATTTCCCTTCACCACAGCTCCATCCATGGCTGCTGATATCAACATTCCACCCAGCTCCATCCATGGCTGCTGATATCAACATTTCATTTCACCACAGCTCCATCCATGGCTGCTGATATCAACATTCCACCCAGCTCCATCCATGGCTGCTGATATCAACATTTCACCACAGCTCCATCCATGGCTGCTGATATCAACATTCCACCACAGCTCCATCCATGGCTGCTGATATCAACATTTCACCCAGCTCCATCCATGGCTGCTGATATCAACATTTCCCTTCACCACAGCTCCATCCCTGGCTGCTGATATCAACATTTCACCACAGCTCCTCCTCAGCAGCAGCCCCAGCTCTCTGCAAGGTTGTGCCCCTGTTTCCATGTTTATTGGTGTTTGCCTTCTCTGCTGCTGCCTGTGGGATGAAGTGTCACTCGAGATTTTACAGCATCCCTGATTAAAAACAAACCCACAACCACGTTTTTTGGGGGGTTTGTGGGTTTTTTTTGGGTTTTGGGGTTTTTTTTAGGTTTGTTTTTTTTTTTTTTTTTTTTTTTTTTTTTTTTTTTTTCCTGGAGTGTCTGATTCCTTGCAGAGCCCCTTTCCTCAGAGGGAAAATCCTCGAGCACTTCTAGTGGTGGCTGCTGGGGTCTGAGCTCTCACCGAGGGGTGCCAGACAGACCATCTGCAGCAGGATGTGCTCAGAGCTCAGCCCTGCCAGCAGCAGCAGCTCCTGCAGCCCTGGGGACAGGGACAGCACGGGCAGGGCAGGGCAGCACAGCTGGGAACAGCTGGGAACAGCTGGGAACAGCTGGGACAGGGACAACAGGGACAGGGCAGTACAACTGGAAACAGCTGGGATGGGCTCCAGCTTGGGGGGTGGACAAGGGATGGGACTGGGGATTGGACTGGGATTGCAGCTGGGATGGGACAGGGAATAGGATTCCAGCTCTGGAAGGGGCAGGGAAAACACCAGGGCTCAGATTCCAGCTTTGAAAGGAGCAGGGAATGGGGCAGGGCTCAGATTCCAGATGGGGAAGGAGAAAGGAATGGGCCAGGGAATGAACCAGGGAATGGGATTCCAACTGGGATGGGCCATGGAATGGGCCAGGGCTGGGATTGCAGCTGGGATGGGCCAGGGAATGGGGCAGGGCTGGGATTTCAGATGGAAATGGGGCAGGGCTGATCCCTCAGCCTGGGTGGGGGGCTGTGCATGTGCCACCCCAGCTGGGATGAGCCCCCATCCCTGGGATCTCTGCTGGGTTTGGATCCAGCCCCTGCCAAGGGGCTCCTGGGCACAGACTGGAGTCACCAGGGCCAGGACAGCACCTGCAGGGACCTTGTGTAGAACAGAGCATGGAGCAAGCCCTGCCAGCTGCTGCACCCAGCCCAGCCCCTGAGCAGTGGGAGGGACAGAACCCCAGAACTGCTCAGGTTGGAATTCTGAGACCATTCCAACCATCCCCAGCACTGCCAGGGCCATCACTGCAGGGCAGTGCCAGCAGCCTGAGAGCCCACGTGTGACACACAGGGCACAGCAGGGCAGTGCCAGCAGCACCACCCTCCTGCCACAGCCCCTGCAGGGCCAGGCCTGCACCAGGTTCTGGAGACACCAGATATGAACTGGGCTCAGGGGACAGCTTGGTGTCACCCCTGGTATTGTCACTCTGGGACTGTCACCCTGGGCTCAGGGGACAGCCTGGCATCACCCGGGGCTCACACTGGGACTGTCACCCTGGGATTGTCACTGTGGGACTGTCAACCTGGGATTGTCACACTGGGCTCAGGAGACAGTCTGGTGTCACCCCTGGGATTGTCACCCCAGGTTCACATTGGAACTGTCACCCTGGGATTGTCACCCCGGGCTTGTCACCCTGGGACTGTTGTCACCCTGAGATTGTCACTGTGGCATTTTGGGCAGGATCTCTGTGTGCCCGGAGCTCTGGGGTCCCACCTCCAGCCCAGCCATGGCTCAGGGCATGTGCTCCAATCCAAGGGGGATGTGCCCCAAAACAAGGGGGATGTGCCCCAACCCAAGGGGTATGTGCCCCAAACAAGGGGGGGATGTGCCCCAAACAAGGGGGGGATGTGCCCCAAACAAGGGGGGGGATGTGCCCCAACCCAAGGGGGGATGTGCCCCAACCCAAGGGGGGATGTGCCCCAAACAAGGGGGGGATGTGCCCCAAACAAGGGGGGGATGTGCCCCAATCCAAGGGGGGACGTGCCCCAATCCAAGGGGGGATGTGCCCCAATCCAAGGGGGGATGTGCCCCAATCCAAGGGGGGGATGTGCCCCAACCCAAGGGGGGGATGTGCCCCAATCCAAGGGGGGATGTGCCCCAACCCAAGGGGGGATGTGCCTCAACCCAAGGGCCCCGTGGCCACCACCAGCAGCTGCACAGCTCTGGCTGGGGGATGCATTGGGGTGGATGCAGCTGCAGTTGGGGGGATGCAGCTCTGGGGATGCAGCTCTGGGGGGATGCATTGGGGGGATGGATGCAGCTGTGCAGGTGCAGCTGTGCAGGTGCAGCTGTGGCCCAGCCCAGTTTGGACTCTGTCCCTGGGCTCCCCAGGATGACACAGACGCACAGACACCAGACTTGACTCCAGCTGGCCCCATTGTATTGGATCCACAGTGACAGACAAGAGGAGCCAGAAACTTTTTGTTCGAGTGGAGCCAGCAGCTGTGACACTGAATAAACACAGACAGGCAATCTGCTGAGTAAGAAGGTATGGTTCATATAAATAACATACATCTAATCCTGCTTCCATCTCAGCCCCAAATATGGCAATGCAAGATGCTCTGCAGCTCCAGGCTCCGAACAATGAGACACAGCAAAGGCAGCAAGAGGCAGCCCCTGGAGCTCTCCTGGGTTCTGATTTCACTGGGAATTTCTGCGAGCCCTCCCTCCTTCCCAGAGTGCTCATGGCATTGGGGTGAGTCCCCTGATCAGAGTATCTGCTTCCCTATGGACCTTCCCCATTACACAGTAATTAAATTATTACTGCAATCATTTGGCCCTCACGCATCCCCATCCAGGCCCTACACTGGGACCTTCCTCATTACACAGCAATTAAATTATTACTGTAATTATTTCAATTTTATGTGGTCCTTCCACATCCCCATCCAGGCCCTGAATTGGGACCTTCCTCATTACAGAGCAATTAAAAGAATTACTGCAACCATTTGGCCCCCACTCATCCCCATCCAGGCCCTGCACTGGAACCTCCCTCATACACAGCAATTAAATTATTACTGCCATCATTTGTCCCTCCCATGTCCCCAGGCCAGGCCCTGCACCCTGAGGGGCACCTTGGGGACAGCACTGGTGACTCTGCAGGACACAGGGTCCCTCTGAGGGCAGCAGTTTGCAGATGTGCAGCTGCCAGGGGATGGGTCCAATGGAGAGGCACTGGGGGGGTCAAGAGAGCCACTAAAGGGTGAAAGAGGGCCACCAAAGGGTGAAGGAGTGCCACCAAAGGGTGAAGGAGAGCCACCAAAGGGGAATGAGAGCCACCAAAGGGGAATGAGAGCCACCAAAGGGTGAAGGAGAGCCACCAAAGGGTGAAGGAGAGCCACCAAAGGGGAATGAGAGCCACCAAAGGGTGAAGGAGAGCCACCAAAGGGTGAAGGAGAGCCACCAAAGGGGAATGAGAGCCACCAAAGGGGAATGAGAGCCACCAAAGGTGAAGGAGAGCCACCAAAGGGTGAAGGAGAGCCACCAAAGGGGAATGAGAGCCACCAAAGGGTGAAGGAGAGCCACCAAAGGTGAAGGAGAGCCACCAAAGGGTGAAGGAGAACCACCAAAGGGGAATGAGAGCCACCAAAGGGTGAAGGAGAGCCACCAAAGGGTGAAGGAGAGCCACCAAAGGTCCTCCCCAGAGGGGCTGCAGCTCTGCCACCACACTGCCATCTCTGTCACCCTACTGCCAGCACTGCCAATACTGCCACCGCTGCCACCTCACTGCCAGCACTGCCACCTCTGTCACTTCACTGCCACCACTGCCACCTCACTGCCACTTCTGTCACCCCTGCCACCCCACTGCCAGGACTGCCAGCACTGCCACTCTACTGCCACTGCTGCCACCACAGCCACCTCACTGCCACCCCATTGTCATTACAGGCAGCACTGCCATCACTGCCACCCCACTGCCACCTCTGTCACCCCACTGCCACCACAGCCACCTCTGTCACCCCACTGCCAGCACTGCCAGTACTGCCACCTCTGTCACTTCACTGCCACCTCACTGCCAGCACAGCCACCACACTGCCAGCTCTGCCACCTCTGCCACCACAGCCACCTCACTGCCACCACTGTCACCCCACTGTCACTACTGCCACCATGGCCGCCACTGTCACCCCACAGCCACCACTGCCACCTCACTGGCACCATATCCAGTACTGCCACCACTGCCAGCTCATTGCCACCACTGCCACCTCACTGCCACCACTGCCACCTCACCGCCACCCCATTGCCAGTACACCACCACTGCCTGCACCACCACTACCACCATTGCCACCTCACTGCCACCCCAGTGCCAGCACTGCCACCTCACTGCCACCCCAGTGCCAGCACTGCCACCTCACTGCCACCCCAGCCAGGGCCATGCTGCAGCCCCTGTGCCCCCAGCTGTGCCCGGTGCCATGGGGTGAGTGTCCCCAGCAGATAAAAGCAGAACAGCCCCAGCAGGACCCAGGGCCATTCCCCCAGGATCCCTCCTCAGGGACCTCTGGAGCACAAGGAAGTTCCTAGTTGTGCTCAGAATCTGCTTTATAGAGAAATAAATGAGCAGGGAGGAGTGGCACTGGTGATCCTCAGCACCCCTCACCCCTCCAGCCCCCACCACAGGATGCCACCATGGAACACACAGCCACCAAAAAAAAAAGGATTAAAATAAAGATGTAAAAAAAAACCAAAATAAAAATATTTACAATAAAATAAAAATATTTTTTAAATTGAGTATCACCCCATTTCCCAGCATTTTCCATGGGGTCCACCTCCACTCCCATCAGACACTGATTTATCTCCTCTTTTCCCCCTCCAAGGCAAGCAGGGATTTGTTTGTTCCCTGAGCCCTGGGAGATGCAGCCAGGAGCTCCCTGCCCAGCCTGGGCTCAGCAAACCCCTCCTGCCTTTCATTCACCCCCTAGCTAACAAAGGAAAGCAAAAAAACCTCAGAGTTCTTCATCTGCACACCCCAATAATTGTAACACCAGAGCAGAGAGAACAAAAAGCAGATTTTGTGCCTGAGGAGTCACCCAGGTCCTGCCAAGAGGCTTCTCCAGGGAAAGGGAATTTCTGGTGCCATCAGGATGTTCAGGTTTCCTGAGGCATCCCTGCCATGGAATTCACACCCCAGAGGAAATGTCAGAGGGCATTTCCCTCCCTGCAGTACCCCCAGGCCATTCCTGAAGCTCAGCCCAGCCCCAGAGATGGACACCAGCCCTCCCTGCTCTGCTGGGATTCACTCTGGCACCCAAAACTGCTCAGTTTGCACCTCGGATAAAACTGGGCCACTCAGGCTTGGTTCTTTTTATTCCTTTTTATTTCACCTTCCTGAAGGAACCTCCCCAAAATGGAGTTACAGCAGCTGATCCCTCTGAACCCACATCCCAAAAATCTGGGAAGGCTTTTTTGAACAGGTGACCAGGGGAAGGCCAGGGATCACCCCAAGGGGTTCAGAGCAGGAGCTGAGCTCAGCCCAAACTCCTCTGCATCCCTGCAGAGCCCCCAGCAGGAAAATCCCCCAGGAGCAGCAGAAATTCAGCCTTAAAAAGTGCTGGGAAGGGAATGGAGCCCCTAGGAGGGGCTGAGGGAGCTGGGAAGGGGCTGCAGAATCCCTGAGGGAGCTGGGAAGGGGCTGCAGAATCCCTGAGGGAGCTGGGAAGGGGCTGCACAATCCCTGAGGGAGCTGGGCAGGGGCTGCACAATCCCTGAGGGAGCTGGGCAGGGGCTGCACAATCCCTGAGGGAGCTGGGAAGGGGCTCAGCCTGGAGCAAAGGAGGCTCAGGGGGCCCTTGTGGCTCTGCACAGCTCCTGCCAGGAGGGCACAGCCGGGGAACAGGGACAGGAGGTTCAGGGTGGACATTGGGAAAAAGATACAATAAAAAGGAAAAAGCAGCTGCCCTTCACTGAAATGCCAAAGTTTCCTGGCCAAAGGGCAGAGTTCCAGAGCAGGAGCAGAACTGTTCCTTCCCCAGGGCTCCCCTTCACCCTCAGCCATTGTCTGGTGGAAGCACAGAGCTGAGGTAAAGCTGGGCAACACCAGATGGAAATGAAGGGGCAGGATCCCCAAAACCTGCTACAAACAGGGAAAGAAGTGAGGAAAAACCAGGCCAAGAGCTGAGGAAAAACCACAGCCCAGAGATCTGGGGTGCAGCCCCTGCCGAGCTGCACCACAACTTCACTCCCCCATGGAATTCATAATTCCTCTCTCATCCCCCCACCTGCATTTCTGCCATGAAAACCTGCAGGGATTTTCTTCCTGAGAGGACAAAATCAGAGGCAGTTTTGCCAAAAGCCAGCTCGGGTGGCAGAGGGAGCTGGGGGTGAGGATTCCCTGGTGCCAGGCAGGTTTCTGTTCCAGATTTACCAGCAGGTTTCTGTTCCAGATTCACCAGCTCTCACTCCTTGGGGCAATCAATCACCTGAGGGACACAAACCCACTGCAAACACGGGCTCAGCACTTCTGCTGCTCACAGGGGGGATTGGGTTTCACCTCCAGCTGTCTGACACCCAGCCCTGTCCCAAAGAGGAGTGCAGACTTTACCTCAGTCACAAACAGAGTGCGGGGGTCGATGATGTCCAGGAAGTGCCTGAATCTGCCATAGAATGAACTCTGCAAAACAAGACACAAAAAACAATAATCATATTCAGTGAGAAATTGCCTTTCAGGGTTTATTTCCTTTGCAGAATGAAGCATCAGCTGAAAATAAATAATACAGGAGGTTTTTTGCTGGTGATTTGGGATAGGAAACCCAAAGCACTCCAGGATTCCCTGGATCCCTCCCTTTGCTCCCAGCAAAAGCCTCCTCAGGCTCTTCCCAGCTCTTCCATCCCCACACAGGCACAGCCAGCCTGGATTACTCCAAAGTGCCACCAAGAACCAACCCAGGCTGCTCAGAGCTGCACCCTGGGCACCTCCAGAGCCAGGAAAAGTCTGCAAGGAGGGGAGAAGATCTGAGAAACAGCAGGGGAAGGTCATGGACAGCTCCAGGGGAAAGGAGAAAACATGACTCAGTATTTAGACAGTGAAAATAAAAATATCAGTGGGGTTTTTACCAACTCCAAGCACCAGACCATGAAATATTGAGCCCTTGGGACACATGAACATCATCACTCCTACCCCAGCTGGATTCCAGGATCCTGGGGCAGGAGAATTCCTGAGAATGCTCAGGGCAGCCCAGTGGCCTTTCCTCATCACCCAGAGTCCCTGGGGACGTGGATCATGGCCAGGGACCCCAGGAGCTCTGGGAATTCTCCATCCTCACATGGCCCAGCTCCTACTGGGTTATAAATATGGGCATGGAGTGGGGATGGAGCAGTGGGAATGGTGTTTAATCACACCAGAATGTGGTGCTGCTGTTTCCCTGCTCCTCCAGATCCCCCCCTGATTCCTGCAGGGACCCCGCATTGATTCCTCCAGGAACCCCCCTGATTCCGGCAGGGATCCCCCCCTGATTCCGGCAGGGATCCTCCTCTGATTCCTGCAGGGATCCTCCTCTGATTCCTGCAGGGATCCCCCCCTGATTCCTGCAGGGATCCCCCAGCCAGGGCCCTGTCCATGGCACTGCTGATCCCCACTGCAGCCTGACCCCACAAACTCCAGCATTCCTCCACATTCTGCACCCAAAAAATTAAAAAAGAACCTTCCAAATGGAACAGAACAGCTCCACACAAGTCCAGGAAAAAAGCACAGCGGTTTTTAATTAGCATGGATCTAATTAATGCTAATTCTGGTATTTCTGAGTGGATTTGAGTTTGACATTTTGATGCCTCCCTTTTATTTTGGGTGTGAGATCCCTGCAGATGGCAGAGCCCTCCCAACACGTGCCAGGGGTGGGTGGGGAGTGAGCAATCCCTGAGTCAGGAATTGAGCAACCCCAGAGCAGCAGCCACAGCCCCTGCCCATCCCACAGAGCCCAGGGCAGCTGGGATGCTGCTGAACTAACAGCTGGACTTGCTGCTAGCATCCTGGAATTACTGCTAAACACCTGGAATTACTGCTAAACACCTGGAATTACTGTTAACCAGCTGGAATTATTGCTAAACACCTGGAATTACTGCTGAACTAACAGCTGGAATTATTGCAAACATCCTGGAATTATTGCTAACCAGCTGGGATTGCTGCTAAACTAACACCTGGAATTACTGCTGAACTAACACCTGGAATTATTGCTAACAACCTGGAATTATTGCTAACCAGCTGAAATTGCTGCTAACCAGCTGGGATTGCTGCTAAACTAACAGCTGGAATTATTGCTAACCAACTGGAATTGCTGCTAACCAGCTGGAATTACTGTTAAACACCTGGAATTATTGCTAACCTGTTGGATTTACTGCTAACCAGCTGGGACTGCTGCTAAACAAACACCTAGAATTACTGCTAACAACCTGGAATTACTGCTAACCAGCTGGGATTACAGCTAAACTATCAAACACCTGGAGTCATTGCTAAACATCTGGAATTATTGCTAACCAGCTGGAATTACTGGTAACCTGTTGGAATTATTGCTAACCAGCTGGAAGTGCTGCTAAACTAACACTTGGAATTGCTACTAAATACTTGGGATTACTGCTAACCAGCTAGAATTACTCTTAAACACCTGGAAAATACTGCTAACCAGCTGGAATTGCTGCTAACAATCTGAAATTGCTGCTAACCAGCTAGAATTACTGTTAAACACTTGGAATTACTTCTAACCAGCTGGAATTGCTGCTAAATACTTGGAATTACTGCTAACAACCTGGAATTACTGCTGACCAGCTGGGACTGCTGCTAAATTAACACTTGGAATTCCTGTTAACCAGCTGGAATTACTGTTAAACACCTGGAATTACTGCTAACCAATAATGAATTTACTGATAACACTTGGAATTACTGCTAACCAGCTGGGATTGCTGTTTAACCAGTTGCAATTACTGCTAACCTCTTGGATTTGCTGCTAACCAGCTGGGATTGCTGCCTTCACCACCAGCAGGATGTGGGGATTCTAAATTTGAGTGGCCTTGGCTTCCCCCCTGCCTTTATCTCTGTGCCACTCTGAGAACAGCAACACCAAATGGAATTAAATGGAATTCAATGGAAATTATTAGAAATTATTTGAATTCATGGAATGAAATGGAAATTAATTGAATGAAATGGAATTAAACCAAGTTAAATGGAATTAAATAGAAATTAGTGGAATTCAGTGTAAATTAATGGAACGAAATGGAAATTAACAGAATTAAATGGAAGTTAATGGAATTAAATTGAAATTAATGGTATTCAATGGAAATTCAATGGAATTCAATGGAAATTAATAAATTAATTTAATTAATGGAATTAAATAGAGATTAACAGAATCCAATGGAAATTAATGGGATTAAATGGAAAATAATGGGATTAAATGGAAATTAAATGGAATTCAATGGAAATGAATAGAAATTATTGGAATTAATGAAATTAAATGGAATTAAATGGAAAATAACAGAATGAAATTGAATAAAATGGAATGAAATGGAATTAATGGAATTCAATGGAAATTAAACAGAATGAAATGGAAATTAATGGAATGAAAGGGAACATCAGTGTTTTACACCCCCTGACCAAGGAGTGGTGACAAAGGAGGGGGAAGGAGAGCCCAGGTTCCAGGGGCACATGGAAATGCCCTCTGGAATGCCCAGCTCCCCTCTGCCAGCTGCCCAGGCCCTGGGGAGCTGCTGCCTGTGCCAGGGTCAGGCCTGGGCTGGCACTGAGCCCCTGCCTGGCCAAGCCCAGCCCAGGCCAAGGCCCAGCTCAAGGCCAGGCCTGAGCACCTCAGCCCCAGCCTGGTGTGATCCCAGCCCCACATTCCCTGCCATGGCTGGGGAGCTGGGAGTGCCCAAACCCCAAAATCAGGGAATGGTTTGGGATGGGAGGGACCCCAAATCCACCCAGTGCCACCCCTGCCACGGCAGGGACACCTCCCACTGTCCCAGGCTGCTCCAGCCCCATGTCCAGCCTGGCCTTGGGCACTGCCTGGGATCCAGGGACAGCCCCAGCTGGGAATGTTCTGGGAATTCTGTGCCAGGGCAGGAGGCAGGGAGGGATTTGTTTCCAGGGCAGGAGGCCATGAGGGATTTGTTTCCAGGTGCTGCTGCCTGAACTTGCCCATTCTGGGGTCAGAGAGCTCCAAAACCACCAGAGAGGCTGGGCCTGAACAGGTTTGGTGGAACTCTGGTGAGTCAGGGCCTCATTGCCCCACAGCAAGAGTGCTCTGAGAGGCAGGCTTAAACTGGGGCCAGGCTTAACCCAGAGCCAGGCTCAAACCCAGACCATGAGGGCTCCACCTCAACCAGAACCAGGCTCAAATCCAGAGCCAGGCTTAAATCAGAGCCAGGCTCAATCCCAGAGCCACCAGGGCTCCTTGGGCTCCACCTCAACTAGAACCAGGCCCAAACCCAGAACCAGGCTCAATCCCAGGGCCATGAGGGCTCCTTGGGCTCCACTCAACCAGAGCCAGCCTCAAATCCAGAGCCAGGCTTAAACCAGAGCCAAGCTCAAACCCAGACCATGAGGACTCCTTGAGCTCCACCTCAACTAGAACCAGGCTCAAACCCAGAGCCAGGGTTAAACCTAGAGCCACCAGGGCTCCTTGGGCTCCACTCAACCAGAACCAGGCTCAAGCCCAGAGCCACCAAGGCTCCCTGGGCTCCACTCAACCAGAGCCAGGCTCAAGCCAAGAGCCAGGCTTAAACTGGAGCCAGGCTCAAACCCAGGCCATGAAGGCTCTACTCAACCAGAGCCAGGCTCAATCCAAGAGCTCAATCCCAGAGCCAGGCTCAATCCCAGAGCTCAAACCAGAGCCAGGCTCAATCCCAGAGCTCAGACCAGAGCCAGGCTCAATGCCAGAGCTCAAACCAGAGCCAGGCTCAATCCCAGAGCTCAAACCACAGCCAGGCTCAATCCCAACCCACCAGGGCTCCCTGGGCTCCCTCCCTGCAGTTCCTGGCCCCTCTGCCAGCCCCTGCCCAACAAGGATCCCTTTGTGTGCTGCTCCCAGCCTGGCACTCGTGATTTCACTCTCAGAGAAGTGCAGGGCAGCCTCAGCGCTGGCATCCCCTCATCCAGGTCAGCCCCTGCTCATTCCCAGCTCCTTCTCCTCACTAGAAGCCAAAGGAACTTTTTTTTCTATTCAGGATTGGTTTTTACAGAGCTGCATACAAAACACAAGGCAAAAAAAAAAAAAAAAAAAAAACAACAAAACCCAAAACAAAAAACAAGCCCCAGCAATTCCCAATGTTAGGATAAATAATCCACAAACACCAGAGGTTTATGTCCAAAGAGGAGACAGAGGAGTCCTTTGGCTTTATTACAATAAAGGGAGAAGCCATGGGGCATTCCCCTGGGGTCTCTCACATTTTTGGAGGACACAGCCTCCCTTTTTACTCCAATTTCCAGCCACATTTCCCACTCTCTTTCCCCATTCCTGAGGCACTTGAGAGGTTCAGACTTCCCAAAACACCTGATCCCAAAGATTCCCCTCTAATGTACAACCCTCCACTTTAATTCTTATAGAATGTAGGGCTTTTTCTTCTTCCCTATTGTTTCTTTCATCCCTCAATGTCCAATTTAATTTCTAAGCAAACTCAAAGTTTATTTGTAAAAGCAAATCTCTTTTTCCATTCATCAATCAGTGCAATCCTCCCATTGTTTCTTTTTTCTCCCAGTGCTGGTTTTATCTACCAGCAGCCCCACAGCTTGTTTGGAAAGACAAATCTGCCATTCCCCTCACTAATAATTCAGAAATTTGGGGGAAATTCTCCCCTGGGAGGGGCTGGGCTGGAATTCCCAGATTTGCTGGGGCTGCCCCTGGATCCCTGGCAGTGCCCAAGGCCAGGTTGGATCCACCTGGGACAGTGGGAGGTGTCCCTGCCATGGATGGGTGGCACTGGGTGGGATTTGGGGTCCCTCCCATCCCAAACCACTCTGGGATTCCCTGATCTGTCACTGTCACATTTTCTGAAAACTCCTCTTTGCCCAGGATTTTGCTCCTGGGAAGCTGAGAAGCCTCAGAGAGGAATGCAAACAATAATTATCTGATTGCTTCTCCTGTGTTTGCTGCTTTGGGATGTGGCCTGGAGATCATTTACCAACAGGTGAGTGTTTGACTGGTTCCATGTGAATTGTTTTAATTAATGACCAATCACCATCAGTTGTGTCAGACTCTGAGGAGTCAGTCAGGAGTTTTTCATTATCATTCTTGTTAAACCTTCTGTCTGAATCCTTTCTTTAGTATAGCATAATAAATTTAATATAATGTAATATAATAAATATGATATATGATATATGATATGATATGATATGATATGATATGATATGATATGATATGATATGATATGATATGATACGATACGATACGATACGATACGATACGATACGATACGATACGATACGATACGATACGATACGATACGATACGATACGATACAATATAATATAATATAATATAATATAATATAATATAATATAATATAATATAATATAATATAATATAATATAATATTTTTTTGAGAGCATGGAGTCAGACTCCTCATCTCTCACCTCATCCTGGGGACCTCACAAACTCCCCAGTGGTGCAGCAAACCCAGAGCTGGCAGGAGATGGGAATGGGATGAGAGGAGCAGCCCTGGGCTCAGGAGCAGCTCTGAGCCCTCCCTGCCAGCCCTGCCTCAGTTTCCCTGAGAGCTGGGGTTGGTTCCATGTGCCAGGCTCATCCCAGCCCTGTGCCAGGCTCTCCCCATACCCATCCCTGGCTCCTGGAGCAGCTGGTGCAGGGAGCTGGAGCACAGTGCAAATCACCCATTTCCTGATGAATTTGGGCTATTTTGGGAGCACTTCCCAGCAGGCTGCAGCACCAGGAGGTGCCCGGGAATGTCAATTCCCTCACAGGGAACATCCTGGAGCTGGGCCCTGGAGGTGCAGCTGGTCCCAAAAGCCATGGGTTTGGGGGCAGGCTGGAATTTGGGATTTCAGCTCAGCATCCTGCCCTAAACAAGGAGCAGGCTGGAATTTGGGATTTCAGCTCAGCATCCTGCCCTAAACAAAGAGCAGGCTGGAATTTGGGATTTCAGCTCCCTGATCCTGCCCTAAACAAGGAGCAGGCTGGAACTTGGGATTTCAGCTCCCTGATCCTGAACAAGGAGCAGGCTGGAATTTGGGATTTCAGCTCAGCATCCTGCCCTAAACAAAGAGCAGGCTGGAATTTGGGATTTCAGCTCAGCATCCTGCCCTAAACAAGGAGCAGGCTGGAATTTGGGATTTCAGCTCCCTGATCCTGCCCTAAACAAGGAGCAGGCTGGAACTTGGGATTTCAGCTCCCTGATCCTGAACAAGGAGCAGGCTGGAATTTGGGATTTCAGCTCCCCATCCTGCCCAGACCAAAGGGAACAGCTGCAGGATCTGGGAGAAGGTGAGAGGCCATTAGGGAGCTGTTAATCACCTTCAGGAGGAGAGGAATCCCGAGGAGCCCGTGCTGGGCAGGCATGGACAGCCTCACCACTTTAATTACAGCCTGCTTTTAAACAGGGTTTAATTAAATCAGAGCAAAAAACATGCAGGCTTGGGATGGGGCTGAGCTCAAAACCAGGCTCAGGTCAGCTTTTAATTAATTAAGAGAGATTTAAGCTAAAGCAAACAAAATTAAGGCAAAGCCATTGAGCAATGGGACTGTGACAAAGCACAGCCAGGGTTGTGACAGCCCACAGCAAGTTTAGGCTAAAACTGGAACCCTTTGATGGCTTTAATTTGGTTTTCCAAAGTTGAGGAGCCAGGATTCCAATGGGAGAAGCTCCTGCACCAGGGGCAGGGCACAGGAACCTGGCAGGAGCGGGAGCTGGGCGTTAAAACCCAGAACATGGGACAGAAACCAAGAAATTCCCCTTTAAACCCAGTCCTGGGTGATGGAGGTGGAAAAAAGAGCAACAGCAGGGGGATGTGGAGCTGCTGGAATAAATCCAGAGGAGACCCCAGGGCTGGAGCCAGGCTGGGAGAGCTGGGGATGTTCCCTGGAGAAGGGAAAATTTGGACTTTGGCATTCCAGCTCAGCATTCTAAACAAGGAGCAGGCTGGAATTTGGGATTTCAGCATCTTGAACAAGGAGCAGGCTGGAATTTGGGATTTCAGCATCTTGAACAAGGAGCAGGGTCGAATTTGGCATTTCAGCATTCTGTCCTAAACAAGGAGCAGGCTGGAATTTGGGATTTCAGCACCCTGACCTAAACAAGGCTGGAATTTAGGATTTCAGCTCAGCATCCTGCCCTACACAAGGAGCAGGCTGGAATTTGGGATTTCAGCTCCCTGATCCTGAACAAGGAGCAGGCTGGAATTTGGGATTTCAGAATCCTGCCCCAAAGAAGGAGCAGGCTGGAATTTGGGATTTCAGAATCCTGCCCCAAAGAAGGAGCAGGCTGGAATTTGGGATTTCAGAATCCTGCCCCAAAGAAGGAGCAGGCTGGAATTTGGGATTTCAGCACCCTGCCCTGAACAAGGAGCAGGCTCTGGCAGCTCCAGCTGAGATCTCAGACACTGAACCAAAGCTGGGCAGAGCAGGGAGGGCTGGGAAAGCCCAGAACTCCTGGCAGGGAAGCTTTGGGGGTTCCTGATCCCCTGGGAATGAGCTGGGGCTCCTCCAGAATAAAATCTGGGGGAAACACCACGGGCAGGATGGGGGAAATAAAGGACTGGAGGGGCTGGGACAGGGATGGAGGGATCCCAGACAGGGATGGAGAGGCTGGGTTCTCATGGAAGATTTTGAACCAGGGATTTAGAGGCTGGGCTCTCCCAGGCCGTGCTGGGAGCAGGGATGTGAGTGGTGCTGCATCCCAAACAGGGCAGAGCCAGCCAGGATCCACAAACCCTGGGAATATCCCAACCCCTCTTCCCTGTGTGACCCCACAGTGCTGCTGGATCCCAGCCTCGGGCAGGCAGGAACGTGGGATGGAGCCAGCAGCACAGCAGCACCTCAGCCCTGCCACAGCTCCTGGCAATGCCCAGGGCAGGGATGAAGCCCCAGGGCACAGAAAGGGGGGTTTGCCATGCTCAGAGTGCCCCCCTGGCAAAGCATTCCCTAGGAATCCCCTCCCAAGGGCTCTCCCAGCACAGGGGGACCCTCACTGCCTGCCCCAGCCCGGGGAGGTTCCCCAGGGCTGCCCCCAGTGCCAGCAGCTCCTGAATGAGCAGAACACAGGAACTCTGCCAGGGCTGTGCTGGGCAGGAAGGGCAGGGAGTGTCTCCTCCTCCTCCTCCTTGAAAACTGCCCAGCTGGAGCGTCCTGCCTGTTCCCAGGGGAGTCAGCCCTCCCTGGGGCTCTGAGATGTGCTCTGTGACCTCTGGAATCCCAAAGCCCTTCCCATTTCCCTTCCCACTCCCATTCCCTTGACCCCTGCACTGTCCCACGTTGCTCCAAGCCCAGGAGGGATGTGGGAGAGGCAGGAGATCCACTCTGGAATGGCCCCACCATGGAATGGCCCCAATATGGGATGCTCCCTGGGAAATCCACAGCTCAGCCCAAAGGTGCTGGGTCACGCCAAGCACAGGTGTGGAGTCAGCCTGTGGTTACATAGGGGTTAAACAGGGATTAAATAGGGGTTAAACGGGTTGAACAGGGATTCTGAATTGTTGTGGACGGTGGGAATGGTCACCCCATGGGAGCTGTCTCAGTGGTAGGACATACTGACACACCCAAGGTAAGGAGCAGCTCCTCCAGGGAGTCCTGCCCAGCTCAGGAGGGACTGACAGAGGTTTATCAGCCTTTTTATCAGCCTCAATAGTTCCACCAGCACAACTAGTCCTCTCTGGTCATCCACAGCGGGTGGCAACATATCCCACCTGCCCCTGCCCTGCTCACCTGGGCACAGGCGTGTGACTGACCAGGGGCTGCTCTGCCCATCTCAGCTGGCAGCTGTGGAGGTGCCAGCTGTTCTATCGGTCACATTCTGTTAACCTGACACCATCCTGGGGGTCACACCCCGCCTCCATCCCTTGGCACCAGAGCTGGGCATTGCCTGGTGGGGCTGGCAAAGCGCCCACCTGGAGCACCCCTGGTTCTGGGAGCCCCGCCCCATCCCAGAGCTGCTCCTCCTCTCCCAGCCAGCCTGGCAGGGGACCCCCGGGACAAGGACGAGCCCCTCGGGGCAAGGACGAGCCCGCGCTATGCCGCACCGGGCCCCTGCCCGCCCCCACGGGGCTCGAACCGACGACCCCCGAGCCCCGCGCCCGCCGCGCTGCGCGCCGCGCCACAGGGGCCGCGGGGCCGCGCAGCGCCCGCCGCGGGCAGGGGGCGGCGGCTCTGACTGACAGCTCGGCCGGCCAATGGCGCGGGGGCTGCGGGCCAATGGGCGCGCGGTACCGCGGGAGGGGCGGGGCGGAGCGGAGCGGGGAGCGAGGGGCTCCGTTCGCGGGTGGGGGGGCGATACCGCGCGCGGGGCGAGGGCAGCTCTCGCCGCCGCTCCCGGTGTCCCCCCCGCCGCCTCCCGCCGCCGGCAGTACCTGCTCGAAGCGGGGCTTCCCCAGCTGGAACGGGGGATAGTCCGCCGGCTCCGCCATCCCGCAAGCGCCACTTTAAACAGCCTCCCCCGCCGCCCGGCCACGCCCCCCGCCGGCCCCGCTCTGATTGGCTGCGGCCAACCGCAGCTGCCGCGGGGCACGCCGGGACATGGAGTCCGCCGGCCACACAGGGGCGGGGCCGCGCCCGCTCCGGTAGCCAATGGGGAATGCGCTTGGCGCGGGGCACCATGGGAAATGTAGTCCGGCGGGGAAAGGGGGACTCCAAAGTGAGGGAAGGGCTGGTGAACGGGACTAGAGAGGTTCACCTTAATTGTGTAATAGACTGGGCTAATAATGAAACACTGACAGGTGAAAGCCCAAAAACGCCTGAAAAACCACCCCAAATGTTACTGAATGACATCTGTGAGAAAAAGGACAGGGAAGGTCTGGAAGCGTGGCCAGTGCAGGGCCTGGAGAGTTCCTGAGAGAGCTGGGAAGGGCTGGAGAATCCCTGAGGGAGCTGGGAAGGGGCTGGAGAATCCCTGAGGGAGCTGGGAAGGGGCTGCACAATCCCTGAGGGAGCTGGGAAGGGGCTGCACAATCCCTGAGGGAGCTGGGCAGGGGCTGCACAACCCCTGAGGGAGCTGGGCAGGGGCTCAGCCTGGAGCAAAGGAGGCTCAGGGGGCCCTTGTGGCTCTGCACAGCTCCTGCCAGGAGGGCACAGCCGGGGGGGTCAGGCTCTGCTCCAGGGAACAGGGACAGGAGCAGAGGGAACGGCCTCAGGGGAGGGTCTGGGTGGACATCGGCAGGAATTTCCCCATGGAAAGGGGGGTCAGGCACTGGAAGTGCCCAGGGAGGTTTGGAGTGCCCATCCCTGAGGGATTTCCAGCCTTGTGGATGTGGCACTTGGGGACATGGGACAGTGGTGGCCCTGGCTGTGCTGGGCATGATTGGACTCGACGCTCTTGGAGTTTTTCCCAATTCCAGGAGCAATTCCCAGTGGAATTGCAGCTCCCGCTCTGACCAAGGCCAGCAGCGCCCTTTGGGGAGCTGATAACGATCTGAATTGATAATGATCTGAGCTGATAAAGATGTGAGTGATAACGATCTAAACTGATAACGATCCGGGCTGATAACGCCAAGGTCGGGGGCACCCGGAGCCGTTCGTGGAATTGTCTGGCCCAGATTAGTGGGATAAGAAATGTCTGCACCTTCGCACCCCGGGAAATTGTTTGGAGGATTAGGATCAATCCCCAGGAAAGCACAGGGGACAGCAAACAGAGGGAATGCGCTGGAGAGGGAGGCAGGGCAGGGCTGGAAATCCAGGAGCAGCACTTCCAGTGAAGGAGGAATTCAAAAATACATCTGAAAGCAAAAAATCCTGTATTTCTGCCACCCAGGGAAAAGTATGAATGCCCTGAAAAAAAAAATCCCGAGTTTTGCCGCCCAGGGAAATATGATTGCCCCGTTTCACTGTGGAATTTCTGCTGCTGTGCCCCGTGGCTGAAGAGCCATCATTGCCCGTTTTCCTCTTTCCTTCCCTCCTGCCGAAGCAGTTTCTGATTTTGGGTAACTCAGCACTGATCGCCTTTAGTGAACCCCAAATCTTTGGGAGGAAGGGATGGAAAAGGGGCTCTGAGGAGTGAAAAGGGGAATAGGAAAGAGCGGGAAAATTGCGTTTTGTCATTTCTTTTGTCATTTGTTTGCTTTTCCTTGGAGCTGTTGCTGAAGCAGAACTTTGGCCCAGCCCAGGCCCCAAACTCAGCCCTGACCCCAAACCCAGCCCCCAGGCTCCCTCTCTCTCCAGCTCCTCTCCAAAGGAAACCAAAGCCATGGATCCAACCCAGCCCTGCCAAAGCTGGGACGGCTCCCCATGCCCCAAGGACTTATCCCAAATCTGTGTGGGGACGGAGGCTGCCCCAAATCCATCCCCAAACCCGTCCTCAAGGCCCATCCAGGCTCTATGTGGGGTTGGAGGCTGCCTAAAATCCTCCCCAAGACTCATCCCAGGATGGAGGCTGCCCCAAATCCCAGATTTGTGAGAGGATCAGGCTGCCCCAAACCTGTCCCCAAGGCTCATCCCAGGATGGAGCTGCCCCAAATCCATCTCAGATCTATGAGAGGATCAGGCTGCCCCAAATCCATCCTAAAGGGCTCATCCTGGGATGGGAGCTGCCCCAAACCTGTCTCCAGGGCTCTGTGTGAGGATGGAGCTGCCCCAAATCCATCCCAGATCTGTGTGAGGATCAGGCTGCCCCAAACCTGTCCCCAAAGGCCCATCCCAGGATGGAGGCTGCCCCAAATCCCAGATCTGTGTGAGGATGGAGCTGCCCCAAATCCATCCACAAAACTCATCCCAGGACGGAGCTGCCCCAAACCCATCCCAGATGTGTGTGGGGATGGAGGCTGCCCCAAACACATCCCCAAACCCGTCCTCAAGGCCCATCCCAGGATGAAGGCTGCCCCAAACCTGTCCCCAAGGCTCTGTGTGGGGATGGAGCTGCCCCAAATCCATCCCAGATCTGTGTGAGGATCAGGCTGCCCCAAATCCCAGATTCATGTGGGGATGGAGGCTGCCCAAAACCCCTTTTCCCCCCCTTTCCCCCTTTCCCCTCTCCGGGAGCTGCTGCTGCCACAGCCGTGTTTGCTGACAGCAGAGGGGAGAGAATCTGTTTATCCCCAGCCCATGTGGAGTGACAGAAGACTATCACATTTTGGTGCCATCCCAGCAGAATATCAATTCCTTGGCTGATTCAATCCACCAGATCCATCCAGGCTGGCAACTTGTGCTTCCCTGCCTGGGAGGAGGGGGAGATCCCCCACCAAAAACAACGGTTTGATCCAATTTTGTGATTTTTTTGTGGAGGGTAAATATCCCCACAGCCTTGGTGTGAGCTCATCTAGAAATGGGAATAACCCCCAGGATTGGGGTGAGCTCATCCAGAAATGGGGAATGATCCCCCAGCCATGGAGTGAGCTCATCCAGAAATGGGGAATAACCCCCAGGATTGGGGTGAGCTCATCCAGAAACAGGGAATGACCCCAAACCATGGGGTGAGCTCATCCAGAAATGGGGAATGATCCCCCAGGATTGGGGTGAGCTCATCCAGAAATGGGGAATGACCCCAAACCATGGTGTGAGCTCATCCAGAAATGGGGAATGATCCCCCAGGATTGGGGTGAGCTCATCCAGAAATGGGGAATGATCCCCCAGCCATGGGGTGAGCTCATCCAGAAACAGGGAATGACCCCAAATCCATGTGGTGAGCTCATCCAGAAATGGGGAATGATGACCCAGCCATGGGGTGAGCTCGTCCAGAAACAGGGAATAACCCCCAGGATTGGGGTGAGCTCATCCAGAAATGGGGAATGATCCCCAGCCATGGGGTGAGCTCATCCAGAAATGGCGTTTGGGGTAGAGGGGCTCCAGGGGGGGCTCCTGTGAGGAGATCTGGAGCTGTGACCCCAAGGGAAGCCCCTGAAGGAGATGTGACCCTATGGGATGTAGGGGCCTGAGTTAACTTATGTATTGTAAATATATGTATGGCAGTGAAAGATCTTTGTATTGTATTAGTGACCCTGCCCTGATTCTAGTTATTGTAAATGGGCTGCAGCTGTGATGTCCTTGATTGGGCAGCAGCTGTAGCCCATGGAGGTAACTGAGATAAAAGGGGGCGGGGTGGTCAGGGAGAGCCTTGGAGAGGAGCCCTGACCGAGAAGCAACAACACCACTGCTGTGAAGATCTGCTGTGAGAAAACCACCAAGAAGGTATGAGACTCAGGAAATATAATTATACAACAATATGAATACAACAATGGGAAGCCCCTGAAGGAGACTGAACCCCAAGAGAAGCTCCAGAAGGAGGTTTGGCCCCATAAGGAATCCCTGAAGGAGCTGCGACCCCTTAAGAAGCCCCTGAAGGAGCTGTGACCCCAAAAGAAGCCCTTGAAGGAAATTTGGCCCCATGAGAAGTCCCTGAAGGAGCTGTGACCCCTGAAGGAGCTGTGACTCCAAGGGAAGCCCACATTGGAGCGGGGGCAGGGTGTCAGAAGAAGGAGGAGGAGGAGGAAGGAGCATAGTGACCATGTGTGATGGACTGAGCACAGCCCCATTCCCTGTCCCCCTGCAGCACTGGGAAGGAGGAGGGAGAGAAGCAGGAGGAGAGCCTGGGCAGGAAGGAGGGGTGGGGAAAAGGGATTTAAAATTTGGGGTTATTTCTTGTTGCCCTGCTCTGGTTAGATTGGCAATAAATGAAATTATTAAATTAAACTGATCTCCTCCATCTCTTGTGCCTGTTCCAGTGGGTTCTGAGGGATCTCTCCCTGCCCTCATCCCCAGATGGGATTTTTGTTGTGTTTTCTCTCCCTGCCCAGCTGAGAGGGGAGTGAGAGCAGCTTTGGGGGCACCTGGTGCCCATCCAGGGTCCCCCCACGCCACGAGGGGGTTTTGGATTGCCCTGGGGGGACACTGGGACAAGGGCACAGGAACAATCCTTGGAAAGGCAGATCTGGAGAAAGCTCTGGGCAGCAGAGCTGGAGCCTGGAGCAGCAGCCAGGCTCCCTCCTCCTGCAGGGCTGGGGGCGCTCTGTGCTCCAGGCAGGGCACAGCGGGAATTTGGGTTTAAATCCTTGGTTTGCCCATCTCCAGAGCCCAGCTCCCCCAGGACTTTCACAGGGTCCCAGCTCAGCCCCAACATTTCCCTGGTGAGCCCCCCAGGGACCCCCCAGGCATGCCCAGCTCCCCAGGGGCTCCATCCCTGCAGCTGCAGGGAAAATGAACCAGGTTGGAGCTGGGGGAGCTCCTCTGGGGGAGCAGCAGGGTCGTTGCTGGGGGCTGAGGGCAGCTCATGTTCTTCGGGGGAAAGGCTTGGATGGAAAGAAGGAGCTGGGAAGGAAAAGGGCTCAGTGGGGAAAGGGGGGGGAACAGAGCTGGGGAGGAGTCTGGGACATCAGAGCTCCCAGAAGCACCAATGGAACCAGATCCCTTCCCTTTCTTTCCTTTTCCCTTTTCTTTCCTTTTCCCTTTCCTTTCCTTTTCCCTTTCCTTTCCTTTTCCCTTTCCTTTCCTTTTCCCTTTCCTTTCCTTTTCCCTTTCCTTTCCTTTTCCCTTTCCTTTCCTTTTCCCTTTCCTTTCCATTTCCCTTTCCTTTCCTTTTCCCTTTCCTTTCCATTTCCCTTTCCTTTCCTTTTCCCTTTCCTTTCCTTTTCCCTTTCCTTTCCTTTTCCCTTTCCTTTCCTTTTCCCTTTCCTTTCCTTTTCCCTTTCCTTTCCTTTTCCCTTTCCTTTCCTTTTCCCTTTCCTTTCCTTTCCCTTTCCTTTCCTTTTCCCTTTCCTTTCCTTTTCCCTTTCCTTTCCTTTTCCCTTTCCTTTCCTTTTCCCTTTCCTTTCCTTTTCCCTTTCCTTTCCTTTTCCCTTTCCTTTCCTTTTCCCTTTCCTTTCCTTTTCCCTTTCCTTTCCTTTTCCCTTTCCTTTCCTTTTCCCTTTCCTTTCCTTTTCCCTTTCCTTTCCTTTCCCTTTCCTTTCCTTTTCCCTTTCCTTTTCCCTTTCCTTTTCCCTTTCCTTTTCCCTTTCCTTTTCCCTTTCCTTTTCCCTTTCCTTTTCCCTTTCCTTTTCCCTTTCCTTTTCCCTTTCCTTTTCCCTTTCCTTTTCCCTTTCCTTTTCCCTTTCCTTTTCCCTTTCCTTTTCCCTTTCCTTTTCCCTTTCCTTTTCCCTTTCCTTTTCCCTTTCCTTTTCCCTTTCCTTTTCCCTTTCCTTTTCCCTTTCCTTTTCCCTTTCCTTTTCCCTTTCCTTTTCCCTTTCCTTTTCCCTTTCCTTTTCCCTTTCCTTTTCCCTTTCCTTTTCCCTTTCCTTTTCCCTTTCCTTTTCCCTTTCCTTTTCCCTTTCCTTTTCCCTTTCCTTTTCCCTTTCCTTTTCCCTTTCCTTTTCCCTTTCCTTTTCCCTTTCCTTTTCCCTTTCCTTTTCCCTTTCCTTTTCCCTTTCCTTTTCCCTTTCCTTTTCCCTTTCCTTTTCCCTTTCCTTTTCCCTTTCCTTTTCCCTTTCCTTTTCCCTTTCCTTTTCCCTTTCCTTTTCCCTTTCCTTTTCCCTTTCCTTTTCCCTTTCCTTTTCCCTTTCCTTTTCCCTTTCCTTTTCCCTTTCCTTTTCCCTTTCCTTTTCCCTTTCCTTTTCCCTTTCCTTTTCCCTTTCCTTTTCCCTTTCCTTTTCCCTTTCCTTTTCCCTTTCCTTTTCCCTTTCCTTTTCCCTTTCCTTTTCCCTTTCCTTTTCCCTTTCCTTTTCCCTTTCCTTTTCCCTTTCCTTTTCCCTTTCCTTTTCCCTTTCCTTTTCCCTTTCCTTTTCCCTTTCCTTTTCCCTTTCCTTTTCCCTTTCCTTTTCCCTTTCCTTTTCCCTTTCCTTTTCCCTTTCCTTTTCCCTTTCCTTTTCCCTTTCCTTTTCCCTTTCCTTTTCCCTTTCCTTTTCCCTTTCCTTTTCCCTTTCCTTTTCCCTTTCCTTTTCCCTTTCCTTTTCCCTTTCCTTTTCCCTTTCCTTTTCCCTTTCCTTTTCCCTTTCCTTTTCCCTTTCCTTTTCCCTTTCCTTTTCCCTTTCCTTTTCCCTTTCCTTTTCCCTTTCCTTTTCCCTTTCCTTTTCCCTTTCCTTTTCCCTTTCCTTTTCCCTTCCTTTTCCCTTCCTTTTCCCTTTCCTTTCCTTTTCCCTTTCCTTTCCTTTTCCCTCTTCCCTTTTCCCTCTTCCCTTTCCTTTCCTTTTCCCTCTTCCCTTTTCCCTCTTCCCTTTCCTTTCCTTTTCCCTCTTCCCTTTTCCCTCTTCCCTTTCCTTTCCTTTTCCCTCTTCCCTTTTCCCTCTTCCCTTTTCCCTTTCCTTTCCTTTTCCCTCTTCCCTTTTCCCTCTTCCCTTTTCCCTTCCCATGAAATTTCCATGGAATTTCCTTTCTTTGAAATTTCCTTTCCCTGGTTGCTCAGGGCACAACACAAAAAACCCAAAAGAATCCCAACCCCCCCATCCAACCCCAGCCTCACTCCCTGGGTGCTCAGGGCACACCCACAACAACCCCAAAGGATCCCAAACCCCTCACATGCCCCACACCTGGGCCAGGAGCAGGATTTGGGGCAGAACTCCAGGTTCCTGCAGCATTCCCACTGCACAGCACTCAGGGACTGTCAGGACAGGTGGAAAAGCTGCTGGAGGAGTTGGACACCCTCCTCCTCCTCCTCCTCCTCTCCTCGTGCAGCAGACAAACAGAAATGTCACTCGGTGTCCAGGCGCCGTCAGCACAGACGCTGTTGTCAATGAATCAGAAGTGTCTAGGAACAGCTTGAACAACTTTTATTTTTTTTTAAAGTGCTTAAAACGTAAATAACAAGCTCTTTATAAACATTAGTTGCAACTCTTAAAACATGAGACACACAGAACCCACTTCCTGCAGACGTGAAGAGAGGGAAACCAACAACTCCAAACCCAACACTTCTCCCACCTGGGGATGCTTTTCCAGGTTTTTTACCCCAAACTGGGGCTCCCTCCAAGAAAAGGCTGAGTCTACATCACACTGGAGAATCCACATCCCTCAGGTCTGTTCCAGTTTGAGGACAAGTCTTGGTGGCTCTCATGGCCCACACGTGGCCAGGAGGACCAGGCAATGGGAAAGGAAATTGGCCAAAGCTCTGGAGAAGCACACCCCAGCTGAGGGCTGGCAGCAAGGTAGAGCACAGCACCCTGCTGCAGCCCCATGGAACAGCTCAAATGTGGAAAAACAAACTCCAGGAGAAAGGCAAAACCACAGGGGTGTCATGGCTGGGTTTGAAACAGAACAGGGAGAGGCTGCTGCTGGCCCTAGGGGTGCTGGGCTCAGCACAGAGGGACAAAGCTCAGGGACACAGAGCAGGAATGCTGCTCCTGTCCCTGGGACGCCAAATAAATCACTAAATAGGAAATTCAGTCACTGAACACAGAGATAAATCCCAGATGGGCAACTTGAGAACATTTCCCCCAGGTCTCTTCCTCATCCCTTCCCTCTCTGGGGAAGCATTTATGCCCTCAGAACCATTCCCTTGGGAAGGTGGAGGTTCAACACCAGCACCAGACCCCACTGCAGGGCTGCTGTGCTGCTCTTGTGCACAGAGCAAAACCTGTGTGCTGAGGGGAGAACCCCAAATCTTCACCCAGAGGGTGGGGAAATGCAGAACAGAGACAGGAGCATCTGTAGGAGCTTTCCCAAGCACAGGGAGGGACCTGCTGAACACTGGGGGACACTGGGGAACACTGAGACACAGAACATCCATCACTGCTCCACGCTCCTGCAGCACCCAGGGAGCCCTGCACACCTGGGCTCCTGCAGCTGGCAGGGGCAGGGAATGCTGGAAATGGGACAGGGGGAGCAGGGATTGCTGGAAATGGGACATGGGGAGCAGGGATTGCTGCAAACGGGACATGGGGAGCAGGAATTGCTGGAAATGGGACATGGGGGAGCAGGGACTGCTGCAAATGGGACATGAGGAGCAGGGATTGCTGGAAATGGGACATGGGTAGCAGGGATTGCTGGAAATGGGACATGGGGAGCAGGGATTGCTGCAAATGGGAGATGGGGGAGCAGGGAATGCTGGAAATGGGACATGAAGAGCAGGGACTGCTGCAAATGGGACATGGGGAGCAGGGATTGCTGGAAATGGGAGATGGGGGAGCAGGGATTGCTGCAAACGGGACATGGGGGAGCAGGGATTGCTGCAAATGGGACATGGGGGAGCAGGGACCGCTGGAAAGGCTGGAGATGGGGGAACAGAATAGGTATTGCTTGAAAGGCAGGAAGTGTGGAAGCACCTATTGCTGGAAAGGCACAAGATGAGGGAACAGGTATTGCTGGAAAGGCATGAGGTGAGGGAACAGAACAGGTATTGCTGCAAGGGCAGGAGATATGGGAACACCCATTGCTGCAAGGGAAGGAGATGAGGGAACAGGACAGGTATTGCTAGAAAGGCAAGAAATGTGGAAGCACCTATTGCTGGAAAGGCAGGAGAGGAGGGAACAGGTATTGCTGGAAAGGCAGGAGATGGAAAGAGCAGATATTGCTTGGAAATGGGAGCTATGGAAGCACCCATTGCTGGAAAGGCAGGAGATGAGGGAACAGGACAGGTATTGCTAGAAAGGCAAGAAATGTGGAAGCACCCATTGATGGAAAGGCAGGAGATGAGGAAACAGGTATTGCTGGAAAGGCTGGAGATGAGGGAATAGAACAGGTATTGCTGCAAGGGCAGGAGATATGGAAACATCTAGTGCTGCAAGAGAAGGAGATGAGGAAACATAACAGGTATTCCTAGAAAGGCAAGAGGTGTGGAAGCACCCATTGCTGGAAAGGCAGGGGATGAGGAATAAGTATTCCTGGAAAGGCAGGAGAGGAGGGAACAGGTATTGCTGGAAAGGCAGGAGATGGAAGGAAAGGATATGGCTTGGAAATTGGAGCTATGGAAGCACCCTTTGCTGGAAAGGCTGGAGATATGGAACACATGTTCTTGGAAAGGCAAGGGATGGAAGGAGCAGGTATTGCTGGAAAGGCAGGAGATATGGGAGCACCCATTGCTGGAAGGGCAGGAGGTGAGGGAACAGAACAGGTATTGCTAGAAAGGCAAGAGCTGTGGAAGCACTCTTTGATGGAAAGGCAGGAGGTGAGGGAACAGGTATTGCTGGAAAAAGGAGATGAAGGAATAGAACAAGAATTGCTGGAAAGGCTAGAGGTGAGGAAATAGGATTGCTGGAAACAGGAGATGAGGGAACAGAACAGATATTGCTAGAAAGGAAGTGTGGAAGCACCTATTGCTGGAAAGGCAGGGGATGAGGGAACACCCATTGCTGGAAACAGGAGGTGAGGGAACAGAACAGGAATTGCTGCAAGGGCAGGAGTTATGGGAACACCCATTGCTGCAAGGGAAGGAGATGAGGTAACATAACAGGTATTGCTAGAAAGGCAAGAGGTGTGGAAGCACCTATTGCTGGAAAGGCAGGAGAGGTGGAAACAGGTATTGCTGGAAAGGCAGGAGACGGCAAAGCACTGCTGGAAAGGCAAGAAAGGAGGAAACAGGTATTGCTGGGAACAGGAGATGGAGGAACAGAACAGGTATTGCTAGGAACAGAGCAGGTATTGCTGGGAACAGAGCAGGTATTGCTGAAAACAGGAGATGGGGAACAGAACAGGTATTGCTGGGAACAGAACAGGTATTGCTGCAAACAGGAGATGGGGGAATGGAGCAGGTATTGCTGGGAACAGAACAGGTATTGCTGGGAACAGAGCAGGTATTGCTGCAAACAGGAGATGAGGGAACAGAACAGGTATTGCTGCAAACAGGAGATGGGGGAATAGAGCAGGTATTGCTGGGAACAGAACAGGTATTGCTGCAAACAGGAGATGTGGAAGCACCTATTGCTGGCAGGGCTGCACACCTGGTACAGCCTGCTGAGCTCTGAGAGTCACTTTTTATATTCAAGTGCAAAACGTTCAGGCTTTTGGAGCAAAACAAGGCAGAGCTGACTAAGGCAGAGGGGGCTGAGGGAGGCGGTGAGACACGACTGAGGGGAGGGAGAGGTGGGAGGGAGGGCCGTGGGATCCACATAAACATTGGCACTTGTGTGGGGAGCACCAGGAGCCGTCCCTGCAGGGGCACAGGGCCAAGAGCAGGGTGTTTGTGAGGCTGGGAGCAGAGAGGAGCTCTGGCTCCCACGGGAGATGTTGGCCCTGCAGCTCCCCCGTGAATGCCCGCTGAGGAATTCCCCTCCCTCTCCCCAGCACTGCTGCATTCCCAGGGCTGCACCCCCAGTGCTCACAGCTCCTCCCTGACTGCTCACACGGGCACAGCTGGGCACAGCTGGGCACCCACAGAGGGCTCAGGCTGCCAGGGCACAGATCTGACCCAACGGGCACAGACGTTCCTGGCACCTTCTGAAACGTGAGAAACACTTCCCTTGGACACCCCCACCCCAGCCCACACACACAGAGGGAGGAGGAGCAGGAACACAGCAGGAGCGGCTGGAGCAGTGCAAACCTCAGGTATTCCCAGGAGGGGAGAGGCAGGAAGGAGTGGGAGGTTCATGGCTGCTGTTCTCCCAGGGAAAACATCCTCCTCTTCCTCCTCCTCGTGCAGGGGTCCAAGGCTTGGACAGGGCAGAGCTCCTTTCCTCCTGACCCAGTTCTGCCTGTCTCCAACTTGGAACGCTCAGCCTGCCCTTGCCTGCTGTGTCAGCTGCTGACCTCTGCCCCAGCTCTCCTGAGCCGCTGTGCAGAACTCCTGGAGGAGCCAGGGCAGCTGCACAGGGGGTGGGGAGGCTCTGCTGTCCCTGGGTGACAATTAACTGCCTTTGCTTGGGTGAGAAGGAAAACAGAGGAGGAACCAGCCCCAGGCAGGTTGTGTGGGATGGAGAATTGGGTTGCAGAGCCTTTTTGGGGTAGGAAACTGCTACTGTGGCAAAAGGCACCCTTCTTCAAAGGCATGGTCTACACTGAAGCAAGTGAAGAGAAGAGCAGGGAGGTTTTAAAAGAACACAGTGACTTTGGGAGGTAGAGAAGAGGGAGAAGATGCCTTTCATGTTGAAATCCCACACTGACTGCCCCTCTGCCTGCATGGGCACCTTCTACAGCCAAAATCCTGGCAGGATGAGGGAGGGAACAGCATCTTTCCTATCCCCTTCCTCAGTAGCTCCAGTTCAGCCAGGTAAATCAGGTGTGGAACTCTTTGAAAACTCCAGGCTTCACCCTGGCAAGATCTACCACAGAGATTTCCCCAGCTAGGCAGAAAGAGAAGACTTCCCCATGGAGCCTCACAACACTGATCCTCCCAGCCTGCTTTCCCCATTTGTCCCGAATTCTCAGGGTTTCTCCTTTCCCTGTTTCCTCACTGGCTGTGGTACCCCTGGTGCCTGCCCTGTTTTCCCTGCAGGGCAGGACAAAGGGCACAGTGCCACCCCTGTGCCCTCAGCACTGCCTGCTGACCCATACATGATTATGCAGAGCACATGGTCTCCTCTTTTGTCCCTGATTTCCCTTCAGCCTGCTGGGACAAACCTCACTGGAATTTATCCTACAAAAGGCCCTTCTTGCCTCAGTGAGCTGAGCTAGCCATGGTGAGTGAGGTGTGTGGACTTGACTGCTTTGCCTGAATTCCTACCCAGGCAGCTTTTCCAGAGGAGATGTTCCTTAGGTTGAAAGATTTAGTTGTGTGTTCTGTTCCCATCTGTCAGAGGTGGGGCAATTATCTTCTGTTAATTGAGCAGTTCCTCTTCCACAACCAATCCTCCCTCTGGGAAATATCCTCTGCTAATGGTCCATCATTATCTTCTGCCAATGGGCCATTGAGTCACACTGATAAAATTCCACCATCCCATTGGGAGATGGGGAGGAGCCAAGCATTCCTACCTGGATATAATCTGAAGATTTGAACACCCCAGCAGCCTTTGCCCCCTGCATTCCTAGAGGAGCAGCTTTCTGCTGCCCTGCATTGCCAGAGGGAGCCCAGTCCCATCTCCAGCATCCCTAGAGCTGCAGAGGAAAACTCCCCCCTTGTGCAGGATCCCTGCTCCAGCAGAACCACCCCTGTTCACATTTTCCATTTCAGAGGAGGATCCTGCCTTCCTTATCAGACACCTGGCTTTTCAAACCAAGGCAAGACCCTTCTTGGGAACCAGGCAGCAGTTTCCACCATCTAAACCCCACTCTGCTCCAGAGTGGTGCCCAGCGTGGGGTGAGCGGTGCGGGAGCAGCCCTGGGGACCGGGAGAAGCCGCGGCCATGTCGGAACGGAAAGTGCTGAACAAATATTACCCCCCAGACTTTGATCCTGCCAAGATCCCCAAGCTGAGGCTCCCAAAGGATCGGCAGTACGTGGTGAGGCTCATGGCCCCCTTCAACATGAGGTGCAGGACGTGTGGGGAGTACATCTACAAGGGCAAGAAGTTCAACGCCCGCAAGGAGACGGTGCAGAACGAGTCCTACCTGGGGCTGCCCATCTTCCGCTTCTACATCAAGTGCCCGCGCTGCCTGGCTGAGATCACCTTCAAGACAGACCCCCAGAACACGGATTACGCCATGGAGCACGGCGCCACCAGGAACTTCCAGGCACAGAAGCTCCTGGAGGAGGAGGAGAAGAGGATGCAGAAGGAGAGGGAAGCGGAGGAGCTCAACAATCCCATGAAGGTCCTCGAGAACTGAAGCAAGGACTCCAAGCTGGAGATGGAGGTCCTGGAGAACCTGCAGGAGCTGAAGGAGCTCAACCAGCGCCAGGTCAACGTG
Organism: Melospiza melodia melodia; assembly: GCF_035770615.1. Lineage (NCBI taxonomy): Eukaryota > Metazoa > Chordata > Aves > Passeriformes > Passerellidae > Melospiza > Melospiza melodia. The sequence continues at coordinate 89,863,287 of NC_086198.1, read as the reverse complement.
GATTTTGAAGCCATGCTGAAGCAGCACAAGGAGGTGGAGGAGACGCAGAAGCGCAAGGAGCAGGAGGAGGATGAGCAGGAGATGAAGGCCATGTTGGAACAGGCCCAGAACCGCCGGCTCCTGGTGGATTCTGACTGTGATGACGAACCAACAAAACACTGTCCAAATCCCACAGCCCAAACAAAACCCAGGGACATCCTGCAGGAGGACACCCAGAGCAAGAGGCTGACGATGGAGAGCTGGGAGTGCAGCTTGGGCAAGCTCAGCACCAGGGCCCAGCTGGCCGGGCTGGTGGCCCGCAGGAAGGAGAAGCCACATCCTGCCCTGGATAAGGGGATGGAAACCCGAGGCACCACAGCCACCACCAGCTCACTTCCAGCAGCAGCAGCAGCCACGTCCTCGCTGGGCTTGCTGGGAGCCTACTGGGACAGCGAGGACAGCGACTGAAGGGCCAGCAGAGTGGGGACAGAGAAGGGACAGGGCTGTCCCCGCTCCCTGCTGCTCCTGGAACCCCACACGGAGCAGATCCCACCTTTGCACAGACTGGGAGCTCCTCCAGTCCCTCACTGCAGGGACAGGGCTGTCCTGCCATCACCAGCCCCCTAGATGTCCCCAGGAGCTCAGGGACAAACCCCTCCCTGCTGTTCCGTGCTTGCTGGACTTCAGCAGCCACAACACTAGGAAAAATGGGATCTGGCAAAAAAAACCCAAAAAAACCAAAAAAACAAAAACAAAAAAGCCACCAAAAAAACAACCAAACAAAAAAAAACGAAACAAAAAAAAGGACTTGACTGCCCTGCTTGAATTCCTACCCAAGCAGCTTTTCCACAGGAGATGCTTCTTGGGAATCAGGTAGGAGCTTGCAGCTTGCAGCCTCTAAACCCCACGCTGCTACAAATTGGTGCCCTGACTGTGGGGCTTCTCATTAGCCCGTTGAAAGCCTCTCCACTGGCCAGCCACTGGATTTTGAGTTGCAGCCAAGAGCTCCAGTTCCCCAAGGAAAAACACCCAATTTTCTAGGGAATTTCTCAGGGGTCAACTGACAGCCCTCAAGACCTCAAGGGCTGGTTGACTCAGCAAAACTCCTGCGAGATCTTTCTTTTGAGCAGTTTCATCCCTCTTTTCCCACAATCTCAGAGCATCCAGGCACAGAGAAACCATCTATGATGACACTCACTATGAGGAAGGGGCTGACTCTCCCAAGACTACTAACATGTCCAGGCAGGAGTGCTGGTGAGGGCCCTTTCTGTTGAATTTGAGGATGAAGTGATTTGCTGAATCCAGCTGGTAAACCTGGTACTCCTGATGGGCCAGGGGATGTTTTAATCATAGGAGACACTGTTAATGAGTTACATGTGCTTCCAGAAGTGCAGACTGTGGGGCAATGCGTGAGATCACTGTAATATGTACAGACCCACCCTGGGGTTTGACTAAGGGCACACGTATACCCAAGCTTTTCTTGTACCCACCTGGGCTGATGTTTTGCCAGAAAATCCTATGGTTTTTTGGGCAGAGATGCCATGCCAAGACAGACCTCTTATAGAGTGTGGCTTGTCTAACAAATGTACCAAAGTTTCTCTTCCAGGTGTGACTGACACCGGGTCAGATGTCACCATCATTGCTCACTCCAGGTGGCCACAGGGCTGGGAACTGGTGCCAGCCTATGGATCATCTCTGGGATTGGAGCAGCTGCCACCTCTATGTGGAGTAAAAGGTCAATCCTTACTGAAGGTCCTGAGGGTCACATTGCCACAGGAAGACCTTTTGTGGTAAAGGCACCTGTCATTCTGTGGGGCGGAGACAATGGAGATTCAGACCAGAAATCCCTTCACACCCACAGGATTTCCAGCTGGGCCACTGCAGAGCACCCCACCTCACCACACACGTGGAAATCAGATGGTCCCATCTGGGTGGAACAGTGGCCCCTGGTAGAAGTCAAACGAAAGGCACTCAAATCCGTAGTGCAGGAGCAGCTATCTAAGGGCCAAACAGTACCACCCACTAGCCCTTGGAACATCCCTGTCTTTGTCATTCATAAACAGGCAAAGACAAGTGGAGGCTCCTACAAGACCACAGGAAGGTGAATGAGGTCATTGTTACAGTCTGGCTTGCCCTCACCTTCAATGCTCCTGAGATTGGAAACTGGCAGTCATCGATATTAAGGATTGTTTTTTTAATATTCCACTCCATCCTAAAGATGCCCCAAGATTTGCATTTTCATCAATTATTAGACAAGCCCTCTAAAAAGGCATCAAGGGGAAATTCTTTCTAAAGGGATGAAAAACTCATGAGTCATCTGCCAAATGTTTGTTGCCCACATTCTCACGTCCATTTGGGAAAAATTCCCTGATGCCGTAATTCATCACTTTATGGATGATATTTTCATATGCACAGAGACTGACTATTATTTGGAGACTGTTCTCAAACAGACTATCCAAGCCATTGAAGGATTTGAAATTGCTACTGAGAAGATTCAGTGCATCTGCCCATGGACCTACCGTGGGCTCTGGATTGGTGAGCAGACTATCATGCCACAACAGCTCACCATCAAGACAACCCAAGAAGCCTGAGGGACCTTCATCAGCTATGTGGGAGCATAAACTGGGTTTGTTCACTGCTAGGGATCATGACTGAGGACCTTGCACCCCTTTTGAACCTCCTGAGGGGCCCTGATGACCTCAGCTCCCCAGGAACCATCACACTAGAGGCCCATGAAGTGATCCAGAAGGTATCAGAAGCATTGTCCATGAGACAAGCCCACCATGCTGATCCTACCCTGCCTTTCCAATTTGTCATCCTGGGTAAGTCACCCGAGTTCCATGGGCTCATTTTCCAGTGGGACCCCACTCAGGGAGATCAGCTCCTAATCACAGAGTGGGTGTTTCAATCACACAAACCAAATAAGACATCACAACACCTCAGGAGCTTAGGGCCCAGCTTATCAGAAAGGCCAGAGCTCACCTCAGGACCCTAGTGGGGTGTGAATTCACAGGCATTAAACAGTCTAGAACCTTTGTTCCAAACCAGTGAGCACCTCCAGTTCACTCTGGACAGCTACCCAGACCAAATCTCCATCCACCTACCAAAACATAAACTGTTTAATGCTTGCTTTAATTTGGTCCCAAATTCATTAAAAAGTAGAACTCCTCTAAAGGCATAGACTGTGTTTACTGATGGTTCAGGGGGATCCCACAAGTCAGTTATGACGTGGAGGAATCCTGACACTTAAGAGTGGGAGTCTGATGTTCAGATTGCTCGAGGATCCCCACAAACTGCAGAATTAGCAGCCGTTGTCAGAGCCTTTGAGAAATTCAAACAACCCTTAAATTTAGTTACTGACTCGGCCTATGTTGCTGGAATAGCTGAGAGAGCAGAACATTCCTTGCTAAAGGAAGTGCCAAATCCAGATTTGTAAGGCTTGCTCTCAAATTTAATGTACCTCCTCTCCCACTGAGAGCAACCATATCACATTATGCACGTGAGGTCACACACTGACCTCCCAGGACCAGTCACAGAAGGCAACTGGAGGGCAGATATTTAGCCATGGCAGTGCAGACATTTTCAATCAGGCTAAATTGAGCCATCAGCTTTTTCATCAAAATGTGCCAGCCCTTGTCAGAATGTTTAAAATCACAAGGGAACAGGCAAGAGCAATTGTGGGCTCCTGCCCCAATTGCCAGGAGTTTGCTTTGCCCTCTCTGAGGGCCAGGGTTAACCCCTGAGGCCTTGAAAGTTTACAGCTTTGGCAAATAGATGTCACACATTATGCACCTTTTGGGAGACAAAAATAAATTCATTCACAAATACAACACCTGACTAACGTGGTAAATATTGAATATGTAGGCTTCCCCATGGGGGCTAGAGGAAAATGGCATAACAAGAACTCTGAGCTGCTTTTGGCCCTTAATGCCTTCATTCCATAGATACATTCTCTGGGGCAGTATTTGCATCAGCCCATGCAGGAGAAAACCCAAGAGATGTCATCCAACATTTTCTCCTAGCATTCTCCACCCTAGGCATTCTCCAAACAGATAATGGTCCTGCTTACACCTCCAAAAATTTCAAACAGCTCCCAGATCAATGGGGAGTGAAATGCACCAATGGCATTCCCCACTCACCAACAGGGCAATCTGTTGTAGAGAGGGCTCACTGTACACTCAAGAGAGTCCTTGATCAGCAGCACGGGGGAGTTGAAACACTGCTGAATGTACAAAGATTATGTAAGGCTCTTTATGTCATCAGTTTTCTTAATAATTCATTCATGGAGCCAAACCCCCCACTGTCAGGCACTTCTCCAACACTAGCAGAGCTCAGCTCACAGAGAAACCCCCTGTGCTGATCAAAGACCCCAAATTCAAACAAATATTGGGCCCATTTCCATGAATTACTTAGGGCAGAGGTTATGCTTGTGTATCTACAGGATCTGGCCTGAGGTGGATTCCAGGCAGGAATGTCAAGCTGTACATCAAACTGCCAAATGCAGCACCCCGAGACACTCCCCCTGAACCTCAGAGACAGCAAAGAGATCAAGCTTGGGTGGTGTGGAGGAGAGAAGAAAAAAGAGTGTAAACACAGATGTTTGTCACAGAAGATGACTCTGCACTGCTCCAGAAGATCATAAGACTCTGTGTTGAGTTTCATTTGCTCATTGTTTTGCACTTACCCCTCTTTGGTTGGTTTTACTGCTACCCCTCTTTAGTTTGTTGCATTGTTACCCCTTCTTGTTTTCCGTCCCGTTTTCTACTCAGTAAAAACTGAGGGGATCAGATGGGAAGATATGAGGGGCTGGTAAAGCTATATAGGTCTAAAAACCCATTTTTTCAAACTCACAGATCAACTCATCACCCCCAAGTATCCTGCCATGTCTCCAGTGGCAGGGAATCCCCAACTGCTCCAGACAGGATTTTGGATTCTCCTCACCTTTCCATCAGCTGGTGCATGGATTGTCCCTCAGCCCAGCCAGAACATCTGGGTCACACTGGCCAAGACTTTACAGCAGGACAATCTCTGCCTGTCCATGGGCAGTGTGGACAACCCTCTGTCAATGTGCCGGGTAGGGTTCCTTAGCAGCAAATGAATACCCACACACAGGTAAGAAACCCAGTCTGGTAGATGCTTGGGACAGATGGACAAAGACCCTGCCTCGAGCACTAGAGGAACCCCAGGAATTGGAGCTCTTGGGGTCCTCCAAAGCTCATTACTGCATCCAACTTCAATATCAACCTCCCAACCAACACTTGACCCACCTTGAGCTTGTTAAGTCTACCCACAGGAAAGATGTAACCCCATTTAACAAAAATTACACCCCTCCAAATGGGTGCAATTACACCAGTCCTACAGCTTCTTCATCCTCACTCCATCCCAAAGTGCTGCCCCGGGCAGTGTTCCTAATCTGTGGAGATTGAGTATGGGCCAGGATCCCCTCAGGCCTTCAAGGGGGTCCCTGCAGCCTTAGCCAGCTTACTTTACATAACTTTACTTCAAACATAACTTTACTTCAAAACTGGAAACAAAAAGGGGAATTGGCACGCCAAAAGAGATGATATACTGAATTTGATGAAAATTGCAACAGACAAGTTTACAACTGGAACAAAGAACACAGTCGTGGTCTCATGCTGCTTCAGCTTTGGGTGGTCACTCAGGGGGTTTTCAGCAGGGGACAGAGCTGCCCTGAGGCTTGGCACTGCCCTGGGAGAGCTGATCCCAGCCTGTGAATGTGATCAGCAGAGCAGGCTGGGCACTGCCCTGGAGAGCCCATCCCAGCCTGTGGATGTGATCAGGGCAGCAGGCTGGGCACTGCCCTGAAGAGCTGAACCCAGCCTGGGATCTGATCAGGGGAGCAGGCTGGGCACTGCCCTGGAGAGCCCATCCCAGTGTGTGGATATGATCAGGGCAGCAGGCTGGGCACTGCCCTGGAGAGCCCATCCCAGCCTGTGAATGTGATCAGCAGAGCAGGCTGGGCACCGCCCTGCCAGGATTTGGGAATTCTGGGCTGTGCCAAGAGGGTTTGGGGCCCTGCAGAGGGGTCAGACCCCCCAGGCCTTGCTCTGGGGGTGTTTTCTGGCTGTCCTGGACAGATGAGGCAGGGCAGGGCAGCTGTGAGCAGCCATTCCTGGGAATACTGAGTGGAAATTCAATGTGGATTCTGCACTCCTTGGTCCCTCCAGGGCACAGCAGCCCCTGCTGGGTGAGGGCATGCAGAGGATCTCCTGCAGCACGCCTGGGGCGCCTTTGCCATATTCCCAGTCCAGCCATGAGGGACCCAGGCAGTGTCACTGGTGCTGTGACAGAGCCACCAGTGACACCACCCAGGCCTGGCACTCTCCCTTTGTGAAGCATCTCCCACAAGTGTGGTGAGAGAGTGGCACAAACTGGAGTTGGCTCTTCATCCTTCACTGGGGGAGGAGGGGAAGGGGTGTCCCACAGGCTCTGCTGGGGGAGTCTCACTGGGTCTCAGTGTTCCCAGTGTCACCCAGCAGCTCAACACCAGCCAGGGGAAACCACCCTCAAGGGAGAGAGGAGGAGGAGTGTGGGCAGAGGAGCAGCAGCAGGGTGAAGTCACGAGGAGATGGTTTCCAGCTCTCAGATGTCCAGGGGTCACTTAAAGCTCTGGCAGGAGGAGTGCCCGGGAGGTGGCACTCGGTCACAGCAACAGGAACCTGCAGAGGCACCTGCCTGGTGGGGAGGGCTCTGCTCCTCCCCATAGGGTGCTGGCAGCCCACCACCCTACAGCTCCCTGGAGCTGAGCTGGGCTAAGCTTGGGCTGGGAAGGAGCAGATAACCCTTCCTGCTAACTCTGGCAACAGAAGCCACTGCAGGCCTCGGGCGAGAAGAGGGGGTGCAGGGGTGTTGGCAGCGTGGTGGTTACTGGGGCACAGCTCTGCTGGGTGCCCTGGGCAGGCTCAGGGGGCACAGCTCTGCTGGGTGCTGCTGCCCTGGGCAGGCTCAGGGGGCCTGGCCTCCCCCCAGAGGGATCTGCAGCAGCGTGGGGGACTGCTCCATGATGCGCACCAGCAGCTGGTCAATGTAGTTCTCCAGCTCCTGGATGTGCTCCTCCTTCTTGCTCAGCTCGCCCTCCTTCTGCAGCAGCAGCTGGATCAGCTCGTCGTGGGTCAGGTGGTAATACTTGGCTGACTGGTCCAGCTGGCCAGGGTCCTGCTGGGAAGCAAGAGGGACATTCAGGGACTGGCATTAAAATCTCTGCTCCTGGTAATGTTTGCAGGATGCAGAGACAGCCAAAGCACTCCTACTTTCCATGTCTGTCTTTCCAAAGTGGAGAGGCAGGAGCAGTACAGGGGACCCACAGAGACCTTGTGTGCTGCTCATAAAGCACCAGCTGAACACCCTGCAGCACCCACAGGGCTTCTGAGACCCTCAATCAGGTGAACCCAGCAGCATTTTCTATGTGACACTGGGGAGGCAAATGGAGTGGGAGTGGACAAAGGGATGGAAGGGTCACCCTCACAACACCCTCTGTGTCCTCAGAGGTGCCACAGGTGCTTTGCTGGCCCCAGCACAGCAGTGTTTGGAGTATATCCAGGTCAGCAAAGCTCCAGGAAGGACCTTCCACCTTCTATTCCTTGTGGAGACCAGGTTGGACATTCAGGCTTGAAGCAGTCTGGGACAGTGGAACATGTCTCTGCCCATGGCAAGGGTGGCACTGGATGGGATTTAAGGTCCCTCCCAACCCATTCCATGTTTCTACAAGCAGGGATTCACTCACACACTGCACAACACCACCCCCAAAGCAAAGCAGGTGATGGGAGAACAAGGAGGCGAGGAGGTGCAGAGCCAGGGGAGAAGGGAGGCAGAGCAGCCCAAGGGGCTGGACCCTCAACCCCCTCATGGCAGGCCCTGGAGCAGCACACCTGGAGCAGGGGTGGCACAGCCTCCTACCTTTACCTTGGGGTCAGCTTTGTCCTGCTGGGAGGCCGGGGCCAGGGGCTGGATGCTGCTCGTGGTCACTGTCTTCAGCCTCTCCAGGCCATTGCTCAGTGCTGAGCCCAGGCTGGCCCTGTGCTGCTGCTTCCTCTCGCTGGAGCCCTCCTGCACAGCACTCAGGGGCTTCACGGGGTGGGGGCTGTGGGCAACAAGGGTGGGACAGTCAGCACCCCCAGGGTTCCTGTCCCTGGGACTGTACAGGGATGGCACCACCCAGGAGACTGAGGAACTGCTGAACCCTGGTGTCTGTGCCACCCAGAGCTCTCCTGCTCTGAGGAGGGCCCTCTCCTGCCCTCTCAGCAGGGCAGGGCAGAGCCCCTGGAGCTGCTCCCACCCACACACAGGAGACAAGGAGCCCCAGCACACGTGTTAGGCTGAGATCCTGGAGCCCACACCTGCACTGCACATCCTCCCTGGGAATGCTGTGGGTCACAACTCCCAGCTGCCAGGGGCTCAAACGCAGCTCCAGTGTGATCAGAGCCTGCTGCACCCACTGCCCAGAGCAGCTTTTTGCTGCCCAGGGACCCCTAGACTACTCTGGGGTCACCACTGATGCTCCAGCCCAAGAGTTGAATGTCACCTGCCTGAAAGCCACCACAGAATTTGTCCCCCTCCACAAGGCCAAAGGGAGGGTGAGGAGCCAGTTATGGGGGAATTTGATTTTCATTTATTTTTGCCCCGCTTTTCGCCCAAAAGGTTCTTTCTGGGCTTGAACAAAGTCCAGTTTCTTCTCAGTGTGATGGAAAGAGAAGTGACCTGATGCTCCCTCCCTGCAAGGAGCAGGCACAGCTGTGCACCATCCTTGGGATGGAAACATCCAAATATCTGTCCATCAGGATGGAAACATCCAAACATCCATCCACTGGGATGGAAACATCCAAAAATCTATCCATGGGGATGGAAACATCTAAATATTCATCCATGGGGATGGCAACATCCAGATATCCATCCATTGGGATAGAAACATCCAAATATCTGTCCATCAGGATGGAAACATCCAAACATCCATCCATTGGGATGGAAAGATCCAAACCTCCATCCACTGGGATGGAAACATCCAAACATCCATCCATTGGGATGGAAAGATCCAAATATCAATCCTCAGGATGGAAACATCCAAACATCCATCCACTGGGAGGGAAATATCCAAACATCCATCCTTGAGATGGAAAGATCCAAATATCCATCCATTGGGATGGGAATATGCAAACATCCATCCTCAGGATGGGAATATGCAAACATCCATCCTCAGGATGGAAACATCCAAAAGTCCATCCACTGGGATGGAAACACCCAAACATCCATCTGTGGGATGGAAAGATCTAAACATCCATCCATGGGGATGGAAACATCCAAACTTCCATCCATGGGGATGGAAACACCCAAACTTCCATCCATTGGGATGGAAACACCCAAACTTCCATCCATGGGGATGGAAACACCCAAACTTCCATCCATGGGGATGGAAACACCCAAACATCCATCCGTTGGGATGGAAACATCCAAAAGTCCATCCACTGGGATGGAAACACCCAAACATCCATCTGTGGGATGGAAAGATCCAAACATCCATCCATTGGGATGGAAACACCCAAACTTCCATCCACTGGGATGGAAAGATGAAACCTCCACCTGGAGCTCTGCAAAGCCTCTCACAGGTGACAGCCCCACCAGCTGTGTGTCCCAGCGGTGCCTCGGCCATGGTGATGGGATCAGGACATACCAAGGATGTGGAAATCCTCTTCAACCACCACAATGCCTCCTGCTGTCCCTGTGCTGGGAGGGGACAGCACTGCAGCCACCAACCTGCTCCAATAAGCCAAAGGACCAGCTCCTCCCAAGGGACAGCACAGGGCAGCTCTGATCTCTTCCCTCTGGTGACCAGGGACAGCACCAGGGAATGCTGGAGCTGGGCCAGGGCAGGTCAGGCTGGAGCTCAGGAAAGGTTCTTCCCCAGAGGGTGCTGGCACTGCCCAGGCTGCCCAGGGAATGGGCACAGCCCCGAGGCTGCCAGAGCTCCAGGAACATTGGGACAGCACTCCAGGGATGCCCAGGTGGGATTTTGGGGTGTATGAGCAGGGCCAGGGGTGGATGGATGACTCTGGTGGGTCTCTCCCAGCTCAGCACACTCTGTAAGTCTCTGATCCCCTGGCAGAGCTGTCCAGGCACAAGGACAGAGCCCAGCACTCCTGGGCAGCTGGAAAGGATGGAGAGGGATCCCACATCCCTGAGGGGGAGCCACTGACAGTGCCAGGGGCTGCAGGAGCTGCTGTTCTGCACACGAGGCTCAGCACTGCCCACTGGCACTAAACCCTGACCAGGAGCTACAACCACCAGGACACTCCAGGACAGGGGTGAGGAGACGACTGGGGGAGCCACCAGGGCTGCTCATCCAGCCAGGCCTGAGCCCCAAATGTCACTGTCACCTTGTGCATGCCCACAGCCAGCACAGAGGCTACAACCACAGTGTGGCTGGGAACCTCCCTGGGACCAAGCTGCCCTGGGAAGCCAGTGGAGATGCTTGGATGTGTTTGGAACAGGGAGATATTCCCACCCAGCGTGGTGACAGGCAGCTGCCAGCCCCATGGCCAGTGGGAACAGTCACTGCTGCAGGGCTGGAAAAGGGGCTTTTGAAAAGAATTCTTTATCCTGTTGCTCCCCACTGAGGGTGGTGCATGCAGGGCTCTGCCTGCTCCATGTGTCTCTGGGAGGACCCAAGAGCTGGAGACATTCCTTGAGCTGGGTTTGTCCTGGGATGGTGGAACCAGGTCCTCCAGGGGAGCTTCACACCTCACATCAGATCTGAAGGTCTGGTGGACCTGCCAAGAAGCTGGACCAGTTTCCTCTTCTGGTCCATGAACATCAACTGGAGCGTGGAATCAGCTGCTCACCAGCTCCTAATCCAGAACTGCATCCCAAGTGGATCTGAGTTATGATGGAGCTTAAGGCCAAGGTGGAACATCTCAGGGTGACACTGGCCCAGCCCCGTCCCCCTCTCTGAGCCAGCCTTGCCCTGTCCCAGCTTTCACTGGTGCTCCCAAGGTCACTGCAGAGCACAGGGAAAAACTGGGTGTATTTCCCTCAGCAGCTCCCAAAGGGAGCCTTTAAATGCTCATCAAAATGCTCCTCACTCACAGAGAGGGAATCCAAGGGAATCCCTCTCCCATGGAGGAGAACCCCTCTCCCAGCTGTGTGCCTGGAGTACTACTCAGCACCCAAGGGCCAGCTCTCCATGGAGCAAGGGTCCAGAGGAGGAGGGGGAATGGCTGGGCTTGGGATCAGCTCTCCAGGTCTGCCCTGGGTGGGCCAAGCCACACTCCCAGCTCCAGGGGCTCCACGAGGATCACCAAGATGGAGTGACCTAACCTGACACCTCATTTTCAGAACACAGCATCCTCGGCACTCTCGACACAAGGGAGGGACAGCCTGTGCCACCACCTTGGTACCTGTGACACCACCAGTCCTGTCACCTGCATGGGCCACAGGATGCTGGGCCAGCCCCATATCAAAGGGAGCAGGAGCTGCACAACTGCTGGATTCCAATGGAGGAGCAGGAGCTGCACAGCTGCTGAATCCCAAGGAAAGGCAGGAGCTGCACAGCTGCCAGGCTCCTCCAGGCAGTGGGGCTCCCCGGCTGTCCTTGGGGTCCCTCCTGTCCCCGGGATGTGACATGTCCCCAGCAGTGCAGGCACCATCCTGCCCTGTCCCCAGGAGCAGCAAAGCCTCCACACACCTGGGAGCTGCAGCTGATGCTGCCCTGCCCCAGCAGCCACCCAAGATGACCAAAGAGGGCCATGGGACCCCACTGCCCATTTCCAGCTCTCTTGAGGAGGCACTGAAGCCCCTCACCCCAAACTCTCACCATCCCACACCAGGTACCCTCTCCCCTTCACCCTTTAGTTCCAGCCAGGGCTTACTGCCCATTCCAAATCTGAAGTTATTTCCTTTTCCCTTCCACTTTTTTCCTACCACCTTTTCCTCATCTATGTGCCTTTGGTGATTCCAACAGGAAATGATCCTGGGAAGGGAAGCATGGCCATGGAGATTGGGAAAAGATTCCTTCCAGCCTTCCTCCCTCACCTGGCTCAGTTCTCACATCTCCCCAGTGCATTAAAGCAGTTCAGAGCCTCAGAGCCTTCCCAGAGGCCTCAGGAGCTCTTCAGAGCTTCCTCAGTCACAGCAAGGACCCAAACTGTGCCGGAGGAACCCGAGCAGGGACGTTCAGGAGCTCCTGGCCACGCGTCACGACAGAAGCCAGCCCTGATATCCAGGATATGCAGCTCTTGGATCCCAGCCCGTTCCATCCCAGGAGCCAGCCAGGCCTGGGTGGATGCACAGGGATGGCCAGAAGCAGGTACCACCAACACAGAGACCCCTGTGCTTCCCTCACTGCCTCAGTGATCCCTTTGGGACCACAGGACACTTCTCTTTCCATGAAACATAACAAAATCCACGTTTCTGGGCAGCAGCCCTGCAAATTTTGAAGAAGGCTATCTGCTGGTGGATGAATAATCCAATTAAAAATGATTGGAGGGTCTGGCTTAAATAAGAAGAAAAAAATATCATCTGACAGACCCAGCCAGATGCTGTCTTGGCTCCCGAGATCACTTTGCACCTCATGCTCAACCCTGGTGGAAGGACTGGAGCTCAGTGAGTTCTGCTGGCCCCATCCTCCCCCTCTTCCTCTCCCCAGGACCACAATCAGTCTTGTTCAGGTGGGATTTTACCATTTTGGTGCCCCCAGGAAGCTCCATTTACCTCACGATCAGTGAGGCTGATCAATAAACCCCTGCTGGAGCTCAGTAAATCCCCTGGGCAGGCAGAGCCCAGGCAGACCAGGGGAAGGAGAACCAGGAAATTGAGATGAACTGAAGGACACAGAGCAAGACTCCATGCCCTGAACTCACCAGCTTTGCTTTGTGGCATTTGTACAGATCCAGGATTGACCTGGGAGGAGGAACAGCCCCTTCTTTCCACCCTTCCCATTCCCATCAGCCTCAAGGCTAAATCCCAGGTGCTTCATCACCAATGAGCATCTCTGCAGGAGGGAGGGCAGAGGGGCATTTCGCCCTGGTGGAAAAACTCTTTTTTTGGCTATGGACAGAAGGTTTTCAGTACCCAATGGGTACTGGAGAGGAAAGCAGCCAAAGCTGGATGGATGGCAAGGGCAGGGGCAGCAGCTGTGCACATGCCATGAGGGAGCTCAGGAGAGCACAAACAGCCACAAGCTCTCCTGGCAGGCACGGGAAAGGCATTTCTTCTGCAAGCACGGGGTGGGGGATGATGGAACCAAAATCAGCACTGGGTGCAATGTGGGTGCAGCTCTGGATTTCCAGCTGGGGTGCATGGAACCCTTTGCCCCGGCCACACCAGACACCAGTGGCCACTTCCCTCAGCATCCCAGAGAGCCAAGGCTCCCAGCAGCTCGGGCTGGGCTCTCTGGGACCAGGGGAAGGTGAGGGAACAGGAGCTGCAGCAGATGTGGAGCAGCCTCCTCGGAGCCAGCCCTGCCAGCAGCAGAGGGGGCCAGCAGCAGGAGGGGCCAAGGGCTCACCTCTCCCACACACACACACGCCCTTCGCCTTCCCCGCAGTGCTCACCTGGTCGTCTGCTGGCCAAGGGGCTTCTCAGCCGGCCGTGTCTCCCAGGGCAGAACCAGGAGCGCCGAAGCTTCCCCGGGCTGCGGGCACGGGCAGGGCCGGGCGGCGGCGCGGCGGGCGGGGACCCCCGCGGGGGCCCGGGGGCGGCCACACGGCTCGGGGTTAGTGGCAGCCGCGGGGAAAGGGGTGGAGAAGGCCAGGGGCGGGCTGACATGCAGAGGGGTAGCGTTAGTGGGCTGCAAGCCGTGCCCGGGGTGCTCCTCCTGCGGGCTGCGGAAGCTGAAGTCGCCCTGCTCAAGCTTTTCGGGCAGCACAGCCTGGACAGGGGCTGGGGGCCTCTCCACGAAGGGGTTGCTCGGGGAATTGGGGCTCAGCGCCAGGGTGAAGGGGTTTCTCGGGGCTGAAGCTCCCTGTGTGTGCCTCTCTATCTTATCTGGCTTCCAGAAATCGGCTTTCTTGAAGTCTATCCTGCTCTCTGCCCAGCGCCCCTGGGGCTCCTCGCTGGCGGGGGTCCTGCCCTGCTCTGCCTCCCGGGGAGGGGCACGGGGCCTGGGCTGCTCTCCTGCTCGCCCCTCGCCATCCTGGCACGCCAGCTCCAGCTGGCATGGCCTCTGCCTGTGTTCTAACCTTTGGGGCGACGGGTGTGGATGCCCGGCTGCCTCCTGCTCTCCCAGAGCTGTCCAGCTGGTGGGCTGGCCCAGGTCTAGCTTGGAAGGTGGGTTTAGTCCTGAAATACTGAGCTCCTCAGGGAACAGCTCCTGCTTGGAGGCCATTTCCCACTTGGCACTGACTGTGGACCCCTGAGGGGATAAACGGGGCTGGCTCCAGCTCTCCTCAGCACCCGACCGGTCCAGTCCATCCACGGAGAAGTTGGACATGCAAGTCTCAAACTGTTCGGCCACATCTGTCTCGTTCATCTCTGATGGATGCTCGCCCACAGAGGTGTCGGCTCCTGTCCCCAAGCCAGCTGCTGGGTCCATAGCAGCAGCTCTGGCACCCTCAGACGCTGCGAACTCTCTCCCGGCTTCAGCGGCGGCCGCTCCGGGTGCGGGCAGGCTGGGAGGCGCCGGCACGGAGGGCTCGCTGCTCGCACGGCTCCTCGGCAATCCCATCTCTGCTCCTGGGCCCTTTGACTCTTCCCACGGCTCCTGCTTGCCTCGCTGGGTGCCACCAGGCTCCTCGTCCTCGCCGTCCCCCACGGGGCCCGCGGCCGCGAACCGCCGGGGTGGTTTGGGGGGCGGCCCGGGCGGCAGCTCCGGGCAGCCCTGGGGCCCTGCCCACGGCGCCAGCACCACGCGCCTCTCGCGGATGTCGGAGCTGAAGTGCAGCAGGCCCTCGCTGGCCTCCAGCCGCATGCTGGCCTGTAGCCGGAACACCGAGCTGCGGATGTCCAAGGCGCCCTCCCCGGGCTCCGCGCCCGCCTCGGGGAACCTCCGCCCTGCCGCGTCCCCCGGCACCCGCGGGGGCACGGCCGCCACCACGGTGCTGCCCGGCGGGGCCTCGGGGACCGGCTCGGGGGGGAAGGAGCTCATGGGTAGCACACAGGTGGCGGTGGTGGCACGGGACGAGCTCTGGGCCTCAAAGGTGCCCTCGCCCAGGAAGGGCGGGCGCGGGCCGAAGGGGCCCTGAGGAGCCGGGTGCTCCCCGGCGCTCTCTGAGGGCTCGGCGGCGCTCTCCGTGGCTATGGTCATCCAGCCGTTCGTCCCCGTGCTGCAGGACTCCTCCTCACCGCTATCCCCCTCCTCCCTAGCGCTATTTTCAGTGCTCAGTGCTGCTGACCCTTCTTTGTCCCCGGGGTTGCCCGAGGCAAAGGCGGCTGTCCAGACCATGGGCGTGCTGCTTTTCCTCCTCCTGGCCATGGAGCCCGCGGACACGGGGCTCAGCACGTCCTCGATCACCGTGGCCTCCTGGGTGGTGCTCACCAGATTGGCCCCCACGTCTAAGGCGGAGAAATTTGTCCAGGAGCGGAGAGCCGCAGGGATTTCAGCCGCCTTTTCGAACACTTGGGAGCCCTTCTGGCAGGGCGGCCCCGCTGAGCTCTCCGTTGGGCTGGCTCTGGGGTCATCGATGAAAGCCATGCCCTCTGCTGCCACCGAGGCAAAAAAGTTCTCCTTGTTCCGCTCTGGTTTGAGCCTGCTGGTGGCAAAGGCATCGAAGGTATCGTCCCACTCCGAGGGGACGGCGGGCTCGGTGTCGGTGTCGGCAGGAGGGAGCTCTCCCGGTGCTGGGGGACTGGTTTCAGGCACGGGGACACCAACGCTCTGGGCTGGAGACTCCCTCTGGGGCTCTGTGCGCCTTGGGGAGCCAGAGGGACTGCAATCCTCAGAGGAATAAAAGCTCCCAGCGACCTCGGGTGCAGCACGCGGCCCAGGCGGAAAACTAGAGAGAAAGTGAGTAGGTGAAGGAGAATTTAGTACCTGGTCAGCGAGGAGCTCCTCAAAGAAGGGATTGCTCTGCAGGGAGTTGAGGAATGGGTTGGTGGGGGCCAAGCATCCGGCCTGTCTGTCTCCAGGAGCAGGAGGGAGGTTAGAGCTCTGCATGCTAGCAGCAAGGGCAGCGGGGCACAGGGCAGGGGAGCGGGGAGCACAATGAGAAGGAGCATCTGAGCTGGTTTCTACCTGAGGAGACACTTCCAGGCTGTGGAGGGAAGACAGAACAGTCCTCCTGGTTAATGCTGTGACAGGGCTGGAAGCACACACCACACACACCACAGACGCTCCAAGCAGCGCAATGACCGATCCATGCCTGGCTCTTGTTAGGCACAGCAATGATTATGGAGTCACGGCGTGGAAGGGGCATGCACGACACCCAGCGAGGGGCAGCCCTGCTCCCAGGACACTCCTCCACATTCCCCTTCTGCCCAGGAGCCAGAGAGGGTTCCCCACTTTCTCCTGCAGCCCAAGGTGAGTTTGTCCTGGTGCTGGTGGCACCCGGGGCAGGTGCAGCACCAGGAGCAGCCCGGGCTCTTGGATCAGGGTTACCTGAACCAGTGCAGGCACACAGAGGAGCCTTTCCCAGTTCACCCCACTGCCTCCTTACTGGTTTGCCAACATGACCAGCATGGGAGCACACACGGAGCTCACGCCTGCATGGGAGGGAGGGACAGGGCAGAGGGACCAGAGCCCAGCAGGAAGGAGCACCTGGCCAGGACAGGGCCCTGTCCCCACTCTGGACACTGTCCCACCTCCCATATGCCCCTTGTCACATCCCTTTGCCTGAGATCCCGAGATGCCTGAAACCCCAGGGGGATCCCAAGGTGGAAGGGGTTCAGCACACCTGGAATTCAGAGTCTCACCCCAGGTGAGGCTGACAGCGCCCTGCTGCCTGCTCAAGCAGGACTGAGGGACCTTTCTGTGGGATTTCATTGATCTTCCTTTGGGAACAACTGCAGCAATGTGGAGTCACCACAACTGCAGCAATGTGGAGTCACCACCAAGGAGGCTCAGCAGACTCAGAGGTTTTCACATCACAAAGCAGGGTGTGGCGTGGACACCCCACATCCATCTGGTGCTCTGACTGCCATGCTCCCTCCTCTGGGCCCATCCCCTTGCCTCACCCTTGGGAGGAGCAATCCCATCCCCAGGACAGGGCACCTGGCCCTGCTCCATAACAGATCCCATGGGATTGATGCCTCCTGCACCAGAGAGCTCCAGAGAGGTCCCCTCTTGGCTGGGGAGAGATATGGGTGTGGATCAGCCAGCTCTGGGCACACCAAGGTTTAAGAGAAAGGAATAACTGAATTACTTTGCCAAGGTGCCCCAGGGCATGTCCATCCCTGGGGCTCCACCCTGAGATCTCCCTGCCCCGCTGCTGTGAGGGATTGCAGGTGGCACTGCAGGATCACAAAGTTGCTTGGACAACTATTTCCATGTTATTGTACATCCACCAAACTCCTCAGACACATTTTAAAGCACAAAATGCCACCTTGAGGCAAGAGCTGATGCTGGTGATGTGCAGCTGGTCGGTCCCAAAGCAGGGAGGGCATTGGGCTGGCAGCACCTGGCCCAGGAGTGATGCCCCCACCATGGGCACCTCCTGCTCCCACTCTTGACAGCTGCACAGCCCCTTCCCACATCCTGCTCTCAGCAGCTCCTTGGAAAGGTGCCCATTGAAGCCATCCATGCCACCAAAGTCCCCCGTGCCAGTCTGGGGGCAGGAACACTCCTGGCTCTGCTCCAGCACACGTGGGACTCCACTGAAGGGACCTGGTAACCCAAGGCCAAAGAAAAGCCTGGAGCCCTTCATCCTGACTGAGATCTGCAGCTCCTCTGGGGCACAGACAGCTCGTGGGTGCCCTCTCCTGCTGCCACACAGCAGCCATGGTGGCAGTGCCCAGCCTGGTCCCCAGGCAGCCCTGCCCTGCTCCGTGGGCTCTTCTGCTTGGCCCAGGCAGGAGCAGCCAGGAACAACCCCACAGCTGCAGCCCAGTTCCTCCCAGAGGTTTTGAGCTCTGGGTGAGCACACAAAGCCTCCAGAAGTTTTGAGAGAAGCTGATGGACCCTGAGGCACAGAGCACCCCAGACTGGCAGCCACTCTCTGCATGGGGAGAAACCTCTCCTGGCATTGCCAGCCTGGAGATCAGCAGAGGGTTGGACATTTTTCCCCAATCTGGCATTGCCAGCCTGGAGATCAGCAGAGGGTTGGACATTTTTCCCCAATCCCCCTCGAATCTGAGCTCCCCAGAAGAGGGGAGCAGCTGCTCAGCACCTGACCACTCAGTTGGATGAGTTCACAACATCCACAAATAGATTTTAACAGGGCAAATTTTCCTTCCCAGCTGGAAAGGGAAGGTGACAAGGGAAGGTGACAAGGGAAGGTGACAATGTCCAACCACCAGGATGCCAGGGTGGCTGCAAGGGGCACACAGCCCTGCCCCACCTCTGCCTGTCCTGCTGGCACTGCTTCCATGTTTTGCTCCAGACTGAGATCCATCCTTTGTGCTGAGTAAGAGCAGCCAGGGCCTGATCCAGCTCTGCTGGGCTCCAGCTCTAAAAGGCTGCAGAGCATTAATCAGCTGCACTGATTAACGAGCACTGGCTGCTAATGACCGTGCCAGCTGCCAGGAGCTGAGTGGGTGAAGTTCCCTCCTCAGGGGGCGCTGATGCCAGAGCAGCAATTGCAGGCACCTGGACTGCACCAATCCCCACCTGCACAGGTGCAGGAACAGCTTCAAGGCCTCCTCAAACCCCTGAGATGATCCTGTCTTCATTCCCCAGGTCACCATGGAATGGTCTGGGTGGGGAGGGGCCTTAAGGATCATCCCATTCCATCCTGCCATGGCAGGGACACCTCCCACTGTCCCAGGTGCTCCCAGCCCCAGTGTCCAACCTGGCCCTGGGCACTGCCAGGGATCCAGGGGCAGCCACAGCAAATCTGGGAGTTCCAGCCCAGCCCCTGCCCACCCTCCCAGCCAGCAATTCCTTGCCAAGATCCCAGCCCAATCTCCCCTTTCCCAGTGGGAGCCATTCCCTGGCTCCTGTCCCTGCAGGCCTTGTAAAGTCCTGATGGGGCTCATGGGGTGCTGGACCTGCTGATATTGGCTAAATCTGTAAAGACAGAACTTGAATCCATTTGTTGGATTCTCATTTTCCCCTGCAGCTCCACTGTGGAAATTTCCTTTCTGCTCCTCAACCCCATTCCTGCTGGGACCCACTGGGGTTTGTTCAGGGGCTCTTGGCTGCGAGTTCCAGGCAGAAGAATCATGGAATGTTTAGGTTGGAAAAGCCCTCTAAGACCATCAAGTCCAAGCATCCTCAGCGCTGCCAAGGCCACCACTGACCCCTGTCCCCAAATGTCACATCCACAGGGCTTTTAAAGCCCTCCAGGGATGGGAACTCCACCCCTGCCTTGGGAAGCTGTGCCAGGGCTGGACAAACCTTTACAGGAAGAAATTTTCCCAATATCCAGCCTGACCCTGCCCTGGCACAGCCTGAGGCCGTTTGAGAATCTGTGACTTTCCACTGGGATTTCAAATTGCACCATCACCGTTCGACCCCATTCCTTGGGATGGACATCCCTGTTCCTCCTCATTCCTTGGGATGAACATCCCTGCCTGATCCTCCATTCCTTGGGATGGACATCCCTGTTCCTCCCTATTCCTTGGGATGGACATCCCTGTTCCTCCCCATTCCTTGGGATGGACATCCCTGTTCCTCCCTATTCCTTGGGATGGACATCCCTGTTCCTCCCCATTCCTTGGGATGGACATCCCTGCCTGACCCTCCATTCCTTGGGATGGACATCCCTGTTCCTCCCCATTCCTTGGGATGGACATCCCTGTTCCACCCTATTCCTTGGGATGAACATCCCTGTCCGCTCCCATTCCTTGCCCTAAGCCCAAAATCCCCTTTTCCCACCCCCCTGAGGGAGGATGCTGGAAGTGCTGGGTGAGAGCTGGAGTGGAGCACGGCAGATTCCTCTAGAGGGAAACCTACACTTGTCTGATGGCAGCAGCTCTGTGAAACGCTGACTCACCCTCCTCCTCCTCCTCCTCCTCCTCCCGCCGCTCCTCCTTCCCCTCCCATTCCCAGCACACGGCTCCGCCAGCCAAAATAAATCTCGGGTACCTCCCTGCTCTCATTTATTTGTTTGGCAGCACTTCACAGATGCCTTTGAGCCTCGCAGCAATAATAAAAAAAAAAAAAGGAAATAAAATATTGCTGAGCAACCCCCTGATGGAAAAAGTCTATTGGAAACGGCTTGTTCAGTGCAGGGAAATTTCTCCCTCCGGATCCCAGGCTGCTCTCAGGCTGGGCAGGGCTCTGCACCAGCAGCAGAAAGAAGCACATGGGAAGGGCAGGGAGGGACCCAGCCCTGCTGTGCTGAGGGCAGAGCTGTGCTGCAGCCCCAGGGAATCCCTCCAGGAGGGCTGGACCCGCGGGTGCCACTCCTGAGCTGCTTTTGGCCCCATTTTTCCGCAGACAGGGCTCCCCTGGGTGGAAAAGCACAGCATGGAGGGGCTGGAGCATCCTGCAGCAGCTCCAGACCTGGCAGGGATCAGGATCCTCCTCCCACCAGCAGGAGCAGGAATTGTGCTGAAGAGATGGCAACAACAGCCCAGGACATTTTTGTACAGGGCGGGAGCACCAGAGGGAAGGAGTCAGGGAATGTGTTTTAAATAGGAAATCCAGAGGTGGAAGGATTTGGTTTCTCTATAATAAATCACCTATAATAATCCATAAATAATCTATAATAATTATCTGTGCAATAACCACTTTGCTCTTCCCTTGGGCCTCACCTGTCCATCATCCCCATTCAAATGGACAGATCTTCCTTTACAGACATTTGCCCTCAAAACCACAGGAATTTTAAAAAAACAGGAGAAATCTGGGCAGTAGGAACCCAGAGAGATGCCAACATCAACCCCCAATTCCCACTTTTAGGAGTGGGAGTGGGGCTGTGCTTTTCCTGGATGGTTCCAAAGCACATCAGGGCTGAGCTGGTGCCAGCTCTGGGTCCAGCTCCCCATCCTGCCTCCTGTCTATCCCTGGGAAGGGCAGGCTCAGCAGCACCAAGAGCCATTTTCCATCCTCACACTGACCCCACTCCATCCCTGGGGCTGCTCCAAGGCAGGGGCAGAGCTGCACAATTCCTGTGCCACAGCTGTGACCTGATGGCTCCCATGGATTCATCCCTGTTAGCCACAACACTCTGCTTTCACATCATGGCCTTCATTCCCTCTTCCTCAACCTCTGCAGCCTCCCAGGCTCTGCTCTGGGGGTGCTGCTGGCTTTGGAGGGGCTGTCACAGGCTCCATGCTCCATCTCAGCACTGCCAGCCCGGCCAAGGACTCTGCTCCAGCCATCCCAAGCCCTGCTCCCATTCCCAGCCCTTAGGAAAGGCAATTTTTAGGACATGAGGAACAGGGAGGAACTGAGTCAATGTTTGGCCTCACTGCTGATCCAAGGGTATGGGCTCTGGGAAGGGGCTTGATTCTGAAAATGCCCCTGTTTTTATAGGACAGGCCACAATTTCCTCTTTCTCCTGCTGCCAGGCCTAAGATGCAGCCCCATTTTATCATCAGGATTCTCCCCAGGAAGCAGGAGCTGCAGAGCTCTGATAACATTGGAGGAAACCCTGGAAACATGTAAAGGATTGTTTCAGCCCCAGGCTTTGCCTCAAATAAACCTGCTGAGCTTCTTCCTTACACACAGCCTTTAACCACTGACATTCAAAGCAACAACCCCCAACCAGGCTTTTATTCAGCCTCCAAAGAGCAAACAGCATCTTCCTACTGCTCCATCCCCTCCAGGATCAAAGCCTGGAGCTCCAGGGATTAGCAAAGCCAGGGATGATGAGCAGAGCTTCCCTGAGAAGGATCAGGGAAAACGGGGTGTAAATAAGGGCTGAAGGCAGAAATGCCCAATTCTGTCCCCAGGGAGAGCACAGGCAGGTTTGCAGAGCCAGCTCCCACACTGAGGGCTCAGCAAACCCCCTCCAGCACACAACAAAACCCTCTTTATAAAGCTCCAGTTAAACCCAGCCCAAAGCAGCAGCTCCTTATTTTGGGAAGGGTGTGTTTGGCAGAGCAAGTGGGTAAAGATGAGCTGTGCCAGGCTGGGCTTTGCTGCAGGCAATCTCAAACCATCCCTCTGATTACAGACCTTTTAACTAATTACAGGCTGAGGCTTCTGGGCTTGCAAATGACTGATTTTGATGCTTTCTCACCACCTTCAGCCCTGGGTTACGCTTGGCCTATCCAAGGCGGCCAAACAGGTGAGAGGGTGCTGCTGGCAGAAGTTTCCAGAGTCAGGAGAGAAGGAGGGATAAAATCCTTTCTGCAAATAAGTCAAGACTTAAAACTGCTCAGTTCAGAGGCTGCTTCTCTCCAGAGCAAGGGTTAGTCCAGCTCTAGGAGTGACACTGCTACTGAACAGCCACAGATGGACATCAGAGAACTCCAGAGATCACAGAATCTGGAATGGTTTGGGCTAGAAGGGACCTCAAATCCCACCCCATCCCACCCTTGCCATGGCAGGGACACCTCCCACTGTCCCAGGCTGCTCCAGCCCCAGTGTCCAGCCTGGCCTTGGACACTGCCAGGGATCCAGGGGCAGCCACAGCAAATCTGGGAATTCCAGCCCAGCCCCTGCCCACCCTCCCAGCCAGGAATTCCATGCCAAGATCCCATCTGAAATGCCCTCTGGCACTTGGAAGTCACCAAGACCTAAAAGCTCTTCCACAGCTTTGACCTGAGCCACCAGCCTGGGCCATGAGATCGTTCAGTGTAAGGAAGCAAAATGAAATCAGAGAAGTCAGCTGTGTGTAATTAAAACAAGTAATGATGTCCTAATGAATGGCCAGGACAACTGGAGCACTGGGAAGAGCAGGGCAGAGACCAACCCTGTCCCTGTGAGGATGGACAGGGCCCTTCTGCAGCAAATCAGCCTCAGTCACCAAATGATCCCTGCAATGCTCCCCAGAGGTTCTCAGCTGTCCCAATCCCTGGTTCTCAGCTCAGCCCAATCCCTGGACACTGGGAGGGAGAATCCCTTCCCAGCCAGGCATCCCCAGCATTTCCCCATCCTCCAGGAGCCATTCCTCCCAGCTCCTCCTCTCAATCCCCCCCACTCCAGTTCAAGCTCATTATTTTCCATTCTCAATTGCAAACTGCACCTAAAGCCCACTCAGATGTTCCTAAACACCCCAAAGGGGTTCTGTGAATTCCTTCCCTGCAGCTTGTGCTGCTTGGGATCCATTCCTGGTTTTGGGAGAGAAAACCCAGCCAGAGGAGCTGCTGCCACAGCTCACCCAAGCCTCTCCTCAGGGACAAAGTCCTTGGCAAGGCAGCTCTGAGCAAAGCTCAGCTTTGGCTGAGCCTGAGCTTAAACTGTGAGCACTGAAGGGGATTTAAACAAAGCCATGGAGTGGAACTCTGTGGGAAAGGAGCAAGGCTGGGGATGAGTGCAGGGAGCTGTCAGGAAGCTGCAGTGTTTAGGGGCACTCCTGGTGATTATTCACTGGGCTGGATGGACAAGGAGCTGGACCTGACATCCCTGCCTTGAAATCAGAGCATCGTGGCCCTGCCTGCCTCCTTCCCAGACTGCCAAGAGGGGAAAACCTGCTGGCTTCTCACCCATTTCCCAAGGAAAAGGGGAAAACCTGCTGGCTTCTCACCCATTTCCCAAGGAAAAGGGGGAAACCTGCTGGCTTCTCACCCATTTCCCAAGGAAAAGGGGAAAACCTGCTGGCTTCTCACCCATTTCCCAAGGAAAAGGCCCCAGAGAGAGATGCCGAGGGCAGCTCCGTCCCATCCATCCCATCCCGTCCCGTCCCGTCCCATCCCATCCCATCCCATCCCATCCCATCCCATCCCATCCCATCCCATCCCATCCCATCCCATCCCATCCCATCCCATCCCATCCCATCCCATCCCATCCCACTGATGCTTCCCTGGCTGCCTCAGGCACTTGTGGAGGCACTGCCTGGATACAGCAGGATTTTTAAACCTTGATTTTTTACTCTAGGCCTTAATCAGCAGGTTTCTTATCCCAAAATTAGAAAGAAAAATCAAAAGAACAATCTTGAGTGGGAATGCCCTCAAGGACAGGGTGCAGAGACCGGAGTCCTTTAGGCTCATGCACAAACCCTGCCCTGGGATGTGACCCCAAACCACTCCAGGGCTTTGAGTCTCCAGGAAATCCCAGAATCACAGCATGGTGAGGGTTGGAAGGGACCTTACAGCCCACCCCATTCCAGCCCTGCCATGGACAGGGACCTTCCACCAGCCCAGGGTGCTCCAAGCCCCATCCTTGGGCACTGCCAGGCACAGGGAATGCCAGAGGTGCAGCACAGCAGCCCTCAGACCTCACACCTGTCTCACATCCTTCCCACTGCTGGACTTTGTGGTTCTGAGCTCCAGTGGGATGGGATATTGCTGATATTCCTGCCTCAGGGAGCAGCTCCTGCCTGTCCCAGGGTCCCATCTCTGCCTGTGCAGCCTCAAGGCCACCACGAGCATGGGAAAGGAGGAATTTTAGGGCTGGAGCCAGGCTGAGGGATGTGCTCATCCCCTCACAAGTTTAACCTTGTGGGAGCCAGGTTATGTGGAATAAACCAGGAGTGCCCTCTTCATTAAATGAGGCTCAGGCTGAACCAAAATCCTTCTGCTTAATAAATGAGGTTAAAGTCAGCCCAGATTAGAAAATCCCTCCAATAAACAAGCCTGCAGACTGAAGCAGCTCTGCTCTGAGTGCTGCTTGTTTTCTCTGGCTGATTTTAACCCCATTTCCTGCCCTTTACTGACACCACCCTCGACCTCTGGACTGCCAGCTCAGCTCCAGGGGGGACACGGGTGATGAATTCCTCACAGGAACAGCACAAACACCACAAACCCTGAGGACTGGGAGGGATGAATCACCACACAAAGCAAGAAAACAGTCAGAGATTCAAAACTGGGAGAAGGGAAGGCTGGGTGGGATGGGAAGAGGAAGGAGCAGGGTTGGGATTAGTTACATTGGGAATATTAATGATACCTCATGTACCCAAAGTGCTGCACCCTGGCCAGAGCCTATAGGGGGTGTGGGGTTCATAACAGGAATGTGATTACAAATCCCACTACCCCACATCCTAGCCTGACTGCCAGGGAAGCTTTTTTAGTTCATTAAAGGATAATGAATCTGTATTTTGAGGCCACAGAACCACTTGGTGTGACCACACTGAGCCTCCCCTCTCCATGGAGGGGATCCCTCCCTTCCTTGAGAGTAAAACACATCCCACATCCAGCAGAGGTGGTTTCTGGCAGAAACCAGGAAAGGATCCAGGAAAATCCTCTTCCCTTTGAGACATTTAAGAGCAAGGAAGCATTTCCCTGCTCTGCCCTTGCCTGAGCGCTCTCAGGAGCACCCAGGAGCTGCTGGAGACAGGAATTTGGGGCAGGAATCACCAGCCTGGACCTCCACACCCCCTAGCACTGACCTGGGTTTCTGAGGGGACTCTTTGGGCTCCTTGGAGCCAAACCAGCCGCTGCTCTTACTCCTCTCATCCCCCGCGGCCGAGGTGTGGACGGGGGTCCCTCTGTCCCCCTGGCCTTTGCCCCCGTGGTGGAAGAAGCCTCCCTTGGCTTTCTTGTCCTCCTTCCTGGTGTCCTCGGTTGCTCTGTCCTTGGCCGGCTCGGTGGGGAAGCCCGGAGCAGCCGCACCCTGGCTGGGTTTGCCCTCCAGGCGGGCGCTCTCCTCCATCCTGGCCCTGCCCAGGTGGTTGCTGAGGGTCACGGCCTTGGTGGACACCTTGAGCTCTTCCTGCAGAGCCAGGCTGGGAGGGGACGGGATGAAGCGGGGCTCGTCCCTCTGCTGGGCCCTCTCCAGGCTGCCCAGCCCCCAGTGGGGCTCGGCGTGCAGGGGGGTGAAGCCCAGGGGCTCGTCCTGCCTGCGGGGCACGGGCAGGGGCGCGGAGGCGGGCGGGTTCCTGGGCACTGCCGCCTCCTCCCCGTACACGTGGCTGCCGTTGATGCAGAGGGACGAGCGGGGGCCGGGGTCCCTCCGGGCCTGGGGGCTCTGCGGGACCTCTGCGGGGCCGCACTGGGACACATCATCGCTGAACGCTCGCTTGTGGCTCAGCTTGGGCGAGGCCGGCGGCTCCTTCACTGCGGGGAGCAAACACACAACACAACGGAGTGTGAAAAACGCCAATCGCTCGGTTTGAAAATGTTAAAAGTTTAGTAGTAAGAAAATGGTTATAAAAATAGTAATACAAATACAAATACAAATACTAATACTAATAATACTAATACTACTACTACTACTAATAATAATAATTTACTAAAGATTATTTAAAAATAAAAATAGCAACACCAATAATTATTAGAAATAATTATAAAAATAAAATTATATACAAATAACTATATATAATATATATAATATATATAATATATTATATATATTATATATAATATAATATATATATATATTATATATTATATATAATATATAGAATAATATATAATCTATATTCTATATCATTATATACAAATAATTATTAAAATTATAAAAATAGTAGTACAAATATTAATAATAAAAAATTACTAAAAATTATAAAAACTAAAATAGTGCTACAAATAATTATTAAAAATAATTATAAAATTAAAATAATTATTTACAAATAATTATATAGATACAATTATATATAATATATATTATATCATTATATGCAAATAATTATTAAAATTATAAAAATAGTAATACAAATAATAACAATAATAATTTAAAAATTACTAAAATATTAAAAAATTTAAATAGTAATACAAATAATTATAAAAATAATTATAAAAATAAAATAATTATATAAAAATATTTATGTATATATAATATATACTTATATATTATATTTAATGATATGAAAATTATAAAATTATTTAAAATGGTAATAATAATTTTAAAAATTACTAAAAATTATAAAATAGTAATACCAATAATTTTTAAACAATAATAATAAAATAAATAATTATATACAAATAATTCTAAAAATCATTTAAAATAGTAATACAAATATTGATATAATAAAAAATTTACTAAAAATTATAAAAACTAAAAATAGTGATACAAATAATTATTAAAAATAATTATAAAACTAAAATAATTATATACAAATATTATGTATGTATAATATGTATAATTATATAATAGATATAATTATATAGAAATATATACAAATATATACAAATAATTATAAAATTATTTAAAATAGTAATACAAATAATAGTAATAATAATAAAAATATCAATAAAATAGTAATAATAATAGTAATATTATTACAATTAGAGTAATAATAATTTGGACAAATTGAATTAGGACAATATGAGACAATAAAGACAAAGAGTTACGGATGTCCGGGTACCTTTCTCTGGGCAGCAGGAGCCCAAGAAAGGACCCACGTTAACAGAGGATTAACCCTTAAAAACAACAGCCTGTTGTAAATTCATACACCTCATACATGATGCATAAATTCCATTCACACACAGGATTCTGTCTGGTCATCCTCAACTTCTTCCTTCTAATCCTAACAGCGCCTTCAAGGCAAGAAGAAGTTCGTTTCTTCTGATAATGGAGCAATAAATTCTTTTTCTCTGAAAGATTCAGGTTTCCTGGGGCTGCTATCTGGTGTGAGTGCCTCATTCCTTTCTTAAAAAAATCCCACTGACATAGTTCTTATTTTAACTACAAAAGTTACCCTGAAATTACAAGACTACGTTTATTATATTATTAAAATGTTAATACAGCACTACTGATCAATACATCAAAATACATACTGTAAATATCTGTGGAGAACCACATAATGTGCACTTTTCACAAGATGATCCTTGTCTTCTACCTGGACATGCCAAAGAGAGCTGGGAACCACCCCAACCTTCTCCCTGCCACAGGATTGTGATTGAACCCTTGGAAATGCAAACACAGCTCACTGGTGTGTGGCCACACTGGGGACACAAAACTGCAAGGGAGGACCCCAGAGGAGTCTCTGCAAGATGACAAACCCATTGTCTGACAGGATCTGAGCTTGGTAATAAATGCAAGGAACTCCTCAGAAGCTCCTTAAAGGGTTTTTAAGCTTCCATTTGATGTATGAGTTTGTAGTGAACAAGAGATGATGGGGCCATGGGCTCCAGGCCACTGCTTGGTGTGATGAGCCAGGAGGGTGCAGTGCCTGCCTCTCCCTCCCACTGCCTTGAAGGTTGGACTTGATCATCTTAAACATCTTTTCTAACCTTAACAAATCTGTGATTCTATGATCTCATGGCTACTGCCAATTTTTGCATGGAGAACCAAGGAAAACAACTGACAGCTGCCTGCCCCTCCCAGCTGGAGATGCTGCTTCCTTCACAGAATTGTGGAATGGTTTGGGCTGGAAGTGACCTTAAAGACCACCCAGTTCCAGTCCCTGCCATGGGAAGGGAAGCTCCCAGTAGCTGGAAGGCTCAGCCCAAGGAGGATGTGGAACCAGCACAGGAATGTCACCAGCAGAAGCCACAGGGCCTCCCCGAGGACTCCCACCCGACCTGGCAATGTGCTGTCTCAGCCAACTGAGCCATTGAATGATGTATTTGTTTCCAAGGGAGAATTAATTCCCTACAAGGGCCTTTTTTGTTTGTAAATGACTGCCCTGGGAGTGCCAAGAGCTCAGATTGTTTTAATCACCGGAGCCGACCCTGCTTGGGCTTTGCCTGCGAGCAGAGGCGGCTCATTAGAGAGCGAGAGAGCAGTGACCCAGGGCAGGGCCAGCAGCCAGGCCCAGCCCAGCCCAGCCAGGCCCAGCCAGGTTCAGCCCAGCCCAGCCCAGCTCATTTCAGCCCAGCCCGGCCCAGCCTAGCTCATCTCAGCCCAGCCCAGCCGGGCCCTCCTGGCAGGGACTGCCCCGAGGGGCTGAAAGGAACGGCCCTGAGGAACCCCCAAATCCTGGGAGCTCGTGGTGCAGGATGGAAAAGCAAAATCTGTGACGTTCCTCCCATTCTGGCAAACACCTCAGCGCCAGCACACAGGTCTTGGGGGGTTTGTCACCTCTTAGTGACATCCTGGAGCAAAGGAGGCTCAGGGGGCCCTTGTGGCTCTGCACAGCTCCTGCCAGGAGGGCACAGCCGGGGGGGTCGGGCTCTGCTCCAGGGAACAGGGACAGGAGCAGAGGGAACGGCCTCAGGGGAGCCTCAGGGTAGGCATTGGGGACATTCCTCATGGAAAGGGCAGGGATGCAGTCCCCATCCCTGCAGGGATTTCACAGCCCTGTGGCTGTGGCACTTGGGGACACAGTGAGTGGTGGCCTTGGCAGTGCTGACAGAACAGTTGGACTCCATGATCCTGGAGGGCTTTCCCAACCTGACCAATTCCACATTGCTGGTTCCACATTCCACATTCCTGGAACTGGAATCACCAATTCCCCACTCCCTGGCTCTGTGCTGGGTCAGCAATCAGTTAACAGAGCTGCAAGGAACTCTCAGCAGCCCCTTGCAGGGAAAGGAAGGGGAGCAGGGGGGATTATCCCTGATCCTCTTACCAGAGCGCTCGCTGGACAGGCTGCCCTGCCTGCTGGGGGACCTGGGCACCTCGGGCATGGGCGCTGCCAGGCTCAGGCTGGCAGAGGAGATGGTGCTGTCCGAGCCCAGGGACGTGCTGGACTGCGTCAGCGACGACCGCCGCAGCTTGTTCTTCAGGAAGAAACCCTTCAGCTTGGACTTCTTGCCCCCCAGCTCCAGGTCATCCTCCATGTCCAGGGCTCCCATGCTGCTGGGGATGATGGCAGAGGCCGACTCCAGGTCGTATTTCTTCTTGCCCGTCACCTTGTCCTTGAGTTTGCCGAAGGGCGAGCGCGCCTTGTCCTTCATGGACAGGTCGAACATGCTGGCGGTCAGGCTGTGCCTGGTGAACTGCAGGCTCACCAGGATCTCACCACGCTCCTTCTCCTTCTTCCCAGCCTTGGAGTGCAGCTTGTACCACCTGCAGCCACAGGGACACACAAGGGAAGGGCCTCTGTCACCTCTCAGAGCCACAAGCCAGCAGAACTTTGAGGAGAGAAAGCACCAGTGTAGCCATGATACTTTCTGAAAAATCCTTTCCTTAGGATTTTTTCTCCTGAGAATCTGAGAGGCCTCAGGAACAAAATGTAAACAATGGTTATCTGCTGCTGTGGAATGCAACAGGTAAATCTTTGATTGGTCTCATGTGGCTGTTTCTAATTAATGACCAATCACAGCCCAGCTGGCTTGGACTCTCTGTCCGAGCCACAAACCTTTGTTATCATTCTTTCCCATTCTATTCTTAGCCAGCCTTCTGATGAAATCCTTTCTATTCTTTTAGTATAGTTTTAATGTAATATATATCATAAAATAATAAATCAAGCCTTCTGAAACATGGAGTCAACATTCTCATCTCTTCCCTCATCTTAAGACCCCTGCAAACACCATCACACACCAGGGACATCCAGCACGAGTTTCTCCAGGGAAAAGTTTGGAAAATGTTGGAAATACGCAGGAGGTTTGGAGTCCCCATCCCTGGAGGTGTCCAAGGAATGCCTGGATATGGCACTCAGTGCTTTGGGCATTGGACTCAATGATCCAGGAGGGCGTTCCCAACCTCAGTGATGCTGGAATTCTAACCCAAGTGTCCCAGACAGCACCTAAACCCCAAGTCAGAGACACAAACACCCCACACAGAGGTGGCACACAGGACCTGAGCCCTCCCTGGTACATTTGGGAGGTGGCACACAGGACCTGAGCCCTCCCTGGTGCACCTGGGAGGTGGCACAAATGACCTGACCCCTCCATGGTGCACCTGGGAGGTGACAAATGGGATCTGAGCCCTCCACGGTGCACCTGGGAGGTGGCACACAGGACCTGAGCCCTCCATGGTGCACCTGGCACATGGCACACAGGACCTGAGCCCTCCCTGGTACATTTGGGAGGTGGCACACAGGACCTGAGCCCTCCCTGGTACATTAGGGAGGTGGCACACAGGACCTGAGCCCTCCCTGGTACATTTGGGAGGTGGCACACAGGACCTGAGCCCTCCCTGGTACATTAGGGAGGTGGCACAAATGACCTGACCCCTCCATGGTGCACCTGGGAGGTGACAAATGGGATCTGAGCCCTCCATGGTGCACCTGGGAGGTGGCACACAGGACCTGAGCCCTCCCTGCTGCACCTGGCACATGGCACACAGGACCTGAGCCCTCCCTGGTACATTTGGGAGGTGGCACACAGGACCTGAGCCCTCCATGGTGCACCTGCAGCCCCATGTCCATCCCTGCCCTCACCCCAAACCCTGCCCTTCCACTGAACAGCCTGGGAACCAGCAGCTCACTGAGCCCTCCAGGCAGCTCTGTGACTCTGCAGGCAAAGCTGGGAGCTGTGTTTGGAAGGAGACAAAGCCACCAGCGTTTTGTGCTCGTGATTGGAATGTCCCAGAGCCGGTGACTCAGGGATCCTCTCAGCAGAGACTGACCCAGAGTGGCAAAGGAGCTCAAGAGCATCCATTAAATCAGCTTCCTGCCAGACCTGCTGTGTCTCACAGCAGCAAAGATGCTCAGAGCTGCCTGGAAGTGTCCTTGGACCAATGCTTTAAAGGGTGATGCATCCCAGGAGTTCTCTGGGGCAGCAGCAGCTGCTGAGCAGCTCCAGCCCCACCCAACACAAGCCCACCCTTCCCAGGCTGCTAATCTGGGGGCAATTCCCACATTCCCACAGCAGGCTCCAGAAGGAGCTATTGGCCATGCCCAGCACAAAGCTCCCACTGATTCCTGAGGATTCCTGGGAATGCTTCCCACTGTCCCACCCCACACAAAACCCCTGACACAAACATCTTTTATGAAAAATTCTTTCCTTAAGATTTTGCCTCCCGAGAAGCTGAGAGGCCTCAAGGACAAAATGTTTATCAGATAATCAAACAATGGTTATCTGCTGCTGTGGAATGCAACAGGTGCATCTGTGATTGGTCTCATGTGGTTGTTTCTAATTAATGGCCAATCACAAACCTTTGTTATCATTCTTTCCTATTCTATTCTTAGCCAGCCTTCTGATGAAATCTTTTCTTCTATTCTTTTAGCATAGTTTTAAGTAATATATATCATAAAATAATAAATCAGCCTCCTGAAACATGGAGACAGATCCTCATCTCTTCCCTCATCCTAAGACCCTGTGAACACCGTCACAAAACCCCTGACACAGACTTTGCTCTAAAGCTGCCTGTGGAAATGGGGAACACTGGAAAAGGCTCCAAACCATTCCCTGCACAAGGCAAAACCACCCCCAGCCTCCCTTTAGGTGCTGGTGGTCCTCAGGAATGGCTGGGAGCTGGCAGGGCATGGAGCAGCCCTAGAATGGGATGGCAGAGGGGTGTGGACTCCTTCCAGAGGGGAGGAACGGTGGGACAGGGGACACCAAAGCAGAGACACACCCAGAGCCACCCCCTGGCTCTCCACTCCCACATTCCAATGGGGCAGCACCAAACACAGGCCTCCAGGGAACTGTTCCTTCCCAAAAATCTGTTCCTCCCCAAACATCACTTCATCCCCATGGGATGCCCCATCTCTGCCAGTCCAGCACCACTCCCAGGGGTGCAGCAGGATGAGCAGGAACCCAGCACAGCCACAGCCCTGATCCCACCCAGATCCAAGTATTAAATGAATTTCTGATTAAAATTCCCCTTAACAAGGCCCAAGGAAAGCTGCAGCTCAGGACAGATCCTGTTTCTCCAATGTTGTGCTTCTGGGAGCAATGGCAGGTGAAGACACTTCTGACATGCATTAACAATTTCCCAGAAAATAAAAATCCCAGGGGTGTCTTGGATCCACCTGGAGGGTGAAGTCACTGAGAAGGATAAAAATAGGGAAGGAAAATGGGATGGAGTGGGATGGGATGGGATGGGATGGGATGGGATGGGATGGGATGGGATGGGATGGGATGGGATGGGATGGGATGGGATGGGATGGGATGGGATGGGATGGGATGGGGGCAGGTGTGACCATGCTGGAATCACCAGGGTGAGGAAAAAACTGGAGTTGTTTTTTCAGGAAAAAACAACTCCAGGAGTTGCTGAATTTCTGCCAGGGCAGTTATCACAGGCTGGATGAAGGGAGGAGCTGGGAAGCCTGGGAATGGCACAGCTCAGCCTGGAAGTGCCCCAGGCCAGGCTGGACAGGGCTTGGAGGAACTGGGACAGGGGGAGGTGTCCCTGCCCATGGGACTGGATGCTTTTTAAGGTCCCTTCCAACCCAAACAAGTCTGGGATGCCACGAAGGGGGCACAAAATGCCCTCATTCCCTGGTAAATATCCCAGGGGCACAGCTGGCAGCACCCAGGTCCCTCAGCACACAAGGACAGAAGGGACAGAGCCTGGGACTTTGCTGGGTACAGACACAGAATTCAATCCCAGTGAATCCACTCCCATTCCCACCACTGACTTATCCCACCCCATCCACTGCAAAACTTTCAGGGCTCAGGTTGCCAGCTTAAATATATCTAGGCAGGAAAAAAAAAAATAAAATCCATGGAAAAAGGCAGCATTGACCCCTTAGAGCAAGGCAGCCCAGAAGAGGCTGAGCCCCTGGGATGGGATAATGGGATGGGATGGGATAATGGGATAATGGGATGGGATAATGGGATGGGATGGGATGGAACTGGGATTGGGATAATGGGATGGGATGGGATAATGGGATGGGATGGGATGGGAGCAGCAGCAGGTGCATCAGGAGAACACTTCCCAAGGGATTGGAGGGGAAAAGGCTGTCTGGAACATCCCCAGTGCATTTTCCATTTAAAGGAAGAGCTGGAAGCAGCTCAGGAGGGAAGGGCTGCAGCAGCTGGGCAGGGACAGCCTGGGGGGCTGAGTCACTGCTCAGGAAAGACAAAGAGCTCCTGAAAGGAGTTTGTGCGCCTTACATCATCCCATGGAAAAAACAGGGAGGACCTGAGGGGATTAACACAGGGAAAGGCAGGAGCTCCCCTGGAACAGCCTGGATGTGCCCTCAGCACTCCCAGCCCTGTGAGCATCCAAGGGGATTTGAGGGCTGAGCCTGAGCTGCTCCAAAAAGCAGCTGTTCAAGGCAAATCCTCTGCTCCCGCTGGCACTCTGGAGCTATTTCTGGTTCCCAAGACCTCATCAGCAGTCGGGGCTACACCTCTAACAGGCACAGGGCTATTTTTAGGCTGAGCTCTCAGTTTGTGGCACAGGATGAGGGTTTGGGAGGATCCAGCTGCTCCATGTCCAGTGCTTGGGATTTTTGTGAATCAGCCCCAGAGGAAACAGGAGGTGCAAACTGCTGGGAAGCAGCAGGACAGTGGGATCAGGGAGGGAGCAAGTCCCAGGCAGCAACTCACAAACTCCCACAGCACCTTTCCAGCAGGAACCCCCTCCTACAGCCCCGGGTTTCCCAAATTCCTTATAGGAGCTGCCCTGGGGGGAAGCTGGGAGGGGTTTCTGGGCTGGGGCCACCCAAGGTCACATCTTGGACAGGAACACGATGTTTTTTTATGGGAATAGGCAACACAACACACCTGGGAAACAACCATGAGCTCCCTTTTCCAGGTCTGAAGGAGCAGAACTGGGTTACCTCAGCCAGCTCTGGAGCAGGGGAGGGAGGGAGCTGTGCCAAGCACATCCAGCCCCAGGGATCCACCAGGATCTGCTGCCTGGGGGGCTGGGAGGCCACAGCTGGGACCAGCCCCTCTCTGCACAGCACACCCAGGACAAGCCACTCACCCCCAGCCACCTGCTCTGGGGGACCTCCCAAGGTCTGGAGGGGTCCCAGCCCCACAGAGCCTTTGCAGGTCACAAAGTTTCAGTTAAAATGCAGTGAAACCCTGTCCAGAGCCAGAGCTGGTGGGGAGCAGGAGCAGCATTGCTGCAGGTGAGATGTGGCCTGGTCTGTGCTGCTTCCCTGCTCCCCACAGCTGGGATGTGATTCCAGATG
The DNA here is from genome assembly GCF_035770615.1 of Melospiza melodia melodia. NCBI lineage: Eukaryota > Metazoa > Chordata > Aves > Passeriformes > Passerellidae > Melospiza > Melospiza melodia. The sequence goes on along the minus strand of NC_086198.1, from coordinate 89,828,356 downwards.
TGTCTGGTCTGTGTTCCTTCCCTGCTCCCCACAGCTGGGATGTGCTTCCAGATGTGTCCTGCTCCTTCCCTGCTCCCCACAGCTGGGATGTGCTTCCAGATGTGTCCCAGTCTGTGCTCCTTCCCTGCTCCCCACAGCTGGGATGTGCTTCCAGAGGAGGGAACCTCCTGATCACCATGCCCTGCTCCATGGGGAGCTGCTCCTTTTGCTCCTTTTCTCCCAGCTCCTGCCCCCTGCCCTGCCAGGGGATGTCCTGCTGACACACCGAGAGCTTGGGGACACCTCCAGGGTGACACATCCATGGGACATCTCCAGGGTGACACATCCATGGGACACCTCCAGGGTGACACATCCAAGGTGACACATCTAGGGAATGGAGAGCTCAGAGACACCTCCAGGGTGACACCTCCAGGGAATGGAGAGCCCAGGGACACCTCCAGGGTGTCATATCCATGGGACACCTGCAGGGAATGGGGACACCTCCAGGGCATGGAGCACCCAGGGACACGTCCAGGGTGACACATGGAGAGCCCAGGGACACCTCCAGGGTGACACATCCATGGGACACATCCAGGGTGACACCTCCAGGGTGACACCTCCAGGGTGACACCTCCAGGGAATGGAGAGCCCAGGGACACCTCCAGGGTGACACATGGAGAGCTCAGAGACACCTCCAGGGTGACACATCTATGGGACACCTGCAGGGAATGGGGACACCTCCAGGGCGACACCTCCAGGGCATGGAGGGCCCAGGGACACCTCCAGGGTGACACCTCCATGGGACATCTCTGGGGAACGGAGAACCCAGGGACACCTCCAGGGAATGAAGAGCCCAGGGACACCTCCATGGTGACACATCTAAGGTGACACATGCAGGGACACCTCCAGGGTGTGGGGACACCTCCAGGGTGACACCTCCAGGGCATGGAGCACCCAGGGACACATCCAGGGTGACACATGGAGAGCCCAGGGACACCTGCAGGGTGTCACATCCATGGGACACCTGCAGGGTGCCACCCCCAGGCAGAGCAGCCGCAGCCATTTGGAAGGCACAAGCCACAGGCTGGGACATTGTCTTTGCTGCCAAATGTGCATTGTCCCTGTGACCCTGCACAGAGGCAGCACTGCTGGGGTGCATCCCCAGAGGGAGGGACCCCAGAGCTGTGTTCCATGAGGGCAGGGCCTGGAGAGCAGCCCAGGGAGGCTGAGGGGGAGGAAGCAGAGCAAACCCAGCCAGGAGAGCCTGGCAAGGGGAAGCTGCTGCAGGCTCTGGGGAGGCTCTGGGGAGCTGGGGGTGCTCTGGGGAGGCTCTGGGGAGTTGGGGGGCTCTGAGCCCCCATTCCTAGGCTGTCCCTGGATCAGGAGCAGCCCCATGTGGCAGAGGGGCTGTGCACACTCACCTAGGTCAGGGTGGGTAATGGCACATCCCAGCCCAGCCCTGAATGGCTCTGCTCCTCCTGCTCCCCCTGTGAGGAGAGGAGCAGAGCCAGGGACAGCCTGGGGAGACAAACCCAGCTCTGGTTTTACATCTGCTGTTGCCAGGAGCAGACACAGAGCTCCCAAACCCACAGCTGTCCTCTCCTGCAGCATCCCTGCCTGAGCCAGGGGCAACAGGAGCACAGGAATGTGGTTATGGGGGAAAGAGACCCCACAGAGGATGAGGATGGGGGGGATTTGCTCAGGGAAAACACCTTCCCTTCTTCTCTGTGCTTCATCCTCCCCTGGGCAGCAGGGGACAGTCCAGGGGAGCACGGGGACACCCCTGGTCCATAAACATTCATGGAGCTACAGGGGAATGCTTGGGCACTGCTCTCTCCCCACCAGTGAGAAACCTCTCAGGGTTTGGGAGTGCTGGGCTGGCCATGAGCAGGACATGGCATGAGCAGGACTTGGCATGAGCAGGACACAGCCAGGATCTCTGGGATGGCATGAGCAGGACACAGCCAGCACCAATGGCATGAGCAGGTTATTCCCAGGGAGGATATGGGTTATTCCATGAGCACATGGGTTATTCCAGGAGAACGTGGGTTATTCCAGAGAGGACATGGGTTATTCCCATGGAGAACATGGATTATTCCAGGAGAACATGGGCTATTCCCAAGAAGGAGATGGGTTATTCCCATGAGGATATGGGTTATTCCAGGAGCACATGGGTTATCCCAAGGAGCACATGGGTTATTCCAGGAGAACATGGGTTATTCCATGAACATATGGGTTATTCCAGAGAGGACATGGGTTATTCGAGGGGCACATGGGTTAGTCCAGGAGCACATGGGTTATTCCAGAGAGGACATGGCTTATTCCCATGGAAAACATGGATTATTCCAGGAGAACATGGGTTATTCCCAAGGAGCACATGGGTTATTCCATGAGCACATGGTTTATTCCAGGAGCACATGGGTTATTCCAGAGGACATGGGTTATTCCCATAAGGATATGGGTTATTCAGGAGAACATGGGTTATTCCAGGAGAACATAGGTTATTCCCATGGAGAACATGGATTATTCCAGGAGAACATGGGTTATTCCCAAGGAGGACATGGGTTATTCCCATGGAGAACATGGATTATTCCAGGAGAACGTGGGTTATTCCAGGAGAACATGGGTTATTCCAGGAGAACATGGGTTATTCCCTGGAGAACATGGATTATTCCAGGAGAACGTGGGTTATTCCAGGAGAACATGGGTTATTCCAGGAGGACAAGGTTATTCCCAAGGAAGATAGGGGTTATCCCAGGGAGGACAGGGGTTATTCCAGGAGGACATGGGTTATTCCAGAAGGAGAAGGTTATTCCCAAGGAGAACCACCTTTGCCCTCTGATGGCTCTGGCTGGGCTCCCCAAGATTTCCCTCCAAGCTCCAGCTGAGCTGCACCTCCAGTGCCCCAGCTCAGCTGTACCTCCCTGCTCAGCACACCCTGGGCACCAGGAGCTCCAGTTCCCTTCTCAGTGCTTTGCCAGCAGGGAGTCCAGAGGAGTTTCCTGGGGGAGTGAAGTCCCTTGGTGACTCCTGGGATTCAGGGATGCACCAGGGGAGGAGGCACAGCTGGAGCATTTCTGGGGCACTCCCACTTCAGGTGCTCCCCCAAAGGCTCCCCAAAGCACTGAGCACTGTCAGGGCAGGCCAGGCTCACCTAAAGCAGCAGAAATCCTCCTGCCCTGCCCAGCTCAGAGCTGCAGCCAGGCACAGGCACATCCCAGAGGCTCTTCCCAGCCTGCTCCAGGCTGGCATTTCCTGCTGATTCATCCCTGCAGCAAGGCAAGGTCAGCCTGCCTGGCCAGGAGAGCCCCCAGCCTTCAATCAAGGATTCAGCTGGGCTGACACAGAGCCAGAGCAGGGCAGGGCATGGAGAACCAACCCAGGGCAAACAGAGAACCCAGCCCCTGCTGGCACAGCCCCCTGAGAGCCCGGCACAGGCACATCTCCCTGCAGAGAGGCAGCTGGGCAGGAGGAAGCTCCCCTAGCCCAGAGGGGAAGCACAGGGTGGAAAACAAGGCAGCCCAGGGGAATTCTGTGCTTTTCTGTCTGGTTTGTGTTCCTGCCCCAGCTTCCCCTGCCAGGGCTGGTTTTGGATGGCTGATGCTGCAGGTGATCCCTGTGAGCTGCTGAAAGCACAGATGGAAAATAAACACAGGCTGATTCCCTGAGGATGGAACAGCAGAGGTGGGAAGTTCATCTCTCCAAATGCTCTTCCCAGAAGTGCTCACAAACAAGGCTGAAAGGAACAAAGCCCAGCTGCTCACACAGCCAGAGCCCAGCCCTGCTCCTCCAACAGGCACAGCAGGAGCTGTGTGGAGGGGCAGGGAGCCCTGGGCATGGTGCTGGTGCTCCTCTGGAACACCAGGAACCCAGGGGAGAAAATTCCAGCATGGACTGGCACTTGCCAAAGGGCTCATCCCAGCACTGACAGGCCAGCAACAGAGGTGGTGTCACTCCAGTGGGACTCAGTGGCAGGAACAGCCTGAAAAGCAGGGAAAAGCCAGCCCTACTGGTGTGCCAGCTGCTGGCTGTGCCCAGGGATGGGACAAGGCCTGGCACAGTCACAGGCAAGCAGAGGATGGCATAGAAAAGAGCTCTGAGGCACCAGGATAGGGCTGGCATGGGAGCACAGGCAGCAGCTCCATCCCAAAACACTTTTTTGGGGATCTGAGGCTTTTCTCTGGCACAGGATGGACAGGTGGGAAGAGGGAAGGAGGGAAGATTTCAGGAGCTGTAAAACAGATTGGGACAGCAAGAGCAGGAGTCAGGATGTGACCAGCCCAGCTGGATTTATCTGCTCAGCATTCACAGTTTGTGTCCCCCAGCTGCCTCCCAATAAAGCACCCAGTGGGCACCCAGTGACCTAAGCTGCCCTGACACACAACCCAGGGGACAAGGTGACACTGGCAGTGCTGCTGATCCCTGCCCTGCCCACGAGAGCCCAAAGTGAAGCCAACAGGAGCCCTGAGCTGACTCTGTGAGACTGCAGAGCACCAGGGGCTGCTGCACAGGCCCCATGGGGGCAGCTGCTCCTGGCAGCCCCTCCAGGGCACAGGGGGCACAGGAGAGACACCCTCTGCTGTGGATCCTGGGAGCACAGGAGAGACACCCTCTGCTGTGGATCCTGGGGGCACAGGAGAGACACCCTCTGCTGTGGATCCTGGGGGCACAGGAGAGACACCCTCTGCTGAGAATCCTTCCCACTTCAGGCTGAGAGAGGCACCAGGGCAGGTGAACACACAGAAACAGCACCCAGGGGCTTGGGAGTGCCTGTTCTCCAAAGGGACACCAATGACAGGGCAGGGACACAAACGCCAGGGGAAGGGACACCAACACCAGGGCAGGGACATCAATGACAAGGAAGGGACACCAACCCTGGGGCAGGGACACAAATGACAGGGCAAGGACACCAACCCCGAGGCAGGGACACCAATGACAGGGTAGGGACACCAACCCCAGGGGAAGGGACACCAATACTGGGGAAGGGACACCAATGCTGGGGAAGGGACACCAGCCCCTGGGAAGGGACACCAGTGCCAGGAAAGGGACAGCAATGGCAGGGGAAGGGACAGCAATGCCAGGACAGGGACACCAATGACAGGGAAGTGACACCAGCCCCAGGGCAGGGACACCAATGATAGGGTAGGGATACCAATGACAGGGAAGGAACACCAATGCCAGGGCCGGGACACCAGTGCCAGGGAAGGGACACCAATGCCAGGGCAGGGACACCAATGACAAGGAAGGAACACCAGCCCTGGGGCAGGGACACCAATGACAGGGGAAGGCACACCAGCCCCATGGCTCCACACAGCCTAAAGCACCAGCTACAGCTGCTCTGGGAACAGGTCACCAATGCCAGCACAGGGACACCAACCCCAGGGCAGGGACACCAATGCCAGGGCAGGGACACCAAGCCTGGCGCAGGGACACCAACCCCAGGGCAGTGACACCAGGAGAAATGACACCAATGCTAGCAAAGGGACACCAATGCCAGGAGAGGGACACCAGCCCCATGGCTCCACACAGCCTAAAGCAGCAGCTGCAGCCCCTCTGGGAACAGGTCACACAGGGATGGCTCAACCACCACGCCAGCCCCTGCTCAGGAGCGAGTCAAACACGAGGAAAGGGAAAAGGGAAGGAAGGAATGCTGAGCCCAGCAGCAGCCCCACTCCCTCATCCTGGCTGGGCTGCTCAGGGAAGAGCCCCTTGGCAATGCAGAGCTGGGGAGGAGCCCCAGGCTGCTGCTCCAGGGATGGAATTCCCAAAGGCCACATCCTGGGCAGGCCCTGATGGAGCAAGAGCATTCCAGGGCAGGTCTGAGCACAACTCAGGCAGGCACAGGCTCTGACAGGCCCCAGGCACAGAGAGGGGCTCAGTGCCCACCTGGCACTGCAGAGGATGCCAGCTTTCCCTTGGGCTCCTCCAGCACTGAGCAGATTCCTCCAGGAGCCACAAGGAGCATTCCCCAGAAGGAGGGGAGCAGAGCCCCCCCTGCACCAGGCTCTGGAGGGATGGAGGGAGCAGGGACTGAGCACAGCTGGGCTCAGCACAGGCAGCAGCTCCAGCTGCCCCAGGCCTGCAGCTCTGCACCAACAGCACTGAGGGCTTTGCCCAGGTTTGTGCTGCAGGTTTTTCTGCAGCTGGAGGCACTCAGGGCCCTGGAAAATCCACGTGACACAGTGAGAAGCCTGAGTCTGCAGCTTTTTGGGCTGGAAGATGATGGAGGGCGATGGGCCAGTGCTCACAGCCACCAACACACCGATGTGCCAGGTTAGCTAAGCTGGGAGCAGACCACTCAAACAGCTAAAAAAATGAGAAAAGCAGATTTTCCTGCAGGAGAGCAGAGCAAGGGCCTTAAACTCCTTAAACCAGCAATGGCAGCTGGGTGGAAATGGGGTTAGCTGGGCAGGTAGGAGCAAAATTACACCCAAAATCACACTCAAAATTACACCCAAAATTACACTCAAAATTACACTCAAAATTACACCCAAAATTACACCCAAAATTACACCCAAAATTACACCCAAAATCACACCCTGTGGGGCACCTGGGGCCTCTGCCCTGGGCTCCCAGCTGGGGCAAACACTTGCCTGGGGTCAGCTGGTCACCAAATGTGTTAGCCCAGTTCTGGTCACCATGGATGCTGTCCCAGCTCTGGTCTCCACGGGTGTTATCACACCCTGGTCACCACGGATGTTATCCCACCCTGATCACCACAGATCCATCCCACCGTGGCCCCCATGGGTGTCACCCCACCCTGATCACCACAGATCCATCCCACCGTGGCCCCCATGGGTGTCACCCCACCCTGATCACCACAGATCCATCCCACCCTGGTCCCCACGGGTGTCACCCTACCCTGATTCCCACAGATGCCACCCCAGCTCTGGCTGTCCCCCTGCCCCCACAGCAGAGCATCCTGCCCCAGTTTTTGGCAGCAGCAGCCCCTCCTCCCCTGCAGCATTTCCACACTCCAGGGCGTTTCCTGCCTCAGAGCTGCATTTTCAGCCTGAACCATCCCAGCTCAGGGCACACCAGGAGTTCCCCGGTGCTCCTGCCCCCCCCACAGACCCTCACCAGCCCTGCTGGGCACTCTGCCTGCCCTTGGGTGCAGAGCTGCCACCCCAAACCCACCCCAGAGCAGCAGTTTCCTCCCCACCCCAGTGCAAGGTCTCTCTCTCTCCTCGGGCTAAGGACAGGCGTGCCAAGGACAGAGCTGCAGGGATTTGGCCTCGGCTCAGCTCCCCGGGGAGCAGACAGAGCTCCAGCCTGGGTGTGACAGTGTCCCCTGGCACCAGGACACCAAGGCCAGGCTGGGAATGGAAAGCAGCACCAGGTCCCAGGGAGATGGCACAGCCCCGAGGCTGCCACAGCCCCATTCCACTGCTAATGATCTCCTGATCTTCATTAAACCAGGGAGGGAGGGAGACCCCACGGGCACAGCGTGGGCTGGCACAGCTCCAGAGGGGCTGGGGAGGAGATGGGAGCGGGTCCATGCCAGGGGGAGCACCAGGACAGTGCCAGGGAAGCAAGGAGGGGACAGGATGGGTCCCACCAGGCCAGCAAGGGCCAAGTGCCTGGTGTGGGGCTGCTGGCAGGGGTTTGGGACCATCCTTGGCTCTGAGGGAGCCTCTCAGCCCTGCAGCACACTGAGCACACGGGCAGCACCCATCACTGGGCAGGATGGGCCCCTCTGCGTCAGCCCTCTCCTTCTCCCAGGCTCCTGCCCATGCTGGGGCTCCTTCTCCACTCTCTCTGCCTCCATGGCAGTCCCCCAACCCAGGAATTCCCTGTTCCTTCCCCAGAGGAGCTCCTCCATCCCCACATGGAGCAGAGAAGCCCTGGTGGCCCCAGGGAGCTGAGCTGGCCAAGTTTGGCAGCCAAAGGAGAGGGTCAGGGCCCTGCGCTGGGGGAGAGGGAGGGAGGGGAGCCCCAGAGCCCCCCCAGCAGCAGCTGCCCCACAGCTGGGCAGGAAGGGGAACCAGAACAGGGAAGTGCAGCACGGAAGGGCTTTGGGGAAGTCAGAGCTGAGCTAATTCTGCACAGGGAACAACTCCCCCAGACGAGTTCCCTGTCAGAAGCAAGTGCAAGGCACTGCAGGAAGAGCAGATCAGGAATCCTGACTCCTGCTGCACCCTCACACACAGAGCCCAAACCCTGGGGGTTGAGCCCTGGGGCTCCCTGCCTGCACCTTCACCCTGTCCCATGCCCATGGGAGAGCTTTGGGACAGGGACAAATGGAAACGGTTCTGCAGAGAGGGAGGGACCAGGGAATGGCCACTAAGGGCTTTAGCCAGCCCAGGACACCTTGGACCTTCCTCCTGCCATCAGCCTCACCCTGCAAATCAGGGAATTTTGGGTTCCCAGGCAGGGAGATCCGGGGCCCAGCCCTGCAGGCGTTCCCTCCTGTCCCCTCAGTGTCCCCTCCCCTGCTGCTCACCCTGTGCCAAGGGAAAGGTCCCTCTGGAGAGGGACTGGGGACAAGGGCTGGAGGGATAGGGCACAGGGGATGGATCCCAGAGGGCAGGGCTGGATGGGATCTTGGGAATTGGGAATTGTTCCCTGGCAGGGTGAGCAGGGGCTGGGCTGGAATTCCCAGAGCATTCCCAGCTGTGGCTGCCCCTGGATCCCTGGCATTCCCCAAGGCCAGGTTGGACACTGGGGCTGGAGCAGCCTGGGACAGTGGGAGGTGTCCCTGCCATGGCAGGGGTGGCACTGGGTGACTTTTACAGCCCCTTCCAACCCAAAGCAGTCCAGGATTCTCAGCTGATGGGCTGGGTGTGCAGGGGACAGTCCCTGGCTCACTGCCACACCACAGGATGAGCCCCATGGGGGACTCCAAGGGCATTTCCTGGATGTTGGGAAGCACAAGCAACACCTGCCTTGTGAATTCCCAAAAATCCCTCTTTTCCTGGGCTGGAGCCTGGCTTTGCACAGCACAGGGAGCTGCAGGATCAGCTCAGGGGAGGGAGGTGAGGACCAGGAGAACCTCCCAGGGCTCTCTGGATGCCCAAAGGCTCCATGCAAAGGGGGAAATGATGCTCAGAGCTTGCTTTGCCTGCCAAGCCCGATCCCCGGAGCTGCCTGAGCGTGGGACAAACCCTGGGACGCCCAAAAAGGCCATGAGAGCTCTCAGGCTGCTCTTGTGCAACTCCAGGAGTTGCTTTTCCCCTGGCAAAGCACTGAAATGGCCCAGGCTGAGCAGCTCGTAAACACCCCGGCCCCCCTTCCCGGGGAAGAGTCCAAGCTTGACGGAACATTTTCCAGCAGCCGAAAACAAGGATAACAATTATCACTGCTCGAGTTCCTGTGCAATAAAAACCTGCAGGGAAACGAGAGCAAGGTCAGCACGCCGACAAGGGATGCTTTGCTGGATCAGGCTCCCCCTGCCCTGGCAGAGGGCAGGGCTCAGCCCCACAACCTTGTTATCTCTTCAGCACAGCCCTGCCTGGGCCCTGCAGGGCCAGCCCCAGGGTGGGAGCCTCTGTTTGTTTTGCTCTTTCTAATTTGGGACTCGAAGTTTCCTCCTGAACAAAGATGTTTCCAGACATTGGAGCTGGCTGGGAGCTCCCAAAGAGTCAGAATCCCCTAAGCTCCCTATGATCCTTCTCCCACCCAGCTGGGCAAGCTCCAGCCCCTGGTGTTCTCCTCCAAAACCCAGTGTGGCCCCTCCAGGCTGCAGAGGGGCACAGGGTAAGAGCTTCCCTCATGTTTTCCGTGCTCATTTCCATCCTCAGGGCAACGGGTGAAAACAGAGTTTTAAAAGCTCCTGCGATCCTGAATGCCTCAAGGGGAAGTGAATTTTCCTTATGCAAGCAAAGCTACAGGAAGGGAGGGAAACAGCAAATGAGAGACTCATGGAATGGGTTGGGCTCCAAGGGACCTCAAAGCTCATCCCAGTCCATCCCTTCCCCTGTCCCAGGTGGATCCAAGCCCAATGTCCAACCTGGCCTTGGGCACTGCCAGGGATCCAGGGGCAGCCACAGCAAATCTGGGAATTCCATTCCAGCCAGCAATTCCTTGCCAGGATCCCAGCCCAATCTGCCCTTTCCCAGTGGGAGCCATTCCCTGGCTCCTGTCCCTGCAGGCCTTGTCCCCAGTCCCTCTCCAGCTCTCCTGGAGCCCCTTCAGGGACTCTGAGGATTCCCTGGATTTTTCCCTTCTCCAGGGAACATTCCCATCTCTGTCAGCCTGGCTCCAGAGCAGAGGGGGCTCCAGAACCCTGGAATGGTTTGGGCTGGGAGGGACCTTATTCTCTCCAGGCCCTGGAAGGTGCTGGAAGGTCTCCCTGGAGCCTTCTCCAGGCCCCTGGGTCTCTCCAGGCTGCAGGGTTGGTGTCACGGGGTGACACAGGCTGGACATTGCTCCCGTGGGATTAACAGCCCCTGACGGGACCTTTGGGACTCCAGGAGCCAGGAGCAGGCCCTGGCCAGGAGCAGACCCTGGGGGGCTCCACAAAAACCTCTCCCAGGGCAGGGCTGTCCCCAACCAGGGGGTTTTCCCACATCCCCGGTTCCAGCAGGCCCCAGGAATGCCGGCCCAGCCTCTGAGCCCGCCCAGCTCCGGCGTTTTGCTAAGAAAAGCAGAATAAAGCAGGATAAGCGCGGGGGAGCTGCCAGCCGTGTCCCCGGGGCTCCTCACGCCTCTCCCGGCCCACGCTCCCCTCTGGGCCCGCCGGGAGCCTCGGGGCTGGGGAAATGCGTTTGCTCCGCAGGGAAAGTTCCCCCAGCCCGTTCTGCTGCTGATTTTTGTGGCTGTGAGGGGAGGGAAGGAGGGAGGGAAGGAGGCTCCCTGCGAGGCCGCAGCTCCGGGCAGCGATCCAGCACAGCTGCCGGGTTCGGGGGGCCAGGGGGGCACTGCCAGCCCTGCCCCAACAACGCCCCCAAAACTCCTTCCCTGCAGGAATCCCAGCCCCATTCCCGCCCCTCTGTGCTGGAAAACAGTCTGGTTGTTGTAAACCCTTCTGGGCAGGGAGGAGGAGGAGCAATTCCCTCCACGTACAGGGTGCAGCACGGGGTTGGGGTCTGCACCCCAAACTGGGGACCCTCCATCACAAACCAGGTGACAACGCGGGGGCTGCAAAGCCACCGCGGCCAACAGGGGACACCTGGTGGGACAAACCACCAGGGGACAAACCACGAGGTGCAGGAGGGACAGAGCCCTGGGGATGCAGAGGGACCGCGGGCCATGCTGTGCCTGTCCGGGGAATGGATGCCCCGGTGCCCTGCCCGGGGGATGGGTGCTCTGGTGCCCTGTCCAGCACGATTCCCTCCCAGGGGGATGCAGGGACCGCAGGCCATGCTGTCCCTGCCCAGGGGATGGATGCTGTGCCCTGTCCAGCACGGTTCCCTCCAGGGGGATGCAGGGACCACCGTCCCACATCCCCTTCCTGGCACAGCCGGGATGTCCCACCCCTCCCGCATGTCCTTCCCGGGCATCCCCAGGCCTTGCCATGCCCCGAGTCCTTCCGGGGGGGTGACACAGCCAGCCCGGCCTGGGAACCCCTCCCCAGGGCCACTCTCCTGCGGCGGGCACAGCCATGGATGGAAAGCCCGCAAAGCCCAGACGGGCACGCCCGGATGAGCCCCACCCCAACCCTCGTGGCACGTCCCGAGGGTGCCCATGGAAGTTGTGATGCCCTTCCTCCTCCAGCAGCCGTCCTGGGGACCCAGGGACCATGCGCTGCCCACCCTGGGGCACAGTGACAGCCATGCCAGGGCACTGGGGCATTCCAAGTGCCCACCCTGGAATACACAGTGGCACAGTGACAGCCATGCCAGGCACTGGGGGGGTCCGTGTGCCCACTCCGGGGCACACAGTGACACAGTGACAGCCATGTCAGGGCAATGGGGGATTCCATGTGCCAACCCTGGGGCACACAGTGACACAGTGACAGCCATGGCAGGACACTGGGAGGGTCCATGTGCCCACCCTGGGGCACACTGACACAGTGACAGCCGTGCCAGGGCATTGGGGGATTCCGTGTCCCCCTCCAGGCGTATCCAGGCACGCCGTGACACCACCGTGGGACACATGAGGATCCCAGGACACCAGTCCCCGGGCACACGGGGGGTCCATGTGCCCACCTTGGGGCACAGTGACAGCCATGGCAGGGTACTGGGGGGGGTCCGTGTGCCCAGCCTGGGACCCCGTGCTGCCCACTCGGGGCCACTCAGGGCAACCCCGGCCCCAGCCCCAGCCCCGGCCCCGCTCCCGCGGCCGCCCCGCACTCACCGCTCGTCGGGTCCGCGGCCGCGCTGCCGGGCGGGCTCCAGGGGCACCAGGGCCTGGCCCAGGAACCGGTCCATGCCCACGAGCGCCCGGTGCATCACCGTGAGCACCAGCTCGGCGCAGGCCCCGGGCTCGGGGGGCAGCTCGAAGGCACATTCCTCCCTCCACTCGGGGCTGCCGCCGCTCTTCTCAGCCACCGAGGTGCTGTACTTCTCGCGGCCCAGCTGGATCACGGTGTACGCGTCGCTGCCGCCCGCTTTGCCTTTGCCGCCGCCCTTGCAGCGCAGCCCGCGGGCCCGCACCACCGTCACCTGGACGTGCGTGGGCAGCCAGGCCGGGCAGCCCTCGGCGGGCAGCGCGGCCGCCCGCAGCAGCGCCATGGCCGGGCCGGGCGGGGCGGGGCCGGGAGAAGCGGCCGGGCCGGGCCGGGCCCCGCTCCGGAGCCGCCGCTGCCGCAGCGCGAGCGACACCGGCGGGCCGGCCCCGCCCTCAACGGCGCAGGCCACGCCCCCAGCCGCTCTGACCACGCCCACAACGCGCTCTGCCTCCGCCCCGCTCAAATTTAGCTCCGCCCCAAACGGCCCCGCCGCGCACTGGCCCCGCCCCTGACTCTTAACCACGCCCCACGGCCGCTCTTGCCCCGCCCCTGGCTCTTAACCACGCCCCACGGCAGCCCTTGCCCCGCCCCACCCGCGTTGACTCCGCCCCCAACCGCTTTGCCCCGCCCCGCCCCGCCTGGCGGCTGGAGAGGGCGGGGCTCGGGGCGCGCGCAGGGGGCGGGGCCGAGGGCGGGGCCGGGGTGACGCCCAGTCTGCTGCGGTCACACCCCTGCGGCCACACCCCTGCAGTCACACCCGGGGCGGTCACTCCCCTACTGTCACACCCGGGGCACACACATCGCCAGGGCCCGGGTCACCCCTGGCACCGCATCCCGGGCACGGCTCTGCCTGTCTGTGTCCCAGACCCACATGAATGAGAGCACAGGTGTGTCCCTGTGCACGTGTGTCCCTGCCCAGGTGTGTCCTTGCACAGGTGTGCCATGTACATACAAGCACACAGGTATGTCCGTGCCCAAGTGTGTCCGTGTCCAGGCTTGCCCATACCCGTGTGTGTCCATTCCCAGCTATGCTCATTCCCAGCTGTGTCCATTCCCAGATGTGTCCATTCCCAGGCTTGCCCATGTTCAGGTGTGTCCACATCCAGGTGTGCTCATGTCCAGGTGTGCGCAATTCCTACATGTGTCCATACCCAGATGTGTCCATTCCCAGCTGTGCCCATGCCCAGGTGTGCCCACACCCCACACCTGTGTGTGCCCCCCCGGCTGCCGGAGCCCCCCCCGGGCCGTTCTGCTGTGGCCAGGCACACCAGGAGCAGCTCGCCGGGGTCCCACAGCTGATCCCTAATGTCCCCACTGCTGGCCCCGGTGTGCCCACGGCTGATCCCCGATATCCCCACTGCAGCTCCCCCGTGTCCCCACAGCTGATCCCCGGTGGCCCGAGCCCCACGCACCACCGCTCACCCCTCCCAGCCGTGAGCGTTTCCCAGGCCGGGGCCCCAATCCCAATGTCCCCTCTCAGTGTCCCTAATGTCCCTAATGTCCCGTTAAACCCCAGCCCGGCCCCGCCGCCGTTCCGTGCCCGGGGCAAGGTCAGGCCAGCGGGGCGGCGATCCCGATGCCGATGCCGATGCCGATCCCGCCGCGATAAGGGGCGGCCGGGGCAGCGGGGCCGTGCCAGCCCTGCCCTATCGCTGCCATCGGCCACCGCTGCCACCCTCCCGGCGAGACCGTTCCGCTCCAGCGCGGGGACACCAGCGGGACACAGAGAGGGGAGGGGGACACCGAGAGGGGACACAGAGAGGGGACACGAGAGGGGGCACTGAGCAGGGACATTGAGAAGGGAGACTGAGAGGGGACAGCGAGCAGGAACATGAGCAGGGACGCTGAGTGGGGACGCTGAGAGACAACACGGAGGGGGGACACTGAGTGGGGACACCAAGAGGGGACACCGAGAGGGGACACAGAGGGGACACGGAGCAGGGACACAAGCAGGGACACTGAGTGGGGACAAAGAGAGGGGACACTGAGAGGGGACACTGAGAGGGGACACTGAGTGGGGACACTGAGGGGGGACACCGAGAGGGGACATGAGAGAGAACCACCAAGAGGGGACACTGAGAGGGGACACTGAGTAGGGACACCAAGAGGAGACATTGAGAGGGGACACAGACTGGGGGAACTGAGACGTGACACTGAGAAGGCTCTGAGGTCCCTTCCAACACCATCATTCTGTGATTCCCGTGTCCCTTCCCGTGTCCCTTCCCGTGTCCCTTCCCGTGTCCCTTCCCTTCCCTTGGGGTCTCCACTCACCCCAAACGCAGCAGGCAGGGCTGAAGCTGCCCAGGGCAGGAGGAGGAGGGCAGAAGGAGCCCCATTTCACCCCAAAAAGCCCCCAGGCCAACCCGAGAGCTGCAGAAAATCCCATATTTTCCTGTTGGGATGTGCTGCCCCGGCCATATTCAAATCCCCCATTAAAATTTGCTTCATAGGGAATAAAACCCTCCCCAGGAACTGCTTATCACCCCGAGATGAACTCAAATCCAATTATCCCTCCAGTCCAGGGCCTGCTCCCACTCCCCCGGCTGCCCCTTATCCCTCCTCAGCATCTGCTTTTGATTTTCCCTTCTTTTGATTGTTTTTGCCCAGTTTTTTATGCTCTGATTATCTCTACTCTCAGCACATCTCCTCCTCTCCGCCACTTCCCATCTTTTACCTCCATAATTGGGATTTTTTTCCATCTCCCTTCACCTTCCCTGCCCTGCTCCGATTTATTTATCTCATATTTATTCATCTCTTTGATTTCACGCTCACCTTTGCATTTGTTGCATAAGGAGGGTTTTTAATTACCCCTAAATCAATTTCTGTATTTTTTATTCCACTCTGGAATCAAAGGGAACATTGGGATCCTTTGCAGCATCCTCAGCGAGCCTGGGCTGAGTGAAATTTTCCTTTAATTCTTGCTCCACCTTTAATTTTTTTGCTTTAAATTTTCCTTCACATTTAATTTTTGTTTTAACATCAATTTTTGATTTGCCTTTAATTCCTGCTGTAATTTCATTTCCCCCCTCAATTTTAATTTATTTTTTTTCCTTTCATTTCTCCTTCAACTTTAACCAGTCCTTCAATTTCTGAATAATTTAATTTTTTTCCTTTACTTTCTCCCTCAACTGTAACTTTTCCTTCAATTTTTGATTAACTTAATTTTTTCTTCCTCCTCCTGCTCCATGGAATCTCCCTCCCCCAGCTCACCCTGGTGCTCCCCTGAAACACTGGGTGTGGACTCCCAACAAACCCAGCTCCCATCCTGGGAAGAAGCTGGGAAACAACACCAATGCAATGGCATTTTTTCTCTCTTCCCATATATATTTGGTCCAAAATCCCTCTCTCCATCCCAATGGAGAAGGACATCTCCATCCCAAGCCCACCCCAAGAGCTTCCCAGCCTGGAGCTGCCCCTCCCTGGGGATGGGAGAAGCTCCTGGTTGGGGCTGTAGAGAAATGGGATTTTCATGGGAGACAAGGAAAGTGCTGCAGGAACAGTGGGAGCTGCATGATGGGATTGAGATTGGGATTGGGGATGGGATTGGATTGGGATTGAGACTGGGGATGCCAAGCCAGGCTTTGCTTGGGAAGGCTCGGATCCCATTCCCCAGGCTGAGATCCCATTCCCAAGGTTCGGATCTCATTCCCATGGCTGGGATCTCATTCCCAGCACTCAGATCCCATTCCCAGGGCTCAGATCCCATTCCCAAGGCTGGGATCCCATTCCCAGGGCTGAGATCCCATTCCCAGGGCTGAGATCCCATTCCCAAGGCTCAGACCACATTCCCAGTGTTCAGATCCCATTCCCATGGCTGGGATTCCATTTCCAAGACTGAGATCCCATTCCCTGGGCTCAGATCTCATTCCCAGGGCTCAGATCCCATTCCCAAGGCTGGGATCCCATTCCCAGGGCTGAGATCCCATTCCCAAGGCTCAGATCTCATTCCCAGGGCTCAGATCTCATTCCCAGGGCTGAGATCCCATTCCCAAGGCTCAGATCACGTTCCAAGTGTTCAGATCCCATTCCCATGGCTGGGATTCTATTTCCAAGGCTGAGATCCCATTCCCAGGGCTCAGATCACATTCTCAGTGTTCAGATCCCATTCCCAAGGCTGGGATCCCATTCCCAAGGCTGAGATCCCATTCCCAGGGCTCGTTGGGTGTTTGGATCCATTGTGTGGCGGAGCCAAGCGCCAGGGTGGGAGTGAGAGCAGCACCAGCCCTGCAGGGAAGGGAAGGGGTGAAGGAAGAGCCAGGGCTGGGAATGCAGCACCTCTAAGGTGGGAGAGGCTGGAAACGACCCAAAACCCCCCAGCCCTGGGCTGATGGCAAAGGCAAGGTGGGAATTGTGTCCCTGTGCCCCTCCCTCAGGTGAGAGCCCACCTGCAGAGCTGCCCCAGCCCTGGGGCCAACAGCAGGAGGACGTGGAGCTGCTGCAGAGAGCCCAGAGGAGGCCCCGGAGCTGCTGCAGGGCTGGAGCCCCTCTGCTCTGGAGCCAGGCTGGCAGGGCTGGGAATGTTCCCCTGGAGAAGGGAAGGCTCCAGGCAGAGCTCAGAGCCCCTGGCAAGGCCTGGAGGGGCTCCAGGAGAGCTGCAGAGGGACTGGGGACAAGGGACAGAGGGACAGGAGCCAGGGAATGGCTCCCACTGGGAAAGGGGAGATTGGGCTGGGATCTTGGCAAGGAATTCCTGGCTGGAATGGAATTCCCAGATTTGCTGTGGCTGCCCCTGGATCCCTGGCAGTGCCCAAGGCCAGGCTGGACACTTGGATCCACCTGGGATCATAGAAGGTGTCCCTGCCATGGAACTGGATGAGCTTTTGTTCCCTTCCAACTCAAAACACTCCATGGTTCCATGGCATCTCTTCCCAAGAAAGCACATCCCCGCAAATATTCCCAAACCATCAAAACACCCCCAAACCCAGACACACAGACCGGGACCGACAGCAACACCCAAAGCTCCCCCAGCCCCAATTCCTTGGAATAGAAGCAGCAAAACTCATTCCAACCCATTGGGAAGGGGCAGGCAGAGCAGAATTCCCAGCTGGCAGTGCAGGGATGCCCGGGAATGGAGGGGAGCTGTGGGGGAAGGGGCCTGAGCCAAGACAAATAAAGAGTTCAAATGGGAAACGATTAAAACTAAACTAAAGTCACATAAATGGAAAGCGGGGGAGATAAGGCGCGGGCGCCCTCGCTGCCTATTTAACATTCATTGGATTGAATAATCAGGCCTCATTATCTCAAATTGCTGCATATTTGCCCTCAAAATGCTAATTTGAAAGTTGGCTGCGAGCGCCGTCTGCCTATTTTGACTAAAATATGATTTTGCTTTATTGAGCGGCGCTCGTAGCTCCGGGGGCATTTCCCCTGCGCCGAGCACACGGGAATGGGCAAAAAAAGGGGAGGAAAAATCCCCCAACATTTATCAAGAGCCGGCCGGGGAGGAGAGCGGGCCCTGCTTTGCGTAGAAATGGCATTTTTAGGGCTGGCAGTGAAATTAAAGCGTTATCAGGCGCTTTTGGGGATGGACACTTTATCGCTCATCTCGGGAAAGGAAATGGGAGAAATAATTTGCTTTTATTCTGATTGTTTGGCGGAGCGGGGAGGGCTGCAGGCTCCTCCTTGCCCCCCCTGTCCCCTTCACCCGCCCTTCCAGGGGGCAGAATCGACGCTCTGGGCTTTATCCAGCGGATCCCACATGGAAAATTTGCTCCATTTGATCTGCGGCCGGGATTCAGAGCATCAGTCTCGGGCTGTTATTACCCTTCCCAGGAGTCAATCAATGGATAGCAGGGAGGGATAACAGCCTCCCCCGGTCCCGGCGGGGCTGGGGTGAGCCGGGGTTGCCGCTCCGAGCGCCTCAATCCCCGTGAGCGATGCCGGGATCCGCTCCCGGCCCCGCCGCACCCCCGAAGGACGCGCTTGTCATGCAAAGCCCCCCGCGCTGTTTGCACAGCAAACTGCAATTGTGTGCGGGATTAAGGGGGTCCCGGGAGGCCACGGAGCCTTGTTGACACTCGGCGCTGGAAATCCGGCGCCATCAATTCCGTGGGCGCCTCTGGATTTGGCAATGACACCGCGGGTGACATTCCCGCTGGCAGATGGACGGGCGCTGACCCCCCCACGTCTGGGGGCAGATGGCGACACAAGGGGGACACACCGAGGGGCTGCTGGCCCTGGGGATGCTGCAAACCCCCGGGGGAAGTCACAGCAGTTTGGTCCTGCTGTCCCAAAATCGGCACGTGAAGGACAAACGTCCCCCTTGCCATGTCCCCATTGCTGCTGTGCCTCGGGGTGGGGGGAGCGTGTCCCACCTCGGCACCAAAGGCAAAGCCAGAGCCCGTGTGGGACAGTGGCACCCAAAGCACAGAGAGGGGACAGCTCAGAGCCCCCCTTTATCCATGGGGATAAACCTCTGTGACAAACATCCTGGCACTGTGTGTCCCATCCTGGTGTGTCCCAGCCCACTGTGCCAGCCCAGTGTGTCCCACTCTGATGTGCCCTATTCTGGTGTGTCCGCATCCCACTGTCCCCATCCTGCTGCCCCATCCTGCTGTCTCTATCCCACTGTCCCTGTCACTGTCCCCATCCCACTGTCCCATGTCACTGTCCCATGTCACTGTCCCTGTCACTGTCCCCATCCCGCTGTCCTGTCACTGTCCCATGTCACTGTCCCCATCCCTCTGTCCCTGTCACTGTAACCATCCCTCTGTCCCGTGTCGCTGTTCCCATCCCTCTGTCACTGTCCCTGTCACTGTCCCCATCCAACTGTCCCATGTCACTGTCCCTGTCACTGTCCCGTGTCACTGTCCCTGTCACTGTCCCGTGTCACTGTCCCTGTCACGGTCTCCATCCCACTGTCCCCTGTCACTGTCCCCATCCCGCCGTCCCCTCCCGGTCCTGCCGGGCCCCAGCGCGGTCTGGGATCGCCCTCTGGCGGTCACGGAGGGAACGGCTCCAGAGAGACCTCACGGGGACCTTCCCAGGACCCCACCGGGACCCCACCGGGACCCCGCCCTGCAGCCCCTCCCGCCCGGGATTCTCTGGGATCCCGGTAACGATACCCGGGGTCTCTGGATGCACTCACCGGGATCGGTCCTGACCGGCATCCGCAGTAATTAGCAGTCTGTTAATTGGGGTGCCCGGTGATGGGAGCTGGCAGCTGACTGCGGCTCTGCCAGCTGGGATTGTCACTAACTGGGGTCCCTGCTCACTGGGATTGTCACTAACTGGGATCCCTGCTCACTGGGATTGTCCCTAACTGGGATTGTCACTAACTGGGATTGTCACTAACTGGGATTGTCACTAACTGGGATCCCTGCTCACTGGGATTGTCACTAACTGGAATCCCTGCTCACTGGGGTTGCCATTAACTGGGATTGTCACTAACTGGGATTGTCACTAGCTGCTATTGTCACTAACTGGGATTCCTGCTCACTGGGATTGTCACTAACGGGGGTCCCTGCTAACTGAGATTGTCACTAACTGGGATTGTCACTAACTGGGATTGTCCCTAACTGGGATCCCTGCTCACTGGGATTGTCCCTAACTGGGATTGTCACTAACTGGGATTGTCACTAGCTGCTATTGTCACTAACTGGGATCCCTGCTCACTGGGATTGTCACTAACGGGGGTCCCTGCTCACTGAGATTGTCACTAACTGGGATTGTCACTAACTGGGATTGTCCCTAACTGGAATTGTCACTAACTGGGATCCCTGTGGATCAGAGATGCTCAGCACTCCAGAAGCCTTTGGGAATCCAGCCCAGATGCCCCAAAAAGAGATTTTTTTTTTTTTTTTTCTGGAGGCGGCTCCTATGGCACCATCAGCATCCAAAGGAGTTTGGGTAGGGAGCAGGACCAGAGCAGAGTGGGAAGGGCAGGGAAGGGCAGGAACCCCAGGAACACCCACAGTTACAAAAGCCCCAGAATAGAAATGAGGAAGATGTGGAGAGAAAACCAAATCATCATTTTTTCCTTCAGGTGCAGGGAAAGAAAGAAACATACCCTGAAACTGAACATCACATACCCTGTTCTGCTGCTTCAGTTCCTGAAGGATCCATCCCATTCCTGGGGTGATCAAACCCAGTCTGGGGGGCCCTGTCCCCGTCCCAAGGGTCCCCTCCCAGCACCCAGTCCTGCTGCAGGACCCCCACTTTGGGATTTTGGGCACATTCAACCCCACATCATTCAGCTGTGGACGTCATTATTTGCAGAAATTCCTCTGTTGGAGCTCCCAACTTCTACAATCTCCTGTGCAAGGAGTTTCTCAGGTCAGGCAAATCTTCCAGGGTTTAAAAATATTTTTTTTCCTTCATTTTTCCTGCATTTCCAGCCTCAAACAGCCGAGGTGACCTGTGCACGTCCAAGTCCTGCTTGGGAAAACCTCCCTGGAGCTGGGTCAGGTCTTTGGAGAGGAGAAGTGGAGCTGCATATCTTAGGATGCTTAAGGAGGGCTTTGCTCTGCATCCCAAATGCAGGTGGGAGACCTTTAATAACTGGAAAAAAGAGAGAGGATTTTCTTGGGGAACTCTGATAAAATGATCCCACAAAGGGCTGGGGTCAGCTCTGGACCCTCCTCAGCCACTTGATGGCAGTGGGTATCCAAACACTTACCTCTTTTCCAGTAATTTCAGCTGAATTGGTAGAAGATGTCCCTTTTCCCCCGGACTGGGGGTGACCCTGGCCCCACAGTGCAGGGCTGGCAGCTGGGATGGACACATGGACACAGGGACAGATGGAAAGAGGGATGCTGCAGGACAGAGGGATGCTGCAGGTGGGTCCTGAGACTCTGGGATCATCGGAGCCTATCCAGGGACCCTGGAGCTCCATCCCCCTGCACTGCACACCCCACCAAGGGCTAATGAGCACCTTTGTCACTAATTAGCTCAGGGGCTTCAGCAATTAATCCTCAAAATCAGGCACAGCCATCCCTGGTTCACATCCCACTCCTGGATCCCAAGGAGACCCTGGGTTTGTGGGCAGTGACCCCAGTTCCAGCTCTCCCTGCTCCCTGTCTGCACAGCAGCACCCCCCCAGATTCCTGGCACCTCTCTCCAGGACAGGATTCTCCCACCTGCAAAAGAACTGAGCCAGAAAACTGCTGGGTTCCTCTGTCTCCATTTCACTTGGATCCCAAACATCACTGGGACCCCATCCCCATGGACCCCAAACACCAGTTCGGGACACCAGAACCCCCATTCAGCCCCAAATCACTGGGACCCCCATCCCCATGGACCCCAAACACCAGTTTGGGACACCAGAACCCCCATTCAGCCCCAGAGCACAGGGACCCCAAAGCCTCACTGAGCCCCAGTGTCCCCATTCTGGCCCCAAATCACCTGGATCCCAATCCCACAGGTGCCACCAATGTCCCACCCAGCTCAGGGACCCTGAGCACCCCTATCCAGGGACCACCCAGCTCTGTGAGGGCTCCAGGGGTGTTTGCTGAGCTCCATCAAACAGGGGAGAGGAAAAAGGGAATAAATAAAGGGAAAGCACCTCCTATCCAAACACAGCCGGGCCCACCAAGGGCCTCCTGCCTTGTTATCTTCCCAAGGCCCTCATTAAGGCTCAGCAACACCAAACCTGCCCCCTTTCATCTGTGCCCCTTCCCCAGGGCCTTCATCTGCCCCCAGTAACCCCAAACCTGTCCCCCTCTCACCTGTGCCCCCTCCCCAGGGCCTTTATCTGCCCCCAGTAACCCCAAACCTGCCCCCCATTCTCTCTGCCCCCTTCCCAGGGCCTTTATCTGCCCCAGGGCAGTGGCAGGAGCAGTAGGACAGGTCCCTGTGCTGCTCCAGGGAATGAATGCCATGTCCACTGCAGGATTTTAGGGATAATTTGGATTTTTTTGGGGTACAGACCCCCCCTGGGGAGGTTCCCCCTGCAGCCTTCCCTGGGGGTGCCCCAGCACTGCAGCTCTGGGGGTCCCTTGGGTGTGGGGGGAGCAGAGCAGAGGCTGCCCTGGCCAGGGCACAGCCCCTGATGACTTTTCCAGCGATGCTCGGGGTCATTCCCAGCCTGGAGCAGTTCGGGGTTTGTTCCCAGTTCGGGGTTTGTTCCCAGTTCGGGGTTTGTTCCCAGTCCAGAGAAGTTCGGGGTTTGTTCCCATTTCGGGGTTTGTTCCCAGTTCAGGGCTGTTCCCAGTTGGGGGTTTGTTCCCAGTTGGGGGTTTTTTCCCAGTTCAGGGCTGTTCCCATTTCGGGGTTTGCTCCCAGTTCAGGGCTGTTCCCAGTTCAGGGTTTGTTCCCATTTCAGGGTTTGTTCCCAGTTCGGGGTTTGCTCCCAGTTCAGGGCTGTTCCCAGTTCAGGGCTGTTCCCAGTTCAGGGCTGTTCCCATTTCAGGGTTTGTTCCCAGTTCAGGGCTGTTCCCAGTTTGGGGTTTGTTCCCAGTTCAGGGCTGTTCCCAGTTCGGGGTTTGTTCCCAGTTCAGGGCTGTTCCCAGTTCAGGGCTGTTCCCAGTTCAGGGCTGTTCCCAATTCAGGGTTTGTTCCCATTTCGGGGTTTGTTCCCATTTCGGGGTTTGTTCCCAGTTCAGGGCTGTTCCCAGTTCGGGGTTTGTTCCCAGTTCAGGGCTGTTCCCAGTTCAGGGCTGTTCCCAGTTCGGGGTTTGTTCCCAGTTCAGGGCTGTTCCCAGTTCAGGGCTGTTCCCAGTTCAGGGCTGTTCCCAGCCCAGACCAGTCGGGGTTTGGCCCTGGGGAGGGCCGGCCCGGGGGCTGCAGGGGCTGCTGCGGTGCAGATGTGGCCCCGGGCCGCTCCCCCTGCCCCGTTTCCTCCCCGACAAAGCCCCGGGCCCCGGGGAGGCCGTGGCCGGCCCAGGTGTGACTTTTCCCAGCTCATTAGGACGAGCTGCGGGGGTTTTAGGAATCTCAGCCCCTAATGACCATCTGAATCCCATCAGCCGAGCTGGGGCTGCAGGGAGAGCCCCGGCACATCCCTCGCTGGCCCGGGCTGTGCTGAGCCCCAAAATTCACCTGTGGGGAGGGGGGTGCAGAGCTCAGGGGGCCAAGGGGGTCCCCAAGTGCCTGCCCCGGGAATTTGGTGGCCTTGGGGTGACACTGAGCTCCTGTGTGGTCCCACTGAGTAATTCAGAGCCAGTGTCACCCTGTGGGAGGACATGAGGGGTCTCTGCCCCAGGGACGGGGCACATGGGGGGACATCCAAATGGGGGACAGGAGAACATGGGGGACACTCAGTCAAGCGTAGGGGGACATGGGACAGCATCTCAAATGGGGACAGGGGACATGGCGGGGTAAGGTGACACGGGGGGACACCCAGCCGAGGGCAGGGGGACACGGGGTGACATTGCCATGGAGATCAGGGGACACTGCAGCGGGACACCCCTGCTGAGGGCTGGGGGCTGGAGGGGACACCGTGTGGGAGCAGCGGGCAGGGCAGGGGACATCCGGGCGGGCACAGGGACAAGGAGCACCTCTCCTGGGGATACCCCTCCATGGGGACCCCTCCCTGCCCCCACAGGGGACACCCCCTCTCCCCACGGGGACCTGCATCCTCCTCTGCCAGGGGCACCCCCAAACGGGGACCTTCCTCCCCAGGGGACACCCTCAAACGGGGACCTTCCTCCCCAGGGGCACCCCCAAACGGGGACCTTCCTCCCCAGGGGACACCCCAAAATGGGGACCTTCCTCCTTAGGGACACCCCCAAACGGGGACCTTCCTCCCCAGGGGGACACCCCCAAACAGGGACCTTCCTCCCCAGGGGACACCCCAAAATGGGGACCTTCCTCCTTAGGGAGACCCCCAATGGGGACCTTCCTCCCATGGGGACACCCCATGATGGGGACCTTCCTCCCCAGGGGGACACTCCCAAACAGGGACCTTCCTCCCCACCCACAATGGAGACCTTCCTCCCCAAGGGGCACCCTCAAACGGGGACCTTCCTCCCCAGGGGCACCCCCAAATGGGGACCTTCCTCCCCAGGGGGACACCCCCAAACAGGGACCTTCCTCCCCAGGGGACACCCCACAATGGGGACCTTCCTCCCCAGGAACACCCCACAATAGACACCTTCCTCCCCAGGGGGACACCCCACAATGGGGACCTTCCTCCTCACCCACAATGGGGGACCTTCTTCCCCAGGGGACATCCTGCAATGGGGACCTTCCTCCCCAGGGACACCCCCAAATGGGGACCTTCCTCCCTAGGGGACACCCCCAAATGGGGACCTTCACCCCCAAATGGGGACTCCCTTCCAGCACTCCAAGGGAGACCTTTGGCCCCCTCTCTGAACAGGGGATCCCATCATTCACAGGGATCTCTTCCAGAGGGATCCCCAGCCCCCTCTCCAGCAGGGATACCCCCAAATGGGGACCCCCTTCCATCCCCAAGGGGAGACCCTTGCCTGCCCCTCAGGGACCCCTCTCAGGGGAGTTCTCCCAGGAGGGTCCTGCCCACCTCTCCCAGGGAATGGCTCCAAACGGGGCCTGAACCCACCTCTCCTGTGGGGCCCTCTGCAATGGGGATCCCCTTTCACCTCTCCAAGGAGAGGGATCTCTTCCAGGAGAACCCATTCCCATCTCTACTGGGATACCCCCAAAAGGGACAAGTATAAGGGAGCTCCTTCCACCTCCACATGGGAAATTCCCTCACAGGGATGTTTCTCCATGAGGGACCTGTGTCCACCTCTCCCAGGAGATCCTCAGGAAATGTGGGGCCTGTGACAGTGATCACAGGGGTCTGAGGATGAGGGAAGAGACGAGGATCTGACTCCATGTTTCAGAAGGCTAATTTATTGTTTTATCATATATATTATATTAAAACTATACTAAAAGAAGAAAGGATTTCATCAGGAAGCTAGCTAGGGTTAGGAAAGAATGATGAAAAAGGTTTGTGTCTCGGACAGAGAGTCCGAGCCAGTTGACTGTGATTGGCCATTAATTAGAAACATCCACATGAGACCAATCACAGATGCACCTGTTGCATCCCACAGCAGCAGATAACCATTGTTTACATTCTGTTCCTGAGGCCTCTCAGCTTGTCAGGAGGAAAAATCCGAAGGAAAGGATTTTTCAGAAAATATCATGGCTACAGGGGCCCTCTTGGAAAAAATCTCTTTAAAGGGGACACCTCCAATGGGAAGATTCCTTCTGCCTCTGCAGGAAAGAAGGACCCAGGACACACCAGAGGGGACCCCTCCAAGAGCTCCTCTCCACCCGCTCTGTGTCACTCCAGGCTTCCTGATCTCTGAGTGCTTCTCTCCCCTGCTCAAAGCCAAGCCTGGCAAAGCCAAGTGAGCCCGGACCACCTTCAGCAGCGAGCAGCTAGCACAGCTGGCACAGCTGGAGCAGCAGTTCACCCGGACCACCTTCAGCAGTGAGCAGCTGGCACAGCTGGCACAGCTGGCACAGCTGGAGCAGGAGTTCAGCTGGCAGCAGTACCTGGTGGGGCAGGAGCGCTGCCTGCTGGCCTGGAACCTGCAGTTCAGCCAGGAGCAGGGGAGCCCCCTGCCTCGATCCGCCTCCTGTCCTCCTGTGCCACCAGCAGCTCCAGGATGTGTCCCCACGGAGCTGGGACACTGGGATGTGTCGCTCAGGGAGCTGGGATGTGTCCCTCAGAGAGCTGGGATGTGTGACCTGTCCCTCAGGGAGCTGGGATGTGTCCCTAGAGGAGCTGAGATGTGTCCCCAGGGAGCTGGGACACTGGGACATGTCCCTTGGGGAACCGGGACATTGGGATGTGTCCCTAAAGGAGCTGGGATGTGTCCCTTGAGGAGATGGGACATGTCTCTAAAGGAGCTGGGATATGTCCCTCAGAGAGCTGGGATGTGTCCCTCACGGAACTGGGACACTGGGACATGTCCCTAAAGGAGCTGGGATGTGTCCCTCAGAGAGCTGGGGTGTGTCCCTAAAGGAGCTGGGATGTGTCCCCAGGGAGCTGGGACACTGGGACATGTCCCTTGGGGAACTGGGACATTGGGATGTGTCCCTTGGGGAGCTGGGACGTGTCCCCAGGGAGCTGGGACGTGTCTCTCAGCCTGGCACAGAGCCCCAGGGTGCTGATTGCACAGTTCCAGTTAAAAGGGTGGTTGATGGCAGGTGGGGAAACTGAGGCACGGCACGGCTGTCCCAGAGCCAGGAACTTGTGTCCCTCTTCAGGCTGGGCTCCAGCTCAGGCAGGTGCAGCTCCTGGGATGCAGGGAGCAGTTTTCCATCTTGGTGGGGACAGATGGACACTGCCTGAGCCCAGGGGGCCGTGGAGCAGCCAGGCTGGAGAGCCGAGCTCGGCCCTTTCCCAAGGGGGAATTCTGGAATCTCCATCCTTGGAAGTGCTTAAACACACCAGGGTGGCACTTGGGAACACGGGTCAGGGGGAAGGTGGTGGGGCTGGGTTCATGGCTGGACTCTGACCTTTCCACACTCAGTAATTCCATGATTCTGTGCTCAAACACACTCGGGTGGCACTTGGGGACACAGGTCAGGGGGGAAGGTGGTGGGGCTGGGTTCATGGCTGGACTCAGTGACCTTTCCACTCTCAGTAATTCCATGATTCTGTGATCCCAGGTGAAAGTCTCGTTCCAAAACCGCAGGATCAAGTGGAGGAAACAGAGCCTGGAACAGCAACAAGCCAAAGTGGCCAAAACGGGTTTGGGCACCCCACAGAGAAGCCCAGACCCACAGAGCCACCTCGAGGAGGACAAGGACTGCCCAGCAGAGCCAGGGGACAGCCAGGAGGACACATCCTTGTCCCCAGGCTCAGGGACAGCCCCTGCACAGACTGTGACAAAGAGCTGCTGAGCCACCACAGACCCTTTGTGGTGTGTTATCGATGTACCATAGCTGGAAATATCCAATATATATACAGGATATATGGGGCACCCCTGGGGTTTGGGGGTGAAATAAATTATTTATGCAACTCTTGGGCAGGAATAGCCCCCATCCTGCAGGGCTTCTTCCTGGGGGAGTGGGAGCCACTGCAGCCTCAGCTCATCCCAGAGGTGTCGGGAGCTTGGAAATCTCCCAGCTCAGGAGCTTCACAGAGCCCCTGGATCCTGGACAGGATCTGTTCACCACAACACCCTGCTCTGCCCACAGCTCATAAATGCCAGTGCTGCCTTCCTCTCCAGGACTCAGAGCCAGGGCAGCAGGGAAATGCACCTGGAGACAGAGCTGGAGGGAGCTCTGTGACCTGGGCTCCAGGGGTGACATCTCATCTGGGCAAGGATTAGCCAGGCTTTGATTCTCGTTGCTTGGCTCTGCTTAGGCACAGGTGGAGGTTTCAAATGCAGCAGTTTTGGGGTGCACACTGAGCAGGGGATGATCCCAAGGTGGGATCCATGGGAGGCTGGGCAGCTCCTTGAAGGGTGCAAAGCAAGGGAGCACCTGGGGTGTCCCAGAGGAGAGCAGCAGTGGGACATGGGGTGCTCAGATGGCAGTGCCAGTCCTGGAGCTCAGCTTTGTCCCTGTCTGGGTTTGGAGCTTGGGGAGAAAGAGCCTCAGGTGCAGGATTTGTTTGGGCAGGCGTGAAATGTGGGGCAAGGACAGGGGGGGCAGTCCAGGGGATGGTGCAGAGAGAAGGGATCAGTGCAAGGAGAAGGGGGAGGATGTGGGGAGAGGGGATGATGTGGGGGAGTCTCGGGAGGCTGCAGTTTATTGCAGCCCCGAGATACATGAACAGTCTCTGTTTCGGCAGGCATGCTCCAAGAATGAGTCAGAACTCTTCAGTTTTTGGTCTCAAGGTTGTTTATTGTATCTTATCTATAAAAATTTTTCTCCTGCCCTGCTGAGATCTGTCCAGCAGGACAATTTCAGGCATTCTGCCTGACCCCGGGGTGGTGTTATCTCTTTATACTGCAAACTACATATAACATGTTTACAATTACTTTCCAATACCTGTCACCTATGTTAGACAGTGAGCTTCTACTCTAAACCAATCCCAAAGTGCCAACATCACTGCAGAAAATGGAGGTAGAGAAGAAGAAAGGCTGGACATGCCCAAGTGCCTCCATCTTGTCCCCACAAGCCCTATTCTAAAAACCCCAAAATCTACTTTTTCACCTAGTGATAATTTTACTATTACTTTACCTAAACTTCTGTGGCTTTCAGGTTTTCATACAAAGCTGACAATTTGCTCCAGGTGTCATAATCAAACCCACAGGTGCTCTGGGCTGTGTGCCAGGGTCTCTGAGCCCCCTGGCAGGGGTCCCGGCAACTCTGGACACCCAGAGGGATGTGCTGAGTTCCGACAGGGGAGAAAAGGGGATGGTGCAGGGAAAAGGGGGTGGTGCAGGGAAAAGGGGGTGGTGCAGGGAGCTGAGGACAATATCAGGAGAAGGAGATGCTGCAGGGGAAGGGGGAATGACGCCTGGAAATGGGGATGCTGCAGGAGAAGGGGACAATATAAGAAGGGGCAGTGCAAGGGGGGTGATACAGGGAAAGGGGGACAATGCAAAAAGGGGACAGCGCAAGGACAGAGGGACAGTGCAAGGAGAGGGGGACAGTGCCAGGACAGAGGGACAGCACAAGGAGAGGGGACAGCACAAGGACAGAGGGACAGCACAAGGAGAGGGGACGCAGTGACGGAAGCTGCCCTTTGTCCCGGCCCTGGCAGGGATTAGCCGGCACATCTCAAAGAGCCCAAACTGTGCTGATGTCCTGCCATGTGTGCCGGGAGCGCGGGCTGGGCCGGGTTTAAGGCGCTAATCTGGCATGCCGGCGGTTCATTACAATCGGCCCGAGACAAGAGGGCTCTCGGGGCCGCTTCAATCCCGCCCGGCCGGGGGCTGAGCCGATTGCGGCGCTCTCGTTGTTCTCGGGACCCCGTTAATCCCCGGGAGCTGGCGGGGCTGGACCCGGCTCCTCCCGGCAGCAGCGGGGAACCCGACCCCGCTCCGGGGATGCTCCCGCAGGCTCTGCCCGGCTCGGCCCCCGCTGCGGGGAATGCCCGAGCCGGGAGTGATTTAATTAAAACCGCTGGGCTTGGTCGGGTGCTTAAAATGTACTTGTGTATGAGACGGATTAAATCACATTCCTCTGGCACCTCGGGAGTGGAGCGGGAGGGTTTTGTCATGGGGGGTGATAACCCCTGAGGGCTCGGGAGGGCTCTGTCCCCTCGGGACAGCTGAGTCACAGGGAATGCCGTCCCTCGTCTGCCTCTTCAGCGAGTGACCTGTCCTGTTCTCAGGTTCCTTGGGGTGGGGAAGGGACTGTGAGGGACAAAGCAGGGCACGAGGAGAGCCAGGCCCCAGGTCTGCCCCCGTTATGGGATGGATTTGATGGCCTTGCCACGATCCGTCCTTACGAACGGGGTTCGTGATGGTTCGTGGATTGATCTCAGGGTGCAAAAGCAACCGACACGGCACGGGGGTGTTTGCAGTGATAAAACAAATGCACCTTTATTGAATGATCACAGCAAAATGTGATAGAGATTAATGGAGAGAAAAAGAGAAAGAGAGAGAAAAGAGAGAGAGAGAAAGAGCGGGATATAGCTACCAAACGTAGAGACGAAGTCCTTTGGTCCAGTCCAGTTGAGGATCCGCCTGTTACATCGGGGAGATCTCAAAGTCCCTATCTAACTCAGAGGTTTTTATTATGATAACTCTATTGGAAATTGTGAGGGGGGAGGAACAGATTTTCAGATGGGGAAGGTCTTCTCTTCAGTGGTCCCCAAATGACGATCGTGAGGCAGATGAGGGAATATTTGGACAGACTCTCACAGGCCCGCAGAAAAGCTGGATTCATCCTGGCCATTTTCTGTCCTGCTGAGCCCTGCCAGGCTGGGCAGGGGGTAGGAATGCACTTTCCTTCCTCTCCAATCCTGCTGTCTGCAGCTCAGCCCAGCTCCTGGCAGCTCTACTGGGGCACCAGGATTGGGATCAAGTCTGGGCACTGATTTGGCACTGTGGAAAATAAGAGAGAGAGATGCTTGGGAAGGTCTCGGGCTGCATCGATCCACTTGGGGCACAGCCTTGGTCCTCTCATCCCCCAGAAATCTGTGTATAAAAGAGTTAGAATAAAGAAAGAAAAAGAGCTGTGTGTCCAAATGGCCCCCACATCCCAAATACCCTGCCAGCCCTTTCCCCATCCATGGCTCTCAGAAAGACGCTGCTTTTTCACCTGTCTGCAAAACCCGAGGTGGCTTTCAGCGACAGATAATTAAAAGCAAGTGAGAATTAAGCAGCTTTATTAAGGGGATAAGGGTTATCTGCCGAAGATGCAGCGCTGAGCCCTTCCCGGCAAATCTCCTCTCGGTGATAAGCGGGAGCACAGTGGGGCAGGCAGGGATGGGTGATGGATCTGGGAGAGGAGTTGAGTTTTCCGAGGGATTGCAGTGGGATTTTTCCTTAGGATTTTTCCTCCTGAGAAGCTGGGAGGCCTCAGGAACAAAATGTAAACAATGGTTATCTGCTGCTGTGGAATGCAACAGGTGCATCTGTGATTGGTCTCATGTGGTTGTTTCTAATTAATGGTCAATCACAGCCCAGATGGCTCGGACAGAGAGCCGAGCCACAAACCTTTGTTATTCATTCTTTCCCATTCTATTCTTAGCTAACCTTCTGATGAAACCTTTTCTTCTATTCTTTTAGTATAGTTTTAATATAATATATATGATAAAACAATAAATCAGCCTTCTGAAACACGGAGTCAGATCCTCACCTCTTCCCTCATCCTGGGACCCCTGTGAACACGGTCAGAGGGGTGAGTGAGGCTGACCAGGGAGAGGCGTTTCCCGAGGGAGCACAGTGGGGCAGGCAGGGATGGGTGATGGATCAGGGAGAGATTTTTCCCCGAGGGACTGCAGTGGGGCAGGCAGGGATGGGTGATGGATCAGGGAAAGGCGTTTCCCGAGGTTTCCCCGAGGGACAGCAGTGGGACGGACGGACAGGAGGATGATTGGGATGAATGCAGGGCGCTGCTGAGGAGGTGCAAACGGCCTGGCTAAACGGGATGGGTCCGGGCTGGAGAGATCGCAGAGAGGATAACCAGGCGGAGCCGAGCCTCAGGCTCTCGGGATGCCCCCGTTCCTGCCGGGGTGGTTCCCCCTGTGCACGGTCGGTGTTTGCAGGACGGGACCCCCGTGCTGTGCCCCGGCTGCTCTGCAGGCGCCTTGCCCGGGCTGGGAGCGCCGTTCCCCTTTGGAGGGGTCTCTCGATGGGATTAGCACGTCCCGAGCCGGGCCCGGGTGCCGGGGGGCACCGGGGGGTTCAAGCAAAGCCCGAGCCGGGCCGGGGCGGCCGTGCGTGCTGCGGGCCCCATCCCCTCGTGTAATCTTGTTAAATGGTCAGGGAGCATTTCCCCTGCCTCCCCCTCCCCGCTAATTCCCGAGTGAAACATCAAATGAGTTTCCCGAGGCTGCGGGGCGGCTCTGCCCGGCTCCAGTGGGAATGTAAAAGAGACATCATGAGCAGTGGGAGGAAATCCCACTGCAGCCCCTATTTTCCAGACTGGCTGGGATGAATTCACCCCAAGCCGCCTTGCACAGGGAGCAAAGGCATCACATTTTAAATTAAACTCTCCTGGATTCCTGGATACATGAAAATAAGGATGAATTGGAGTGACCTGCCTGGAGATGCAGAAGAGGAACTGGTAAACTGAGGATTCATTCCCCTTTATGGACTGAGCATTGCAGTGACCAAAACCTTAGAGTTTAAAAATCCTGGCTTTAGACCAGTTCTGGTGAAATGAGCTGTTATGAAAAAGAGAAAAGAAATTAAAAAAAAAAAAAATTAAAGGAAATTTCACCATCTCCCTCTTTGCAAACGTTTTGTCGCAAAAAAAAAAAAAAAAAAAAAAGAAAAAAAAAAAAAAAAACAAAAAAAACAAAAAAAAAAAAAAACCAAAAAAAACCCCAAAAACCAAAATCCATTTCCCTGTGGCACTGCCATCCCAGCATGGATAAACCGGGATTTCCTGGGGGGAACCTGGCACCAGAACCCCCTGCCTGGTGGGATTTTATTGTAAAAACTGAACAAATAGTTCAATCAAGTGATGTCTGCTGCTCTCTGCTCTGGAATGAATTTGGGTGACTTTGGCGCTATCTTTGCATAAAATTTGTTTGATTTTATTGTAAAAACCGATTAAATCGTTAAATAGGCGAGCGCTGATGCTGCGGGATGAACACGGGGATCCTGACGAAGGTGTGGGACTAGCAGGGCAGATTTAGCTTCCCAACCCTGCTAAAGCCTCGTGCTGGGGCTGGTTTCGGCTGTGCAGCCGCCGTGCCTCAGTTTCCCCGCGGCAGGAGCGGGGTGAGCAGAGCCCCGGGGCCGGGCCGGGGGTGACCCCGCACCCCGCGGGGAGCAGAGCCGGATCCGAGCCGGGATCGGCCCCGTCCTCCCCCCCCCGCCCCATCTCTATTGATTTAATAAGATGGAGAGGAATTAACGGGGCCGGAGCATTGGAATAATGCAAGATGAACAAAGGGGCAGCGCTAGCAAAGATGCTGCCAGCTTTTAATGATGAGGCCGGGCAGATCCCCCGCCAGTTGTCCCTTTGGAGTGGCGATTAAGAACATACTGTTATTGTTAAGGCCGAGAGATAAATCCCTGCACCGTTTCTGATGTGATCAGCCGGGGCTTCTCCCTACAATTTGTGATCCTATTGTGGACGGTGTTTGCCCTGGGCAAGGAGAGTCTGGGAACCACTTATGAACCATCCTTTGGTCATTAGTCTCCTCATTAGGGGAGAACAATGTGGGAAAAAAAAGATAATTGAAGGGAGCAGCGGGCTGATGGCGCACTCAGGCCCGGCCCAGCGCTGCCTCAATGCTTAGTTGCTTGATAATTCCCAATTAATTTGAAATGCGCAGGTTTGGGATGCTCTCGACACCTGGAATTGCAGCCCCTGTGAGCAGGGGCTCCGGGGCTGTGCGTGACGGGAGGAGCACGGAGCGTTTTGAGTGTTAATTGATTTTTGGGGGTTCTCCCAGGCTTTGCTGTCAGCTGGATGAACCCCATGGAATCACGGAATTCCAGCCTTGGAAGAGATTTTTAAAGTTCATCCAGCCCGAGCACAACTCACGCGGTGCTGGGAGGGACCCCGGGGAGCCGCCGGGAGAGGGCGGGGGTGCAGCACGTCCCGCTCCCTCACTGCACATCTGGCTGAGTTATGGGGCCAGATGTGCACGGAGGAGCGCGACCCGCAGGGAGGAGCCCGCCGGGATCGGGGGTTTGTCCCCAGGAAAGGCAGAATCCGATCCTGCCCCGCCTGGCTGCGGGGGCTGCCTGGACATGCCCGGGTGCCCGGGTGATGAATCAGCCCCGGCTGGGGAGGAGGAGGGGGAAAAGCCCTAATTCCTCAGGATGCTCGATATTATCAAGTGCTAATGAGGCTGGATGGGGCTGAGGTGCTTTGCAGGCCATTATCCCAAATTAACCTGACAATGAGGCCGGGCAGCGGTGTCTGAGGGGCGGCCCGGGTGTGTATTGGCTGTCTGGGCTGGGGGCTGCTGTCCTCTGCCTCCCCCAGCACATACCCAGGGCCCTGGGGACTGCAGGGAAGCTTCCATTGCATGGAAATCACGGAATGGCTGGGGCTGGAGGGACCTTGGGGACCATCTCCATCCACCCCTGCCACGGCAGGGACACGTGCCACTGTCCCAGGCTGTCCCAAACCCCATCCAGCCTGGCCTGGGACATGTTGGGTCAGCTTGGGGGGTTTGACAGGCAGAAGACAAAATGAGGTGACAAGGATGGAGAGAACTGGCAGGGACTCCTCTCCAGGCCAGCGTTTGGGATGACCTATGGCACTGGCATGTCCCCAAACTGTCCTATGACGCTGGCATGTCCCCAAATTATCCTGTCCATCCCATGCTCCACTGACACCTGGCTCTGGCAGGGTCTTTGAGGGGTGACCTTGCCCTTGTCACCTGGAACCCAGGCTCCCCTTGCTCCTGTCCTCACCCAGTCTGGGGCTGCTGGGGGGACCCTGTGAGGTGCTGAGGATCCAGAAGGAGACTTGGATCCTCCTGCAAAGGGAGAGACAGGATTCACCAGGAGCAGTCAGCCCCAGCACTGTGGTCTGCAGTTCCCCAGGGCCTGCCTGAGGGTGACAGAGCTGAGGCAGGGGGGCTCCTTGGCACCCACTTCCAGATGCTCCCAATGCACAGAGCACCCACAGCTGTTGCTGTGAGCCAGAGGAATTTATCTTTTTAGGCGTTATGATGGAGGAATAGGAACACATCCATTCTCCTCCTCGAAGAGAACTGATGCTCCTCTTCCCACTGCAGAGAGGGATCCCCATTCCCCTCTCCTAGAGGACTCAGTGGGATCTGGTTTGGACAGGGGCAATGCACCAGCTCAAGGAGCCATGGGGCTGAGAACATTCCTAATTTCCCATTGCTCCTTCATGGATTATCATTTACTGGCACTTTGGATTAGCACAGGAGAAAGCTTTGCAAAAATCTGATGTAAGGGCAAAACCAGGTGCTCAGAATCCCATTTTTAAGGCAATTTTCATTAAAAGACACGAGCTCAGGATTTCAGCCTCGTCAGGTTGGCAGTGCCGGGCCATTTATTCCAATGAGCAGGAGCACCCTCCTGGCTCAGCAGCATGGGCAGTCTGGGATCCATCCTCCCCTGACTGCAGGGAACCTGGAATCCATCTTTCCCTGACTGCAGGGGCATCAGGAACATGGGATCCATCTTCTCCCTCATTGCAGGGAGCCTGGGATCCATCCTCCCCTGACTGCAGGGCCACCAGGAACAAGGGATTCATCCTCTCCTGATTGCAGGAGGGCTGGGATCCCTCCTCCCCTGATTGCAGGGACACCAGGAACCTGGAATCCATCCTCCCTGACTGCAGGATCCTGGGATCCATCCTCTCCTAATTGCAGTAGCACTGGGGGCCTGGGATCCATCCTCCCCTGACTGCAGGGAACCTGGAATCCATCTTTCCCTGACTGCAGGGGCACCAGGAACATGGGATCCATCCTCTCCCTCATTGCAGGGATCCTGGGATCCATCCTCTTTCCCCTGACTGCAGGGAGCCTGGGATCCATCCTCCCCTGGTTGCAGGAGCACAAGGAAAATGGGATCCATCCTCCCCTGACTGCAGGACCACCAAGAACCTGGCATTCATCCTCTCTCCCTGACTGCAGGAGCACTGGGATCCATCCTCCTCTGACTCCAGGAGCACCAGGAACCTGGGACCCATCCTCCCCTGCGTGCAGGAGCACAGGGAACCTGGGATCCATCCTTTCCTGATTGCAGGAGCACTGGGATCCATCCTCCTCTGACTCCAGGAGCACAGGGAGCCTGGGATCCATCCTCCCCTGCCCGCAGGGGTGCTCCCGATGGATGGATCGCTCCCTCCCGGCGCTGTGTCCCGCTGGCAGGAGCACGCAGGAGCACTCAGGAGCACTCACGCCTGGGATTACAGATGCACCAAATCCCCGTCACGTTTTCGCGTGTGCTTGCTGCGCGGTTGGGGAAATTTCCGCCGCCCCTCTCGCCCCGCTGGGATGGGTTTGGGGCTGGGAGAGGGATGGAAATGGAGCCGGGCTCTCCTCACCGAGAGGCGAGGTGTGAAATTTCTCATGGGCAAACAAGTGAGAGCTGCGGGGTGCCCAGAAGAAGGGGGACAGAAAAGATGAAGCGGGGAGGGGGGGGATGAGGAGGAGGAGGAGGAGAGAAAGCAGCAGCCAGGGAGGAACAAAAATCCCTAAAGCACCAACCTGGATTGAAGAGTGGGGCGTTTTCTATGGGGGGATTGTAAAATGCGCTCTCTCTTTCCCCTTGGCAGGGGGAAAAAGGGCCCCCCCCTCTATCTGATAGTCATTAGCATCAATTAGCCCCGTTTGAAGTAGGCAACATCTTTGTCTCTTTGCAAAAAAAGAAATAAAAAAACCTTTCAGGGAGCCCATAATAACATCTGGAGCAGGAGAGGCTGAACTGAGTTCCCCACTTTCATCTCTTGTCGAGGGACTTGGAATGTTAATGCAGCCTCATTCTTTAATGGAGTTATCAGGAAATGCTTTTCACCTCCTTCCCTTTGCTCAGGGGGGATGTTTACAAAGGGCTGGGGGCTTTTTTGGGGGGCTTTTTGGGTTGTTGTTTTGTTGTTGGGATTTTTTTTACCCCTTCTCTAAGAAACTCCCCCTAAGAGATTCCCCCTCCCTTCCCCTTTTATTTTCTACACTCTTGAAAAACAAAACAGGAATAAAATATAATGAATAGAATAAAGTGAATAGAATAAAATAAATAAAATAACCACCACCAGAAAACCAAAGAGGATCAGATCCCACACTTTCATGTCCCCTCTCTGGAGGGTCTGGGGCTGGTGCTTGGAGCAGGTGTGGGCAGGGGAGGTGGGGGGTCCTGGCCAGAGCCCCCCGCCCTGCCTGGCTTCTGGGTGCTACATTTCCCAAGTCATTACCAGCGGGTGAAAATTTCCAGCTTTCCCACCAAAATGCATTAGCTGAGCACACAGCACTAATGGGAAACAGGACACGTCATTAGGCACCGGCTGTGGGTGAGCACGAGGAGGGAAGGGAAAAGTCAGCTGGGCTTTGGCTGCTGGGGCATCCCTCGGTTCATCCCAGTGGCTCCCTGTCCATCCCTGCTGCAGCTCCTCGTCCATCCCAGCAGCTCCCTGTCCATTCCAGAGTCTCCCTGTCCATCCCAGCAGCTCCCTGTCCATCCCAGCATCTCCCTGTCCATTCCAGAGTCTCCCTGTCCATCCCAGCAGCTCCCTGTCAATCCCTGTGGTTCCCCATCCATCCCAGCAGCTCCCTGTCCATTCCAGAGTCTCCCTGTCCATCCCTGTGGTTCCCTGTCCATCCCAGCAGCTCCCTGTCCATCTCAGCAGCCCCCTGTCCATTCCAGAGTCTCCCCGTCCACCCCTGCAGCTCCCTGTCCATCCCTGTGGTTCCCTGTCCATCCCAGCAGCTCCCTGTCCATCCCAGCAGCTCTCTGTCCATCTCTGTGGCTCCCTGTCCATCCCTGCTGCAGCTCCCTGTCCATCCCAGCAGCTCCCTGTCCTTTTCAGAGTCTCCCTGTCCATCCCAGCAGCTCCCTGTCTATCCGTCTGTCCTCCCATCCTGCCAGGGGGATCCATCAGTGTCCCTGCCCTGCCTGCAGCTCGCCCATCCCAGCTCCAACAAAGATCCTTTGATAACTGCAGCAGCTCTGACATTGCTTTCCCTGGGAATCACAGCACCAGTCAGGACTTAAAAAGAGCAAAAATCATGAACTGATTTAATAACCTTTTAATAACCCCAAACCTCATCTAATGACACCCATGTTCAGTCTCACACATCCTCTGTGCCAGCAAAGCCAGGAGCTGTGAATCTCTGAGGATGTTTTATTTTCCCAAGGTGACTTTTTTTGGGAGAGGCTTCAGCACTCACCCAGCTTTGAACGTGTGATTCCAATTAAGGCCGTGGCTCCACCGCAGCAGGATCAGAGCTGCCTGTTTGGATAAGGAGCAATAAAGCAGCAGCTGTATTTATTCACTTATTTGGAAGCTGCTGGGAAAGACAGGATGCTAAAAGGCAGGAAAAAAACCAACTTGTTTTAAAGGCAAACTTCAGGGACTCTTTTGTCTCCTGTGGGCATCCTCCTCCCTGAGGATCTTGTAGCCATCACCAGGGTGCTTCCTCATGAGCAGGATAATCCTGCCTGTGTATTCCCATCTGCTTTGAAATGCTCAAAAATACAGAGATGTTTGTAATTATTTCTATGCATTGTGCAGGGAAAAGAAACTTAAAATGGCATGAATGCCTGTTTAAGGCAGGATTTACTGGATATGGCCTGTGAGCCTGTGCATGCAGGGATGGCTAATGCCAGGTTATTAAACCACAGGGGATTTTTGCTCTGTGTTTATTAACCTGGAGACTCCGGGATTCCTCTGTGTTTGTACACACCAGAGTGAATTTCCAGTGAGAATTTGGTGGGATTTGAGCAGGAATCCCACCTGGGAGAGGTGTCTGTGCCATCCACAGCTCCCCATCAGCCATGTGGCTGTGCCCAGTTCCAAGGGTGTCCCACAGGGATGGCACCAGTCCCATTCCCAGGGCATGGTCACCTCGGATCCTGTGTGAGCTCCTGAGGTGCTTGTTCTGTATCCCAGATATTCCCACTCACTGTGGCACACCTGGGCAGGTACAGACACATTCCCTTGGCACAGGGGCACAATGTGATGTGCTGGCACAGCCTGGGGTCCATAGGCTGTGCCCTGAGAAGGCTCCTGTGAGGCCTGGGGATCTCAGGGGGAGTTTGGGAATGGGACTGAGGGATTGTTTGGGAATAGGACTGAAGGATTGTTTGTGTCCCTGTGGGTGTCTGTGGGGAAGGGATTGGTGCTGGTGAGAGGTGTCCATCAGGAAGGGGTTTAGGCGCTGTTCTGGATGTCTGAGGAAGGAACAGGTGTTGGTTTGGGGTCCATGAGGAAGGAACCATTATCCATAGGGCATCCTTGGGGAAGGAGGGACTGCCAGTGTGGTGATCCATGGGCAAAGAGCACAGGTCACTGTAGGGGAAAATGCAGGGCAGGTGACAGCTCAGAAAGAAGGGTGTCCATGGGGTGCCAGGGCAAAAGGAGCAGTGTCTGTGGGAGTGCTCATGGAATGTGGGGTGACTGTGGGGCTGTCCATGGGAACAGAGGATCCGTGGGGCTGTCACTGTGGAAGCAGGGTTCTCCATGGAGGTGCTGGTGTGGAAGGAGGGGTGTCCATGAAGGAGCTTGAGCGTAAGGAGGGTTTCCATGGGAGCATCGGTGGGGAGGAAGAGGTGTCTGTGTGGGTATTGGGGGTCAGTGGGGTATTGGGAGGGAAGCAGAGGTGTCGATAGGGGTGTCGGTGAGGAAGCAGGGGTGTTAGTAAAGAAGCAGGGGTGTCTGTGGGGTGTCGGTGGGGAAGCAGGGGTGTCGATAAGGAAGCAGGGGTGTCGGTGGGATATTGGTAGGGAAGCAAGGGTGGTGTTGCTGGCGGCCAGCGGGGTGTGTGCAGCCCCCGCCGCCCCCCCGCCGCCGCTTTGCATAGGAGCACGGCTGTCCCCGGCCCCCGCCCTCCATATAAGCGGCCGGGACGGCGGCGGCCGCACCGTCCCGGCCATGCTGCAGAGCCCGGCGTGCCCCCGGCCCGGGCCGCCGCCCTCCAAGACCCCGTTCCACATCGAAGCGCTGCTGGCCCGGGAGCCGCCGCGCCGCGGCCCCGCCGCCCCCGTGAGCCCCGCGCCGCCCGCCCCGCGCTGGCCCCCGGCGGGACCCGCAGCCGGACCGGGCCCGGTGGCGGCAGCGGGGCTGGGACCGCTGCCCGCAGCGTGGGGCTGGCCCTGGCCCTGGCCCGGTGCAGGTGAGTGGGGTCTTGGGCGGGAGCGGGGCCGGGGCGCGGAGCGGGGATGCCGCACACCGGGACGGGATGCGGGACCAGAGCAGCAGGCGGGGATGCCGCACACCGGGACGGGATGAGGGACAGGAGCGCCGGGCGGGGATGCCGCACACCAGGACGGGATGAGGGACAGGAGCAGCAGGCGGGGATGCCGCACACCGGGACGGGATGCGGGACAGGAGCGCCGGGCGGGGATGCCGCGCAGCTGGACGGGATGCGGGGCCGGGGTGCGGAGCGGGGATGCCGTGCACAGGGACAGGATGAGGGATAGGAATGCCGGGCGGGGATGCCGTTCACAGGGACGGGATGAGGGATAGGAATGCCGGACGGGGATGCCGTGCACAGGGACGGGGTGAGGCACAGGAATGCCGGGCGCTGGGCTGGCACCCGAGCGGGGAAATAACGGGGTCGGAGTCACCTCAAAGCACTTCGATCCTCGCTGCCGCTGTGGTTTCATTCCTGCAGCCTCTGGAGAGGCCCCGAGCTGAAGCGCTGGGCTGCGGCTGCGGGACAGGGACAGGGACGAGGCAGAGGGAAAACTCTCCTTGGACTTTTTTCCCCTCTGTAGGATCGATATAGCGAGACCAAAAATTACCGGTTTATGTAGGGGTTTTTGTTTATTTATTTTGCGAGGCAGTTTCTAACACACCTGATGTCTCTGAACAGTTTGGCAAAGAAAGAGCCTGTGGTTGATTCCTGAAGATGCTGCAGGATTTTACTAATCCCCGATTCAGTCCCCAGTCTAGAACCGGGTGCAGAATATCCAAACTCATTTTGCATTTGAGATGGAGCCAGAAACTTGGAATAGGTTTAATAGTAAAGGGCAGAGTTAAAATCAGGATTGCAGTGCCTGGGCTAGTGGAAGGTGTTGGAGGGGGAACTGGATGATCTTTAAGGAGCTTTCCAACCCAAAGCAGTCTGTGATTCCATGAGATTTTACGGGTGACTTTACACACGCTGGCACTTATTTCTCCTTTCATATAGCAGGAAGGCACTTCACTGCCAGAGTTTTAATCAAAAAACCTGCTGTAATTTCCCAAAGCCTCGCTCCCAAAATTAATTTCTTCACCTCTTCTGCTGTGTGGGTCCCTCTTCTCCCAAATTTGCTATCATCTCTCTCTAATTTTGCTTTCCCTGCAATTTTTCACTCACAGAAGTGAAACTGCCAAGTGTTTTGCAGCACTTGGTCCTCAAAACTGCATGTTTTTAGTGCAGAATTATCTCAGGAAAATTATCTCAGGAAAATGTTTGTTGTTGATCTGTGGGTAAAATTTGCACCGTGGTGATGGATGATACTGCCTGATCTGTCAGGATCTATTTTCACTGGAACTTTATAAGGACAACGACCAAGTGATTTTAACAAAGTATCTCTATTCAGAGTATTTTTCTTGAAGTATTTCTTTTTAGCAGTGAGAGAGTGATCTTGCTGTTGTCCAGGCAAAACCTGCAGCCAGGTTTCCCTGTATACAAAGAAATCCAGATTTGATCCTGATGCTACAATATTTAGGCACCAAAAGCATTTGCTGATCTTTTATTAAGTACTTAGCACAACTATTGAATATATTATTTCTTTCACGAGACAGCATCTGCAGAATTGTGTTAATCTTTGTATTATATCAATCTTCCAGGTATGAAAACAACAGTTAAACAATTTGCAGAGAGATTTCCACTCAGCGTTCCATGTTGGAAATTACACTTGCTATTATTCCAGTGTTAAAATAGAAACAAAAAGTGATGGGTGAAAAGATTTTAATGATGAAAATAGTTTAAAGTGCAATTACGGCTGTTAAGCTGTCAGGTCTCCGTCCCACAAATCCTTAAACACACGCAGAACTTGCACCCAATTAATGAAAATAAGTAGGTCAAGGTGCAGATTTGTGCCTGGAGAACGTGACAAGATCAGTCATTAAAGGAGAGATAAGTAGCAGGTGTGAATGGGGATCATTATGTGCAGTATTTCCATAAAACCTAGAGAAACCTGGCTTGCCACAATATTTAGGAACAGCAGAGATGGGGACCATTATTGGTCCGATCCTGCCAGTGCTGTTCGGTGCTTTCCACAGGGAAAATCCCACTGGCTGTAATTCGTGGGTTGTGTTAAAGTGAATCTGGTGCTGGAGAAACCGTGGTGCCATCAGTGCTGGCTTTTCGTGGCTCCTATGGCTCCTAAACCCTCCAGGCTGTGCAGGGAGCTCTGCAGTGCAATCACCTGGGCCTGGAGTCACGGTGGCTGGGCTGGGAAGGGATTTTCAAGGACCTGCCCTGCAGTGAGCAGAGACATCAGCTGGAGCAGGGAGAATGAGGGGCTGGGGAAGGCGAGACCTGCTCTCAGTCAGGTGCCAGTGGCAGTGCTGGTGTTGGATTGTATGTTAATTTATGCTAATTACGGCTATCCTCAGGCCACAGCTGGAGACCAGACAGGTCAGATACACTTGTTAGTCCTGCTGAATCATCAGCACCCCTGGGAACTTTGTGGGGAGCAGAGGTGCAGGATGTGGTCCTGCATGAAAGCTGGATCCTGGACGCTGAGTCCGTGTGCCACAGGAAGGGGAAAATCAGGGGCCAGTCTGGGGTCAACTCCCCAAAACTTTGAACATTTTGTTTTGGGGGTTTTTGAGACAGAGGTGGGATTTTTGTGTTCTGCAGCTCTGTATGCAATTTATTGTCCTGTTACGAAGGTGCTGTGCAGGCAAAGGTCAAGTCCTGCCCACCTCACTGAGTGCTGATTTCTCCGGGTCTGGCTGCATGTCCAGGACTGTCCTTGGTGTACCCTGAGGGTAAAACCACAGAACAGGCCCTCAAAAGTTCTTCTACTCCAGCTTTTCATGGGAAAAGGAGCCTGGATGAGATTATCTGGGTAGGGACAGGGCAGGGACATCCCTGCTGGGTTCGGTGCTACTTTCTCCCAGCTTCTTTAGTGCAGACCCCTTAAATTTTCGCTGCTTTCTTGCAGGTCTGGAATTGTCTCACTGTGTGGGGACCACCCCGCTGGGTCCTGCTGGGCCTTGGAGGTCAGGGGGGCCCTGCAAGATGAAGAGAGTGCGCACGGTGTTCAAACCAGAGCAGCTGGAGAGGCTGGAGCAGGAGTTCCTCAAGCAGCAGTACATGGTGGGCACGGAGAGGGTGGACCTGGCTGCAACTCTGCATCTCACAGAGACCCAGGTAAGGGACGGGGGAGCTGAGCTCTGGGACTGATCCTGGGGTGCTCTGTGCTGATGGTCCCACTGCTCTGTGCTGATCTTCCCACTGGGAAGTGTGCTGGGAGGAGGACCTGGTGCAAAGTGACCTGTGGGACACCCTGCTGCCAGGTGACATTGGAGAGATGTGCCTGGAGTTTGGATGGTTCCTGGATAAGATTTCTGAATCCATGAAGTGGAACAAAAAGCATTCAGGAGCTCAACCTTGCTGTGCTTTAGAGTTTAAGCTGGGTTGGTTGCTGTGTCTGCATTGTCATGATCCTCTGGAGACTGTTTCAAGTGTCCTTGTATGACACTGGATATAATTATTTCCCTGCTCTGCCCTGTGAGTTCCTGCTCCTCCCACAGTAAGCTGCTTGTTTAGTGTGGAAAGAAGGAGCCAGGGGATCTTCCACAGTGGGCTCTAAATTCAGCTGGGGAGAAGGGAGAGCAAAACAAGGCCAGTTCTGGGGGGACAATAGATAATTATTGGGGGTCTCATCTT
Organism: Melospiza melodia melodia; assembly: GCF_035770615.1. Lineage (NCBI taxonomy): Eukaryota > Metazoa > Chordata > Aves > Passeriformes > Passerellidae > Melospiza > Melospiza melodia. The sequence goes on along the minus strand of NC_086198.1, from coordinate 89,785,079 downwards.
GGCAGCTGCAGTCCTGGGGATGGGTTCAGGGGCTCCTTAGGGAGCTGCCTCCTTCACTTCCCTGGCCAGAGCCTTCTCAGTGCAGCTGTAGTCCCCTGATCCTTTCCTATCACTGCTCTGCCCTCTGTAGTTTCACCTCCTCCTGTCCTCACTCACCATTTCCTGAGGGAATAATGCACGTCCCCATTTAAGGAACTCCACTTTTTGGGGATACCCGCCTCAGAAGCACAAGGATTGGAAAAGGGTTCCTGGAGCCCTTGGGTTAAGCTGCTGTGCCATTCCCATCCAGGTCAAAGTGTGGTTCCAGAACCGGAGGATCAAGTGGAGGAAGCAGAGCATGGAGCAGAAGGCAGCAAAGCTGTCTCAGTTCGGGGTGATCCAGCCTGCGAGCGCCGACTCCACTGACAGCAAGGAGCACGAGGAGGACCCCGTGGACGTGGAGCTTTGAACAGCCCACGAGACTGGGCTGCTTTTTGGTGCCTGGGGACATGTCTGGGCTGCTTTGGTCCAAATGAGGCTGATATGAGAGCTGGAGCCACAGGACTAAACTGCAGCTGGCTGGAAGGAACCCCCCGAATTTCTTTGGCTGCTGTTCGGTAGCCAGGTGCTGTAATTCCTGGGGCTTCATCATCACTCGATGGCAGGTGACCTCCTGTTAGCTCATGGAGCACCAGGACACACAAACAGTTTCCAGCAGAGAGCCTGGGGTGACAATCGGGGTGTCTCTGGTGCTGGGGTGACAATCAGAGGGTGATTCTGATGGTGGGGTGACAATCTGCTGGTTTCTCTGGTGTGGGGGTGACAGAGTGTCTCTGCTGCTGGAGTGACAATCAGAGGGTAACTTTGATGTTGGGGTGACAATCAGAGTGTCTCTGTTGCTGGAGTGACAATCACAGGGTAACTTTGATGTTGGGGTGACAATCAGAATGTCTCTGGTGCTGGAGTGACAATCAGAGGGTAACTGTGACGTTGGGTTGACAATCAGAATGTCTCTGGTGCTGGGGTGACAATCAGTATCTCTGCTGCTGGAGTGACAATCAGAGGGTAACTTTGATGTTGGGGTGACAATCAGAATGTCTCTGGTACTGGGGTGACAATCAGAGTGTCTCTGGTGCTGGGGTGACAATCAGAGGGTGACTTTGATGTCGGGGTGACAATCAAAGTCTGTGATGCTGGGCAGGCAATGGGATGCTGTCTCTGATGCCCCTGAGCACAAGGGCATTTCAAACCAGGGACACTCATGTCCTGTGTGGCTGTGTGCTCCAAGGAGGAAGAAGGAGAATCTCCCTGATCACTTCCTTCTCTCAGCTTGACTCCCATGTTTGATGTTCAGATCACTCACAACCACAATACCCCAAACAGGGATGCCCTTTGCTGCCAGGCTCAGACTCCTGGCTGCAAGGAGCAGGGTCTGCCCCTGCCCTGGAGCAGAAGTGCCTCCTCTGTCAGTGTCAGTGCCTTGCTGTACCTGTGCCTTTTCCATGGATCCAGCCGCAGCAGTGTGTGTCCCCTGGCCCTGCTGTCCTTGCCCAGGGTGTGTGTGTGTGTGTGTGTGTCTGTGTGTGTGCTGCTGGCCCCAGGGCTGGCCGAGGTGCAGGGCTGGAGGCTGCAGTAAAACCCAGCCCCAACACTCAGCAGCTGCAGCAGACACCCCCTGCCCCGCAGCCAGATGTGCCACTGTGGCCCAGACACAGGCAGCTGCTCTGTTCTCTCCTCATTATCCCTGCAGGTGCCCTGGGACACAGCACCTGGAGCTCTCTGAGCACATCTGGAGCAGCCTGATGAGGTTAACAGCTGGATTTTTGGGGGTAGGGAGGGCTTTGGGGGGCCACGACTAAGGACTCAGGCTGTCACCTTGCCTTCCTATGGCAGTGACCACGGCCCATCAGCTCAGGATAATTTATTCTGTCTCTTTCTGACCTAGAACACTGTATATCACTTTACTCTTACATTGTTATTTATAGAAATACCTTTTTTTTTTTTGCCTTAATATGTGTCACTTATTTATTTGCTTTGTCTCTTGATAAAAATCAAGTTAATTTTAAAAAGAGATGGAATGAGTGTAAAAAACAAAAAAAAGGAAAAATTTCCAAGTACTCACTTAAATTTTCAATTGAAATTAGTACCAAAAAAAAAAACTAAAACACACACAAAAAAAAAAACAAAAAAAAAAAAAAAACAAAAAAACAAACAACCCACACAAAAAATAATCAAACCAAATATATTTTCATCTTTCTCAAAAGAGTTTGAGGTTTTTATCCTTAATAAACTATTTTGGACAAAATAAATATGAAAGATCTTCTTTTCAATTGATTGATGACCCCATATCAAAGCAGATGAAGGGAGTGACTGTCTCGGGGCCGGAAACTACATTTTCAGGAAGAGCAGTCATGCCTGGTGAGTATGGGGTGCTCAGGCTCCTGGAGAACAAGAATTTGTGTCTGCAGGTGGATGTGACCAAGCCTTTTCTGTAGGTCCTGCTCTGCCAGTCTGAGCAGCATGGCCAGGGAAGGGAACAGAGCTGGGAAGGGGCTGCACAATCCCTGAGGGAGCTGGAAAGGGGCTGCACAATCCCTGAGGGAGCTGGGCAGGGGCTCAGCCTGGAGCAAAGGAGGCTCAGGGGGCCCTTGTGGCTCTGCACAGCTCCTGCCAGGAGGGCACAGCCAGGGGGGTTGGGCTCTGCTCCAGGGAACAGGGACAGGAGCAGAGGAATCCCAGGATCACTGAGGCTGGAAAATCCCTCCAAGGTCACCGAGTCCAAGCTGTGCTTGGTCCCCACCTTGTCCCCAGCTCACAGCTCTGTGCCACGTCCAGACCTTCCTTGGACATCTCAGGGGATGGGGTCTCCAAACCTCCCTGGGCAGCCCCTGCCAGTGCCCATTCTGCCTCTTTCCATGAAGAAATCTCTGAGGATATGGCCTCAGGTTGTGACAGGGGAGGTTTGTATGGGATGTTGGGGAAAATTCATTCACAGGAAGGGATGTCCAGCCCTGGCACAGCTGCAGTGGTGGAAACCCCATCCCTGGAGGGATTTAAAAGCCATGTGGATGTGGCACTTGGGGACATGGCTCAGTTGTGGCCTTGGCAGTGCCAGGGAACATTGGACTCGTTAGTCTTAGAGGGCTTTTCCCACATAAATATTCCACGAACCGCTGAGGATGTAATGGTGAGTGACAGCAGCATTCCCACACTGTGCCTTGTCCTCATGGTCCCTGCCATGGGCACAGTGTGATGGAGCACAGCCTGCGCTGGCTCCACGGGCTCTGCATCCCACAGCACGGCCAGGGGACATGGCCCTGGCAGCCTGTTTGTCCCTTGTCCCCCGGCCGGGTGGCCAGAGCAGTGGCCAGCCCTGCGGCCCTGCCGTGGCTCAGTGGCCAATCCTGAGGCCATGCTGCAGCTGCTGGCCCGGGGATGGAGGTGGCAGCTCCCGCCTTGTCACCCGGTGTCGTGTCTCCGCCACGAGCCAACAGTGACATCTAGTGACACCAAATCACTGCCCAAAGCCTCGCACACGGAATCGTCCCGAATTCCCAGCCCTGCTCCCGCCGCCTGGCCAGCGACGAGCGGGGCTGAGCCGCGGCGCTGTGAATTAGTAAATACAACCAAACACGCGTTTCCGTGGACTCTAAGGCTTTGCAGACCCCCAAGCAGGAGGTAGCGAGGGCAGAATGGCCACAGTAGTGTATTTTGAAGGCTTTTTTGGGAAAAGTCGGGCCACTTTTGGGTGCGCAGGACAGTGGGCGATGCCTCCTCACTCCCCGAGGGGAGACCTCAAGGTGAGGGGGGAACTTGTGCCTGACAGGGCTCTGACAGCTATTCCTCTACCATTAAATAATAATAACTGACTGGGGAGAGACCGCAAACTCCTGCACGGTTTGGGGTGGCAGCGGCAGCGACCCGGCCCCGTTTTGGGGTGTTTTGGCGCTGTTTTGGGGTGTTTTGGCGCTGTTTTCAGACGCTGGCCAGGGGCTGTGGAAGGGGGGGCTAAGATGGCCGCCGGCCCCGCGCCCCGCGGCTGAGGGGGGCGATGGCGAGCGCAGACCCCTGAAGGGCGCAGGGGGCGGAGGAGGAGGAAGAGGAGGAGGAGGAGGAGGAAGAGGAAGAGGCGCTGCCCGGCGGGTCAGGGCGGGGAAGTCGCCGCCCGAAGATGGCGGCCGCGGCGGGGCCACACGCCGGGGCTGCGGCGGAGGCGCGGTTCATCAGCAGCGCCAAGGTGAGCAGCCCGCGGTGTGCCCTCCGTGAGGGTCCCTCCCTTCCCTTCCCGCCCAGCCTGGGGGCACAGCGAGTAAAATCCCGCGGGGATGGAGGGAATGGAGGGATTCCCTCAGCTCAGCTCCCGGGTATGACTCGGCTTCGGGCGCGTCCCTGACCCGCGGTTGTCCCTCGGCAGGGAAAGGGCTTGTTCGCCACCAGAAACATCCGCAAAGGGGAAACAGTGTTCGTGGAGAGGCCGGTGGTGTCATCGCAGTTCCTCTGGAATGCCCTGTACAACTACCGAGGTGAGCGGCCGGCGCTGGTGGCATGTCCCCATCCCTGGCACCTGTCCGGTGGGGTGACCGCGGGACCGCAGGGGTACCAAGGGAAGGGTATGGGTTTGTCGTAGTGCCTCTGTAAAGGTGGTCCTGCTGCCTTTTCTGCCTTTGCACTAAACTGTTGACAAGTTCGGGTGTCGTCTGAGAGATGGTGACTTCCATCACTCTGGAGGAATGTGCTAGGTGCCCCCATAGAATCTTGGAATGGGTTGGATTGGAAAGGACCTTAAAGATCATGTTCCACTACTAGCATGGGCAGGGACATCTTGCCCTAACCCAGGTTGCTCCAAGCCCTTGCCCTGGGTTCTGGTCGCTTTGCTTTCCGAAGGCTGTCCTGTGGCATCCATGGGTCCATCCATCCATCCATCCATCCATCCATCCATCCATCCATCCATCCATCCATCCATCCATCCATCCATCCATCCATCCATCTATCCGTCCATCCATCCCTCCACCCACCCCTCATGTCCCCACAGCCTGTGATCACTGCCTGCGGGCTCTGGAGACGGCGGAGGAGAACGCCCAGCGCCTGCTGGGGAAGAGCTCCCTGGTGCTGCCTCACCCGGAGCAGTGCAGCATCAGGAAGGACCTGCACCAGCAGTGTCCCCGCTGCCAGGTACGGCTCTGCCAGGAGGGACCGTGCTCTCCTTGGGATCCTTGACTCCTTCCCATCCAGCTGGGCTCTTGTGCTGTCTGCCTTTCCAGAGACAAGGCTCTGCTGGTCAGGGAGGGGGCACAGATCTAGGAGCTCCTTTCCTGCTGCCACAATGCCAGCGCTGTCCCCTTGCTCTAGGTGACATACTGCAGTGCAGAGTGCAGGCAGGCAGCTCTGGAGCAGTACCACCAGGTCCTGTGCCTCGGCCCGTCCCGGGATGACCCCACACACCCCCTCAACAAGCTGCAGGAGGCATGGAGGTAGGGCCTGACCTGCCTGTGGCTCCATGGGCAAGGGAGGTGGCTCTCCTGGGCTGGCTCCTTGCTGTGCTGGAGGGTGGGGGTGGCTGTGGGACTCTGCCCAGCTCTTTCTCCTGGTGGGGTGTTGTGATGTTGGCAGCTCAAGGGTTTGGACACACAGCTGAGCACTCCTTATCTTTCTCCCACTAAAGAGCTACAAAGCACTGAGCTATGCACATCCCTCACTCCTGCAGGTGTATGGTGCTCCTGCAGATCTCCAGCCTCTGGGAGATCCTTCTTATAGCATCCCATGGGCCCGTTTCTGTCCCTGCTTTCAAAAGAAATGGTTCCCAAGGGGATAAGCAACATCCCTGACTGAAATCTTGTCCCAAGCCCCAGCAGAGTGAGCAGGATGGAGGGGGATTGTTTGTATGGGTGGGGCAGGAAGGTGGGTGCAGGTTTCTCTCCACGGGGTCCCCACACAGCAATGCTGCACTGAGCACTTTGGTGTGCTGGATCAGTGCAGGCCTGGCCACACCTCTGGCAGCTGTTTCTGCCTCTCTCAGCTTTTCATTCCCATGCCAGCCCCGATCTGCTCATCTCTTCTCCATTTTAATCCCACAGAAACATGCATTACCCTCCGGAGACCTCCAGCATCATGCTGATGGCCAGGATGGTCGCCACCATCAAACAGGTACAGTGGGTGGTTTTGTTATCCCACTGTGGATGTTATTCCCAAGGTTTCCTTGGCCTGGCTTTCTCAGCATTTATTGTGACAATCCTCCCTCTCTCTGGGCTGGGGAGGAAAGTGGTGTTGGTGCAATGCCTCTGCTTGATTCTTTTGTCAGGCTAAAGACAAGGAGTGGTGGATCAAGACCTTCTCCCAGTTCTGCAACAAGACAGCAAATGAAGAAGAGGAGATTGTGCACAAGCTGCTGGGGGACAAATTTAAGGTAAGATCCAGCAGCTCTTCAGTCCTCGAGCCTTCCTTCTCCTGCCTGTGTTTGTGAGCCCACAGATGCAAAAGCCTCATTAGAGCAGGGATAGGAAACACTGGGAACTCCAGGCTAAAAGGGAGGGCCCTGACAGTGAGGAAGTGGTTGCTTAGAGGGTTTTGGCCTTGTGATGCTTTCATGGGATATGCTGCTCCTTCCTGTGGGGGAGATGTTCCTGCTGTGGGCTGGGACAGTGTGATATTTAGCTGCTGAGTGGGTGGCTTTTGCTGCTAAGATGGGTGGATTTCATGGCTGTGAGTCCAGCAGCCTCCAGCCATGCAGGGCAGGCTGGGGAGCCTGAATCCTTCCAGAGCCTCTGGCCTGGGCTGGGCTCAGCCTCACCCCAGGGCTGGCACCCACAGCACCCCCACCCTGACCGTGCTCTGTGTCCTGCCAGGGCCAGCTGGAGCTGCTGCGCCTACTCTTCACTGAGGCTCTTTATGATGAATATCTCAGCAGGGTGAGTGGATCTGCCTCCCAGACAGCCCAGGAGCATTGGCCAGGGCTTCCCTGGGACTCTGCTGGTCCCTTGCTTCCCCCAAAGCTCCCTGAAGCATTGCAGAGCGAGGTGCTCCTGCAGGCTCCTCAGCTCCTCTGTCTGTCCCTCCTGCAGTGGTTCACTCCAGAGGGCTTTCGATCCCTCTTTGCCCTCGTCGGGACCAATGGCCAAGGCATAGGAACCAGGTAATGGGGCTTTGTGGGTGCTCCTTGCCTGGCAGTGCAGGTGTGCAATGTCAGTGGCTGGGTTTAGACATGGGGAGAGAGGGGCAGACTTAAAAATAACTTCATCTTGGCTGTGTCAAATCCTTTCACATCCCTGTGTCAGACCTTGGCTGCTCTGGGCCACCTTGGATCCCCCTCTGTGAGGTCCCACCAGGTGCTGAGAGCATTGTGGGACTGTAGAAATGTCCTACTGTTTCTGACAGCACTGTGGCAGTGTCCCACTGCTCCCCAAGCCCTGTGGCACCGTGACAGTGTCCCACTGCTCCCCAAGCCCTGTGGCACTGTCCCACTGCTCCCCTGGGATTGTGACAATGTCCCACTGCTCCCCAAGCCCTGTGGCACTGTGTCAATGTCCCACTGCTCCCCAAGCCCTGTGGCACTGTCCCACTGCTCCCCTGGGATTGTGACAGTGTCCCACTGCTCTCCAAGCACCGTGGCACTGTGTCAGTGTCCCACTGCTCCCCAGGCATTGTGTCACTGTCCCACTGCTCCCCAGGCACTGTGCCACTGTGTCACTGTCCCACTGCTCCCCCAAGCACTGTGGCACCGTGACAGTGTCCCACTGCTCCCCAAGCCCTGTGGCACTGTGACAGTGTCCCACTGCTCCCCAAGCCCTGTGGCACTGTCCCACTGCTCCCCTGGGATTGTGACAGTGTCCCACTGCTCCCCAGGCCCTGTGTCAGTGTCCCACTGCTCCCCAGGCCCTGTGGCACTGTGCCATGTCCCCTGTTCCCCAGGCCCTGTGGCACTGTGCCATGTCCCCTGTTCCCCCAGCTCCCTGAGCCAGTGGGTGCACGCGTGCGATGCTCTGGACCTGCCCATGCTGGAGCGGGAGGAGCTGGACGCCTTCATCGACCAGCTCTACAAGGACATTGAGAAGGGTGAGCCTCTGGGGGGGCAGGGACAGGGCAGGCACCAGGATGGGAATCCTTGTCCTCCATCTCCTCCCTGGGGGAGGGAAAGGCTCTTGGGAGATCCCCCTGCAGCACCCAGGCCCTGCTGGCTGTGGGTGATCGTGTTGATGGACATTCCTTGTGCTTGTGTGTGGAAGTGCTGGAAGGGCCCATGCAGAGCTCTAACCCCTCTCTCTGTGCTGCAGAGTCGGGAGAGTTCCTCAACTGCGAGGGATCAGGGCTCTACGTGCTGCAGAGCTGCTGTAAGTAACACAAGGACTGCGAGGGAAATGGCCCGTGCTAGGCTGGGAGAAAGGGGTTTGTGCTTGCCATCTGTGGGATGGGGAGGGTACTGCTCTCGGTGTTCCCTGGCACTTTGCCCAGCTGTGGAATGGCCAGTCCTGCCTTGGATGCACTCAGATGTGATGTGGGTCCAGGAGCCACTGAGGCATTTAGCAGAGGTTGTATTGCCCGTAGGTAACCACAGCTGCATCCCCAATGCTGAGACATCCTTCCCAGAAAACAACTTCCTCCTGCATCTCACTGCTCTGGAGGACATCGAAGCAGGAGAGGTGAGACAGCAGGGCCTGGGTGGCCCTGAGGAGACATCACACCTTGGCATCATCCCTGTGTCCCCTACATCTTCCATGGACCCAGCCCCAAAACCTCCTGTGTCCTGCATCATCTTGGCAGAGGAATTCAATCCCCATCCCATGTAGGGGCTGCCAGACCCCCTGTTTCTGCCTGATTCTGAGAGGGACTGGGGCAAATCCTGCTGCTTTGGGGTCATGGAGAGTGATTCTGAGCCCAGCCCATTTCTGTTTGCTGCCAGGAAATCTGCATCAGTTACTTAGACTGCTGTCAGAGGGAGCGGAGCAGACACAGCCGCAACAAGATACTCAGGTAGGGGCTGCCTGGGGCTACCTGGGGGACCTCACACCCCTTGACACCCCAAACATCCATCAGGGCAGCATCTCCACCCCAGGGCTGTGTGTGTCTTGGGATGTGGCTGTGCATGGGCTGCTGTGAACTTCAGTGAGCTCATGGCATGGGGTGTGTGCAGCACGTGGTGCTTCTGGTGCTTTGAGCTCCTTGTAATGTGTTGTAGGATTTGGGTTCCCCCCTCTCTGTGCAGGCTTACACCTGCAGACCCTTCCTTTTCCTTCTCTGTCCCTCAAGGGTAGGGGTTCCTGCTGGGGTCACTGTCCCCCTGTCCCATCACCCCTGTGGGGCTGAGAAATCCTCCTCTCCACCTGGGGTACCTTTGCCCTGCCCGAGCCAGCAGGATGGGACCCCCAGACTGCTCTGGGTGTGACACATTGAGCCCTCCCTGGCTGTTCTGTCCCCCACCCCTGGCCAGCAGCAGTGTGGGAGTGTGGCTGTGTGCACACCACGCCTCTGTCTCCTGCCTGCCCCTGCAGGGAGAACTACCTGTTCACCTGCTCGTGTCCCAAGTGCCTCGCACAAGCCGACGACGCCGACGTGACGTCTGATGAAGAGGAGGAAGGCGAAGGAGAGACGGACGATGCGGAGCTGGAGGATGAGATGACTGATGTGTGATCCTGGCCCCGGGCCAGAGGAGAGGGAAGGGATGGGATGGGAAGGGAAGGACCTGGAGGCTCCTTCAGGAGGCAGCAGCTTTAATTTAGAACAGGGTTGTGTTGTGGGGTCGGGCGGGGCCGCGTGCCCAGGTGCTGGAGCGGGGCGGCCGGGAGCCGGAGGCAGGCCCTGCTCCCGCCTGTCCGTGTTGTCCCTGTGCCTGTGTGTGTGTGTCAGGCTGTCCCTGTCCTCCCTGCCAGGACAAGCTGTGAGCCAGTGGCCCTCCAGTACATCCCAGTGCCCGGTGGGGCTGGCTGGTGCTTGCAGGGGAGGCTGGAGGAGAGTGGGGTCCAGCCAGCCCCTGGGACACCAGCTGGTCACCTGTGAGGTGGCTCTGCTGTGTCTGTGCAGGCTGTGATGTGGAGGAGCTTGTCCTTCCCACCCTGCAGGGACGAGGGCAATGTGTGTGTGTGTGTGTCCGTGTGTCTGTGCACGAGGGTACTATTTAATGTCTATATTAGCACTATCTACACACTATGGAGCTGAGGCCCTTCTATATCCTCCATCCCATGCCTTGGCCAGCAGTGAGGGGCAGCAGGATCTCACAGGGGATGCCTCGGAGGGTGGCCCGGAGCTCCAGTCCAGCAGGGGGAGCAGAGCTGACCCTGCAGACACCTCCTTCCCAGCTCGGCCCATCCTTCCCGTGTCACAGAGCCCCGGGCAGCGACTGCAGGAGCGTGTGGGGATGGAGAACGGCCGGGAGCTGACGTGGGCTGGGTGTCATCCCAAACCCAGAAGACATTTTGGCCGTGGGACGACGATGTGCCCGGGGGTGCAGCGTGTGCTGGGTGCTTCCCTGCACCCAGTGCTCCCACATGGAGATGTGCCAGTGCAGAGTGGCCCCCCTGGATGTCCCCTTGTCATCCATCCCATGTGCCACCCTCAAGGCCACACAGTGTTGTCCCTGTGTGCAGATCATGTGGCTGGAGGGACAGTGGCTCCAAGTGACAGACAGGCAGCAGGTCAGGGATGCACCCAGGGTTTTTTCCTCCCTCCGTGGATTTTGGGGAGCTGTGTTCCTGCTGCCATGTCCGTGGCAGCTGGACTGTGGGACCGAGGGTGGCACACCTGTGGCACTGCCATCACTGCCAGCCCTGCCTCCTGCTGCTTGTCCCCATCCGTCCTGGGCCACATCCCCTTCAGTGTTCCTAATAAACCGAGACTGGTGACAGCTGGGACCTGTGCTTTGTATTGCTGGGTGCAGAGAGGGCTGTGAGCCAGGGGCTGGTGCTGTGGGGACATGGGGCTGAAGGAACAGACACCTGTGCAAGTGTGGGCTCTGGATTTGTGACCAGCCCACCCCTGCTAGAGGCTGTGCTGTCCCATGAGGCTCTGACTGAGCCCTGCCCCATCTGCAGGAGGTACTTGGAGAATTTTACTAGGAAAAAATCTAAGGATTAAATTTATCCCTTCATCTGCTGATTGCTGGAAATAAAACAGAAACTTCCCTTTCTCTAAAACTTACTCAGACTTCATTAGCTCAGACAAAAATATACAGACATCAGGTGAGCCCTGCTGGTACAGACCAAGCCTGTATCGCTCTCCCCCCATCCCTGCCAGTCCTGCATCCCTCCAGATCAGCAGCACAAGGTCAAATATTTCCAGGGAAGTGCTCTGGGCCCTCACCTCCCTCCCACACAGTCCCAGCTCGGTGCCAGGCTCAAGGTTCCTCCTGGCATTGGTGTTTGCCCTTGCCACACACCGGTGCCAGCAGAAAGATCTCCCTGTGGCCGAGTCCAGCAGGATCTCTGGAGCATGTTGGGATCCTTTCCTCAGACCTGGTCCTTAGGGCAAACCCTGGGATGCACCAGGAAGTCCTTGATCCATCACAGCCTTCTGCTGCTACCAGAAGGTCCAGGGGGGCTGCATCATCTCGTAGGTGGGAATGCTGGTGACGTTGACAGGAATGGAGATGACGGCCCAGGGGAGCCCGTGCTGCTCCAGGGAGCGCCTGATCATGTACCTGGGGGATGGAGGGGTGACAGCTGTTCCCAAGCTGCCAGGGCTGGGAGGGCACAGCCAGACCCCAGCACAAACCACAGCCCAGCTCCAACTCTGCCCAGGAACCAGGACTGAACCCAACTTGATTAATTACTACATTTCAGCATTTCCTCTCACTGGGGTCTGAGCCCCTTGCATTTCCCCTCTGATCCAGGTAAATTTCCCATCACTGCACCCCAGCTCCATTGCATTTCCTGCTGCATCCTAATCCAAGTGCATTTTCCTTCCCATTTGTGATTCTGGTGCATTTCCCCTGTGTTCCCCTTGGTCTGCGTGCCTATCACCCCTCTCCCCTCCATGGTCCAGCACTATTTTCCCCTTCCCCTTGAGCACCCTAAATTAACAGAACTGAATCTCCCTGCTGTGTGGGGCAAGGCTGTCACTCGGCTGTTTGTGAGCTGTCCCACCCTGGAAAGCAGCTGGGCACATATCTGTCCCTGCCCAGCAGGGAGAGCTGTCCCACCCGGGAAAGCAGCTCAGCATGTACCTATCCTTGCCCAGCAGGGAGAGCTGTCCCACCCTGTCACGTACCCGTCCCTGCCCAGCAGAGAGCTGTCCCACCCTGTCACGTACCCGTCCCTGCCCAGCAGAGAGCTGTCCCACCCTGTCACATACCGTCCCTGCCCAGCAGAGAGCTGTCCCACCCTGTCACGTACCCGTCCCTGCCCAGCAGGAAGAGCGCGGGGATGTCGGCCGTGCGCCGGGAGCTGTCCTGGATCATCTCGATGTAGAAGCTGTCATTGTCGTAGGCGTTGTCGGCGATGATGATGGCCCGCCCGCCGTGCTCCTGGATCACTCGTGTCTTGGACAGGAACGAGCAGCCCCTGTGGCACAGAGGGACCACAGTGTCACCAACCTGGGGTGGCCACGGGTGGCTCCAGAGCCTGCATCTGCCAGAGCTGGCCTGGAGACAGCCAAACTAGGGATTGTCTCCCTGATTCCACACCCCCTCCAAACCCTGCTCCTCTGAGTCTGATTTTAGGTACAAGCCACCCACATTCCTAAAAAAAACCCCCATGAAATAAAATCTTGGAATGGTTTAGCTTGGAAGAGATCTTAAAGCTCATCCAGTTCAACCCCCTGCCATGGCAGGGACACCTTCCACTGTCCCAGGCTACTCCAAGCCCCAGTGTCCAACCTGGCCTTGGGCACCTCCAGGGATATGAGGCATCCAGAATGTTTTTGGGCAACCTGTCACAGAGAAGAGTTCTTTGCTACTGTGTAATATAAACCTACTCTCTTTCAATCTGAACCCAGACAGCGTTTTTTCTACCTTGTCACAGGCTAAAACCCACAAGATGCAATTCTCCAGGGCAGGAACACCCTCGCATTTTCCTGGTTTCTCTAAGTGGGAGAAGCCACAGGATGAATCTGGAGGTGACAGGGGGATGTGGCCAGGGCAGCCTTCCTGCCCAGCAGGGTCCCCCAGCCGGTGCCCTGATGCCAGACCTACCCCCTCTCCACCAAGGCGATCTGGTCCTGGATGAAGACGCCATTGTTGAGCTCTCCACAGGCCTCCGGAGGATCCGCGGGCACCAGGTGGATCTGGTCGTACCTTGTGTTCTCCGAGGAGACAGGAGGGGTGAGCCGGGGCATGGAGCTGCTCCCCCTCCCCACCCTGCCCACCTGGGCTGTCCCACACCCTGCTCATCCTTCTGGGGGGATTCTGGGCTCCCAGGTTCAGGGACACTCAGAGCCAGCCCCAGGGCCAATCCCTACCTCTGGAATCCTGCTGAGGGATGCTTGTGGAAGAGCAATGAGCTCCATTTTAATCAAAACCCCAAATCACTGAGTCCCACCCAGGAGCAATATTGGGATGGAGGGACCCAAAGTGGCAAATTCAGTTTTTAATACTTACAAACACGCCACCAAAATCCTTGGCCGGGGTGGCAGTGAAGATGTAGCGGATGTCCCCAGGGCTCAGCACTTGGAAGTACAAATACTCATGGATGCGTAATCCTGGGGGGGAAAGAACAGACCTGAGGCAAGGGAAACTAGAGGCAAAACCCCTGAAAAAAGGGGAAAAGTCTCTGACTTTTGTCAGTTGTCACTCCTGAACCATGGGGGAGAGAACAGGCCCTCCAGCAAAGCCAAATCCTGGCTGGGCTCAGGACCCAAATGCCCCAAAGGTTTTGGGGTGTTCCAAGGGCAGATGTGGCAGTTCCCAGGGGGTGAGAGGGGATTGGTATGAGAAAAGCACAGGGACTGGGGTGCTCAAGGGGAAAATGCTGCTGGACCATGGAGGGGAGAGGGGTGATAGGCATGCAGACCGTGGGGAACACAGGGAAAACCCACCAGGATGACAAATGGGAGGGAAAATGCACTTGGATGAGGATCCAGCAGGAAATACAATGGAGCTGGGGAGCAGTGATGGGAAATGTACCTGGATCAGAGGGGAAATGCAAGGGGCTCAGACCCCAGCGAGAAGAAATGCATCCGGATTGGGGTGCAGGAGGGGAAATGCAACCAGGTCGAGCTGCACCGAGGGAATTGCAGCAGGATGCAGGGGGGGAAATGCACGCACATTGCGATGCAGGAGGTGAAATGCATCTGGATTGGGATGTAGGATGTGAAATGCACCCAGATTGGGATGTGGGAGGAGAAATGCGATGGTGTGGGGGCACAGCGAGGGGAAATGTCCCCGTACTCCGAAACGGGTACAGGAGAGGAACCGCAATGGGACCGGGCTGCCGGGAGGGGAAATACACCGGGATACGGACACGGCAGGGGAAATACACCGGGATGCAGAGACGGGAGGGGAAATACACTGGGATGCAGACACAGGAAAGGAAATACACTGGGATACAGACACAGGAGATGAACTGCAGCGGGGCCGGGCTGCCGGGAGGGGAAATACACCGGGATACCGACACGGGAGGGGAAATCCACGGGGATACAGACACAGCAGGGGAAATACACCGGGATACAGACACAGCAAGGGAACCGCAACAGGGCCGGGCTGCCGGGAAGGGAAATACACCGGGATGGCGGTGCGCCGAGCGGGGAGGCGGCCGGGCCGGGATGCCCGGGGTGTGTTCGCGGTGCGGGTGCGGGGTGCGGGTGGTGGCAGCCCGGCCCGGGCGCTGTCTCCGCTCCGTGCCTCCCTCCGTCCCTCACTCACCGCGGGCCGGCCAGCAGCAGACGCAGAGCCAGAGCCAGAGCCAGAGCAGCATGGCTGCGCCACGCCCCGCCCACCGGCCCGCCCCGCGCCCCACATTGGCGGAGGAGCTCACCGCGCTCCTTCCTATTGGTCTGTGCCGCCATCAATCACGCGCGAGCCGGCGCGGGCAGCTCGCTGTCACCGCGGCGCTCGCTGCCAAACAGTGATCCATTACATTTCCGCACGCTGCGCGCCCTCTTCCCTCCCTGCCACATTGTGATCCCTCCCCGGCCCGCCCCCGGGAAGGTTCTGGGCGTGCGCGGTGCATTGTGGGGGGCCGGGAGCGAGCAGCCGCCGCGATGATGGTGAGTGACTCGCGCCATCCGCCGCCATCCGCCGCTGTCCCCGCGTCCCGCCGCTCTGCCCGGGCCGGGGCGCTCCCCCCGGGCCCCAGGGAGCGCCTGTGGCGGGGTCACGGCGGGCCGGGCCGCGCGGATGGAGCCGCCCCGGCGCGCAGGCCTGGCGGTACCCGGGCAGTGCCGCG
Source organism: Melospiza melodia melodia (assembly GCF_035770615.1). Lineage (NCBI taxonomy): Eukaryota > Metazoa > Chordata > Aves > Passeriformes > Passerellidae > Melospiza > Melospiza melodia. Next base: position 89,769,795 of record NC_086198.1, on the reverse strand, counting down.
CCCGCTGGAGCCGGAGCCGGGCTGCGCGGGCTGCGCGGGCTGCGCGGGCTGCAGGGACGGGAGCGGGCAGCGGGCAGCCCCGAGCTCCGTCCCGCTCCGGAGCCTCCCCCCGGCCCGGTCCTGCCCCCGCAGCCCCCTCCGGCTCCGGCCCCGCGGTGATGCGGGAGGTGTGTCCAGCCTGGTTTCCCCGGGGACAAACGGGTCCTTTTCCCTTGGGGTTCCTGCTCTGCTGGGTGTGGAGGAAAGCTGTGCGGTTTATTCCACAGAATCTTTCCGAGTTTCAGGGGTGACAGAATAGTCAGGGCTGGAGATTATTCGGCTCTACCCCCTGCCCAGGCAGGGTCACCTGGAGCAGGTGACACAGGAGTGTCTCCAGGTGGGTTTGGGATGTCTCTAGGGGGACACTCCAGGCCCTCCCTGTGCAGCTGTCCCAGGGCTCTGTCACCCTCCGTGGCAAGAAGTTCTTCCTCGTGTTGAGGTGGAACTTCCTGTGTTTTAATTGATGTCCTGTTACTGAGCATCACCAAAAAGAGTCTGGCACCAACCTCTTGGCACTGCCTCAGAGAGATGTGTATGGATTGATGGGATCCCTCTAGCCTTCCCTTCTGCAGCCTAAGCAGGCCCAGCTCCTCCTAGGAGGGATGCTGCAGATCCCAAGGATGTTCTTTGTGCCCATCACTGAATCTGTGCAGTAGCTCCTTTTATTGTGCCTGTGCCCCTCAGTGCACCAAGCACAGTTCAGTTCTGCTCTGTGCCTCCCAGCAGCTGTTCTGTGCCAGTGCATCCCAAATTTGGGCAGTGTTTGGGCTTTGCCTGAGCTCTGCCTGTGAGATGGGTGCAGCACTCATGGGATCGTTTGGGTTGGAAGGGACCTTAAATCCCATCCAGTGCCACCCGTGCCATGGCAAGGACACCTCCCACTGTCCAGGCTGCTCCAGCCCCAATGTCCAACCTGGCCTTGGGCACTGCCAGGGATGCAGGGGCAGCCACAGCTGCTCTGGTGCTTCCACCAGCCAGACTTGTTTGGTTCCTCAGTGTCTCTGTAGTTCCTGCACGCTCTGTCTCGTCCAGGCCACAACCTCAGTGGTTCTGCCCCAAAGAACCCCCGCTGGTTTTGGGACAGTCCCTGTGTATCCCTGAGCCTGTGGTGGAGCACTTTTGAATTCCCAGTGCTGTGGGAGCAGTGGAAAGCAGCAGGGTGGTGTGGGGCAGAGGAATTACACCGAGTCTGTATTTTTGGCCTTGTTCCTGCACTCTCCTGTCTTGTGGGCTGTCAGGAGTTCTCTGTGGGTCCCTGGGCTCAGGCTAACAGCTGTGCTGTGCTCCCCTGCAGCCAACACCGGTTATCCTGCTGAAGGAGGGCACGGACACCTCGCAGGGCATCCCGCAGCTGGTCAGCAACATCAACGCCTGCCAGGTGATCGCCGAGGCCGTGCGCACCACGCTGGGCCCGCGCGGCATGGACAAGCTCATCGTGGATGACAGGGGTGGGTATGGTGTGTGTGCTGGGCACCACTGAGCCTGGCTGGGCCATCTGGGGCACTCAAACCCATCTGGGGCAGCCCCAGCCCCTGCCAGGCTCGGCTCTCACAGCAGAGTGAGACTGTGACTCTCAGTGTCACTACAACACCTCATTGTGCCCTGTAGGAGGCAGGAGGATTGCCAGTCCAGCCTGAGAATTCCCTGATTGCTCCCCTGGGGAGATGCAGAGTCAGGGGATGTGGTGCCTTGTGAAGGCTGCCATAGGACAGAGACCAGAGTTAAAGAATAAAGCAGGAATTTATTAAAAGGATCTGCTCAATGGATCCACCTTGGGCAGCACAAGAGCCCAGCCAGGGCTGCATCCAAGATGAACCAAAATGGTCCCAAAATGAACCCAAGATGACCCAAAATGGTCCCAAAATGAACCCAAGAGTACCCAAAATGGTCCCAAAAGGAACCCAGGATGACCCAAAATGGTCCCAAAATGCACGAGCGCTCCGGGGATCTGTCACTGTGATCAGTTCTGCTCCATTTGCACCTTGCAGTTCATTGTCCCATTGCAGCTTTAGCCCATGCAGTCCCACCCTGCTTGTTTTTCTCTCTCCAGCCCATGGTGTTTGTGCTCTTGAGATTTGGGTCATTTGTCCTTGGTGCCCAGCTGGAGCAGGAATTGTTTTGTCTCCCTGCTCTGTGCACAGAGCTCTCCATCCCCGTATGTGAACTCCAGACCCACACACTAAAGCAGCACAGAATGTGAAAAATAGAAAAGCTCAAACCTGAGGCATCAGCTGAATGCATCCAGTGTAAGTCTGTGCCAGACAGGAGAAGCAGAAAGGCTTGAACCTTGCTTCAGGCATTTTTGGTCATCTCTATTTTCAAGTGAGGCTCATGACACCTGTGGAGTTACTCAGCAGTTGTGACTGAGTGTGAGGTCAGTGGATGTTCCTGGGTTGATTTTTAAACTTTTTTTTTTTGAGAGTGATTTAAGAGATGAGCTTTGCCATCACTCTGAAAAGACTTGTATGAAGTCACCAAACTCATTATTTATTATTTTTGTTGCTGAAGGGTGGAGTGAAAAGGCTTAGTATTGTCTTTAAATAGTTTTTACAGATAGAAACTGTAATAAATCCTTGTTCAAAAGGATAATTTGATTTAAATTTCTCCTATGATAACTAATATGATTTCTAGGCTCTTTGTTCATGAGAGTCTCAGACTAGAATATGGTTTTATCTGTCTGGGGAGGCCTTTGAGAAGAGGGAAGTGAATTCCAAACCTTTGTTGGTGTGGAAAGTTGTTCTGCTCTCAGACTGACTTCACTGAACTTGCTCCAGAAATGGGCTGACAGGACTCAGTTCTGGTGGAGCAGAGGAACCTGCTGGGATCTCCTGAGAGCCCCCAGAGACAGGGCTTGCCCCTGTTGGTATAAAGCTGCCTCTAACTTCCTTTTCTCCATGAACCCCAGGCAAAGCCACCATCTCCAACGACGGGGCCACCATCCTGAAGCTGCTGGACGTCGTGCACCCGGCCGCCAAGACCTTGGTGGACATTGCCAAGTCCCAGGATGCCGAGGTGGGAGGGGAGCCTGGCTGTGCCTGGGGGTGAACAGGGAGCAGCCTGAGTGCCACTGCTGTCCTGGCTCAGTGTCAGCTCTGGAATTGCTCTGGGAGTGCTGGGGTTTGTTCTGCCTGCTCTGGAGCTAGGCTGGCAGAGCTGGGAATGTTCCCCTGGAGAAGGGAAAAATCCAGGGAATCCTCAGAGTCCCTGAAGGGGCTCCAGGAGAGCTGGAGAGGGACTGGGGACAAGGCCTGCAGGGACAGGAGCCAGGGAATGGCTCCCACTGGGAAAGGGGAGATTGGGCTGGGATCTTGGCAAGGAATTGCTGGCTGGGAGGGTGGGCAGGGGCTGGGCTGGAATTCCCAGATTTGCTGTGGCTGCCCCTGGATCGCTGGCAGTGCCCAAGACCAGGTTCAGCGGGGTTTGGAGCAATGTTGGATGGCAGAAGGTGTCCCTGCCCATGGCAAAGAGTGGCACTGGATGAGCTTTGAGGTCTCTTCCCACCCAGACCACTCTGAATCACTGAGGAATTCAGCCACAAATCTGTGAGCAGAGAAAATCCTGAGCTCTGGTTTCCCTGGAGGCTCTGGAGTGGTTTTGCAGCGGCTCTCAGGTGGTGGCACAGCGTGGGGGTGACACAGCATGAGGATGTCACAGCATGGGTGTGACACAGTGTCCCCTGTCCCTGCAGGTGGGTGATGGCACCACATCTGTGACCCTGCTGGCAGCTGAGTTCCTGAAGCAGGTGAAGCCCTACGTGGAGGAGGGGCTCCATCCCCAGATCATCATCCGCGCCTTCCGCACGGCCACCCAGCTGGTGAGGCACAGGGACACGGCTCCCTGGGGACAGGTGTGGCAGCCCCAGGGCCAGGGACACCCTGCCAGGGCCAGGGACAGCCCACTGGGGAATGGGTGTGACGGTGTTCACAGGGGTCTTAGGATGAGGGAAGAGACCTGGATCTGACTCTGTTTCAGAAGGCTGATTTATTATTTTATCATATATATTACATTAAAACTATACTAAAAGAATAGAAGAAAGGATTTCATCAGAAGGCTGGCTAAGAATAGAATAGCCAAGAGTGATAACAAAAGCTTGTGTCTTGGACAGAGTCTGAGCCAGCTGACTGTGATTGGCCATTAATTAGAAACAACCACATGAGACCAATCACAGATGCACCTGTTGCATTCCACAGCAGCAGATAACCATTGTTTACATTTTGTTCCTGAGGCCTCCCAGCTTCTCAGGAGAAAAAATCCTAAGGAAAGGATTTTTCATAAAATGTCTGTGACAGCGTGGGGAGTGCCAGCAGCCATCTCTGCTGCCCCCTGCCAGCAGCACTGCCCCTCCTGTGCCAGGCCTGCTGTTAGCAGTCCCTGCCTCTGGAGTGCTCTCTCTTCCTTTGGGTTTTCTCCCAAGGAATAAATGTCAAAACTCATTTCCTATTCCCCTGCTCCTCCTGTTCTCTGCTGCTTCTTAGTAACCTGTGTGTTTCCTGGAGCCTCTTGGTCCCATTAAGCTGATTTTTGGAGGTTCACTCCTCAATAGCCCTTTGATTCCCAGGGTCTCTGCTGAAAGCAGAAGCAGCAGAGCAGCTCTGAGCCTCCTCCCCCTCCTCAGATATTGGTGTATCCCTTGGAACTATTGTACTGGCAGGGGTGGAATAATTAAACACTTGGAGCTTCAGTGACGTTGGTGCCGAGAACAAAAGATAAAACACAAAGAGAGAGGTTGGAGCATAAATCATTAATCCAGCTGTTGCCTTTTTGCCAGGCTGTGAACAAGATCAAAGACATTGCTGTCTCTGTGAAGAAAGAGGATAAAGAGTAAGTTCTCCTTAGAGGTGACCTGGTTGTGCTCTGGGCTCTGACTGCTGTGAGGGTGCTCCTGCATTCTGTGGCTCTGGCTGACATTTCCTGGGACCTGCAGCCCCACCAGGGGTTATTCCCAGTTCCCCTGGAATTCCCTGCCCCTGCAGGGGCAGTGCTGTGCTCCCACCTGGCTGCAGGGATGATGTAGGGCAGTGCTTCCCAGTGCTCATGGAGGAAGCTGGGCACCAAAATAAGTGGCCTGATTTCTTTTTTGCTGCTGTGGACTCTTGGAGCTCTTGCTGCAGTTAGTGGCAGTGTTAAATCTCAGCATTCCCTGAGGATCAGATCTCCTTTTAGCTGTCACACACCAAGGCAGATAGCTCATAGCAGTGATCCCTTCAGCTGAGCTGAGAATACTGGAGTTGCTTTTCTCCCTGGATTTTAAACTCTTGTCCACTTGACCTTGCTGATACCTGCAGTTAATTAGAAATATTTCAACTGCATAAGCATCTTGAATAAACCAAAATGGGTTGTCCAAACCAAATTCTTAAAAAATTCTGGAAAAAATAAAAAAAAACAAATGTGGTCCTGTGATTGGAAATAGAGTGGTTCCCATGGGGGACAGACAGAGCCTGGCAGCTGGATCCACATCTCCCTGGTGTCTCTGTGTCACCCACTGCTGCACGTGTATTACCTGAGTTAGTACTTCAGGGAATGTGAATCCTGCCTTTGGAGGGTTTCAGGAACATCTTCCTGCCTTGTGATGAAGGAAAGCTCCTGCTCTTTTCTGGTTTTAGGTGCATGAAAGTCAGTCAGCTTTGTCAGTGCTGGGCTGATGCTTGAGCTCTAGAAAGGAGATTGGGATTTGTCAGTCTGGGATTTGTGCCTCGTTCTCCCCATGGACAGGAGGGAGCTGATCTTTGCCTGTGTCAGAGGGGATTTTGGGCCCCTCATGACAAGACAGACCCTGAGGGGCTGGAGTGTGGCCAGGGCAGGGAACGGAGCTGGGAAGGGGCTGCACAATCCCTGAGGGAGCTGGGAAGGGGCTGCACAATCCCTGAGGGAGCTGGGAAGGGGCTGCACAATCCCTGAGGGAGCTGGGCAGGGGCTGCAGAATCCCTGAGGGAGCTGGCAGGGGCTGGAGAATCCCTGAGGGAGCTGGGCAGGGGCTCAGCCTGGAGCAAAGGAGGCTCAGGGGGCCCTTGTGGCTCTGCACAGCTCCTGCCAGGAGGGCACAGCCGGGGGGTCGGGCTCTGCTCCAGGGAACAGGGACAGGAGCAGAGGGAACGGCCTCAGGGGAGGGTCCGGGTGGACAGTGGGGAAATTGCTCATGGAAAGGGCAGAGCTGGAGTCCCCATCCCTGCAGGGATTTCAGAGCCCTGTGGCTGTGGCACCTGGGGACATGGGGCACTGGTGGCCTTGGCAGTGCTGGACTGAATTATCTTAAAGTTATTTTCCAACCAAAGCTGTGATTGACAAAGCCACGTACGGTGTTTGGGGCTTGTGAAAAGGTCTGGCAGGTGACCAAACCTTTGTTTTTCCTTTCCTTCCCTTCCTGCAGTGAGCAGAGGAGTCTCCTGGAAAAGTGTGCAGCCACAGCCCTGAGCTCCAAGCTCATCTCCCAGAGCAAGGAGTTTTTCTCCAAGATGGTTGTAGATGCTGTGATGATGTTGGATGACTTGTTGCAGCTCAAGATGATCGGGATAAAGAAGGTGCAAGGAGGAGCTCTGGAAGTAAGTGCTGGAGCCTTCCTGAAGGGGTGGGAGACAGATCCCAGCTCTGGTGGTGCCTTGCCTCTAGCAGAAGTGCAGCCTAGCTTGACAGTGCCTGCTGGGGAATTCCCAGAGTGGAGCAAAGCTGCTGGTGTGAGAAGGAAGCTCAGCAGGGTTTCTTTTCCATAGGTAGGATTTCTGGTCTTTGAGCTAAATACACTCCTCACCTCACTGCAGCAAAAGTTGTTACTGATGAAATTCCATCTATCTCTCTACAATTTTTTTTTTTTTTTTGTGAGAAGTCTTTGTTACTTCTGGATCCAAAACCCTGGTTGCATGTAGGATTACTGGGATGGGGAAAATGCAAGGCAAACCTCATGAAGCTGATTCAGTGGTGGGCAGGGCAGGTGGGATGTGTGGTTTATGCTTCAGTGCTGGAGAACCTGTTGTGTCTGGGACTGCACCTGGATATGTGGTAGGGGATTGTACACAACCCCTGTTTGGAGGGAGATTCAGATCCTGATTTCTTCACCCAGGAAATCAAGGAGCTCATGCCAGGGAATGGTGTTGGACAGGGCTGTCCTGCTGCAGAAAATCCAGGACGTGGTGGTGGAGCTTGGAAAGACAAACCAGAGCAAAAACCAGCCCCCAGTGAGGCTGTGGATGAGAAATATCCAAAAGTTCAAAGGGGAGGAATGGGAGAGAGATCAGGGAGAGAACTGAGGGCTCTGTTCCTTGATCTTCAGGTTGTGTGAGGAGGTTTTGGCTGTGGAGTTTTGAGGGGTAGAGAGGAAGCTGCTTTTGTGAGCTGAAAGAAGTGCTTGTTGCTCATTTCCTCTAAAAGTGGGTTAATCAAAGGAGACAGTGCAGGGAAGGCTTTGTAAATGAGGTCTCTGGAGCAGGGAGTGTCCTGTGGGAGTTGTTATTAACCCTGTGCAGGAAGCCTTGGGGGCTGAGCCTGAGGCAAATCCCTGTGTTCCAGGACTCACAGCTGGTGGCTGGAGTTGCCTTTAAGAAAACCTTCTCCTACGCTGGCTTTGAGATGCAGCCCAAGAAGTACCAGTCCCCCAAAATCGCCCTGCTCAACGTGGAGCTGGAGCTCAAGGCTGAGAAGGACAACGCCGAGGTCAGAGTCAACACAGTGGAGGTAAGAGCTCCCCTGGCCTGCTTCCTTCTCCTGTCCCACCTGGGGCTGCTCATCCCCTGGGAGGGGTGAGATGGGAGGGCTGGAGCCAGGCTGGAGAGCTGGGAATGCTCCCCTGGAGAAGGGAAAACTCCAGGGAATCCTCAGAGTCCCTGAAGGGGCTCCAGGAGAGCTGCAGAGGGACTGGGGACAAGGCCTGCAGGGACAGGAGCCAGGGAATGGCTCCCATTGGGAAAGGGGAGATTGGGCTGGGATCTTGGCAAGGAATTGCTGGCTGGGAGGGTGGGCAGGGGCTGGGATGGAGTTCCCAGATTAGCTGTGGCTGCCCCATCACTGGGAGTGTCAAGGTGAGTTTAGATGGGGCTTGGAGCCACCTGGGATAGTGGAAGGTGTCCCTGCCCTGGCAGGTGTTGGCACTGGAGGGGCTTTAAGACATCCTTTCCCACCCAAACCATTCCATGATAAATGAGTTTGCCTTTGCCCGTCCTTCACCTTTGCAAACACCTGGTGGGCTGTGCTGCCCGGGCTCCAGCAGGCTGGGAAGCACAGCAGGGTCAGGACACGTTGGTGAGCTGTCCCTGTGCCCCAGCTGTGCTGGGCCACCAGCTCTGGGTGATTGCCTTGGGCCTTGCAAGGCCAGCTGACCCAGCATGCCTGGAGAGCTGCAGGAGCTCCTGGGGCTGCAGCAGCCATTGGGCAGTGCCACGGGACAGGGCCCTCCCTCGTGACTCTGTGCCAGGGCTGCGCGTGGGGCATCCCCTGGCACAGGAACACCTGTCCCCTGTCCTCCTCCAGGACTACCAGGCCATCGTGGATGCAGAGTGGAACATCCTGTATGACAAACTGGACAAAATCCACAAGTCAGGGGCCAAGGTGGTGCTGTCCAAGCTGCCCATTGGGGACGTGGCCACGCAGTACTTCGCAGACAGGGACATGTTCTGTGCCGGCCGTGTCCCCGAGGAGGATCTCAAGAGGACCATGATGGTGAGCTCCCCTGTCTTGAGGAAAGCCTTTGGAAAGTTCTGGCACCCCAGGCTGGGCATTCCCAAACTGCTCTCACTGCTCCTCACAAGGGTTTGAAAGGACAAGGCTGTTCCTCGTGGGGTGAGCACTCACACCCTGGCAGCCTGGTGTTACACATAAAGATCTGATCAGTGCATCAGTAGAGATTTATTTTCCCGAGTTCTTCCCTGTTCCCTCATGAGTGGGTTTTTTCCTGAGCTTTCTTTGTGTATCTCCTGGACTCTGGAGCCTGTGAGTCAGCACCTTGAAGCTGCATAAATTTATTTTGCTGTTGAGGGTTGGCCTGGATCCATGAGAAGGGAAGGAGGGAGCAGTGTTTTCCTGAATCTGCAGGATGGGTTTGCACCAGCTCAGCATCTGGGCTGTCCCTGGAGAGTGGAGCCTGCTGGGAGGTTGGTGTGGGCTGTCAGCAGTGCTAATTCCATGTTTGTCCCCATTCCCTGCAGGCCTGTGGGGGATCCATCCAGACCAGTGTCAATGCCCTGTCAGATGATGTGCTGGGCCGCTGTGAGCTCTTTGAGGAGACCCAGATTGGGGGAGAGAGGTAAAAACACCAGCTGCAAACCTGTGGTGCTGTGCAAGCCCTCTCATAGCAGGTGGAAAAGTTGGGGTCAAAGCATTGGCAGTGTCAACATCTCTCAAGCTGTTGAGATGAAAAGAAGGTTGTTAGAAAATGTATATTTTATTGTAGCCAGAAGCTGCTTTTTGAGGCTGGGGGAGTGGGCAGGAGCAAGAGATCCTACCTCTTCTAAAAGCTTTTAAAAACACGTGTTTATTCTGCAGTGCCTTGTAAAAAGCACAGTGGTACTGTCACATTTGTAATGGAAAACTGCCATATTTTGGGGTTGATTGTGGCTCTTCTGTCATGTTCCAGCTTGACCCTTCCCTGTCAGTGCAGGAGAAGCTGGGGATGGTACCCTGGGGTCTTTCCAGTTTTGTTTGGGGCTGGCTGCTGCCCTCTGTGCTCCTGCCAAGTGCAAACTGGGAGCACCAGTTCAGTGTGAGCCCCTGGCAGCAGGAAGAGAACGGATTTTCCTGGATTATCTGGAATGTCACTTCTGTCTTCCCTTGCCCTGCTCCTCCTTGGTCCCTAGGGGCTGTGAGAGGGACATGGCTGCAGGGCTGGCTCTGTCCCACAATGCAGCAGCTTCTCCATGCCCACCCTCCCTGTGGCAGGTACAACTTTTTCACGGGCTGCCCCAAGGCCAAGACGTGCACCATCATCCTGCGCGGGGGCGCCGAGCAGTTCATGGAGGAGACCGAGCGCTCCCTGCACGATGCCATCATGATCGTCAGGAGGGCCATCAAGGTGAGTCTGGCCCCTGCCCTGCCCTCCCTGCACACCTCACACACCAGAGCTTGGCTGAGGGCTCTGCACAGGGAGCACATCCCGTGGAGTCACTCGAGTGCAGTTCCTTGGCTGGCTCACCATGGCTCTGGCAGTGTTTGCAGCTGCTCTCCAGGCATGCTTGGGTTCTGCCTGCACTTCTGTGCAGCTGTGCCTTGTGCTTGCTCTATTCTCCACCTTAAAGGGAGCAAGTTTCTGGCTGTACTGGGTGGAGCTTCAGGAGCTGGAACAGCAGATTGATGGAACATGTGTGTCCATGCCCATAGAGCCCCTTGCCCCTCTCTCGGTGCCCAGTCTGAAGGCATGACAGTCCCCTGGCTCTGAGGGCAGGCTGGGGGCACCAAGAGAAGTCCAGGGTCTCTCTGGATGTGTGTTTGATCCTGGGTCACACTGCCAAGCTGTGGATGTTTCTGGGTTACACAAAAACGTGTTGCTGTAGGAAGGGTTTCTGGTTAAAAGCATCTCTGAGGCTGCATGTCCTGAGGGGCTGGGGAGAAGCATGTCAGGAGTTTTGGAGCTGTTGCTTCTAGAAAGAACGTCCTGATCTTCCTCTTGAAAAAGCAGAACTGAGCTGCAAGGTGCTACTGCCATTATCTTTAGTTTTGGACACTTTATGAGAGTGAGGAAGCTTCCCTGGCCTGAATGAGCTGCCATCCCTCCCTTTGGGTGTAGTGTCCCGAAACCCCCCTTTTCCTGTGCACAGCTGGGCTGAGCTGCTGGAGCTGCCACTGGAGGTTCTTGGTGTGTCCCTGCTGCTGCTGTCAGACTGTCTCAGGGACAGCAGCACCAGGGCTGTGGGCTGGCGGGGCTGTGGGCTGGCAGGGCTGTGCATTGCCATGGGCAGTCAGAGCTGTGCATTGTCCAGAGCCTGCAGGGCTGTGCATTGCTAGGATCTGGCAGGGCTGTGCATTGCCTGCCATGGACTGTGCATTGCCAGGAGCCTGCAGGGCTGTGCATTGCCATAGGCTGGCAGGGCAGTGCATTGCTGTGGGCTGGCAGGACTGTGCATTGCCAGGAGCCTGCAGGGCTGTGCATTGCCATCTGCTGTGGATTGCTCTGTGCTGGAAGGGCTGTGCATTGCTGTGGGCTGGCAGGGCTGTGCATTGCCGTGGGCTGGCAGGGCTGTGCCTTGCCATGCCTGCAGGGCTGTGCATTGCTAGGAGCTGTGCATTGCTCTGAGCTGGCAGGGCTGTGCATTGCCATGGGCTGTGGATTGCTCTGATCTGGCAGGGCTGTGCATTGCCACGGGCTGTGGATTGCTCTGATCTGGAAGGGCTGTGCATTGCCACGGGCTGTGGATTGCTCTGATCTGGCAGGGCTGTGCATTGCCATGGGCTGTGCATTGCCAGGAGCCTGCAGAGCCCTGACAGAGCCCTGTGCTGTGCCTGTCCCTCCCTGCAGAACGACTCGGTGGTGGCGGGCGGCGGCGCCATCGAGATGGAGCTCTCCAAGTTCCTGCGGGATTACTCGCGCACCATCCCGGGCAAGCAGCAGCTGCTGATCGGCGCCTACGCCAAGGCCCTGGAGATCATCCCCCGGCAGCTGTGCGACAACGCCGGCTTCGACGCCACCAACATCCTCAACAAGCTGCGTGCCAAGCACGCCCAGGTACGGCTGGGGTCTGCCTGACCAGACAGGTGGCTGCTGGGGACGGCAGGGACTTGCCCTGAATGGAAAATGCAAACCCCCTCCCTCCAAATTATTGTATTTTTGAAATTAAAGGGTTCTCAGGTGAAGATATGCTAATAGAAATAACGGTTCTTTACTAGGGAAATTAAAAATACAAGTGCAATAGTACAAAACAACCCTGACAGAATTAGAAATGGACCTGGCCCCCTGTGTGTCAGGGCGGTGTCCCAGCCCCATCCCATGGGGGCTCAGCCCTCCTGCAGTGCCAGCTGTGGCTCTGCTGCAGCAGGGATCCTGCACAAGGGGGGAGTTTTCCTCTGCAGCTCCAGGGCTGCTGGAGATGGGCCTGGGCTCCCTCTGGCAATGCAGGGCAGCAGAAAGCTGCTCCTCTGGGAATGCAGGGGGCAAAGGCTGCTGGGGTGTCCCAAAGCTCAGATTGGATCCAGGTAGGAATGCTTGGCTCCTCCCCTGGGCGGAGCATCTCCCCATGGGATGCTGGGATTGGATCAGCCATGCAGGGACACTCACAGCCAATAATTAATAATTAATGCCCCATTAACAGACATTATTTCCTGGAGGGAGGGTTGGTTGTGGAAGAGATAAAGAAAATTGCCCAATGAACAGCAGATAACTGCCCCACCTCTGAGAGGTGCAATAGAATACACACCCTCAGCTGCATCTTTCAGCCTCAGACCGGCAGGCATCCCAGAGGCAGTGTGTGTGTGTGTGTGTGGTTCCTTTGTCCCCAGTTCCCTCCTGGAGCCTGTCAGAGCTGGTGTAGCTCAGCTGAGCCTGTGTTGGAGCCGTGTCCCCTTTGATTAAGCACCATGTTTGTTTCACATCAGGTGTGGGCCTGGCACAGGTGGCTATAAATGGAAAGGAGCTGATTTCCCTTTGATCCCAGCTGTCAGGTGACTTCCTGAGCTGGGAGTTCTGATTTGCTCCTTAAAAACTCATCATTTGTCAGGAAGGAGCTGCTGTGTTAAACATTTAAGGAAGCAGAGTGCAGGAGCTGGCTGAGCTGAGCATTTTACACAGGAGCTGCAGGCTGAAGGTCTTGTGGAGATCACAGCTCCAGGGCTTGGAGGGTGTCCCTTGGGTTCTGTCACTCCCAGCAGTTTCAGCCTGCTGCTGGTGTGGGGCTTGGAGGGTGCCCCAAAATGAGGGTGCAGAAGCAGGCAGTGAGGCAGCAGCAGAGGGGAGTCAGGCCTGGGAGGCTCCTGCAGCTTCATGGCAGGGCTGCCCAGGGAGGTTTGGAGTCCCCATCCCTGGAGGTGTCCAGGGGAGAGCTGGAGGTGGCACTCAGGGCTCTGGGCTGGGGACGAGGTGGGGATGGGGCACAGCTGGGACTGGATGGTCTGGGAGGGCTTTTCCAGCCTCAGTGACTCTGTGATCCCAAACTGGAAGGAGCCTCCTCTTCATGAGGCACTGCTGGCACTGGTGGCTGAAAGCAAAGGCTGCTCAGCTTGGGTTTCTTGTGTTTTCCTCACCGTGGAACATGAGGGAGGCTCCAGCCTCTCCCTTCACCTTTGCCTGGCCCAAGTCCTACCCAGCCCCATGACCAGTCCCTGTCCCCTTTGTCCCCTCTGTCCCCTCTGCCCTCTCAGAGTGGGATGGGACACTGTGTCCCTCTGTCCCTCAGGGCAGGATATGGCACTGATCCCTGTTCCCTCTGTCCCTCAGCAGGATGTGGCACTGATCGCTGTCCCTCAGAGTGGAATCTGGCACCAATCCCTGTCCCTCTGTCTCTCAGAGCAGGATGTGGCACTGATCCTGTCTCTCTGTCCCCCAGGGTGGGATGTGGCACTGATCTCTGTCCCTCTGTCCCTCAGAGCAGCCTTTGTCACTGATCTGTCCCTCTGTCTGTCCCCAGAGCAGCCTGTGGCACTGACCTGTCCCTCTGTCTGTCCCCAGGGCAGGATGTGGCACTGACCTGTCCCTCTGTCTGTCCCCAGAGCGGGATGTGGCACTGACCTGTCCCTCTGTCTGTCCCCAGAGCAGGCTGTGGCACTGATCTGTCCCTCAGGACAGGATGTGGCACTGATCTGTCCCTCAGAGAGGGATGTGGCACTGATCCCTGTCTCTCTGTCCCTCAGAGCAGCCTGTGGCACTGACCTGTCCCTCTGTCTGTCCCCAGAGCAGCTTGTGGCACTGACCTGTCCCTCTGTCTGTCCCCAGAGCGGGATGTGGCACTGACCTGTCCCTCTGTCTGTCCCCAGAGCAGGATGTGGCACTGACCTGTCCCTCTGTCCCTCAGGACAGGATGTGGCACTGATCCCTGTCCCCTCTGTCCCTCAGAGCAGCCTTTGTCACTGGTCTGTCCCCAGAGCAGCCTGTGGCACTGACCTGTCCCTCTGTCCCTCAGGACAGGCTGTGGCACTGATCCCTGTCCCTCAGAGAGGAATGTGGCACTGATCCCTGTCCCCTCTGTCCCTCAGAGCAGCCTTTGTCACTGATCTGTCCCTCTGTCTGTCCCCAGAGCAGCCTGTGGCACTGACCTGTCCCTCTGTCTGTCCCCAGGGCAGGATGTGGCACTGACCTGTCCCTCTGTCTGTCCCCAGAGCGGGATGTGGCACTGACCTGTCCCTCTGTCTGTCTGTCCCCAGAGCGGGATGTGGCACTGACCTGTCCCTCTGTCTGTCCCCAGGGCAGGATGTGGCACTGACCTGTCCCTCTGTCTGTCTGTCCCCAGGGCAGGATGTGGCACTGACCTGTCCCTCTGTCTGTCTGTCCCCAGGGCGGGATGTGGTACGGCGTGGACGTGACCAACGAGGACATCGCTGACAATTTCCAGGCGTGCGTGTGGGAGCCGGCCGTGGTGCGCATCAACGCTCTGACGGCCGCCTCGGAGGCCGCGTGCCTCATCGTGTCCGTGGACGAGACCATCCGCAACCCGCGCTCCAGCGTGGAGCCTGCCGGGGCTGCCGGGGCCCGCGGCCGTGCCCGTGCCCGGCCCCACAACCACTGAGAGCTCCTGGAAACCCACGGGGATCGGCAGCTGCTCCTTCCCCTTCCCGGGGCTGGCGGCCCCACAGCCACCGAAAGCTCCTGGAAACCCACGGGGATTGGCAGCTGCTCCTTCCCTGGCCAAGGGTGACAGCCCCACAGCCACTGAGAGCTCCTGGAAACCTGGGGGAACCAGCTGCTGCTCTGCTCCTGCAGAGAGCCCGGCCCCACAGCCACTGAGGGCCCCAAGAAACCCAGTGGGATGAGCAGCTGCTCCTTCCCTGGCCAGGGCTGGCAGCCCCATGGGCACTGAGCAGCTGCTCCTTCCCCTGGCCAAGGGTGACAGCCCCACAGCCACTGAGAGCTGGAAACCCACGGGGATCAGCAGCTGCTCTGCCCCTGCAGAGAGCTGCCAGCCCCACAGCCACTGAGAGCTCCTGGAAACCTGCGGGGATCCATGGCTGCTCCTGCCCCTGCAGAGAGCTGCCAGCCCTGGGCTGGGGGCAGGCACAGGCAGCTCCTGGCACTGGCAGCTGCAGCCCTGGAGCTGCCCTGCCTGGCGCTGCCTCACTGGCCTGGGCATTCCCTCGGGAGCCTTCCCTCCTCAGGACCCTTCCTTCCCCAGGCTCCTTCTCTCCTGGGGACCCTTCCCTCCTCAGGAGCATTCCCTCCCCCAGGCTGGAGCCAGCACAGGCAGGCTCTGGGGCCTATTTATACTGGTTTGTGTTTTGTTCTGCTGGGCAGTTTGAAGCCAGGCTCCACCACAATAAAACGAGTTGGTCTCAGTGGCACTTGGTCTTGGCCTCTTCTCTGCTTCATTCCACACGGGGAGGTCTCAGGACTGGGGTTAGAAATGAACCTTTCAGGCTGGTTTTGGCCTTGTTTCAAAGCAGATGCTGTGCTGCAGAGCAGGGCACACTCCAGGCACAGCCCAGGAGTGCTTCTAGGATGGAGCACCCCGTGTGTGCTCTCAGATATTGCTCAGTGACATTTTAATTGGCTCTGCTCAGTGGGGCATTTCCATTTTCCACTTTGCTTCATGGAAGGAGGTTTGGGCAGCCGCTGTGTGACTGCTCCAAGGATGGATCCAGGCATTTGGGGGGACTCAAACAGGAAAATGGTGCTGGGAGAATGAGGGGAGACTTGGGTCTGCTGGGTTACAGGTGTTAAAGGAGGACAGTGAAAGAAATACAGAATCATGGGCTGGTTTGGGTTAGAAGGGACCATGAAGATCATCCAGGGACACCTCCCACTGTCCCAGGGTGCTCCAAGCCCCGATGTCCAGCCTGGCCTTGGACACTTGAAGAACACAGGGGCAGCCACAGCTGCTCTGGGCACCCTGTGCCAGGGCTTCCCTCCTCAGTGCTCCCCCCATGCTGTATCCCTGTATCCCACTGTCCCTGTGCCCTGTGATGCCAGACCAGTGCAGCCCATGGACCTGCAGAGAGAGTCAGGAGGACACTTCCAGTAGGCCCCAAACTGCAACTGGTGTCACTGGTGTGGGTCCAGTGTGAGCCCCAGGAGAGTGAAAACCCAGCTCGATCTCCAGAGTCTTTATTCAACACCGAGTCATAAAATAGCTCTTTACACGCTTGGCTGGGGGTCGTTTCTCTGTAATTCTTTAAATACACATTGTTTACACTTGCCAAAGTTTCAAAGCAACAACATCAAAGTGCGTCTACAGGTGAGAGTTCCAACCAAAGTGCTAAACCCGCGGGCTGCCGGCCGGAGCTGGCCCTGCTGCCCAGCCCTGCCCTGCCCTGGCACAGCTCCCACCACGCCCGGGTTAGCATCCAGGGACCACGGGGTGGGGGCAGCAAGGGATGTTTGGTTCTCCAGACACTGGCACATCGCTGCAGAAAGACTAAAATAGACCTAAATTTATAGAGAGTTAAAAAAATAACTTGGGAGGGAGGCCAGGGGAAGCTCTGGGGAGGGGAGGTCGCTGTACACTGCTGCCGTCCAGGGCTGTAGGGAATGATTCCAGTTCCTGAATTCTATAGCTCTGTTCTCTGCACTGATTATCTCCTCTGATTATCTCAAAGCAACTGTGCATCACCCCCTCGCTTCCCACAAACTGCCCCACACCATTGCACCCACTTGTCCCCGGCCCCAACCTGCCTCGTTGGCCTCCATGGGCTCAATCCCGAGGCTGCATTAGAAAATCCCTTTTTTTCCTTGCTTTTGGGCAGTTTTCCCTCCTTGCTGCTGCAGCAGCTTTCCCTCAGTGCTCTCCCACCCTCCCCAGGGATTATTTTGCCTCCCACTGATTGGGGAAGGTCCATCACCGCCTCACAATACCCTGTAATGCTTCACAAGAAACCATCTCTGCTTCCCAGCATCTCCCTGCTCCCTGGGATTTGTTCCCTTTTAAAGCACTTTCTCATTTGGCACCAATTCCCAAATGCTTTTGCTCCACCCCAACCTGCTGTTTGTCACCCCAAAATGAGGCTGAAGCAATGCTCCAGCTCCTGGGCTGGGGCGTCCCCTAAAAGCTGAAGGAAAACATCTGTTAACCACTTCAGGAGCCATTACCAACACTTCTCCTGTTTTGTTTTTGTTCTGTTTTCCCTAAATCCAGGCTCTTCTGGGGGATCCAGACAAGGGAAGTTTAAAATCCTGGTGGGCCAGAGCCAGCCTGGGGGTCCCTTTTCCCCCATTCCCTGACACCCTGGAGCCCCAAGGCACAGGGACAAGGCAGGGGAGGCCCCTGGTCCCCAGAGCATCCCTGCGGCTGGGAGTGATGGGAACGAGTGAAATCCAACCCAGGGGGACACAAACCCAGGGATTTGGGGTGGCTTTGGCCCCCGAGCTGCCTTTGGTGATGTTGTTCCTCCTGAAATCCCTGACCAGCGCTCAAATTCAGGGGAAGGGGAATGCTGGCAATGTCAGCCATGGGGAAACTTTGGGAAAACCATTAGAAAAGGAATAAATCTCCCCAGAACTGGTCCTGCAGGAGCCAGGCTCAGAACCACAGTCCATCCAGCTCCTGCCAGCTCTGGCCATGGCTGTGACCCCAATCCTGTCCCCAGATCCCTGGATTTCACTGGGATTGTCATCACAGAGCCCCTCTGGCTCTTCTCAGGGGCTGAGCTGAACGTGCTGTGTGCCTTGAAGGCTTTCCCAGGAAATTCGGCATTTCTGGTGTTCCCATCACTTCCAGAGGAAATGGGGCTGAGGCTCCGGTGAATCCAGGGGTGAATCCAGGGTGAATCCAGGGTGAATCCAGGGCTGAATCCAGGGTTGAATCCAGGGTGAATCCAGGACCAGGGCCAGCATGGCCAGAGCCCCCCGCAAGGAACCCTGCGGGACAGGGCAGGGGAAGCAGCAGGGGCAGGATCCGTCTGACATTTCAGAGCTGTTAATGAGCTCGTTAACAAGCTGGGCAATTAGGAGCCACCAGGAGGGCCCTCCTTCCCACCGCTCCCGTCACTGTGCCAGCCGCCTTCATCCCCAGCCCACGAGGAGGAGGAGGAGGAAGGGATCCACTCGAGCCCAAGTAAAACAGGGAGAAACCCCCACTTTCCATCTTCTCATCCTTGAACCCGCTCAAGGTCTCGTGTCATCCGAGGATTTGTGTAAAAACGTGGCTTTGCTGAGCTGGGTTGTTCGGGAATGCCCCGAGCAGAGGTGAGGGTTTGATCTGCTCCTGGGGATGGATCCACCAGGAATCCAGGAGAGACTCCTGGGGATGGATGGATGCACCAGGAATCCAGGAGAGCTCCTGGGGATGGATCCACCAGGAATCCAGGAGAGCTCCTGGGGATGGATCCACCAGGAATCCAGGAGAGACTCCTGGGAATGGATGCACCAGGAATCCAGGAGAGCTCCTGGGGATGCACAAAGGATCCAGGAGATGTTCCTGGGGATGGATGGATGCACCAGGAATCCAGGAGAGCTCCTGGGGATGCACCAGGAATCCAGGAGATGCTCCTGGGGATGGATGCACCAGGAATCCAGGAGAGCTCCTGGGGATGGATGCATCAGGAATCCAGGAGATGCTCCTGGGGATGGATCCACCAGGAATCCAGGAGTGCTCCTGGGGATGGATGCACCAGGAATCCAGGAGAGCTCCTGGGGATGGATGGATGCACCAGGAATCCATGAGAGGCTCCTGGGGATGGATGCACCAGGAATCCAGGAGAGGCTCCTGGGGATGGATGCACCAAGGATCCAGGAGAGGCTCCTGCCATGCCTCCAAAGCCCCGTGGGCAGCGCAGGGATGGGGATGTCACAGGGTCACCAATGCCACCACACACACAGCCACTGACCCCTTCTTCTGGCACAGAAGGTTTCTCTGAGAGTCTTCACAGCTCCCCTCTCTCCGTCTCCTCATCCTCGCCCTCCCAGGAGCCAGGAGAGGCTCCAGGCACACCAGAGCAGCCACCTCCAGGCTTGGGCACCCCTCTGGGCCATGAGAGTCTTTAAGCATAGAGTGTATAAACATGCTGAGTATATAATTTTCCTTTAAAATTTTTTTTCCTTCTTCTCTTTATAGAAATAAATAGGTACTTTGTTTTGTTTTTAAGGGAATTCCACGAGTCCCTGTGCTGTGGTGCTGCCATCTCCACTGGGCCATGCTCCTGCCCCTGGGGGTTGTAGCTCTGCTGGGTGGTTTTTGCTGGTTGGAGCACCCCTTGCCCCGGGGTTAGGAGTGTGCCAGGCTCCCTGGGGTGGAGGTAAACCCATGGTGGGCATGGCAGGGAGCTGGGAGCTCATCCGTAGGATCTGGGGGGACAGCAGCATCTCACAGGTGTTTTTGGGCTCCCACATTTTGTGCATTCAGGAACAGCCTTCTCCTGGAAAGCTGCATAGGAGGGGGAGCAGGGCTGATTCCCACGGGGCTGTGGCCATAAAACCCCATCCTGCTTCAGAGCAGAGAGCACAGGTGGGATGGAGGGAGGCTGAAGGGTCTTGAGCTGCCTCCAGCCCCACCAGCCTCGGTGATTCGGGGTGATTCTCCTTGCTCTGGGGATCCCCACGGGCTGTGTGGCAGCCCCAGCTGAGGTCAGCAGCTCTTGTGCCATGGCTGAGGGACGTGGTGCTGGATCTGCAGCCAGTGCCTCCTGGGGGATGCTCCATGTGAGGGCTGGCCAGGGGACAGGCTCTGGGAGTGTCCCCTCCCAGCCACGCTGGCCAGCAGGCACCAAAACCTGCAGGGCTGGTCCAGAGAAGAGGGAAAAGCCCCAGATCCACTGTCCCAGTCTCTTCTCTGCTCAGCCCAAGGACAGGGGCTGGGGCTGTGGGTAAGGCTGGGCTGTCCCCACTGCTGGCAGTGCTCTGGTGGTGTCCCCAGCCCCAGGGCCACCTCCTGGTACCTTCTCCCCAGGGTGGGGCATGGAGATGCCTGACCCTGCTGGATGCCTTTCCAAAGCCTTTTCCCATGGAAAAAGGATATTTTGGGGGTGATGATGATGTCCTTGCAGGCTGAGGGCACTCAGAAGAAAAATCAGAATTAGAAAATGGTGGCTGTAGGTAAGGATCAGCCAGGGCTGTTGGTTGGTGCTTTTCCCAGGATCATTTCAGGATATTCTGGCCAGGGTTTCTCCTTCAGGCTGCTGGGGAAGGCAAACATGGGTGTCCTGTGACAGTCCCTCTCTCCACATGGGACCCTGACCCCAAATGGGAGTCTGGGTGTGGGACAGGAGTGTGACCCGTGTTTCCTGGTGGATGAGGATCTGGAGATGGTTTATTGCCTTGGCAGGAGGGTTTGGAGGAGAGGAGGTGAGGCTGGAGCCCTCTGGAGGAGCACCCATCTCTCCTGTGCCCTGTGGCTGCCCGAGGTGCAGCTCTGCTCCTGGCCTTGTGCTCTGCTGGCTCCTGGGAGCATTTCCTGGGTTCAGGTGCCCCTGTGCCAAATCCCAAAGGAAAAGGAGCAGAAACCCTGGGGAATGCTGGGGGAGGAGCAGCCCCTTCCCAGCCCAGGTCCAGCACCCGGGGCTGCAGTGGCCAGCCCAGCCCCAGAATGGGGTCAGGGATCCCCAAAGCAGAGTTCAGCAGAAAAGCCGTCCCCAAACACGGATCCTTGGTGAGGAGCAGCTGCAGGGCTGCAAAACCATCCTCCTCCTGGCAAAGAGCACGGCCCTGGCTCTGGGGACAGCCAAAACTTGTCCTTGAGTAGCACCTTGTCACCCGGGGTGGCCCCAAAGGCTGCGAGTTTGGGGTTCCTGGTGCCCGATCGGGGGTCCCCGTCCGGCCCCTCGGGGCTCTGGGCAGAGCAGGGAATGTGCTTTGGGCTCCCTGAAGGGCTAACAGCCTCCTTCCACCTTGATGTGTAAGATCTTGGAGAAGCCGGGCCTTTTCCTCAGGGCCTGCAACAGGAGGAGCACACAGAGGGGTTGGGGGGAGGCAACAGAGCCACTGATCCATGGGGAGGGGAAAGGAACACCCCAAATCCTGCCCAAATCCTGCCATGGGGTGAGGGAGAGACAGGGGAATGCCCCAAATCCTGCCCAAATCCTGCCATGGGGTGAGGGAGGGACAGGGGAATGCCCCAAATCCTGCCATGGGGTGAGGGAAGGGAAAGGAACCCCCCAAATCCTGTCATGGGGTGAGGGAAGGGAAAGGAACCCCTCAAATCCTGCCATGGGGTGAGGGAGGGAAAGGAACCCCCCAAATCCTGCCATGGGGTGAGGGAGGGAAAAGGGAGAATGCCCCAAATTCTCCATGAATTTGCCAATTCTCCAAAATTGCCATGGGGAAGAAAGGGGCAAGGGAAGAACAGAAGAATCCCTGCCATGGGAAGGACACAGAACAAGGGAAGGAGAGAGAGGAACACCTCAAATCCCTGCCATGGGAAGGGCATGGGGTGAGGGAGGGAGAAGGGAATCTCTGCCTTGGGAAGGAAAGAGGGGAGGGAGGGAGAGGGGGGACATTTCTGCCCCTGCCTTGGGCAGGACACAGGGCTGGTGCCACCCTGAGAGCTGGGACTGGGCTCCTTTACCTGCAGTTTGTTCACCATCTCCTCAAACATCTTCCTGGCCTCGGGGCTGTGGGGCTCCTTGAAGTAGTCCACAATGCCCACCTGCACCACGATGGACTTGAGGTTCCTGCACACACCTGGGGGCACAGACAGCACCTGGATCTCCTCACCTGGGCCAGCAGGGAGCCCAGATCCCCCCCCTGTGTGTGGGGACTACTCTCCCTGAGGATGGAGGAGGCCTGGCCAGGGTCTGTGCAGGGGGACCATGGGCTGTGAGATGGTCCCTGGCTGCCCTGCCCTGTCACTGTGATATTTTTTGAAAAATCTTCTTTGCCCAGGATTTTTCTCCTGAGAAGCTGAGAGGCCTCAGAAAATAAATGTAAACAAAAATTATGTGATTGCTTGGAAGGTGCTCTAGAGGTTGCTCACCAACAGGTGCATCTTTGATTGGTTCCATGTAACTTGTTTTTAATTAATGACCAATCCCAGTCCAGTCAGTTTTATTATTCATTCTTTTCTAGCCTTCTGATGTATCCTTTCTATTTCTTTAGTATATTTTCATAAATATAATATACAATATTATAATATACTATAATATAATATACTATATTATACTATACTATAATATAATAATATATAATAATATATAATAATATATATAAGATATAACATTATATATATCATATCATATCATATCATATCATATCATATCATATCATATCATAATAAATCAGCCTTCTGAGGACATGGAGTCAAATTCTCATCTCTCACCTCATCCTGAGGATCTCACACCACCACACCATCCCAAACTGGTGTCCTCCCTCTCCCCTGGGCATCCCTGTCTCTGCCACCCACAGGGATCCCAGCCATGGCCACCCAAGCTGTGACCACCAGGACAGGCCCTCCTGGGGTTCTGCACCTCCTGGCCTGGCCAATGCCTTCAGGTGTGTCACAAACATCAAGGACTGGTTACCCTGGGGCCATGGAGGGAGCATCTCGATCCTCCCCGTGGCCCAAGGCAAGATCAGCTCTTCCTGGCCCATCCCTGGTGGGGGATGCTGGATGCCCAGAGAGCTCCCAGCAGGTCCCAGTGCCAGCAGCTGCCGTGGGTGGATCTGGTGCCAGGCCACGCCCTGGCAGTGCTACTCACTGTTGAAGTGCAGCAGGGCCTTGGGGGTCACCGGCGTGGAGGTGAGCACCAGCATCTCCAGCCCCTTGAGCCCCTCCCGGCACACCTCAGCTGCCACCTCCTGGTTGATCTCGGCCACGTGGTCCAGCTCCAGCACCTGCAGCCTCATGCAGTTCCGGGCTGGGGACACACACAGCCATCATCAGCACCACGGGGAGGGAGCAGGACAGCCCAGGGACAGGGGCACCAGGAGCACCCATGAAGCTTGGGATGGGTGGGCTTCTGCACAGGGACCCCAGGAGCACCTCCCTGCCCTGTCCCTTCAGAGCAGGAGGGGGTGGTGCCCGGGGAGGGTTGGAGTCCCCACTCTTGGAGGTGCCCAGGGAATGCCTGGAGGTGCCCTTGGCTGGTGACAGGGTGGGTATTGGGCATGGGGCGGGTTGGTGATCCCAGAGACCCTTCCCAAGCCCAGTGACCCATTGTGTGACCCATGATCCTGAGTGCTGGGCTGGGGCAAGGTGGACATTGGGCACAGGGTGGGTTGGTGGCCCTTGGATCCCCCCCAAGCCCAGTGACGCACTGTGTGACCCATGATCCCAAGTGCTGGTGTGGGGACAGGCTGGGCATGGGGCACAGGGTGTGTTGATGACCCCAGAGCCCCCCCCAGCCCAGTGACCCATGATGGCAGCAGTGCCTACTGACCCATGCCCCCAGTGCCCCTCCCCAGCCCAGTGACCCACAGTCCCACCACTCCTACCTAGGGATGCCAGGCCCTGCAGGCCGCAGCCGGCGCCGCCGACGCCGAGCGCGCGCAGGTGGGGCCAGCAGCGCCCGATCATCTGCAGGCAGCGGTTGCTGAAGCGGGTGGGCTGCTGGCTGGGGACACAGGGACAACATCTGAGGTGGCACGGCCACCCACCCACACCCCCAGGCACTGCCCAGAGGGGCTGCACCCGGAGCTCACCCACCCCAGCACCCGGGGGTCACCCTGGGTGTCCCCACATGGGCACTGCCACGGGGACAGGGCAGCTCCATGTGCCCAGCACCCAAACCTTGCCCAGAGCAGCTGTAGCTGCCCCTGGAGCCCTGGCAGTGCCCAGGCCAGGCTGGAGTGGCTTGGGGCACCCTGGGACAGGGGGAGGTGTCCCTGCCATGGCAGGGGTGGCACTGGACAGTGTTTAAGGTTTCGTCCAACCCAAACCATTCCAGGGTTCTGTGATTCCACCTTGCTGCTGCTGCTGAGCAGGGAGAGCTCAGCCAGCCTTTGATGCTCAGTGCCACCTCCCAAACCCAGCACAGATCCCTCTCATCTGGATGTCAGCAGCCTCCCTGGAACATTCCAGCTCAGCAGGCTGGTGCAGACACCCAGCACTCCCAGTTTGCACAGAGAGGGGTGGGCTGAGCTCCTGAACCACGGGCTGGGCTCCAGGTCTGCTGCTTATCCCATGGAGATCCCCCCTTGGCAAATCAGGTTCTGGCACCCAAATCCTTTCCAGCTCAGTGGTGCCCCTCACACTCAGCATGGCCTCCCCCAACCCAATTCCAGCCCTGGCAGTGTCCCAGGCCAGGTTGGACAGGGCTGGGAGCAGCCTGGAACAGTGGGAGGTGTCCCTGCCATGGCAGGGGTGGCCCAGGGTGTGTCCCTCCCCACCCAGCCCATTCCCAGGCCTTACCAGGGATGCAGAGGTGCGACCTGCAGGGAGATGATGTCCCTGCAGCCTGCTCCCAGGGCCCAGATCACCTCATGGCCCACGGGGTCCGTGGAGCTCCTAAAACAACACAGGGGACACATGATGGCCTCAGGAGCAACAGTGCCACCCTGGGCTGGGGCTGCATCCCCCAGGAGCAGCCAGGGGTACCAGTCTGGGCATTATTTACAGCCCTGGAGCACCCAGGGGTACCAGTCTGGGCATTATTTACAGCCCTGGAGCACCCAGGGGTACCAGTCTGGGCATCATTTACAGCCCTGGAGCACACACAGGTACCATGCTGGTCAGTATTTACAGCCCAGGAGCTGCCCCTGGAGCAGCCAGCCCAGCAGGACCCTGAGCAGGAGGGCTGGAGCATTCCCACCTGGAATGGTGCAGGGCAGGAGAGGGCTGGGGGGGAGAGGAGGAAAGGGAAGTTGAACATGGAAGGTTCTGGAGATGAAGAGGGGGATGAAGGATGAAGGGGAGGTTGAACATGGAAGGTTCTGGAGGTGAAGAGCGGCAGGAGGGAGGAAGAGGAGGTAGAACATGGGAGGTTCTGGAGGTGAGGAGGGGCAGCAGGGATGAAGGGGAGGTTGAACATGGGAGGTGCGGGAGGTGAAGAGGGGGATGAGAGATGAAGGAGAGGTTGAACAGGGAAGGTTCAGCAGATGCACCTCCCACACGCCAAGGTGACAAGTGACTGGCTGAGGCTGCCAGGCCGTGTGTCCCTGCAGGGGACAGAGCCTGTCCCTGTCCCTGCAGTCACACAGCTTTGGTGTCCCTTGCCACCTCCTGGCCAGGATGGGGACAGTGCCAGGGTGGAAGGACACCCCAACCAGGGACATAGGCTGCTCTGTGGCCTCTGTCCCTGCTCTGTGGCTGTGCCACCGTGGCTGTAGGTGGCTCTTGGCCAAATATCTCTGCAGGAGTTTGCTGTGGCTCCTCCTTGGTGTCTTTGGAGGTACCAGGAGAAGCCCCCTGGGTGCTGAGCAGGACAGGGGAGGTGTGGGTTTGTCATGAGCTGGGGGGGAGCCCAGCTCTGGGGAGACGTGCCAGAGAGCACCACCCTGATGCCACCAGCCCAAACAGTCCCCAGGCTGTGCCACCACACCAGGAGCCTCCCAGGGACCGAGGCTGTGCTTCCCAAGTCTCAATGTCCCACTTCAGAACTAAAAATAAGGCTGGGTGTTATCTTGGGTGCCTCACACCTCTGTGCTGGAGCAGGTGCCAAGAGCAGCAGGTTAATCAGAGCGTGAGTCACAGGCACAGCTCAGGATGTGCCAGGAGAGCTCAGGCTCGCTCTGCTGCCCTTGGAACAGCCAAAGGAGCAGCGCTGGAGCCCAACCTGGCAGCTCTGGGCTCTCTCCTGTCTCGTGGTGTGGGTCAGAGCCGGCTCTGGGCTGCTGGGGGTCACGCCAGGGGAGTGGCTGGATGTGCTTTCCCACTGGAGGATTCTCTGTCCTGGCTGCATGAGGAACAGACACCGAGGCTGAGGTGGTTGTCTGCAGGTGCAGCAGAGCCAGGATCAGCCTCTGGAGGGTGGAGGGAAGGCCAATCCTGTCTCCACAGGTGGCCAAAACCAAAGAGTGGCCAGTGATGCCCTCCAGGACCTGTGACCTCCTCCAGGGTCACCATGTCTTGTGTCCTTGACCTCAGGCAGGGTGTCCAAGCTGAATCTCAGCTCTCCCTTGGCAGAGCTGTTCCTCCCTCCCAGGAGAGAGGGACCTCTTCTCTCCACTAGGATCCTTCATCAGGGGTGACAGCCAGCTGGGATCTCACTGGGCACCTCCTCCTCACCCTTCTCTGCCACAACATGCTGCCTCCTTGCCAAGACCCTAGTCATGCCTCCAGCCAGGAAGAGATCAGTAAGGAGAGGGTGGGAATGGAGCTGGAAGTGAAACACCTGCATGGGAGCAGCCTGGAAGGGATGGGAGCTGCAGGGACAGCTGACACTGGGGACACTGGGGACACTGGGGCTGCCATGGACAGGCAGGTCCTTTGCCCCTGGGCAGGTGGGCCATGCTCTGCCAGGGAAGGGGGGTGATCTCAGCACGCTCCATTGGTGTCCCCAGCCCTGTCCCCATGCTCTGCCAGGGAATGGGGGTGATCTCAGCACACTCCATTGGTGTCCCCAGCCCTGTCCCCATGCTCTGCCAGGGAATGGGGGTGATCTCAGCCCTGTCCCTGCGGTGTCCCCAGCCCTGTCCCAGCCTTGTCCCCTGGTGTCCCCAGCCCCATCCCACACTGTGGTGGCACTGAGGCCACGCTCATCGGTGAGTGACGACCTGCAGGGCGCGGCAGTAGCAGCGCTGTCCCCTGGTGCCCCCATCCCCGTCCCCATGGTGTCCCCAGCCCTGTCCCACGCTGTGGTGGCCCTGGGGCCATGCTCACCGGTAGGTGACAGCCTGCAGGGCCCGGCAGTAGCAGCTGGCCAGCCAGAGCGAGCGGTCGGTCAGCACGTTGGGGCAGTGCGAGATGCGCAGGATCAGCAGGTTGCTGCCCGTGGCCTTGAGCAGCGACTCCAGCCCCGCTTCCAGGCAGCCCCTGCCAGCACAGAGCCAGCATCAGGAGCCCTGCCCACCCTCCTGTGACCGGCCCAGGAGGGGGACACGGCCCACGGGCACTCCTGGCTCCAGGACACCCAATCCCGCAGCGGATTTGTCGTGGAAATGTTGGGGCTCAGGGAGCAGCCCTAAGGAGCGGCAGCTCTGGCTGTGGGAGGGGGACACGGGGACAGGGAACATGGGGACAGGGGGACACAGGGACTCACCGTGTGCTCTTCATGTAATCCTCCTTGCTCTCCTTCTTGCCCCGCTGTCGCGGCTTCAGGTTTTGGAGGGTGAGGGAATGCATCTGGGTGCACCACTGGGACAGCATGGCCAGGAACTGGGGCACAGGGTGGCAGTCACTGCCAGGGACACCCCAGCACATCCCACACCACCCACCCTGGCTGTGCACACATGTGGCAGAAACAGGTGGAGGTGTACACACGAGGCCATGGCAGAACATGTGCCACGAATTCATGGGTGTGACCACAAACTCATGGGTGTGATCACAAATTCATGGGCGTGACCACAAACTCATGGGCGTGACCACAAAAGCACATGCAAACCTGTGCTGGTGTGAGCTCCTGTCCTCCAGCATTCACCTGCAACACCTCCACCACTGGAGCAAGCACCCACCTGTGTCCCCCATGACCACAATGGCACAACCATCCCGGCCACCAGGGAGATGCTCACCCAGCTCTACCCTTCTGGAAGAAAGGCCGTGTCACCCCCTCCCCAGTACCTTGGAGGAGACCCTGGCGTTCTCCAGCAGCACCCGTGTCCACACGGCCGGGTGCCGGGCCACGAACTTCCAGTCCTTGCACACCTCGGCCGCGCGCAGCAGCGTCTTGGTGTCCAGGTAGGTGAAGATGCAGAAGAGAGCCGCCCTCATCTTGAGGATCTCGGGGCTGATCACCTCGCTGCAGTGGCCCGGGCTGCCCCGCTCCAGCCGGCACACCTTGCCCCCGGCACCCTCGGGCCTGCCCGTGGGACACACGGCATCCGTGGCCACTGGGGAGAGCAGCAGGTGAGGGAAGTTCCATCCTCGGGTGAGGGAAGCTCCATCCCCAAGTGAGGGAAACTCCATCCCTGGGTGAGGGAAGCTCCATCCCCGTCCCACGGCTTCCAGCTACCCCGGCCTTCACCTCCCGGCCCCAAGAACCCTCAGCACTCTCACCCTTCACCTCCCAGCCCCAAAGACCCTCAGTGCTCTCACTCCCTTCCCCTCCCAGACCCAAAGACCCTCAGTGCTCTCACTCCCTTCCCCTCCCAGCCTCAAAGACCCTCAGTGCCCTGACCCCCTTCACCTCCCGGCCCCAAGAACCCTCAGTGCTCTCACTCCCTTCACCTCCCAGCCCCAAAGACCCTCAGTGCTCTCACTCCCTTCCCCTCCCAGCCCCAAAGACCCTCAGTGCTCTCACTCCCTTCACCTCCCAGCCCCAAAGACCCTCAGTGCCCTGACCCCCTTCACCTCCCAGCCCCAAAGACCCTCAGTGCTCTCACTCCCTTCACCTCCCGGCCCCAAGAACCCTCAGTGCTCTCACTCCCTTCACCTCCCGGCCCCAAGAACCCTCAGTGCTCTCACTCCCTTCCCCTCCCAGACCCAAAGACCCTCAGTGCCCTCACCCCCTTCACCTCCCGGCCCCAGGGCCCGCTGCTCTCTCACCGGTCAGGCGGCAGCCTCCGGGCGGTCGGGCCGCGGCGGATCCCGGTCCCTCGGGCTCCCAGGCCTCAGCCTCGGACTCGGTGGTGCGGGAGCCCACGTCGGACACGTCGCCCTCCTCGCCCTCGGTGCTGTTGCGGTAGGGCCGGCGGTGCCAGTTCTGGATGGCCTGGCGCCGCAGCCCCGAGCCCCGCGCCTCCCGGGCCGGGTACGGAGGGCCCTCGGCCGTGTCATCCGTGGGACACGGCTCTGCACTGTCACTGTCGTAGCAGCCCGAGCTCTGCGACACCGCCTTGGCCCGGCTCGAGGCCCTGCGGACGGGATTGTTGTGCGGTGATGTCAGGGTTTGCCTCAGACACCCCGGGTTTCTCCCTGAAGATTCCTTCCCCAGGTGCGTCAATCATCCCTCCTTTCCCCTCCCTGACCCCTGCCCAGCACTGTTTGTCAATCCTGGCATTCCAAAGTGACTGGCAGAATTCAAAAGATACCCCCTACCCCTGGGGGGCATTGGACAATCCAGGTGTCCTTTGTCCCTTTGTCCCTCCCCTCTTGTACCTGCTTGGTGGCTCCCTACCCCTTCCCTGCCCCTCTCCCCGGGGTTAAAAGGAACAGCAACCACGGGGTCAGGGAGTTCTGTTGGAGCTGTTGCTGGATTCAGAGGCCTGTGGGCCAGAATAAAGCTCTGGATCCAAACCCTCCATCAGAATCCACTCCTTTCCTTCACCATCACCTTAAAGCTTCTCCACAGAGGGAAACCTGAGCTCCTGCAAGCCTGGACTTGTCTCTAACACCCAGCTGGCCAAAAGTGTCTCTGGGGTGAAACACCACACACCCAGCCGGCCAAAAGTGTCTGTGGGGTGAAACACCACACACCCAGCCGGCCAAAAGTGTCTGTGGGGTGAAACACCACACACCCAGCCAGCCAAAAGTGTCTCTGGGGTGAAACACCACACACCCAGCCAGCCAAAAGTGTCTCTGGGGTAAAAGCACTGCAGTGCTGCTATTTGGTCAAGCAGCAATGGCCAGACAAGCTCAGGCACATCCTGTCCGGCTATATTGGCAATTATTCCAGCAGGGGATGTCCCAGCACAGTGCTCGCCGGGCGTGCACCCCCTTCCCACCATCCTGTTAAAATCCCGCTAAAATCCCGTTAAAATCCCGGAGGACAGAGCTGGCACTCACCCGGTGCTGGAGGAGGAGCGCTGGTTGGCCACGCCGCCGTAGGGACCGTGCACGGCCACCGCCGAGCCCGGGTGCCGCTCTCTCTGCGGGGACAGGGGACAAGAGGGGACAACGTGGCACATCCCAGTGAGGGAGGGTACCCCGCTCACCCACCGGTGCCAGCTGCCTTTGGGGGCCCCTCCTCACCCAGCGGCCCCTCCAGCACTGCCCAGCGCCACGGGAACACCGACCGACCCATGGAGGAACAGCTTCTCTTTGGGGCCCCCAGGATTATCCATTCCCCACGGGAAGGGGATGGGGTCCCTGCAGAGCCCTGCTTGGCCCCTGGCACGGGTGACCCAGGGGTGCACTCCTGAGGCCAAGGTTGCTTATGGAAGCCCAGGGCACATTCCCGAAGCAGAGGGTGAATTCCCGAAGGTCCCGGGTGCATTTCCGAAGCCCTCACGTGAATTCCCCAAGTCCCCGGGCGCATTCCCGAAGCAGAGGGTGAATTTCCAATGCAGACGGTGAATTCCCGAATCCCCCGGGCACATCCCCGAATCCCGGGCGCTTTCCCGATGCCCTGGGCGCGCTCACGAAGCCCCCGGCTCACTCCCGGAGTCCCGGGCTCATTCCCGAATACCCCGGGCACATTCCCGAATCCCCCGGGCACATTCCCGAATCCCTCAGGCACATTCCCGAATCCCCCGGGTGCACTCCCGAATCCCTCAGGCACATTCCCGAACCCCCCGGACTCATTCCCGAATCCCCCGGGCGCATTCCCGAATCTCCCGGGCGCATTCCCGAATCCCCCGAGCACGCTCCCGAATCCCCCGGGCGCGCTCCCGTGGCCGTGCCGTGCCTGTGCCCGCAGAGGTCCCGCTCGGGCGATGGCCTTGCTGGCCGGGGTGCCGCAGCGGCCCAGGCTGCCATTGGGGGTGGTGCCGCAGCTGCTGCTGATGATCTGCAGCTGCTTCTCGGCGCGGTCGGCGCGGTCCAGCAGCTCCTCGATGAAGTGCTGCAGCCGCACCTTGGCGTTGGCCTCCCGCGCCGCCGTCTCCTTCAGGAACTGATCGATCTGCAGCACCTCCCTGGCACGGGGACCATCGGTGACACCGGGGCTGCCCACGGGTCCCCGCAGCTCCATCCCCACCCTGCTCAGCGCCTCCAGCCCTGTGTGCAGCTGGGACACACCTGGGCACACCTGGGCACACCTGAGCACACCTGAGCACACCTGGGCTGTTCCATCCCCACCCCGCTCAGTCCCTCCAGCCCTGTATGCAGCTGGGACACACCTGAGCACACCTGGGCACACCTGAGCACACCTGGGCACACCTGGGCTGTTCCATCCCCAGCCTGGTCTGGGTCTGTGCCAGCCCTGGGATGGGCTGGGGCAGGACAGGGATGAAGGGATGCTCCCATCATGCAGGGGGATGTTGTTGTTCTAGGGGCGAGGTGACATCCCCATCCTCATCCATCACCCCCAGGACTGGAATCAGGCTCCTGAGCACGATGGAAGAGGATGATGATGGTGTGGCAGGGTGAGGGAGGAGGATGGCAGTGACACCCTTAAACCCTGCTCAGCCCGGTGGTTGCAGGGCCCCGGCTCCCTCATTAACACATTAATTAGCAGGTACTCGGGAGCTCTGAGCCTGCAGCAGTGCTGTTTGCCCCAAAATGTGTGACAGCAGCTCTGTGACCCCAGCTGACCCCACCCTGCACAAACACCCACTGTCCCCATCTGCTCCCCAAAAACCAGGGAGGCACATGAGGGCACAGACACACCAGTGAGGCACAGACACCCTCTGTCCTCATCTGCTCCCCAAACACCAGGGGGGCTCATGGGGACACGGGCACAGACACACCAGTGAGGCACAAACCCCCACTGTCCTCATCTGCTCCCCAAACACCAGGGAAGCACACAGGAGCACGGGCACAGACACACCAGTGAGGCACAAACCCCCACTGTCCTCATCTGCTCCCCAAACACCAGGGAAGCACACAGGAGCACGGGCACAGACACACCAGTGAGGCCACACAGCCCAAACACACGTGGCCACCACAGTCCTGCACATGGATGTGCTCCAGGAACAGCCAGATGTGCACCTGGTACACACAACACACACACACAACACACATGGATAGGCACATGCACAGACACAGACAGGGACACATGGATAGGCACACACACACACAGAGCCCTGTCCTGCACACCTGAGTGCCCCACACAGCCCCAGGAGAGCACAGATCCAGCACTCAGCATGGCACACACAGACACACACACACAGAGCCAGGCAGCATGGGGAGGGTGGGCAGGCCCTGGCACGGGGTGCCCAGATTTGCTGTTGCTGCCCCTGGATCCCTGGCAGTGCCCAAGGCCAGGCTGGACACTGGGGCTGGGAGCACCTGGGACAGTGGGAGGTGTCCCTGCCATGGCAGGGGTGGCACTGGGTGGGCTCTGAGGTCCCTTCCCACCCAACCATCCCACGAGCACCCACATGAACATACCCCAGGCACAGCTGCTCACACCTGCACAGCTGGTGATGCACACACACACCCACAGCATCCAGGAAGCCCCGAAGAGGCACAAACCCAGCTTTGCACACCTGTCTGGGGCACACCTGGCCTTGGACAGGCCCACTTAGACACACCAACCTGAGCACAGAAACCCAAGCACACACCTGACCTCAGACAGGCACACCTGGGCACACCAACCTGAGCACAGAAACCCAAGCACACACCTGACCTCAGACACCTGACCAGGCACACCTAGCTCACACTTGAGCACAGAAACCCAAGCACACACCTGACCAGGCACACCAACCTGGGCACAGAAACCCAAGCACACACCTGGCCTTGGACAGGCACACCTGGGCACACCTGAGCACAGAAACTCAAGCACACACACCTGACCAGGCACACCTAGCTCATACCTGGGCACAGAAACCCAAGCACTCAGCTGGCCTCGGACACCTGATCACACACAGGTGACCCCAGAGCCCTGCCTGTGCACACCTGGACACCAAACCTGATCACACACAGCTGACCTCGGACACCTGGACACAATGATCTGCCCAGAAGCACGAAGGGAAAGGAGGGGGCAGCTCTTTAGTGACACAATTCCCACTTCTGGCTATCAATTACCAATTAATCACCAATTAATTATCGAATAATTTCTCCTCAACCTGCCGCTTGCAGGCAGAGCCTGGGAGCTCTGGGGGTGCTCTGGGAAGGATCCTGGAAGGGGCCCCAGGGGATTTGGAAGGCAAATGTGGAGCTGGGCAGCAGCTGTAAGGTGATGCTGATGGTTATCACCTGCCTCTCTCTCATTCCCATGGACTGGGTGGAAAAACACTCCTGGCAGAGGAAACGGAGCCCAGAGCCAAAGGTCTCCCAGGAGGACATCGGCTTCATGGTGTCTGGGAGCTGGGAAATGTCCCCACAGTGTTTCCAGGGAAGCCTTTGCTGATTAAAATGATTTCTGATGACTTCCTCGCGTCCAGGAGAAAACCTCCTCCCAACCACCAGCGCTTCCCATGCTCCCCTGCAGCCTCTCAAGGGATTTTGTCCCTTGGGGTAGAGGACTTTGGGGACAGGTGAGGGGCAGGAGGGTTTCTCTGAGGAATGAGAGGTCCAGGAGGTAGTTTTGGGGCATAAACCCAGGGTTATAGGGGGTAACATTGTCAGGTTCCACCAAGAGACATTTGATCCTCTATTTACCCTGTCTAGCTGTCTCCAGGCCCTGCCCCAGAGTCATCCACGCTGGTGTCCTTAATTCCCTCACCACACATCCCCAAGGTGCCCCTGGACAGCACCCACGAGGCAGCCCCCAAAGCCCTCAGTGCCTGTCCCACAGCCATGTCCCCAAACCCCTCAGTGCCTGTCCACTAACCATGCCCCCAAACCTGGAGGTGTCCTCATCCAACCCCAGGGTCACCCCGCTCCTGCACAAGGCAGCCCCCAAACCCCTCAGTACCTGTCCCACAGCTGTGCCCCCAAACCTGGAGGTGTCCTTATCCAGCCCCAGGTCACCCCGCTCCTCACCCAGGCCATCCCCCCACCCTGGGAGCCCTGTTCCTGAGCCAGGTCATTATTTTGGAGTCAAAGTCATTCACAAATGTGCAGAGGATGATGGGATTCAAAGCAATTCCTTCAGGAATCCCAGCAGTGCTCCCAGCCCAGCACAGCCGTGCCTGTCCCCCACAAACTCCTCACTGATTTGGGCCCCTCCAGATTTGCTCCAGCTCCTGATTTGCGAGGTCTGGTTGGTTTGGACAGCACCAAGGGGCAGAATGACCCAGTGCTGGACTGGAGGGAAGCTCAGGAGCAGCCTTGGGGTGGGCAGGGGGTGTTGGGAGGGGAATACAGGGTGAAAATGAGGATGGCAGTGCCACAGGCTGAGCAGCAAATGGACATGGCACTGCTTGGGCTGCCCCACCCTCGCTCTGGGAGAAAAATCTGGAATTTGGCATGGCCATGGCAGGGGTGGGGATTTAAGGTTCCCTCAACCCAAACCAGTGTGTGGCTCGCTGATTCCCAGCCTGGCCATGTCCTGGGAGCACTGGTGGCACTAGGACAGGGCGTGGCTCACCATGACCCAGCCATGGAGGGGCCCAGGTCTGTGTGGGTACTGAGTGGTGGGAGAAGATGCAGAACCTGATAAGGGAGGATGCTGATGGGCATCACCAAAGGGCTGTCCCTGAGCCCTGGCCCTGGGGTGGTGGTACTGGGCTCCTCTGGACTTAGGGAATTGTTTGGATTGGAAGAGACCCCAAAGCTCATCTCATTCCAACCCTACCATGGGCAAGGACAACTTCCACTATTCCCCACTGCTCCAAACCCTGTCCAACCTGGCCTTGAACCCCTCCAGGGATGGGGCAGCCTCAGGTTCTGCGGGACTCTCTGCCAGGCACCCCTTTCCTCCCGCCCCATGTTGGTGACAGGGACAAAGGACTCACTGCTGCTTCCGGGTGAGCTCCTGCTCCTTCTGCACCAGGTCCTGCTTGAGGGAGGCCAGCATCTCCACGCTGACGTCCACCTGGCGGGACAGCTCCGAGGCGCGGTCCTCCAGCTCCTGCTTCTCCCGGCTCAGCCGCAGGCTCTCCTGCTTGGCCTTCTCCAGCTCCGAGCTCTTGCGGTCCAGCTCCACCTGCAGCCGGCCCACCTGCGAGGCGATCTTCTGCTCCACCTCCTCCGTCAGCTTCTCCAGCCTCTTGTCCACCTCCAGCTTCTCGAAGGCGCGGATCTTGAGGCGGGCCAGGCCCTCCTCGTAGGCCGCGTCGGCGGCGGCGGGCGGGCCGGGCGCGGGCGCCACGGCCTTGCCGCGGCTGAAGATCTCGCTCAGCGGGATCTCGATCTCGTGCACATAGCGTGGCGACGACGGCGGCGCCGGCTCCAGCTCGTCGGCGGGGACCAGGTCGCAGGAGAAGCGCTGGTCCTTGCCCTGGAAGGACGTGCTCTCAAAGTAGTCCCTACGGGCGGCCGGGGCCAGCAGGGCCGCGTCGGCGGCCAGCGGGAAGACGGCGGCGTCGCAGATGCTGTTGGTCTTGGAGAGCACGTAGAGGGTCTCGTAGGTGTGGTTGTACTCCAGGTGGGCGCGCAGCGAGGACAGGCTGCGGAAGCGCTTGTGCTCGCCGCAGCGCGGGCAGCGGTAGGGCAGGTCCAGCGAGGCCATCCCGCAGCTCTGCTCCCCGCCGCCGGGGCCCGCTCATGGCCTGGGGCTGCGGGGACACGTGGGGCTGCCAGAGGGACAGGGACGGCGGCTCCGCTGGGACATGGCGTGGAGACAGGGGGATGTGGCAGTCCGAAGGGGGAGTCAGCATCGAGCGGCGCCGGGCGCTGGAAGAGATGGGGGTCAGTCATACTGGGGTGGGTGTCCCTGAAAATCCCTCCTTGGCCCTTCTTCTGGGTGCCCTCTGTGCCTCCATCCCAGCCTCCCGTGTTCCTCCCAGCCATGTGCATCCCTTGAGAGAGCACACGGTGCTAAAGAAGATGCCAAAAATCCCACCTTGGCCCTTGTTCTGGGCGCCCCCTGTGCCTCCATCCCAGCTTCCCATGTTCCTCCCACCCACGTACAGCCCTTGGGAGGGCACATGGTGCTAAAGAGGGTGCAGAGCCCTGGGAATGTGGAGAGTCCTGGGAATGTGCAGAGCCCTTGGGAATGTGCAGAACCCTGGGAATATTCAGAGCCATTGGGAAGCTCCACAACCCTTGTGAAGACCCACACCTTTTGGGAAACTCCACAGCTTTTGGGAATCTCCACAGCTTTTGAGGAACTCCACAGCCCTTTTGGGAAGCTCCACAGCTTTTGAGAAGCTCCACAGCCCTTGGGAAGTTCCACAGCTCCTGGACTGAACGATCTTAGAGTGTTTTCCAACCTGAATGACCCTGTGATTCTACAAAGCCTTGGGAAGATCTGTAATGACTGGGAAGGCCTCCCAGCCCTTGGGAAGGTTCGCAACCATCTAGGGGAGCACAGCCACCAGGAAGGGGCACAGACCATGGGAATCTCGCTCCATCCACCCCCAGCTTGTCACAGGAGGTGACAGGGGTGACCCTTTTGCCCTCTTGCCCAACCACCACCCAACGAGCCCCTGCAGCATCAGGGGTCCCCAAGAGCCAGGACCATCCCTGTGTCCAACACCAGGAGCAGCTGCTGGGATCTCCCTTCTCCAAGAGAAGGCCAATCCACCCTCTCCTGCTGGATCAGCCCATGAAGGCTGAAATGGGATCCATTCCAAGAGCTCTCATCCATCCCTGGGCTGCCCAGGGGACATGGTGGCCTCTCCTGCCTGGTGGGTGAGGGTCCCAGTGGGACCTGGTTCACCCCCCCACTCACAAAATCCTCCACGACATCAGTGGGGAGAACCCCACCCCCGAGAAATGGGATAAACCGTGAAAATCCACCCCAGGAGGTTGCTGAGGTCCCCTCCAGGCTGGAGGGCACAAACACACCTCAGGGCACAACAATTTTCATTCATTTGTCATCCAAACATGAAAACGGTGATGCTTTCACCCCAGAACACCCAGGGCACCTGTGGGTGGGAGTATCCCCTGCTTATCCCTCTGCAACATCCCATACAGGGGGATTTATCCCAGCATCCCATCCCTAAAAGCCCTCAGACCCCCCTGCATCCCACAGCCACCAGCTGGTGAGCCCTGAGCTGGCACAGCACCTCCATCCATCCCTGCTGGTCCCAGGGCAGCATCCCTGGTGGCTCAGCATCCCCTCGGAGGGACAACCAGGCCACGAGGCTGGGAAACCATTTTTCAAGGGAAAAATCAGCAAAGGCGAGAAATCCACACCAGAAATAAACCCGGGCTGAGGCGGGAGGGTGTGTGACCCGCTTGGCTGCGCTTTGGGGCCGTGACCAAACACACCCTCCCGCACCAGCCCCAGCCGGGCAGCACCGGCCCGGCCCGGCCGGAACCCGAACCGCGGCCAGCACAAAGCACGGCCGGACTCTCCAGCCGCTGCCGGGGGATGAGAAAGCGCTTTTCCAGCGCAGGGACGGGGAATCGGGCCGCGCTGCCTCGGGCCTGGGTCCCTGCCCGCCTCTCCCGGGCCACCCGAGCAGCCCCAGCCCGGATTTCCCGGCCCAAATCCACGGCAGGATGGGCCCAGGTGGATCGGGAAGCGCTCCTGGTGCTGGGCAGGTCCTACCCCGGCCGCAAACCTCGCCTGGCTCCCATCTCCACGGCAACAGCCGGGATTTGAGGGGATGTTCGTGCAGTCGTTACCACGCTAAGAAACCCCACGGGCATCCGGAGCCGGGAAACGCCGCCGGGATTGCAGCATCCCCGCTACCTGCCCTCCATCAGGGAGCCTGCCTGCCTTCCTGGGCATTGTTCAACGCTCCTCTGCCCACCCAGCCCCGAAATATCACCGCAGGCAGCTCCCTGCCCGGCTGGAGAGGGAGGGATGGACAGGAGAGGTGTGGGGATACTGCGGGTGGGGGCGATGCCCGGGATGGATGGAGGGTGGGTGATGCCGGGGTGGATGGAGAGCGATGCCGGGATGGATGGGGGGGATGCCGGGGTGGATGGAGGGTGATGCCGAGCTGGAGGGGGATACCGGGATGGATGGATGGAGATGCGGGGCTGGATGGAGGATGCTGCCCGCCCCGCCAGTCCCCATCCTTCCCCGCGCTCCAGCGGGGTGGGAGCACTGTGGTGGCCGAGGACGGCACACAGAGGGCCCGGGGAAGGTGGGCGTGAAAATCCGGATGGTTTCTTTGCCCCCCCAGCCCCCGGAGCAGGGAGCGGCCGGTCCGTCCTCACAGCCTGGCAGCGGCTTTGTCCCCGCCGCGTCCCGCTGCTCCCGGGGGCCCTGGGTGAGGAGCATCCTGGGGACGAGCCGCCGCCTTCCAGGGCACCATCGCCGCTCCATCCCATCCCTTACCGCCCCGTACCTGCTTCTGGCCGCCGAGCTCCGGCGCTGGGCTCCTCCGGCCAGGGCAGCATCCCTCCCGTTCGCCCGCGGGCCGCCCCCGAGCCGGGGGTGCGGGGTGGGGGCCGGAGCCCGCACAGCCGCTCCGCCGCACAAAGGAGGCGGCTCAGGGCTGCGCCGGGGGATGCGGGGCACGGGGGGTGCGGGCACCGGGGTGCGGGGCACCGGGGATGCTCCCCGCGGCCAGCAGCTCCATGCCAGGCAGGCCCCGGGGAAGGAGGGAGGGGGGGAGCGAGGGAGGGAGAGAGGGTGGTGGCTGCGGGGTGGGGGGAGGAGGAGGAGGCGGAGGAGGAGGAGGAGGAGGAAGGCAGGAAGCCGAGGCTGAAGGCCCCGGCGGGGTGCTGGGAGGGTTCTGGGCACCCTGGGGATGGCGGCTCCCCGGGGCGCTGGGGGCTCAGCACGGCGAGCAGGGGAGGATGCAGGGATGGAGGGAGGAGGAGGGCGAGCGCCGGCAGCGCCTCCGCCCCTGCAGCCGGAGCCGGGGCTGCTCGCTGCCGGTTCCTCCCGCACAGCTCCCTCTGCCTGTCTCCCCACGAACACGGCGGGCCCGGCTGCCATGGCAGCCCCGGGCCCGGACCCCCTGTGCCCATCGCCCCTGGCAGCCCCCGGCCCCTGGCAGCCCCCAGCTCGGACTCCCTGTGCCCATCGCCCCTGGCAGCCCCCAGCCCCCTGTGCCCGTCGCCCCTGGCTCAGACCCCCTGT
Organism: Melospiza melodia melodia; assembly: GCF_035770615.1. Taxonomy (NCBI): domain Eukaryota; kingdom Metazoa; phylum Chordata; class Aves; order Passeriformes; family Passerellidae; genus Melospiza; species Melospiza melodia. Next base: position 89,730,885 of record NC_086198.1, on the reverse strand, counting down.
GCCCACTGGCCCTGGCAGCCCCCGGCCGGGATCCCCCTGAGCATCCTTCCGGGATTGCAGTGGCAGGTGTGGGGCCAGCCTGGGCACCTGAGCTGCTCCTGCCCCATCCCGGGCTGAGCACAGGTGCCAAGACACGGCTGGGTCCCAGGACAGTCCCTGATCATCCTGTCTTCATCCCTGGCTTGATCCCCATTGAGTCCCCGAGTATTCTGCCTTGGCCCTGATTGTGTCCCTGAGCTCCCTGGCTTGGTCCCTGCCTCGGTCCTGCTCCAGTCCTTGACACCCTGGCTTGGTCCCTGGCTGGGTCCTGAGCTGGTTCCTGATCATGCTGGATTAATCCCTGCCTTGGTCCTGATTGTGTCCCTGAGCACCCTGCTTTTGTCCCTGCCTTGGTTCTGATTGTGTCCCTGACCATCCTGGCTTGATCCCTGCCTTGGTCCTGGTGCAGTCCCGAGTACCCTGGGCTGGTTCCCAGCTTGCTCCTGTTGGCTCCGAGGCTGCCCTGGTTAATCCCTGCCCTGGTCCTGGCTCAGTCCTGAGCATCCCCTTTTGGCTCCATCCCCAGCTGGTCCCTGAGCACTCTGGTTTAAGCCTGGCTTGATCCTGATCCAGCTCCTGAGCCCCTCAGCCTGGTGCCCGTGCCAAAGGGATCTGGCACTGCCATGTTCCCTCTCTGGGGTGGGCACGGGTTGTGTGTGCAGGGGATGGCAGTGCCAGGCCCAGGGTGGTGCTGACACGGGGGCAGGAGGGTGTCCCCATCCCCTGGGACATGGGGTGCCACCCCTGTCCCCCCTGCATGTGTGCCCACTGCCAGCCCAGCCTGGAGCACCTGCCCCAGAGGCTGTGGGGTGGCTCTGGGTAGGCTGTGGGGTAGCTGTGGGCAGTGTGGGGTGGCTGTGGGCAGTGTGGGGTGGTTCTGGGGTGGCTGTGGCGTGGCTGTGGGGTGGCTATGGAAGCTGTGGGTTGGCTGTGGGGAGACTCTGGGGTGGCTCTGGGGTGTGTGGGGTGTGTGAGGTGGCTGTGGAATGGCTCTGGGGTGTGCCCCATCCCTCCCACCTCCTGGCAGCGCTGCCAGAGGAGCAGAGGGCCAAGGCTGGAGCGCTGCCTCTGCAGAGCTCCAGGCTCCCATCAATTATGGATGGTCTCCTGAGGGGTATTAATCAAGGCCTCGTGCATCATTGATGGCCAGAGGTGCAGGGAGAGCTCGGCTCTGCTGCCCAGCAGGATTCTGCATCCCCAGGGAGTGGCCAGCCCAGCCCTTCCCAAAGGAAACCTGGGCTCCTTATTGACCATAAAGCTGGGCTGTACCCCCAGAAAAGGTTTTCCCGGGCTTCTGGGGACACCTGCACCCCTTGGAGTGGTCCTGGCTCAGGATTGGGCTCCCACACCCTGGGAGGGCTCACCCGAGGGTCACCAGCACCCTTGGGTGCCATGGGGGATTGAGAATTCAGGGACGCATCTGAGGGGAAATTCGAGATTTCCCTCTTATCCAGCTTTCCTCCTGGCCCCTTCCCACATCCCATCTCTGTTACCAACCCCCCATGGCCTGCCCAGCTTCCCACCCCAGCTCCACAGGGCCTCCACAGCCCATGGGAGCTCGGATTCTGCTGGGACACCTGGGACCCTCGATTTTCTGGGATTACTGGGACACTGGGTTCTTCTGGGACACCTGGGACACTGGATTTTACCTGGGACACCAGGTTCTTATGGGATTACTGGGACACCTGGGACACTGGATTCTGATGGGACACCTGGGACCCTGGATTTTCTGGGACACCTGGGACACTGGATCTTCTGGGACACCTGGGACACTGGATCTTCTGGGATTAATGGGACACTGCATTTTCTGGGAGGCCTGGGATCCTGGATTTTCTGGGATTACAGGTGTTTAGCCCCAGAATGCTGCAGCCCACATGTTGACAAAGGGATGAGGGGCATGAAGGAATAAAACAGGGTTACCCCTGTCTCCTTCATGATATGGCTAAGGGGCAGATCCTGCTCTCCAGGGCTGCAGGAGGGGACAAAATCCATCAGGAAAGGAAAGAGCAGATCGATCTGCGCCCCTCCCTCTGCCAGCAAAGGAGCATCACCCCTAAATCACCTGAGCATCCATGACAATGGCCTGGCCCTGCTGCCTCCATCCCACGGCACCTTCTCCTGATTAACGAGATTAACCAAAGCGCGGCGTGCCCCATCGAGCACCTCCCCTGAAGGGCGGGACTGTGGGATTTCGGGATTGTCACTGATTTTTTACCACCACAGGAGGGAGGTTCTTCATGGGAGGGACATTCCTGGCTGCAGCGGCGTCTCCTGTGCCATTCCCGGAGAGGGGAACCAGCATCCCTCTAGCATCTAAAACCCCAAAAGGGAGGGACAAACAGCCTCTCCTTGTGCAGGGCTCCCCATCCTGCCTGCCTGGATCTCTCCAACCCTGGGGCTGAGCCAGGCTGGAAATGGGGAATGGGAACCTCATCCTATTTCCTGAGGGTGGAGTGTGGGACATCCACATCCCACTGGGAGCCAGGATCCCGGAATGGGGGCTCTGGGCTGGGCTTTGGGGGCCCCAGGGGAGAGGGGCAGATTCCTGCAGGACCAGCCCCAATAGAGCATCCCAGAGCCACGTCCTGTGTCTGGAGGGAGACCCAGCACAGGGAGCAAGGATTCCTGCTCCTCCCGGGATGGAGCCCTCCTCCCCACCTGGGGATGACCCCACCTGGGCTCTGGGGACGCTCAGGAGCTCTCTCTGCACTGATGGATCTTTTTCTCCCGGCTAAATATGGAAGCACCTTTTTTTTTTTTTTTTTTTTTTTTTTTTTTTTTTTTTTTTTTTCACCCAAAATGCAGCAGCAGAGGTCAAAACCCCAACAGAAACACAGGATGGAAAGGCAGAGAGGAGCAACCTCAGCGAGGGCTTGGATCAGCTCAGATCTTTAATTAGAAAAATAGACACAAATTTGAAATATTCCTGATAGAGGCCTTTTCTTTTTACAAACATAATAATAATAATAATAATAATAATAATAATAATAATAATAATAATAATAATACTGAAATCACCTTTCCCAAGGGCTTGTTAGCACCGCTTGCCAGAGCCCGGCGGGGTCTCTCTCCCTGGGGAGAAAGGACGGGAGCAGCCGCAGCCCCGACCGTGCCGGCTGGAAAATCTCCAGGCAGGACCTGGAGCTCTTTACCCCTGTCGGGAAGCGCTGGAATCCATGCCAGGATCCTGGGAAGCGCTGCCTTGGGAAATCAGAGCGGGGCGCTCCCAGCGCTGAGTGTCCACCCCGTCGGTGGTGATGTCTGTCCGTCCGTCTGTCTGTCGGACGGGAAATCTCCAGGCAGGAGCATCCTGGGAAGCGCTGGAATCCATGCCAGGATCCTGGGAAGCGCCGCCTCGGGAAATCACAGCGGGGCGCTCCCAGCGCTGAGTGTCCAGCGCACCCCGTCGGTGGCGATGTCTGTCCGTCTGTCCGTCTGTCGGCCGGACAATCTCCAGGCAGGAGCATCTTGGGAAGCGCTGCCTTGGGCAATCACAGCGGGGCGCTCCCAGCGCTGTGTCCACCCGTCGGTGGTGATGTGTGTCCGTCTGTCTGTCTGTCTGTCTGTCTGTACAGGGCTCTCCGCTCCCCTGCTCGGAGCGGGAGCTGTGGGATGGCTCAGTGCCGCGCTCCGGGCTGGCTCCGCTGCCATCCCCGCCGGGAGCTCCGCTCGCCTCCCGCATCCGCCCTGGGCCCGGCCCGGCTCTGCCGCCTCTCGGGGCCGCCCGGGAGGGACCCCCAGCCCAGCCCAGCCCATTCCGGCTCTCGGCGAGAGCTCGGGAACCTCGGGAACGCCGCTGGCCGCGCTGGGGCTCAGAGCGGGCCGAAGGACAGCCCCACCGAGAAGAAACCCAAGCCCTTGAGCTTCTCCTCGCTCCGCGCCTTCTGCTTGAGGTGCACCTTGCTGTGCCGCTTCTTCTCGTCCGAGCGGGCGAAGCGGCGGCCGCAGGTGTCGCACGAGAAGGGCTTCTCGCCGGTGTGGGTGCGGATGTGCGTGGTGAGGTGGTCGCTGCGGCTGAAGTTGCGCAGGCAGATGCGGCACTGGAAGGGCTTGTGGCCCGTGTGGATGCGCAGGTGCCGGTTGAGCTCGTCGGAGCGGGCGAAGCTGCGGACGCAGTTCTCCACCGGGCAGGCGAACGCCTTCTCGTGGGGCTTGGGGCAGAAGCACTTGGAGGAGCACTTGCTGCGCCGAGCCTTCTTCTTGGGCTCGGCCAGCGCGGCGGGGCCGGCGGGCAGCAGCGAGGGCAGCGGCGGGGCCGGGCCCAGGAACTCCGGGGGAGGCACGGACGGAGACGGGTGGGGATGGAGCAGCTCGGCGGAGCCCAGCAGGCCCGGCAGCACCTCGGGCTGGGCCAAGGAGGCCTCGAAGTCCGGCATTAACGGCGCGGGCAGGGCGTGGATCTTGCTGTCGGCGAAGTCCCCGCGGGCCGGGAAGTTCTCTGGCTCGCAGCCGAAGCCCAGATGGGCTCCGAAGCAGGCGGCGTCCTCGGCCAGGCTGCCGAGCTCCGGCTGGCAGCTGACGGACAAGACGCTCTCCATCTTGGAGCCCAGCGCGGGGAACAGCCCCTGGCTGCCCTCGGGGGCCGGGAAGCCCTCGGCGGAGGGGAAGGCGGCGGGCAGGTAGGCCTGGTGCTGCTGCGAGAGCGGCTCCCACTGGGCACAGGCGCCTTTGAACTTGTCCAGGGGCGGGGAGCCGGAGGACAGCTTGATGTCCTGCTTGCTGTCCAGCAGCTTGGGCTGGAAGAAGCACTGCGAGGTGTTTCCCGGCAGGGGCTGCGCGCCCTCGGCCGCGGGGAAGGCGCCGTAGCCCGGCTCGGTGAACGGGGCCGGGCTGGACCCGCTCATCTCGGGCTGGCACGACGGGTACAGGTCCAGCTGGCTCGGAGCCACCTCGGGACAGGGGTAAAGAGCGTCCAGGTGCCGCTGGTGGCCCTCGGAGGAGGCGAAGGGGGAGATGCCCAGGATGCCCGACATCAGGTTGAAGAGGGATTCCTGGTCCTGCGGGTGCTCCGGGACCGCCTTGATGAAGAAGCTGCCGGTGTAGCTGAGGGAAGGCGAGGGCTGGCTGCCCAGCAGCGAGTAATCCACGGCCCCGCCGCTGCCGGGGACGCCCAGCAGCTCACCTGGGAACAGAGGGGACGGCGGTGAGCGGGCTGCGGGGCTGCGGGGCCGGGGGCGGGATGCGGGAGCAGCGGGAGCTGTTGCGTCACGGCGAGGTCTCCGTCCCCGAACGCACAGGGAGCCCTGGGCTCGCCCCCTCCCCCAGCGGGACCCCCAGGACCCCCGCCCCGCGCTCGCTGCACCCCCGGGCAGGGCTGAGGGCGGAGGAGGGGCAGGTTCCCGGCTCCTGGATCATCCAGCGAGCATTCCCCGCGGGGTCCCTCATCCCTGCCCAACCTTACCTCCAAGGAAATCGGCCTCTGCCAGAAGTTGCTGCTCAGGCTGCCCCAAGCCCTGCAGGTCTCCGGTTTTCATCTCGCAGCTCTCCTCGTACTTGGAGTAGAGCGGATCCGGGCAGGAGAAATCCATAACGTTGAGCATCTTCCCTGGAGACGCGGCCGGAGCGGGGGGGCCGGGCTGGGACGAGCCGGGGATGCTCGGGGAGGGCCGGGAGGAGCCCGGGATGAGCCGGGGAGTGCCCGGGATGAGCCGCTGGGTGCTCGGGGGCGAGGCGGGAGGTGCTGCGGGCGAGCCCGGGGATGCTCGGGGCGAGCCTGGGTTGAGCTGGGAGCGCTCGGAGCGCCCGCACCGATGCCAGGGATGCTCGGGGATGAGCCGGGCCACGCTCGGGGAGCCCGGGCCGGTGCGGGGGATGCCCGGGGCAGGTGGCGGGGACCGTGCGGGTGACGCTGGGGGGTGCGGGAGGTGCAGGGGCGGGGGGCCCGGGCGCTGCGGGGGCGCTGCGGGGGCAGGGCCCGGGCGGGGGGCGCAGGCAGGGCCCGGCGGCGGCGGCGGCGCAGCCCGAGCGGACACCCGGAGCTCCCTCCCCGCCGCCCCCTTTATAGCGGGAGCGGGGCTGCTCCGACCTTCCGCCGCAGCCATTTCTGGAGTCCCCAGTGAGGCTGCCGTGACGTAAATGCCCATATATGGACTCAGGATGTAGGCTAGGGAGTCCCAATAAGGAAATCTCTCCCGTGACGCGATGCCCTTCCCTCCCCCCTCCCCCCTCCCCTCCCCCTTTTCTCTCGCTCTGTTTTTCATTTTTTTCCCCCCCTTCCTTCTCTCTTTTTAACTAATAATCGCGATATTTTTAACAGATCTCTGCCGCTCGGTGCGCGCGTGTGCCCAGCATCCCCTCCCGCGGCCGCGGGTGTGCACACGCGTGTGCAAGCCCCGGGTGTGCAGAGCGAGCCCGGGCTCGCAGCCTTCGCTCCCCCGGCCTTTGGGGCATCCCCGCGGCTCCGGGCCCTGCTCCGCAGCCTTGGCTCCCGTCCCACCGTGGGCTGGCTGCTGCGCACCCGGATTTGCATCTCCCCAGGCTCTCCTTCTCCCCGCGCTATTTTTTCCCCGTGAATGCCTTTTGTTGCTCTTGCTCCTTCTAGAAGCGCCAAAGGTGCCGGGTTTGCTCTTCCTCCCCGCTGCCCTGCCCTCCTCTCCTTCCCAGCCGGATTTTGGCTGCGGCGGCTCTTGGATGGGAACGGGAGGTGATGCCGGCTGCTCCTGCGGCATCCGAGCGGCCCCGAGGAGCAGGGACAGAGGAGCAGGGACAGGAGGAGCAAGGACAGAGGAGCAGGCACAGAGGAGCAGGGACAGGAGGAGCAGGGACAGAGGAGCAGGGACAGAGGAGCAGGGACAGAAGGAGCAGGGACAGAGGAGCAGGGACAGGAGGAGCAGGGACAGGAGGAGCAGGGACAGAAGGAGCAGGGACAGAGGAGCAGGCACAGCCTGCCGAAGCTCAGCCATGGCAGCCCCTGGCACAGAGCTGCGCTGGGGAAGGCAGATCCATCCTCCTGCAAAGCCCACCGTGTCCAGGGGAAGCTTTCAGATCGGGCTCAGCGGGATCGGAGGGATCCTGGCAGCGCCCCCCACCCCGAGCATCCTCAGCCGTGCAGGGTGAAGGCTCTGCCAGCCTGGGCCGTGCTGCCCACCCTGCTCGGCTGCTCCCAGAGCTCCAGCACTGATCTAGAGCTGACCCTGAACAGGCAGGGATCTCCAGCGGACCATGAACAGGCAGGGATCATCTCCAGCTGACCCTGAACAGGCAGGGATCATCTCCAGCTGATCCTGGATGGTCAGGGATCTCCAGCTGACCCCGGCCAGGCAGGGATGCTCTGGGCAGGGCATTGTCAGCAGCTTCCAGCACGCTCGGGGGTGGGGAGGGAAGATTTGCTCGGGGCATTGAGGCTGCTGGGCCCACACCTGCTGTGAAAGATGTTCATAAAAATATTTGGGGTGTAAATCCCTGTCCATAGAGGATGAACCCCAGTTCATAGAGCACACAGGGGGATGTAACCCCCTGTTCATCCAGCACTCAGCAGGGGTACAAACCCCTGTTCGTAGAGCACACAGAGGGGTGTAACCCCTGTTCATAGAGCACACAAACCCCTGTTCACAGAGCACACAGAGCACACAAAACCCTGTTCGTAGAGCACACAAACCCCTGTTCAAAGAGCACACAAACCCCTGTTCACAGAGCACACAAACCCCTGTTCACAGAGCACACGGCAGCCCAGGTGAGCTGGGTGTGCAGGAGGGAGGCTGGGCATGCAAGGGGCTGGAATAGAGGAGGGGCCACTCCCGAAATTCCTGTTTCCCTGCCTGCAAGCGCCTACAGCCCTGCTGGCAGGCCAGATGTGCCCCAGATGTGCTGGGGCTGTGTCCCAGATGTGCCGTGCCCGTGCCCAGGGCCGTGCCAGGCTGTGCCCAGCTGGCAGCAGCAGGTGAAAGCCCCGATCCCGAGCTATTCCTGGCTCCAGGATGAGTCACAGCCTCACCTTGGGCAGATCCCCAGGATTGGTGTCTGGCAGCACCTCCCCTCACTGGGGGCAGCTGCTGCCTCTGCACATCCAGAGCCCGGGGGCAAGGGGGCAACAACCCCCTGGGCACTCAGGGAATGAGCCCTGAGGTTGGGCTGCAAATAAAAGACGATATGGAGAGGTGCAGGCAGTGCCCAGAGTGTGGAAATGTTCAGTGTTTGTATCCCATTAATCCCCATTTTCTCCCATTATTCCCCATTTGTCCCCTCACAGGAGACGAGGGGAGCCCAGGGCAATGGAGTTCAGTAAATCAAAGGCAAACTTCACCCTGCAGCGCTCAGTGACCCTGGAATCTGGAGCTTCAGGACATTGTGGGGACAAGGATGGTGACCAGGTTGGAAATATTCCCCTGTGGCACTGAAGACAAGCCCAGCCTGCTGTGAGGGATGTGCTGGATCCAGCCAGGGATGGACCTGGGGCTCCTGGATCTCCTCTCCACCTCTCCCTGGCTGCCTCACTGGGGCCACCAGGCCTTGGTCACTCTGGGCTATTTGGCTGTGCCCATTTTGCTGTCAGGGCTGTCACCAGAGGATGTGCAGGATCTCCAGGCTGGGTCCCTGCCATGCACACCCTGGGACAGCGATGCTGCCAGCACAGCAGCTTCCCTTCCCTCCCATGGCAAACACTGTCCCTCCTTTGGGACAGCACCACGGGACCCTCCCTGCCACAGCCCCGGTCTCACAAACCTGGAATAGTGGCAATGGTTCAGCTCCCAGGGGAGAAAATCAACCTTGTGTGGGTTATAAACCTGTGCAGGAGTGGCTGCAGGGTCCTGCCAAATGTCCCACCTCCCCTGGATGAATGCCTTCATCCTTTAACCCCGATAGAAATAGAGATTTCTATTTTAAAGCTCTTTCTGTTCTGTTTTTATGTGACAAACCGAGGCAGTGTGGAGCGACCCAGGATGGAGCTGTGTGCTGTGCAGGTGACTGTCACAGACATCTTTTCATTAAAATCCTTTCTTTAGGATTTTTCTCCCTTCTGAGAAGCTGTGGCCTCAGCAACAACATGTAAACAATGGTTATCTGCTGCTGTGGAATGCAACAGGTGGATCCGTGATTGGTCTCGGGTGGATGTTTGGATTTACTGACCACTCACGGCAGGGCTGTTCTTGCTTTCTGCCTGGACACAGACCTTTGTTATTAATTCTTTTTCTATTCTTAGCTTAGCTAGCTTCTGAGAGCTTTCCCTTCTATTCTTTTTAGTATAGTAATAATGTTATATATATCATAAAATAATAAATCAAGCCTTCTGAACATGGAATCAACATTCTCGTCTCTCTCTCACCCTGAAGACCCTTGCAAGCCCTGTAACAGGTAACAGCACTTTGGAGTGACCCTCTGGGATGGAGCTGTGTGCTGTGCAGGTGGCAGCACTTTGGAGTGACCCTCTGGGATGGAGCTGTGTGCTGTGCAGGTGGCAGCCCTTTGGAGTGACCCTCTGGGATGGAGCTGTGTGCTGTGCAGGTGGCAGCCCTTTGGAGTGACCAGGACGGAGCTGTGTGCTGTGCAGGTGGCAGCCCTTTGGAGTGACCCTCTGGGATGGAGCTGTGTGCTGTGCAGGTGACAGCCCTTTGGAGTGACCCAGGACAGAGCTGTGTGCTGTGCAGGTGGCAGCCCTTTGGAGTGACCCAGGACGGAGCCGTGTGCAGGTGACAGCACACATGAGGTAATGGCAGCGTGACCGTGGCTGTGCCAAGGCTGGCTCAGGCGCTGGCACCGCATCTCCCGGGCCAGAAGGGGCTCCTGGCTGCCGAGGAGGCGGGATTGCCGTCCTGGGGGGAATTCTGTCGTCACCAGGAGCAGAAGGAAATCCGTGATCCGAGCCGTGTCCTGCTGCCCTCGCCGGTTGGTGCTGCCCTGCTTTCGGGGCTCTCTTTGGGGTCATTCCCCGGCCCCGGAGATGCTGCAGGAGCCGTTCCAAGGGCTGTTTGTGTCTGGAGGCTCCCCGGTGTCCATAGAGCAGTGCCCAGCCCAGGCCCAGCTGGGCAGAGGGATTTGGGCTCCCTCCATGAGCCGGGAGCAGCCTCGGGGCAGCAGAACGCCCCAAAGCAGGGCTGGCTGTGCCCCGCATGCACCTGGGGGGCTCGGGGCTCTCGGGGGGCTCGGGCGGCTCCAGCCCCCTCGAATGCACCGAGGGCTCCCCCGGTCCGGACACCTGATCTGTCCTGGCTGGAACTGCCCGTCCGTGCTGGGCTCCTGCCTGTGCTCCTGCCTGGGCTCCTCCCTGGGCTTCTGCCATGCTGCAGATCCTCACCCTGGGCTCCTGCCCACCCCCAGTTCCTGCCCAAGGCTCCTGCCTGGGCTCCTGCCCAGGGCTCCTGCCACCTCCAGCTCCTGCCCTGGGCTCCTGCCCATCTCCAGCCCCTCATCCTGGGCTCCTGTCCCTCCCCAGATCCTCACCCTGAGCTCCTGCCCACCCCCAGCTCCTCACCCTGGGCTCCTGCCACCCCCAATTCCTGTCTGGCCAGCTCCTCTCTGCTCCTGCTGGCCCTGCTGGGTCACCTTTGTGCTGCCACCAGCCCAGTGCAATGGCCCAGCACCCTCCTTCCTTCCCAGTCCCAGTTCCCCATTCCAGGCACTCTCCTCCCCAGCAGCTCCTTCCCTTCCAGCTCCCATCCCGGCTCCCATCCCTGCTCCCATCCCTGCTCCCATCCCTGCTCCCATCTCTGCTCCCATCCCTGCTCCCATCCCAGCTCCCATCCCAGCTCCCATCCCTGCTCCCATCCCGGCTCCCATCCCTGCTCCCATCCCTGCTCCCATCCCAGCTCCCACCCCTGCTCCCATCCCAGCTCCCATCCCTGCTCCCATCCCTGCTCCCATCCCAGCTCCCATCCCTGCTCCCATCCCAGCTCCCATCCCTGCTCCCATCCCTGCTCCCATCCCTGCTCCCATCTCTGCTCCCATCCCAGCTCCCATCCCAGCTCCCATCCCTGCTCCCATCCCTGCTCCCATCCCAGCTCCCATCCCTGCTCCCATCCCAGCTCCCATCCCTGCTCCCATCTCTGCTCCCATCCCAGCTCCCATCCCAGCTCCCATCCCTGATCCCATCCCAGCTCCCAGCCAGGGTTAGAGCACAGAAACCAGGCTCAGCTCCTGGCTCTGGCTGCTTTCCCCCCTGGTTCTCATCCCTGGTGTGCCCTGCCCCTTCACTGGCAGGGGTTGGTGCTCTGGCACTCCCAGCCCTGTTTGAGGGAGAAGCTGCCATGGAAAGGGGGAGAACCATCCTCTTCCTCCCACCCTGCTAAAGGGAGGAGAACCATCCTCTTCCTCCTGCCTTGCCAAAGGGAGGAGAACCATCCTCTTCCTCCTGCCTTGCCAAAGGGAGGAGAACCATCCTCTTCCTCCTGCCTTGCCAAAGGGAGGAGAACCATCCTCTTCCTCCCGCTCTGCTAAAGGGAGGAGAACCATCCTCTTCCTCCTGCCTTGCCAAAGGGAGGAGAACCATCCTCTTCCTCCTGCCCTGCCAAAGGGAGGAGAACCATCCTCTTCCTCCTGCCTTGCCAAAGGGAGGAGAACCATCCTCTTCCTCCTGCCCTGCTAAAGGGAGGAGAACCATCCTCTTCCTCCTGCCCTGCCACAGTCAGAGAGGGGCTGGGGGAGCTCTGGGAATGGGACTGAGCTTCCCTGTGGAACAGGAGCCCCAGGGAGGGGCAAGGGCAGAGATGGGCAGCGCTGATGTGAGGCTGGAGCTCATTTTTCCAAAGGGATGGGCTGAGGGTTGGCTCATGGCCACCAAACCAGGGCTGCGTGCCCAGAGCCCTCAGGCAGCTGGGGAAAGGTGCAAACGCCAGGTGTGTGCCCCAGGCTGTGGGTGTGCACCTCTGCAGCACCCCATGCCCTTCATCCAGCCCTCCCCAGGGGATTTTCCTGCTCATTCCTCTTGGAGCCCTCTCCATTTCCTGTGCTGGGGGATGATGCAAGTCTTGGCTGTGAAGAAACCAATCCCTGTTTCTGTGCCTTTGGAGCCTTCCCAGCGTTTCCACCCCTGCAGGTTCAGAGCCTGGGTGTGTGCTGGGTGCTCAGTGCCCTCAGTGCCCCTGGGCAGGGCTGGGAATTCCCAGTGCTGGGCGCTTAATGCCCTCGGTGCCCTCAGTGCCCTCTGTGGGGCACCAGAGCCCCCTGTGCTGCTGGGCAGGGCTGGGAATTCCCTGTTGGACACTGAGCCCTTCCAAGGCTTCTGCCATGGACAGGACAAGCCCTGTGGGCCCTGAGCTGCTGCTCCTCAATGTTCCAGAAGGTGCTTCTGGAACTCCAGAGTGGATTTTGGCCCTGGAAGCTGAGGGAAAGACTCAAGCCCCAGCACCTCCCAGCTGCTCAGCATGTCCATCCCTTGGAGTCTCTGCTCTGCCAAGATCTGCTCTGCAGAGGGGACAAAGCAGCCCATGGGATTTTAAAGGGATTTTATTTTATTCTAAAAGAATTTTATTTTATTTTAAAGAAATTTTATTTGATTTTAAAGGGATTTGATTTGATTTTAAAGGTATTCTAGAGGGAAATGCTGCTGATTCCCCCCATGCATGAAGGGCTGGGGCAGGGGAGGGCACCCAGAGGGCCCTGCAGCACCCAGGGCCCTGCAGCTGCTGTTTGGGTGCTGCACCCAAGGCTGGCATTCCCTTCCCACGTCCCCTTTGTGCCACCCCCATCAAAGCCACAGCAAAGGCAGCCCCAGAGCCCTGAGGGGCCAGCCCAGACCTCCCCGTGCCAGGGCTCAGGTGCAGAGGGGAAGGAGCAGCGTGCCAAGCTCTGGGAGCAGCCGTGGATCCCCAGGGGCTGGGTGGCACAGGGTGACAGCAGTGATTCCTGCTGGGATGGGCACAGCGAGCTCAGGGACACTGGAGCAGGGAATTCCAGCGTGGTTTGGGTGGCAAGGGACGTTAAACCCCATCCAGAGGGGCAGGGACACCTCCCATGATCCCAGGTGGATCCAACCCCCAGTGCCCAACCTGGCCAGGGATCCAGGGGCAGCCACAGCTGGGAATGCTCTGGGATTCCAGCCCAGCCCCTGCCAGGGAACAATTCCTCATTCCCCAGATCCCATCCGCCCCTCAGGAGCGTGGATCTCATCCCCCTGCCCTCCCTCTCCTGCTCCATCCATCTCCCCTGCCAGGAAAACTTCCAGAAGAAGGCAGAGCTCAGCATTGCCATGGAAACGGGCCCGGGCCCAGCTCTGCTCCTGCTGCTGCAGAGGATGGAGGCTCCAGAGGCTCAGGAACCACCCTGGGAGCTGCCCAGGGACCCACGGCCCCCTCCTGCTGCCCCCAGCCCTGCAAAGGGCAGGGGATGCTCCAAGGGCAGGGGGGACTTCAGGGGATCCCTCTCCAGGTGGGATTTTCAGGAGGATCCATCTCCAGAGGGGGTTTTCAGGGGATCCTTCTCCAGGGAGGATTTTCCACAGGGATCCTTCTCCAGGGAGGGTTTTCAGGGGATCCTTCTCCAGGGAGGGTTTTCAGGGCATCCTTCTCCAGAGGGGATTTTCAGAGGGATTCTTCTCCAGGGAGGATTTTCCAAAGGATCCTTCTCCAGGGAGGATTTTCCACGGGGGGATCCTTCTCCAGAGGGGATTTTCAGAAGGATCCTTCTCCATGGAGGATTTTCAGCAGGATACTTCTCCAGGGATGATTTTCCAAGAGGATTCTTCTCCAGGGAGGGTTTTCCAAAGGATCCTTCTCCAGAGAGGATTTCACAAGGATCCTTCTCCAGGGAGGGTTTTTGAGGGATCCTTTTCCAGGGGGGATTTTCCAACGGGGGATCCTTCTCCAGGGAGGATTTTCAGGGGGCATTCTTCTCCAGGGAGGATTTTCCAAAGGATCCTTCTCCAGGGAGGATTTTCAGGGGGGATCCTTCTCCAGGGAGGGTTTTCAGGGCATCCTTCTCCAGGGAGGGTTTTAAAGGGGGGATCCTTCTCCAGGGAGGGTTTTCAGGGGATCCTTTTCCAGGGGGATTTTCCACAGGGATCCTTCTCCAGGGAGGGTTTTCATTGGGGATCTTTCTCAAGGGAGGATTTTTAGGGGGATCCTTCTCCAGGAAGGATTTTCAGGGGGATCCTTCTCCAGAGGGGATTTTCACAGGGATTCTTCTCCAGGGTGGGTTTCCAGGGGATCCTTCCCCAGGGAGGGTTTTCCTCAGGCCTGTGTCTGTGTCAGGGCAGCCTCAGCAGATTCAGCAGCACGTGAGGCTCTGTAAAACCCTGCCAAAGGGGCTCTTTGTTTTTAATTCGTGGCCAGAGGCTGGAATTTCAGAGCCCAGGCCAGGGTGGATGGTTATCTCCCTGCTGGTTTTGGGTTCTGCACATCCCCACATCCTCTGGGTGCTCTGCTGGCCACCACAGCCCTCCCTGCCCCTCCAAGTCACTGATTCCTTCTCCTGCATCCCTCTTTTTCACCCCAAGCTGCTGATTTTGGGGTAAAACCCCTGAAATGTGGCAGTTGCCTGCAGCTCTGGGGTGGCACTGAGTACAGGCATGGCAGAGCAGCTTGGCACAGCTCCTAAAAACAGGCAGCAGTCAGGAATGGTCTGTACTGCCCCCCAATAACCCAATCCCCATCAGGAATGGTCTGTACTGCCCCCCAGTAACCCAATCCCCATCAGGAATGGTCTGTACTGACCCCAATAACCCAATTCCCATCAGGAATGATCCCTGCTGCCCCCCAATAACCCAATCCCCATCAGGAATGGTCTCTGCTGACCCCAATAACCCAATCCCCATCAGGAATTATTCCTACTGCCCCCCAATAACCCAATCCCCATCAGGAATGATCCCTGCTGACCCCAATAACCCAATCCCCATCAGGAATGGTCCCTAGTGCCCCCCAATAACCCAATCCCCATCAGGAATTATTCCTACTGCCCCACAATAACCCAATCCCCATCAGGAATGGTCTGTGCTGCCCCAATAACCCAATCCCCATCAGGAATGATCCCTGCTGACCCCAATAACCCAATCCCCATCAGGAATGGTCTGTGCTGCCCCAATAACCCAATCCCCATCAGGAATGATCCCTGCTGACCCCAATAACCCAATCCCCATCAGGAATTATTCCTACTGCCCCCCAATAACCCAATCCCCCCAGACTGGAGGCACAGCTGGTGCTGGCAGCTGTGGCAGCAGCAGAGGGACAGGATCAGGGTTCCTGTTCCCTCCTGCCCCAATCCCAGTGGTTTTTGTGTGGTTTTGCACACAGCAGGAGCATTAACCAGGCCCAGGGTGAGCATGGGGCCAGGCCAGGGCTCCCAGGAACAGGATTTGGCTCCAGCAAAGCCAGAAATTGGAGGAGACCGTTGTCTCAACCTCTTTCCTAAACCACCTTTTATCCCAAGAGCTTGTGTGCCTTGGTAGAATGGCTGGGAAGCTGCAAACATTCCCATGTCTTTCAGACTGAATGAAATTATTCATTGAGCCCCAAATAGGTTTTCCTTCATTTATCTCACACTGGCTTTAATCACCTCTAAACAAATTGTGCATATTTTTAAATAAAACCTGTTTTAAACCAGATCACTGGACTGCTTTATTTAGAAAAGGCCTGGAGCAAAACACTGAACTTTAATTTTTTCAGTTTTCAGCTGAAGCTCCCCAACGAGCCCTGGGCATCGTTAGGCTCTTAATTAGCAGCAGGAACTCCAAAGCTCACGGGGGTGCAATCCACGAGGGCTGGACAGGGATTTAGAGGCAGAGCTTTAGGGACTGGGCTTTAGGGACTGGGCTTTAGGGTAGGGCTTTTAGGGGCAGAGCTTTTGGGGCTGGGCTTTTAGGGCTGGCAGGGGCTTAGGGGCCCTTGGGGCTGCCAGGAGAGAAGGTGGGAAGGGCTGGGATGGCTCAGGTGTGCTGGGGACAATGAGGTGTGCAGGGATGGCACACGAATTTTGGGGACAGTGAGGTGTGCTGGGGTGGCACAGGTGTGCAGGGATGGCACAGGAATTTTGGGGACAGTGAGGTGTGCTGGGGTGGCACAGGTGTGCAGGGATGGCACAGGAATTTTGGGGACAGTGAGGTGTGCTGGGGTGGCACAGGTGTGTCAGGATGGCACAGATGTGCTGGGGACAATGAGGTGTGTGGGCATAGCAGAGGTGTTTTGGGGACAATGAGGTGTGCTGGGATGGCACAGGTGTGTGGGGATGACCCAGGTGTGTTGGGGACAATGAGGTGTGTGGAGATGGCAGAGGTGGTTTGGGGACACCCAGGTGTGTTGGGGACAATGAGGTGTGCAGGGATGGCATAGGCATTTTTGGGGACAACGAGGTATGTTGGGGTGGCACAGGTGTGCCGGGATGGCACAGGTATGTGAGGACAGTGAGGTGCATGGGGACAACAGAGGTGTTTTGGGGACCATGAGGTGTTTTAGGAACAATGAAGTGTGTGGGGACAATGAGGTGTGTGAGGATGGCACAGGTGTGTCGGAATGGCCCAGGTGTGTTGAGGACAATGAGGGATGTTGGGGTGGCAGAGGTGTGCTGGGGACAAAGAGGTGTTTTAGGAACCATGAGGTGTGTGGAGATGGCCTAGGCATTTTGGGGAAAATGAGGTGTGAGGGGATGGCACAGGTGTGTTGGGGACAATGAGGTGTGTCAGGATAGCACAGGTGTGTTAGAATGGCCCAGGTGTGTTGGGGACAATGACATGTGTAGGGATAGCAGAGGCGTTTGGGGACGATGAGGTGTGTCGGGGTGGCACAGGTGTGTCAGGATGGCAAAGGTGTGTGGGGATAGCAGAGGTGTTTTGGGGACAATGAGGTATTTTAGGAACAATGAAGTGTGTTGGGGACAATAAGGTGTGTCAGGATGGCACAGGTGTCTGGGGATGGCAGAGTTTTTTTGGGGACAATGAGGTGTGCAGGGATGGCAGAGGTGGTTTGGGGACAATGAGGTGTGTGGGGATGGCACAGGTGTGTGGGGATGGCAGAGTTTTTTTGGGGACCATGAGGTGTGCAGGGATGGCAGAGGTGGTTTGGGGACAATGAGGTGTTTGAGGACAATGAGGTGTGCAGGGATGGCAGAAGTGGTTTGGGGACAATGAGGTGTGTGGGGATGGCACAGGTGTGTTGGGGACAATTGTGTCAGGATGGCAGAGTTTTTTGGGGGACAGTGAGGTGTGCAGGGATGGCTGAGGCATTTTGGGGACAGTGATGTGTGCTGGATGGCCCAGGTGTGCTGGGAACACTGAGGTGTGAGGGGATGGCAGAGGCGTTTGAGGACAATGAGTTGTGTTGGAGACACTGAGGTGTGCAGGGATGGCCCAGGTGTGTTGGGGACAATGACATGTGTAGGGATAGCAGAGGCGTTTGGGAACAATGAGATGTGTTGGGGACACTGAGGTGTGTTGGGGACACTGAGGTGTGCCGAGACCCCACCCAATGGGGTGCAAACCCAGCCCCACAATCAGATCACGGCGTTCCTCCAGGAGCCATCGGGACCAGCCCCCGGCAGGGCCAGGGCACAGAGGCCGAGCTGGCCGGGCAGGGAGGAGCCCTTTGCTCCCCCCGGGACAGGAAAAAGCCCCCGGGTGCCTTCGTCCCCTCCCTGCCCGGGCAGCCACACCCGGTTCCAGTGCCCAGGGGCATTACTGGGAACTGGGGCTGGCCTGGGAGCGGAGCTCTGCAGGGACTCGAGCGGGCTGTGCCCAATCCTGCAGCTGGCACAGCATCCCTGCAGGCTGGCACAGCATCCCTGCAGCTCCTGGGGCTGGTGAGAGCCCCGGGGATGCTGTGACACCGGCCCGGGTGTGCCCAGGTGGGCAAGAGACCCCTGGGATGTGCCAGCTCTGGGGTGGTGGCAGTGCCCTTGTGCCCTGTGCTGGCACTGCTGGGGCACCTCCAGTGCTGGGGAGAGCCCTGGAGGGGCTGGAGCGTGGCCAGGGCAGGAACAGAGCTGGGAAGGGGCTGGAGAATCCCTGAGGGAGCTGGGAAGGGGCTGCAGAATTCCCATGCTTGGGCAGCCCAGAGGAGTGAGAGGGGAAATTCTGCTCCTCCCGTGGCTGAACTGCAGAACAGATTTAATTTGTGTTCATTCACATCCCACACTCCAGCTCAGAGGTTCCCTAATTACACTCCAAGACAGCTCATTTGAGGAGTTCCACGAGTGTCCCTGCACTCCCAACCTTTGGCATGAATATCGTGGAGTTTGTTAATGTAATTAATGCTGAAAGCCAGGAGTGCTCTCATTTCCCTCCTGGCTCCTGGAGCTGAGTCAGGAGCACAGCCCTGCAGCCAGCAGCATCACTTGGGGCTGGCTGGATGGAGCTCCTGGCTCAGCAGCAGGGATGGATGGCACAGGGCTGCCCTCACAGCCCGATGGGTTTACTGCACTGAGAGCAGAGTTAATCAATCTCCCTGCTGCTCTGATTAATGATTCTGGAGAGCTCTCTCCTCATTCCTGGAAGCTTTCCTGAAAAGGAGCGATGAGCTGGTCAGGGAAGCAAATCACTGTCACTAATGAAAAGCTTTGGATAAATCCATTTCAGAGCAGGGCTGGGCCGGGTGTGTGATCCCTCCTGGTGATCAGAGGGGGCCATGGGCACCACGGGAACAGGGCTTGGAGAAGCACCCAGGGCTGCAGGCAGCTGGAATTAACTGCATGGAGTTAATTAATTAACTGCATGGCATTAACTGCATGGGATTAATCAGCTGCAGCCTCTACAACACCCCAGGCCACTTCACTGGGTGCTCAAACACAGAATCCCACAATTGTTTGATTCTGCAGCCCCTTCCCAGCTCCCTCAGGGATTGTGCAGCCCCTTCCCACCTCCCTCAGCCCCTGCTGGGTCTCCAGACCGTGGCACAGCACCAGGTTTGCCCCCAGGTGCCCTCCAGGACTCTCCTCCCTGGGCACACCTGGAGCTCCAGCCCTGCTCCAATCTCCAGGAGGGAGAAGGAAATGCTCCTGTCCCTCTGCTTTGTGCCCAGGGCTCTGCTGGGTGGCTCCAGGGGGACTCAGGGGTCACAGGGATTTCAGGGAGTCACCCCACAGGGACAGAGCCGGGCCTGGCCTTGCTGCCCTGTGCCAAACACAAACAAACAGAATTAGGAGGGAGCGCAGAGTGTCCATGGAAAGCCCTGTCGGGAGGAGCTGGTGCTGGTTTCAGGGCAGTGCTTGAGCCTGTTGTTGTGCAAAGTTCCTTCTCTGAGCTCCCTTGTGCCCCTGCTGTCCCAAGGAAGGCAGGATGTGTCCCTGGGGTGCTGCTGGATGCAGGCAGGGCGCAGGGCACAGACAGGGCTGACGTGACAGCCAGGGATGGCAGATGCAGCTCAGCTCACACTGGTTCCTCCTGCCCTGCTCCAGTTCACAACTAAAAATAAACAGGAGAAGGAGCTGAGTCTGCTTCAAGGAATTCTGGGGCAATAGAGAAATAAAAATAAAAGGTGGTGCTCCTGAGGGGAGACACTTCTGAAGCTTCTTCACATTTTTTAGTGATGGCCCTTTCAACCCCTGCCCAGGGAAAAATCACCAAATCAATGATTCTCTGTGAAAAACAATGATTCTCTGTGAAAAACAACCATTTCCCTCCCTCACAGACAGGGAAAATGCCCAGATATGAGGATTCAGTCAGAGCTGGGGACCCAAAGACCTCAGGTAGCACAAAGGTGACTCCCAGATTGCTGGGTCTGCACACAAAGAACAGAATTTTATTTCCCATTTTTGAGATGCTTTCTGCTCTCAGGTCTGGGAGCAGCGCTCATCCTCAGCCCTGGCTGCTGTGGTTCCCAGAATCTGGGTTAGGCAGTCTCTCTGTGCCAGAGAGAGGCTTCATTTTACCTGGGAAACCCTCTGGAAGGGCTGCCTCGTGTCCCTCCCACGCTCTGGCTCCGTCCCAGCTCCCGATCCAGGGAATCCTGGCCAGGCCCTGCCCTTCCCTGTGCTGCTCTGCATCCCTGAGTGCCAGGGTGGGCTGGGAGCTGTGGGTGGCAGGGTCCTGGGGCATGTCCAGCCAGCTCAGGGCCACGTGGGAGTGTCCCATTCCACTGGGAATGGCCCCTGCAATGGCAGCTTCTCCTGCAGGAATGGCAGCTTCTCCTGCAGGGATGGCAGCTTCTCCTGCAGGAATTGCAGCTCCAGTGCCATGCCTGACTGCCCAGGGTCCTGGGGTCCCCCTCCCCAGCAGGGCAGGAGCCAGCCCAGGGCTCTGCTGCTGAAATCAGGATTGTCTCACTCCTGGATCCTGCCTTGGCCTCTGGGGGGAAGGGACCTGGTTGTGGTGATGATCACAGGGGTCCCAAGATGAGGGAAGAGACGAGGATCTGACGCCATGTTTCAGAGGGCTGATTTATTATTTTATGATATATAGTATATTAAAACTATATTAAAAGAATAGAAGAAAGGATTTAATCAGAAGGCTAGCTAAGAATAAAAAGAGAATGGAATGATAATAAAATCTTGTGACTGTCCCGACAGTCCAATACATCTGGACTGTGACTGGCCATTAATTAGAAACAACCCCATGAGACCAATCACAGATGCACCTGTTGCATTCCACAGCAGCAGATGATCATTGTTTTTCTTTTCCTCTGAGGCTTGTCAGCTTCTCAGTAGAAAAATCGTGGCAAAGAGATTTTTCAGAAAATATCATGGCTACACCTGGCTGGACATCCTCACTCCCTCTGGCCACCTCTGGAGATGCAATCAGGTGAGTGCTCCAGAGGCCTGGGTTATCCAGCCCCGCTGGCTGAGGCTCCAGACACCTCCCATGAGAGCTTTGGGAGGGAGTCCTGGAGTGGTTTGGGTTGGAGGGACCTTCAATCCCACCCAGTGCCACCCCTGCCATGGCAGGGACACCTCCCACTGTCCCAGGTGCTCCAGCCCCAGTGTCCAGCCTGGCCTTGGGCACTGCCAGGGATCCAGGGGCAGCCACAGCAAATCTGGGCTGAACCCAGGAGGGTTTTCTGATGCACTGGGGCAGAGGAACAGTGAGATTTAATTCAATGCTGTGGAGAAATGCTTTACAGGGACTGTGGGGCGAGAATGTCCCACAGGGGATGGGGATTTGGCTGGAAGTGGACTGGATGATGCCCTGGTGCAGAGAAGCAGTGAGATTTAATTCAGTGCTGTGGAGAAGTGTTTTACAGGGACTGTGGGGTGAAAGGGACATGGCTGGAGCTGGACTGGATGATGTCCAACTTCCATCCAGCCCTGACCAGCTGGGATGATGTTGCCCTGCCTCTGCCTTCCCCCACACAGACATTTGGTGCTGTGCACAGCTTTGTCCCCTCAATGACTGACTGGTGCAAATACTCCTTTCCTCTTTTCCCAGTGGAAGAAATAAAGCTGATTTCTCAGGAAATACCCATTTCCTGAATTTCCTGCTTTGTCAAGGCATAATCCCTGTGTCCTCAGGGTCTGAATGTGCTCATGACTATTTACTCTTAGCTCTGAAACAACCCCTTCTGGTACAGAACATTTAAATATTTTCTATTTTAACCTCCACATGGCATTTTATTCTTTTTGTCCCCCTGTTTTTAGACTTCATCTTCAAACACTGATAGTGTAGAAGCTGTAAAGCCCAGGCAGCACTGTGAGCTCGAGTATTTCCAGGGAAGACACGTGCCTGGTGTGCGGGAGATGAAATGAGGTCACATTTTCTGGCACTGCTGTGACCTTCCCATGGTGCAAGGCTTTGAGGCAGTGACATCAGAGGGCAGTCATCATTTCTGCTGGTGACTGCAGCTCTCCCTGCACTCGGGAATGAGATGATGGGTGATGTCTGCTGCTTCTTGTGACAGTTTTCACAGGGGTTCTTGGATGAGGGAAGAGATGAGAATGTTGACTCCATGTTTCAGAAGGCTTGATTTATTGTTTTATGATATATATTACATTAAAACTATTCTAGAAGAATAGAAGAAAGGATTTCATCAGAAGGCTAGCTAAGAATAGAATCAGAAAGAATTATAACAAAGGTTTGTGGCTTGGACAGAGAGTCCGAGCCAGCTGACTGTGATTGGCCATTAATTAGAAACAACCACATGAGACCAATCACAGATGCACCTGTTGCATTCCACAGCAGCAGATAACCATTGTTTACATTTTGTTCCTGAGGCCTCTCAGCTTCTCAGGAGGAAAAATCCTAAGGAAAGGATTTTCCATAAAAGATGTCTGTGACAGCTCCTCTGCGTATGGGCTGGGCTGCTTTCCAAGTGTCAGGCTCCTGCCTGCCAGGTTTCACTTCCCCTTTGTCATGGTTCAGTTCATGGAAAACAGGGAATGCATTCCCATTTCCATGGAATCCCAGGGCCAGGGCAGGCCCTGGGGCCCTGTGGCAGTGAGGAGCTGACTCAGGGAGCTGGATGTGCTGAGTTACCCTGCCCTGGGGCGCCAGGCTGGGGCTGTGACCCCCCAGAACTGTTCAGGGCCTTTGTGCTCAGTGCAGAGCCTCTGTGTGTGCTGTACATGGTCACAGAATGATCACACTCCAATATTGGGGAGTA
This sequence comes from Melospiza melodia melodia, assembly GCF_035770615.1. NCBI lineage: Eukaryota > Metazoa > Chordata > Aves > Passeriformes > Passerellidae > Melospiza > Melospiza melodia. Next base: position 89,708,461 of record NC_086198.1, on the reverse strand, counting down.
ATGGGCTGGTTTGGGCTGGAATGGACCTTAGAGCCCACCTCATCCTAATCCCTGCATGGCCAGGGACACCTGGACCAGCTGAACAGGAGAATAAACAGATTTTCCAAATCTGTTCAGGTGGATTTTCCTGGGATAGGTGTCTCCATATTTGAAAGCACTCCAAAACATTTTCTAATTTGGCAAAACAACGTTTATTTTCTCCTTTCATTCCTGAAAAACCACAGAACTGTTTTATCAGAAATTTGACAAAAAGTCTCAGGTGAAGAGGAACATTTGTCCCTGAAAATACTTGTCTAAACAATTCCTGTTTGGCAAAAGTTCTGAGCAGGTGGAAGGGAAAAATGTGGGTAAAGGGAAAAGCCAGGATGCCTTAATGAGCAGCTGGAGCAGAAGGAGCCAGCAGCAGGCACAACAAATCAGCCTCACATCCAGGGAACATCACTGGAAATATTTCCCTTCTGTACCAGCAGGACTGGGACTTCTCAGGGCCTGGAGGGGCTCCAGGAGAGCTGCAGAGGGACTGGGGACAAGGCCTGCAGGGACAGGAGCCAGGGAATGGCTCCCACTGGGAAAGGGGAGATTGGGCTGGGATCTTGGCAAGGAATTGCTGGCTGGGAGGGTGGGCAGGGGCTGGGCTGGAATTCCCAGATTTGCTGTGGCTGCCCCTGGATCCCTGGCAGTGCCCAAGGCCAGGTTGGGCGCTGGGAGCTCCCTGGGATAGTGGGAAGTGTCCCTGCCATGGCAGGGTGGCACTGGGTGGGATTTAGGGTCCCTTCCAGCCCCACCCAGCCATCCTGGGGCTCTCTGAAGGGCACATCCCCTGTGTGCTCTGAGCAGCTGCCCTGCCCTGTCCCTTTGGCTCAGCTCCAGTGCAGCAGAAAGGACCCAAATGCAGAAAGGCAGGGACTTCTCCTTGCCAGGCAGTTCAGGGATTCCAGGCCCTTCCAGCCCTGAGCTTTGTTCTGCTACAGAAAACCCCAAATTCAGGTCACAGGGATTTTCCAAGGAGCTCCTCAAACCCCAGCAGGATGGATGACAAACAGCTCAGCCAAGGGAAGGCACAGAAACCTGCTGACAGAGTTGCTGAATGGTCCCACACACCCACAGCACCCAGAGCCGATTGCCACAGGCACATCCTGGGGGATCCCACGGCCAAACATGGCAAAGGCACCTGGGGGGACCCAGCTCCTGCAGCTCCTGCTGTAACTGAGCCCAGCAGTGATGTGGGGCTGGCTCTGTGCTGAGCCAGAGCGTGACTCAGAGCTGGCCCTGCTGGCACTGCCAGGATCTCAGTGGGGCTGGCACATCCTGGGCACCTCGGGGATGGAACCAACAGGGAAAGGGCAATGGGGCAAAGAGGGGCTCAGAAGGGATGGGGGTGACCGTGTTCAGAGGGGTCCCAGGATGAGGGAAGAGATGAGGATCTGACTCCATGTTTCAGAAGGCTGATTTATTATTTTATGATATATATTACATTAAAACTGTACTAGAAGAATAGAAGAAAGGATTTCATCAGAAGGCTGGCTAAGAATAGAAAAGGAAAGAATGATAACAAAGGTTTGGTCTCAGATGGAGAGTCTGAGCCAGCTGACTGTGATTGGCCATTAATTAGAAACAACCACATGAGCCAATCACAGATGCACCTGTTGCATTCCACAGCAGCAGATAATCAATGTTTACATTTTGTTCCTGAGGCCTCTCAGCTTCTCAGGAGGAAAAATCCTAAGGAAAGGATTCTCATAAAAGATGTTTGTGACAGATGGGGGTGGAAAGGGCAGCTCCTCACATCAAGAACTGTCTGGGAGGGGGGAGGGTGTCAGCCCAGGCAGTGCTGGGGACACCAGGGAGCTCTGAGGTCCTGCACAGCTGCAGATCTCAGTTGGATCTCCTGGTACCTCCCAGGGCTCTCATGAAGAGACTCCACAAAAATCTTCCCATGCTTGGGACATTCACAACATTTGGGTTATAAAATTATAGAAAATCCTCAGATGGAATGGACCCACAGGGATCATCCAGTGCCACCTCTGCCCTGCCCAGACCCCAGGACTGCTGGACCTGATCCCTGCAGGGAGCTGTGCTGGCAGGAGGATTCCAAACCCTCCCTCTTGCTGGATCTGGTTCCTGGATCCCAAACCCTCCATCCCTGCTGGATCTGGTTCCTGGATCCCAAACCCTCCCTCTTGCTGGATCTGGTTCCTGGATCCCAAACCCTCCCTCCTGCTGGATGGGATTCCTGGATCCCAAACCCTCCCTCCTGCTGGATCTGGTTCCTGGATCCCAAACCCTCCCTCCTGCTGGATCTGATTCCTGGATCCCAAACCCTCCCTCTTGCTGGACCTGGTTCCTGGATCCCAAACCCTCCCTCCTGCTGGATCTGGTTCCTGGATCCCAAACCCTCTCCAGGTCCCTGCCAGGGGCCCAGGGGCTGCTCTGCCCACAGCAATCTGCATCTCACCACAGGCAGCCCTGGCAGCCTCCGTGCCTGTGGGGTGCAGCAGGGGTGGCAGGGACAGGGGATGTGAATTCCCATTGCCTCACACGCTGCTCTGGGCTCTAATTAATACCTACAAACCACTCCAAACCACACACAGGAGCTGTTATGTAAGCAGGAATTATTATTATTAAAAAAACATTACCAGCCAGTTATTAGTCTGACAGATGGAATTATCAGTGGAATTATATTTTTATCAATCATCTCACATTTCCTTTCCTCTCATCTTTCTTTTCTCACCCTCCAGCTCAAGGTTGGCAGCCCAGCATGAGTGCCAGGAGTGTTCATCACCCCTCAGTGGCACAGGAGAGTAACTGAGCTCTTCCAGAGAGCCTGGGATGGAAAACTCTGGGATCACCTGAGGTGTGGGATGGGCAGGAAGGGCTCAGAACATGATGAGTGAGCCTGGCATGGGCAGGAAGGGCTCAGAACACAATGGCTGAGCCTGGCATGGGCAGGAAGGGCTCAGAACACAATGACTGAGCCTGGCATGGGCAGGAGGGGCTCAGAATGTGATGGCTGAGCCTGGCATGGGCAGGAAGGGCTCAGAACACAATGGCTGAGCCTGGCATGGGCAGGAAGGGCTCAGAACACAATGACTGAGGCCTGGAGATCACTGCCCCCTGCCCTGTTGGCTCTGGGCTCTGCAGAGCTCCAGGGGAGCTCAGTTCCTGCTGAGGAAAGGGAGCATTCCCCATTCCTCAGCAGGAATTCCATCATTACAGCTGCTGTGCTGGAGGAGGATGAGGATGGTTTCCTCTTCTCTCTTCTGGAGAGGCTGGAGGGTCACTGGAGCTGCTGAGGGGTGCTGGTGGGTGCTGCCCTGGGGGCAGGAGCAGCACAGCTCAGGCCCCTTGCTCGGGGCTCTGCAGAGCCCAGAGCCAACAGGGCAGGGGGTGAACTGCCAGGGGCAGGGATATGGGATATGGGATATGGGATATGGGGCAGGAATTGTTCCCTGGCAGGGAGTGAGGCCCTGGCACAGGTGCCCAGAGCAGCTGGGGCTGCCCTGGATCCTGGCAGTGCCCAAGGCCAGGCTGGACCCTGGGGTTAGAGCCCCTGGGACAGTGGGAGGTGTCCCTGCCATGGCAGGGGTGGCACTGGAGGGGATTTAAGGTCCCTCCCAGCCCAGGCCATTCCCTGATGCAATGATCAGGAAGAGCTCCCAGTGGCTCCCACAGTGGAATTGCAGAGGCAGCTGCTCCCTAAAGGTTGCTTTGGTGGTGAAGCCAAACTCCCCAGGACTTGGGAACAGCCACAGCCCCTGGAGAGGTGACTGTCCCCATCCCAGAACTGCTCCTTGTCCCAGGCTTTGCTGGATAACTGGATAACAAACCCTCCTCCTCCCCTGAGAGTGCTCAGCACTCTGCTGCTGGCTGGGATTTTACAGCCACAGGACATAAATATTGATTTTATTATTGGATTTCTCTGGAGTTAATCTGTATCCAAAATGTAAAACATTTCTGGGATACATGTCCCATAAATATGGAATTCTGGAATGGTTTGGGTGGGAAGGGTCCTCAGAGCCCACCCAGTGCCACCCCTGCCATGGCAGGGACACCTCCCACTGTCCCAGGGGGCTCCAGCCCCAGTGTCCAGCCTGGCCTTGGGCACTGCCAGGGATCCAGGGGCAGCCACAGCAAATCTGGGCACCTGTGCCAGGATCTCACAGGAAGAATTTCTTCCCAAGATCCCATCCAAACCTTCCCTCTTTCATTTTCAAGTCATTACCCCTTCAATAGGCAAAAAAATAAGTAGTCCATGTAGGAAACATCTCCCAGTTCTGACTTCTGTGGCAGGAAATGCCATTTCCTTCCTTCCTGCCCTGGCAATGACCAAATGGGACAAGTGGAGCCTCTGAATCCCTTCTGGAACTCTGCTGCTCTCACAGCATTGCCCCTGCCCAGGCACCCCAGCTGTGAAACCCTTCTCACATTTGTTATTGGCTCCACGTTTGCTTTAATTGCTCTGTTAATTCATGATGCAGTCACAGACTGAAATAGATAACCTGCTTGGCAGCCTGGGCTCCTAAAATAATCAACTTCATTAATATGATTAGGAGCAAAATCTTTCACTGCTTCAGGTACTCAGGACTAAATTGAAGAATGAGCATTGAATAGTTCCTCAGGCAGGTCTCATTTTTACAAAGTATAAAAACTCAGTTAATTTTAAAGGTTCCTGTCCCAAAATAGCCCTGTACTGTACTTTAATAGTAAAGCAATAAAAAACCTTTCCATGAAGAGAGAAAGAAAGAAACACAATGTAAAATATTACAAGTTCCCAGACACCTAGGGCATGACTAATACTGGGATGAGGATTTTCTGACTGGTCAGAAAGCAAGGAATAATGAGAGGATGCTCATGCAATTAACACAGGATGGTGGTTTGTGATTTGTGGATTTTCGTTACCAGGCTAAATTTAAACCCTTAATTTACCTAAATTAAAATTGCTCAGTCTGGTTACAGCCTTTTCTCAGCCAAGTCTGAAAATGAGCTCCAGTTGCACGTTATTGCTCTTACTTTGGAGGTTTATAATTATAACTTCAGCAATTTCAGCATGATCAGATGGTTAAAGCTGAGGCAGTCACTCGTTACCCTGGGGAGGATTTGGGGAGCTCAGGTCCTGGACAAATTCAGGGCTCCTCTTTTGTTAGTGGTGAGGGTTCAATGAAAGGAACTCTTATTTCTGTAGCAATGCTATAAAATAAAGGTTCATTTCCTTTATTTCCTCAATGAAAGGAACTCTCATTTCTGTAGCAATGCTATAAAATAAAGGTTTATTTCTTGGATTTCCTCATGAAGGTGCCAGTTAGCTCCTGGCCAGGCCAGGCTGCAGCTCTGGCTGTTCAGAGCCAGAACCAAAAGCAGAGTTTGTGTCTCAGAGAGGTCTGAGAGCAGAGCAAAAAGCAGTTTGTGTCTGAGACAGGTCCAGGAGCAGAACCAAATGCAGAGTTTGTGTATCAGAGAGGTCCAGGAGCAGAGCAAAAAGTGCAGTTTGTGTCTGAGGAGCAGGAGCAGAACCAAAAGCACAGTTTGTGTATCAGAGAGGTCCAGGAGCAGAGTAAGAAGCACAGTTTGTGTCTGAGGTCCAGGAGCAGAACCAAAAGCACAGTTTGTGTCTGAGGCAGGTCCGAGAGCAGAGCAGATGGGGCTGGACAGATGGAGCAGGAGGGGCCAGCGAGGGCAGCAGCTCTGCTCTGCAGGGCTCCTGCAGGAACGGCAGCACTGCAGGGACAGGGGAGGGCAGGAGGGGCTGGAGCAGCTCCGAGGGAATGGGGGGAGCAGAGCTGAGCTGGGGCTGCTGGGGAATCGGGGAGGAGCTGGTGGAAGGGACCCCAGGGACCCTTCCAGCCCTCTGCCAGCCTGCCACCACCCCAGGCTGCCCCAGCCCCATGCCCAGCCTGGCCAGGGATCCAGGGGCAGCCACAGCAAATCTGGGAATTCCAGCCCAGCCCCTGCCCACCCTCCCAGCCAGGAATTCCTTGCCAAGATCCCAGCCCAATCTCCCCTTTCCCAGTGGGAGCCATTCCCTGGCTCCTGTCCCTCTGTCCCTTGTCCCCAGTCCCTCTGCAGCTCTCCTGGAGCCCCTGCAGGCCCTGCCAGGGGCTCTGAGCTCTGCCTGGAGCCTTCCCTTCTCCAGGGGAACATTCCCAGCCCTGCCAGCCTGGCTCCAGAGCAGAGGGGCTCCAGCCCTGCAGCAGCTCCGGGGCCTCCTCTGGGCTCTCTGCAGCAGCTCCACGTCCTCCTGCTGTTGGCCCCAGGGCTGGGGCAGCTCTGCAGGTGGGCTCTCACCTGAGGGAGGGCACAGGGACACAATTCCCACCTTGCCTTTGCCATCATTTCAGGGCTGAGCAGGGGCTCTCGGTCCCAGCACACACAGCCAGGGCAGGTCCAGTTCTCTTCCAGCTCATGGAGGGGAGAGGAAAGCCCACACTGAAGCCACTAAGGAGGCACTTGAGAAAAAGGAAGATTCCAGAGAAGGACAAGACTTCAAGGGCAGTGTAAGCTCTGGAACTGACCCAGGGAAAGTGAGGATGAAGCACTGGTTTTAAGATTTAACTTTTTAACCTTTTATCCATTTAACTTTATTTAAGGACTCTGGAATGAGCATCCCTTGTCTCTTGGAAGGGAAGGGCACTGGAAGAATCCTGGGCAGGCTTGGCATGTCCATCCTTGGAGGTATTCAGGCCTTCATGGACACAGTCCTGGGCAGCCTGGTGCAGGTGGGTTCTGCCAGGGCCTGGCACCCCTCAGTGTGGGTAGCAATGGTTCTGTGTGCTCAGGCACCTGCAGGGGATGGGGCAGGAATGGGGGTGTCAGGTGGGGTCAGGGTGGATGGGTTTGGCTGTGAGGGAACCCAAGTGTGACTGTGAGCAGAAATTCTCAGTTGTGGATGGGCTGTGGGCAGGGCAGGGGTGAAGGGAGAGCCAAGGAGACACTGTGAGGTACCTGAGGGAAGGGTGGAGCATCAGGAAACTGCATCAGGAGGAGAAGAGGGGAGGCAGGGGAGCTCCAGAGGCAGGGAAGGGTCACCACACACATCGTCCATAAATCCTTGGGAGTTGTAGGTGAGATCCTGTCCTTGGCAAGAAGCAGAGCAAAGAAAGGGACCCTGAGGAGTGAGCAGTGCCACAGCCAGGTAGCAGAGCTTGGAACTGAGTGGATCCCTCAACAGAATGCATGGATGATGGATGAAGTCACCCTTCCCCTTCATTGAGCTCCATCTGCCCAAAGATAGACTTGCCTTGCACAGACACCTCCATTCCAGCAAGTCACGTTGGGCTCCCTTTGAAGTCAACAGAGAAGAACAGCAAATTTGAGGACATGCTTCATCTCCTCCCAAAATAGAGACTAAAACAGATTAGCTGACTCATGCCCTAAAAGACTCTGATTTTCCCCCACAGATTACAGAGAGAGCTCACACAGCTGGGTTCAGATTAGTCTGTGCTGGGGGAGCTGAACTTTCCATAACTCCGTGCTCCAGTCCAGCCATGGTCCCTGCCATGGGACATGGAGCAGAATTCCAGGGCTGGGCTGGGCTGGGACCCTGGAGAAGGGACCAAAGAGGGGACATGGCTGAGCACAGAGCCACGCTGGCCATGGGGCCCTTATGGGCAGGGAGCAGCCCCAGAGCTCAGGGGGCACAGCCCAAGGTGTGCTCAGCACCTCTGTCCCCTGAGTGCCACCAGGGCAGGGCACACGTGGGACAGGCAGCCTGCCAGGCTGGGAGTGAAGAACACGCTGGAAACTGAACACTTGGCAGTATTTCAGGCATTGAACAATAAATGAGATAGAAAAGAGATAGAAAAGAGCTATAAAACAGATATAAAAGAGATATAAAATAGGTATAGTAGAGCTATAAAAGAGATAGAAAACAGGTTGCCATGGGTTGGCCATGCCCAGCCCAGAGCCCTGAGGCTGCTGCAGGCTGGATCAGGGAGGTCAGAGTGAGGACCTGGGCACTCCTGGCACATCTGGGCTGGAGTACCTAACATGCTCCAGTACAGTTAAAGAATAATGGAATAGTTTGGGTTGGAAGATACTTCAAACACCATCCAGGGCCACCCCTGCCATGGCAGGGACACCTCCCAGGTGCTCCAAGCTCCATCCAGCCTGGCCTTGGACACTGCCAGGATCCAGGGGCAGCCCCAGCTCCTCTGGGCATCTGTGCCAGGGCCTGCCCACCTTGCCAGGGGCTGTGGCTGTGTCTGGGGCAGCTGGGGCAGCACAGAGAGCAGGGGCTGATGGAGCCTGGACACTTCCCCTGCTGGAGCAGCAGCAGCAGCTGATGGGGTGGCACAGACAGAAAATGTTCTGCAGGAGCTGCACTGCACCTGAGGGTGAGTGCAAATCTCCAGTTCCCAGCACTGCCATTTTTCATCTCCATGAAATTCAGTTATTTTCTTGTTTAAACTTAGCACAGAACTCAGGGAACGCAGCGTTTCAGCTTGACAAGTGGTTTATTCAGGAGCTGATTTACCAATTCAAAGGCTACTCCCTACAGACTCCTACCAGGAACGTTCACTCGTAAACCTCTGATTTAATTAAAGACTTAGCCCTTCAAACATTAGCGCAGCTGGAAAATCCATAATTAGCTGTACATTTTTTGAGGGAACTTTCCCCTGATTTGCCTGGAAACCTGGGGAAGGGCTCCATATATCCATCATAATTCCCACCACTTCCAGCTCAGGCATTAGAGACGCTGTGTGGGCAGATTTAATGGGTTCCTTCTCACTTCCTGGGGAGGAGAGGGGTTGCATAAGATGTGAGTCAAGACACCCGTCCTGAAGCTGTGCCCGTGGCACTGGCAGGGCTGGGTGTCAGGCCAGGACGTTTCAGAGCAGCTCCCAGCCCATGCTGGGTCACTGGAGGAGCTCCAGTGCTCCCCTTTAGTCTGGAATTGGGGCTCAGCAGTACCCAGGAGGGCTCTGGAGCTCCTTCTCTCATCCCAGCTGACACTTCCACAGCCCAGACTGCACCTGGAGCCTGCTGGCCCTCAGGGTGAAGCTTCATTTGGGTCATGTCCTCCTGCTCCCTCTCTTAGGGTCCCTGCTTATCCCCAGTCCCCTCAGGGTGAAGCTTCACTGGGGATGTGCCCTCCTGCTCCCTCTCTTGGGCTCTGCTTATCCCCAACCTCTCAGGGTGAAGCTTCATTTGGGATGTGCCCTCCTGCTCCCTCCCTTAGGGTCCCTGTTTATTCCCAGTCCCCTCAGGGTGAAGCTTCATTTGGGACCCTCCTGTTCCTTCTCTTGGGCTCTGCTTATCCCCACTCCCCTCAGAGTGAAGCTTCACTGGGGATGTGCCCTCCTGCTCCCTCTCTGAGGCTCTGCTCATCCCCAGCCCCTCCTGGAGGGTGTTTTCCCCCCAGGTCCAGCCCTTGCCAATGCAGGGCTTTCATCACTGCACAAGGAATAAAATTTTAAACAACTCAGCACCATTCACAGGGAGGAATCCCAGGCTTTCTGTAGATCCAGGTTCCCAAGAGCTGGGTGTAGTTACCCTCATTTTAGGCATCTTACCAGAGTACCTAAGGCACGTTGGGGATTTTCCTGGGCACTTCTGGGCTCACTGGAAGGAGCTGTGTCCCCTCACAGGCTGCACCTTCCTGTGTCACTTTCCCCATGGCACAGGGACACAGGCACAGGTGCCCAGAGCAGCTGAGGCTGCCCCTGGATCCCTGGCAGTGCCCAAGGCCAGGCTGGACATTGGGGCTGGAGTACCTGGGACAGTGGGAGGTGTCCCTGCCATGGCAGAGATGGCACAGGGTGGTTTTTAAGGTGTTTTCCACCCCAACCCTTTCCATGATCATATCCCCTGCCATGGACACAGCTGCCATTGCCCCTTCAATACCCCAGTATGAGCCCTGCTGGAGGGCTGCTGAGCCCAGGTCCCTCACATCAGTCTATCCCATTCATCTGTTTTCCTGGTTTAATCCTGATTTGCTCTTTTCAGCTCAGAAACCTCGGCTAAGCCCAGATCCCGTTTATCCCTAAATCTGATTGAGCTGAAATCAGCCAATAAAGCCTGCAGCCTCTGGATTGCAGTGATCAGGGCACTTTGCTGCTGCTGCTGCAGGCAGCCAGGAGCAGGATCAGCTCCCAGCTTGGCTGGAATGCTCTCCCAGCCCCGGGTGCCCTGTGCTGCTGTGTCCCACTGCTCCTTGCATGGAGCACAGCTCCCCATTCTGGTGTCCCACTGATCCCAGCATGGAGCACAGCCCCCCATTCCTGTGTCCCCCATTCCTGTGTCCCACTGCTCCCAGTACAGAGCACAGCCCCCCATTCCTGTGTCTCTCCATTCCCAGCACAGCTCCCCATTCCTGTGTCCCCCCATTCCTGTGTCCCCCCATTCCTGTGTCCCACTGCTCCCAGTACAGAGCACAGCCCCCCATTCCTGTGTCCCTCCTTTCCCAGCACAGCCCCCCATTCCTGTGTCCCCCATTCCTGTGTCCCACTGCTCCCAGCACAGAGCACAGCTCCCCATTCCTGTGTCCCTCCATTCCTGTGTCCCACCATTCTCAGCAGCCCCCCATTCATGTGTCCCAGCACAGAGCACAGCTCCCCATTCATGCTTCCATTCCCTTTCTCGCCTTTTTTCTCCTGAGCCTGCGCTGTGCTCAGGAGCTCAGCCTGTCACCAGCCTCCTCTCCTAATTCCTAATTCCTGCTTTCATGTCCTGCAGCCCCATCTGAGCTGCTTCCCTGGCACAGATCACAGCCAGCCCAGCTCCTCCCGCTGCTGGGAACCCCCGTGCCCCTCGCTGACGGAATCCCCTGCCCATCACTCTGCTGTGCCAGCTGGCTCCTGCTGCCCACCCTCTGACACACCTGATCCTCCCTCCTTGCCTCCTCCTCTCCATTTTTAACGGGAGCTGGATGTAGAGATTCCCTGGATCTCTGCCATGGAACCACGTCCATTTCTGCAATCACAAAGCAGGGGAAAGGCTCACTCAGGTGTCAGTGTTCCCAAGGTACCAGATACTGAAATGCACAGGCACTAAAGCAGCTGAGATTTGTTTTCCAGAGCAGCTGAAGAATCCTGTTGATCAGATCCCAGTAACGATGAGCTTCCAACTACCTTGGAGCACAGAAATCCTCACGTTGAAAACTTGGCAATTAACGTGTCACTGGCACCAGCCAGGGCCTGATGTTCAAACATTCCTCTTCTCCAAGGTATCTGAAGTCACGATTGTATTTTATATTCTCCCCTGCAATTAGCACATTAATCAATCCCTGTATTTTAATATATTACATGTCACCTTTTAAACCCCTGAGGCTGACAGAGTTTCGGGGGAAGGCAGGTTCTTCTCTCTCCAAGAATCTCCCCCAGCGATGGCCTTTCTAAAAATTCCTCTGCCATTTTCATGTCAAGTGACATTTCACTGGAAAGGATCTGAGCAGATTTCCATCTGAGCCTGAGTAAGTCTCTGGATATTGTTAGTCAATTAATAAAAATGTGAACAGCTTCCTGTGTGATGTGCGAGCGATAAACACTCAGCCAAGCCTCCCTCCTCCCCTCCCTCCCTGCCTGTGAATCGCTCTGCTAAAAATAAAGGCAGTGACAGAATTTGGGGCTGCTGTGACGAGAGGAGCCCTTCAGAGCTGGCAGGTCCCTCCCAGGTGCCTCTCGGAGCTGTTCTCAGCACCACACCGCGCTCAGCGAGGGAGAGCCGGCCCTGGAGCCGAGCCTGCTCCTCCTCGGGCTGCCAGGGAAATAAAGCAGGAATTGCTGCTCTTCCAGCGGGGTTTGCTGTGTGCCTGCTGCCTCTGCTCCCCCCAGGCAGGCACCCCACGGCTGCTGCTCCCTGCTCCCAGGGGTCTGGGGATGTGTACAAATAAGCGCTGGGACGGGCTGAGCCCAACACATTCAATTGCATTTGCAACCGGAGATGGCTCTGAATATCAAGCTGCATTTTCTTGTCAGCATCTTAATTATTTTAAGGAATGTTTGCCTTGCTGTATTGGAGCATTCCCATTTATCTGGTGCTGAAAAACAACCCCCCAGTCACTGCAGAGCCCGTGCAGACGCTGCCTTTTGGGAGATGTTCTGCTGGATACCAGGCAGAGAGCTGCTCTGAGCAGAATAAAGAACTCAGGAGAAGGAAATGCTCTGGAAGCACCTTTATTTTCCAGTTCCCTGCTCGGGGAGGGTGCAGTTATTTATTGGCTGGGCACAGAGCTGCTCAGTGTGCACAGCTGGGCCCACTGCTGATACTCAGCAGGAGAGTTTAACTGCTGGGATGGGGACAGAGGGACTGGGGGGCTGCCACTGGAACCTGCATGGCCCGGGACTCCTGGCCCTGCTCTGCAGCTCCAGGGCAGCCAAAATAACTCAGAATCCTGCTTTTAACAGGAAATTCCTCCTGTGCCTTTGCTGGCCCCAGCTGAAACACGGAGCGTTAACCAGTGCCTCAGGGAGAGCTTATCACAGAGTCTGGGAGTCATGGCATGGGCTGGGATGGAAAACCAGCCAGGCCCAACCCCCGTGTCATGGGCAGGGATGGAAGGGATGGAAAACCAGCCAGCCCCAACCCCCGTGTCATGGACAGGGACACCTCCCGCTGGATCAGGGTGTGGCTGTGTCAGGGGAAGGCAGAGCTCCTCCCTCCCTCAGGGCACCTGGAGGCAAACCAGGGAGGATGGCAGGGAATGGGAAGTGATAAAGGATGGCAGGGAATGGGAAGCCATGGAGGATTTCAGGGATCAGAAAGCCGTGGAGGATGTCAAGGATCAGGAAGAATGGAGGATTTCATGGATCAGGAAGCCATGCAGGACTGACACGCAGATGTAAAGGTGTCCATGGGGAGGTCCATCTCATGTTCTCCACCTGCCCAGACTTTGAGTCTGTCCTTTAAACCCAGCTGGGGACTGGTTCCTGACAGACCAACAGAGACCCCCACTGCCGCTGGAGAGCTTGGGAGAGAGTTGAATGAAATTCCCACGTAGGACAATCCCACTCATTTCCTGCTCACACAGGAGTGTCTCAGAATGCCTGATTTCAGTGGGATTTCAGTGTCCATCCACCACCGAGGGGCTCCGGGAGAGCTGCAGAAGGACGGGGACAAGGGACAGGACACAGGGAATGGCTTCCACTGGCAGAGGGCAGAGCCAGGACAAGGGCACAAACACCAGGAAGGTTTTATTCACAGGAGGGTGACTGGATACTGGTAGCGCTGCCCGGGGAGGCTCGGAGTGCCCATCCCGGGAAGCGACCAGGGAAGGGCTGGAGGTGGCACTCAGAGCTCTGGGCTGGTGACAAGGGGACATCGGGCACAGCTGGGACTGGATGGTCTGGGATGGCTTTTGCAGCCCCAGCCATGCTGTGACCCTGCTGGACCGGACATTACGGGGGAGCTTTCCTGGCACACGTTACCGGCGGCGGCTGCCTCCGGATCCCGGGCAGTGACCCGGCCGGGCTGGGCGGAGCTCTCCAGGCAGCGGAAAGTGCCGCAGGCAGCTCCGTCCTGTCCGGTCCGGCCCCGCTGTCCCTCACGGTCCCTGCCGGCCCCGCCTCCGCCTCCATCCGGGCATTTCCGCTGCCCGCCAAAACCCCCGCGCGCGCGCGCTCCCTCAGCCCCGCCCCGCCGCTCCCCGCCCGCCAATCACCGCGCGGGAGGCGGAGCTCGCTCCCCGGCCCCGCCCCCCGCAATGACCAATGGCGGCGCGGGGAGGGGGCGGTCCCGGCGCGTGCGCGCGCGGGGCGGGCGCGAGTCCCTGACGACCGGGCGGGACACGGGGACAGCCGGACACACGGACACGGGGGAGGGACACACGGACACGGCCCGGCGCCATGGAGCACGGCCAGCAGCAGCAGGAGAAAGAAGAGGAGCAGGCTCAGGTGAGCACGGGGTCGGGCGGGCGGGAGCAGCCGCTCACCGACCGGAGCGGTTGTGTGTGTGTCTGTGTGTCCGTGTCTGTGTGTCCGTGCGTGTATGGGTGTCCCTGTGTGTGTCCGTGTGTGTCCCTCTGTGTGTGTATATGTATGTGCGTGCCCGTGTGTCCCGGTGTGTGCCCGTGTGTCCGTCCCTGTGTGTCCGTGTGTCCCCGCGTCCGTGTGTCCCCGTGTCCGTGCGCCACGCGGCGTCCTTATCTTGCTGGGGCTGGGGCAGCCGGCCGGTGTCACCCCCTGCCCTGTGAAATGGCTCTTAAGGGGTCACTTCCCCCAGAAAGGGGGACCCGGCTGGCCCGAGCCCCTTCCCGGCTCCCAGCAGGGCCCGAGCCCGGCCTTGTCCCTCCGGTGGCCCCCGTCCCTCTCGGCCCCTCGGTGTCCCTCGGTGTCCCCGGTGTCCCTCGGTGCCCGGCTCTCTCCCGGGATAAGGGTCCCCTGCTCCGGACCGCCCCTGCTGTCCCGGCAGCAGGCTGTGCGCTCTGTCATTGTGTTAATTACAGGCTGATAATGATGCATTGTTCCCTTGGGGCTGGTTCTGCCCCGGGGACGGGTGAGTGCAGCTGCTGAGCCGTGACCTGCAGGGCACGCAGGGACAGGGCGGCACTCAGCAATCACAGCGTGGTTTGCGTTTGGAGGGACCTTCAAACCCAGCCAGTGCCACCCTGCCATGGCAGGGACACCTCCCCCTGCCCCAGGCTGCTCCAAGTCCCCTCTGACCCGGCCTGGGGCACTGCCAGGGGTGCAGGGGCAGCCACAGCTGTGCCAGGGCCTCCCCTTCTGATGGGGAAGGATTTATTCCCAACATCTCATCTAAATCTCCCGGCTTTTAATTTAAAGCATTCCCCCTTGTCCTTCCAGTATCTGCCAGTGTAAAAAGTTGTTCCTCTTTTTTAAAAGCCACCTTTAAGTTCAGAGAGGTGCTGGAGGTCTCGCTGGAGCCTCCTTTTCTCCGTGGAGGGCTCACACAGCTCTGTGCCCTCGGCTGTGCTCAGACCCCTGGATGTGGTGTCCCACCAGAGCTCACATGCTCTGTGCCCTCAGCTGTGCTCAGACCCCTGGATGTGGTGTCCCACCAGAGCTCACATGCTCTGTGCCCTCAGCTGTGCTCAGACCCCTGGATGTGGTGTCCCACCAGAGCTCACATGCTCTGTGCCCTCAGCTGTGCTCAGGCCCCTGACAGTGCTGTCCCACCAGAGCTCACACGCTCTGTGCCCTCAGCTGTGCTCAGACCCCTGCTGCAGGCTGGGAGGAGATCCCTTGCAATGCTGTCCCACCAGAGCTCACACGCTCTGTGCCCTCAGCTGTGCTCAGACCCCTGCTGCAGGCTGGGAGGAGATCCCTTGCAATGCTGTCCCACCAGAGCTCACATGCTCTGTGCCCTCAGCTGTGCTCAGACCCCTGCTGCAGGCTGGGAGGAGATCCCTGGCAGTGCTGTCCCATCAGGGCCATGCAGGAACCAGTGTCCTGCTGAGCTGGCACCCTGTGAGAGCGTGGGGCAGGTCCTTGTGTGGTTCTGGCACTTGGTGGTGACTGCCCTCTGTTCTCAGAGGGAAAATCCCGAGGTGTGACAGCTCCAGAGCCAGGAAGGGGCTCAGAGAGAGGTGCAGCAGCCACGTGGAAACCTGAGGCAGATGCCTTGGCAACTTCTAGAAACATTCCCTGGAGGAAGGACAGGCTGGTGCAGGTTCAGTCTCACCAGGAGAAATAACAAAGGTGGAGCAAAGGATGGGAACAGCCATGGGAATCACTGGGACATGCTGAAGCCCAGGAGAAATAACAAAAAGTGGAGCAAAGGATGGGAACAGCAATGGGAATAGCTGGGATATCCTAAAGGCCAGGGGAAGTAACAAATGATGGTAACAGCCATGGGAATAGCTGGGATATCTTAAAGGCCGGGAGAAACAACAAAGATGGAGCAAAGAATGGGAATCACTGGGACATGCTGAAGGCCAGGCTGACAGTGAGGGACATGGCACTCAGTGGAGGTTAATGCAGTTTCCATCAGCCCTGCAGCAGCAGCAGGAGCTGCCCTGGGTGCTCTCAGGAGGGACAGCAGGGCTGGATGCTGCCCTTTGTTCTCCTGTGCATTTAAACAGCAATGCCCTTCCTGGGAGTGCAGTTCCAGGCAGTTCCCAGCCAGCTGGGCTCCAGGCTGTGCTGTTGGGGAGCAGTGAATTCCCCTCCTGTTCTGGTGCCAGCTGGCTCTGCTGAGCCCAGGGCAGTGTGTGTGGTGCATTTTGGGTGCTGCTGAGCCCAGGGCAGTGTGTGTGGTGCATTTTGGGTGCTGCTGTTCCCTGTGGCCGTTGCTCCCTGTGTGTTTGTGTTGCCCTGGCTGTGGTGTGAGTGCTGCTCTGACAACCCCAGCGAGCCCTGGCAGTCCCAGCTGGAGCTGAGCCCAGGGGCTGCAGTGCAGCCAGAGCAGCCTCTGCTGCCCTCACACCTCTGCTGTGTCCCTCTGTTCCTTCTGGGATGGTTTCAGCTTCCTGAGGGAATCACCTCTGGTATTTGGGAGCTTCAGGCTGCAGTTCCCAGGGTATCCAAAGCAGGAGTCACCTGTGCTGCTGTGCCCTGCTCACCTTCCTGTGTCACACCTTGTGGCACAAGCCAGCACAGATCTGCAGTGGACTGGGGTTCAAATTAGCTTTAAAAACTTCTGCTCAACACTTCCCTCAAGTTCTTGCTCACTGAGGAGAGGCTGGGAGTGATGTCCCAGTTTGTGGTAATTTAAAGGTGTTCTGGGCTTCAGGGTGTAACAGGGGGAGGAATTCTGTAACCCACAGAATGAGGCGCTTCCTATTCTTTGGGACTCTCTGAGGGAACCGTTCCCTCCTTGGCCTCACCTGGATCCTCTCGTGTTTGGGGTTCTGTGGGAACCATTCCCTCCCTTGCCCCAGCTGGACCTTGTCCTGTTTGGGGCTCTCTGGAGGGAACCATTCCCTCCTGGCCCCAGCTGGATCCCCTCCTGTTGGGGCTGCCAGCACAGGGGACAGGCCAGCAGGATGGCCTGAGCCGGGGAGCCCTGGGGCAGGCAGGGCTGGGCACACAGGGCAGGAGGAAAAGGAGGAGGAGGCAGTGGTGCTTCCCTGCCACAACAGGGTTTGGAGAAGGCAGAGGAAGGTTCCTGGAGGTGCTCAGGGGTGGGACCTGCAGACTGAAGGTCTGTAGTCCCAGGGGCAGAGCAGCTGGATCCCTGGTGCTCCAGGTGGATCCACCCCTGTGTTTCCATGTGGATCGGTCGCTGGTGTTTCCAGGTGGATCCAGCCCTGTTTTCCCAGGTGGATCCATCCCTGGTGCTCCAGGCGGATCCCTGGTTCCCAGGTGGATCAATCCCAATGTACGTGTGTGTCCGCTCCAGGCAGATCCCTGATGTTTCCAGCTGCATCCCTGGTGTTTCCAGGTGGATCAATCCCTGGTTCCCAGGTGGATCCCTGGTTCTGCAGACAGATCCCTGGTGTTCCTGGATGGATCAGTCCCTGGTGTTCCAGGCAGATCCCTGGTGTTCCCAGATGGATCAGTCCCTGGTGTTCCAGGCAGATCCCTGGTGTTCCCAGATGGATCAGTCCCTGGTGTTCCAGGCAGATCCCTGGTTCCCAGATGGATCAGTCCCTGGTATTCCAGGCAGATCCCTGGTTCCCAGATGGATCAATCCCTGGTGTTCCAGGCAGATCCCTGGTGTTCCCAGATGGATCAGTCCCTGGTGTTCCAGGCAGATCCCTGGTTCCCAGATGGATCAGTCCCTGGTGTTCCAGGCAGATCCCTGGTTCCCAGATGGATCAGTCCCTGGTGCTCCAGGTGAGTTCCTGTTTGTCCCTGCCCTGCAGCAGTGGCTGCTGACTCCCAGTGGCCCTGAGCTCTCACTGCACCGGGGGCCAGGGAAGAGCCGGGCCAGGCAGGGAAGCTCCATTCAGCTCTGATCTCTGCCATTATTAACTCTGCTCCTCAAACTGCTGCAGCTGTGGCTCCTTCTCAGCCAGGACTCAGCAGTGCCCTCCAGACCCAACCATCCATTCCCTCCTGCCACCAAGGCACCTCCACCAGAGATGGGTGAATTCTGAGCTGCTTCTGTGCTTCCCAAGGCCCACAGGAGAGCCCCAGCCCAGCAGCTTGGGCAGGTGAAATTGCTGCCATTCAGTCTGAGCATGAGCAATGCCCCAGTGCAGAGCAGAGTGTCCTGTGTCCCTCCTGTGTGACAGTCACCAGGGCAGGAGGGAGTAGCCTCAGGGAGCTGTGGGTTGGCTGTTGGGGAAGATCCCTGCCCAGAAAGGGCTGTGGGGCTGCCCAGGCAGGGCTGGCCTCAGTCCCTGGGGTGTTACAGGCTCCTGTGGGGCTGGCAGGGCTGGGCTGGGGCTGCGCTCAGGTTTCTGGCAGAAACCAGAGTGTGTTTGTGATGTCCTGGCAGATCAGCTGGCTGCCATCAGGTGTCTGGGGAGATAGATCTCTCTCCCTTCTCTCCCTGGGTTTTTGCTTCATCAGGTATCTGGGAGATCCCTCTCCTTTCTCTCCCTGGGTTTTAACTTCTCCCCTGTTCTGTATTTTGGTATTCTCAGTGGTCTGTGGGGCAGAATAACACAAGGAGAGCTAACCTGGCTGTTGAAGGTAGTTCAAAACCCAATAATGTTCATATTTCTGCCCATGAACTGCAGCATGGGTTCAGAGCTGCTTCTCCAACTCCCCAATTCATGGCACTGTGTGCTGTGGGGGTGGCTGTAATTCAGCTTTATTTCTGTCTTCACCCCTCTTTATGTATTTAGCAGCAATGTATTGAACTTCAGGAGGAAAAACGTTGTTAAATTTCCTTCATTTGATTTAAATGGTGTGGGAGCCCTCAGAGATGATTACACTCATTTAGTAAATCCTTCCTGCTGCTTGCAGCTGCCTGGTTCAGTGCCCTGCTACAGCCAGTGCCAACGTGGGGCAGTGTCTCACCCAGGTTATCTCCTCAGGGGTGCTCTCTGGAACAGGGATTAAACTGGAATAGTGCAGCACAGTGTACTGAGCAGCACAGGAGAGATTATGCCTGGTTTATCCAGGGAGCTCCCCTGGAGCTTGGGGAGGCAGAGCTGAGCCTGGAGAACCTCTGGGTGGGAGGTTGTCAGGAGGGGATGAGCTTTGCTGGAGGTTCTGGTGGAATTCCCAACCTTGGAGGTGTCCAGGGAAGGGCTGGAGGTGGCACCCCGAGCTCTGGGCTGGGGACAGGGGGGATTGGGCACAGGAGAGCTTGTCCAGCCTCAGGGACCCCAGGGCTCCATGATGCTCCAGTTCAGTGGCTCAGGTGTGGCTGGGTGTTGCTCCTCTTCAGAGCACACACTGGATTTACATGGGTTTGGGAAAGGGAAGGCTGTGTGCCCCAGGAGGGACTGGCTGCTGTGCACACAGTGGTGCTCAGGTTTGGGGGCTGAGGTGGGAAAGGGACCTGCCTGCTCCAGTGCACTCTGGCATTCTGCATGGGGTGTAGGAACACCTGAAGCACAAGGGGCTGGGGCCCAACCTCTGCTGCTGGGGATGGCCTGAGTATTTCATGTATTTCATGTATTTCATGTATTTCATGTATTATTTCATTGTCCCTGAGGCAGTTGAGCACACACTACAGTGCAAAGCAATAATCTGTGTTTTTAACCAGCAGATGATCCCTTTTAGCCCATTGCCAGCACTTCCCCTGCCCTGCTTGGAGGGAGGAGCTGCAGCAGCAGGACCCAGGAGTGCAGGAGCACTGGGGTGTCCCTGGATCAGCCATCCCTGGGATATTCATAGGATCAGCCATCACTGGGGTGTCCCTGGATCAGCCATCCCTCAGGAAGGTGCTGCTGCCAGGGTGTGTGCTGAGCTGCTGTGGCCCGGGCTGAGGGTTAATTAGGTGATTGCAATTAGCAGGAGGTGCTGTGTGTGGAGTGCAGCCCTTGCACTGTGCTGCAGTCCCAGGGGATGTGCTGGATGTGTTGCCAGCTGTGGGATTGCTCTGAGAATTCCCTCTGCTCTCAGTGCCCAAAGGCTGAGCCTTACCAGCCTTATCTGAATCAAAACCTGGATTTCCAGCTGTGCAGAAGCTCTGGCTCACACAGCAGGGCTGTGGGAAGGAGCTGTAAGCCCTGGGGGTGTCCCCAAAGGCAGAGCAGCTCCTCAGGGCAGTGCTGGGGGAGCCATGTCCTGCCACACTCCAGGCTGAGGGTTTGTGTAGGAACCCTTCAGACTCAGTGCTGGCTTCTCTCAGTTTCACAGGGATGATGGTGGGCAGTGTTTGATGATGATGGTGAGCAGTGTTTGGTGATGATGGTGAGCAGTGTTTGGTGATGATGGTGAGCAGTGTTTGATGATGATGGTGAGCAGTGTTTGATGATGATGGTGAGCAGTGTTAGATGATGATGGTGAGCAGTGTTTGATGATGATGGTGAGCAGTGTTTGGTGATGATGGTGAGCAGTGTTTGATGATGATGGTGAGCAGTGCTTGGTGATGATGGTGAGCAGTGTTTGGTGATGATGGTGAGCAGTGTTTGGTGATGATGGTGAGCAGTGTTTGATGATGATGGTGAGCAGTGCTTGGTGATGATGGTGAGCAGTGTTTGGTGATGATGGTGAGCAGTGTTTGGTGATGATGGTGAGCAGTGTTTGGTGATGATGGTGAGCAGTGTTTGATGATGATGATGGTGAGCAGTGTTTGATGATGATGATGGTGAGCAGTGTTTGATGATGATGATGGTGAGCAGTGTTTGATGATGATGATGGTGAGCAGTGTTTGATGATGATGATGGTGAGCAGTGTTTGATGATGATGATGGTGAGCAGTGTTTGATGATGATGGTGAGCAGTGTTTGATGATGATGGTGGGCAGTGTTTGATGATGATGGTGGGCAGTGTTTGATGATGATGATGGTGGGCAGTGTTTGATGATGATGGTGAGCAGTGTTTGATGATGGTGGTGAGCAGTGTTTGGTGATGATGGTGGGCAGTGTTTGATGATGATGATGATGAGCAGTGTTTGATGATGATGGTGAGCAGTGTTTGATGATGATGATGATGAGCAGTGTTTGATGATGATGATGATGAGCAGTGTTTCTCCCCCCAGGAGCCCTGGTTCTGGCTGACTGCAGAGCTGGGCAGCAGCTGCTCCTGGGACACCAAGCTGGGCCAGAGCTGTGCCAGGAGGGACCTGTCGGAGCTGCCCACGCTGGAGGAAGGCCTGCTGCCCTCAGCAGAAGCTTCTGGAGCTGCAGTTCCTGCCTCACCCCTGGGTATGTCCAAAGGGATTGCTGCACAATGGGTGTTTTACTGCTCACTCAGTCCCAGCCTGCATTTGACCTTCCTTCAGCGGGAAGTGAGGTTTACAAAGTGTGTTTGGGGTGATTTTGTTGCCAAAGCTCCCCTCAGGATGAGGGGCAGGGTTTGTGTGCCTTCCCTGGATCTCCTAACATGAACAAGTTCCTTTTGTGCCAGATGAAGCTTTGCTCTGTTTTCCTGTGGAATTCAGGGTGAGCCTGAGTGCAGCTGCCACCCCTGGCAGTGTCCAGGGCCAGTGCAAGGTGTCCCTGGCAGGGGCAGGAATGGAATAGCTGTGAAATAGCTGTGAAATATCTGTGAAATATCTGTAAAATGCCCTCCACCCAAGGCAGTCCATGGTTCCAGTCCTCATTGCTGCCCTTGGCTTTGGGTGCAGTTCCTGTTGCTGAGATTTGCAGTGCTGGCACTCCACTCCGGCCAGGGTCTCTGCTCCTTCTCATCCCTGCAGCTCAGTCACAGAAGGCTTGAGAATCTCCAACATTTAACATTTCACCTTTGTGCTTCCTTGCTTCCATTCATTTCCAGAGTATCCTGGTCAAACCCAGCCTCAAATGCAGTTTCTCAGCCCAGGGGTTCATTTTGCAGAGCAGGAGCTGCCCTGGCCATGAGGACATTCCCTTTGTAACCCCCCTTGCCAGGGTGTGCCTGAGTTGGTGAATGAAGGTGCCTTTTCCTACACCAGTGGTGTTCTTCACAAACACAATTACTGAGAGGCAGAAAACATAATTGTGGTGTTTTAAATAACCCTTCTGTGCTTATAGTTGAGTGCACGTGGAGCTGTGCAGTTTGGGCTGTGCAGTTTGCCATTCCCTGTGCCAGCCTGCCTGTGTGCTGCTGCTTTTTGGGCTTTGTTTGGGACTTAAACCCCACTTGAAGGGCATGGAATTAAAACTGCCTTTTTTTAAAAATCCCTGCTGTAGGATTTCCTCACAGCAGCTCCCGAGGAGTTTGTGAATTTGACTTTTATTTTTTTAATGCGAAGCTCTTGGTGGTTTCCATCAGTTTTTGAGATGATTTTGCTCCATCCTTGGTGAAGGAGTCTGCAGGAGGAGAAGGAACACCTTGGGTGGATCCTGGTTCATCCCAAACCCTCTGAGGCTCAGTCCCTGTCACAGACATTTTTCACAGAAATCCTTTCTTTCAGATTTCTGCATTTTCTGGGAAGCTGAGGGCCCCAGAAAGTGAATGTAAACAATTGTTATCAGCTGCTGTGGAATGCAATAGGATTGCACCTGTGA
The DNA here is from genome assembly GCF_035770615.1 of Melospiza melodia melodia. Lineage (NCBI taxonomy): Eukaryota > Metazoa > Chordata > Aves > Passeriformes > Passerellidae > Melospiza > Melospiza melodia. The sequence goes on along the minus strand of NC_086198.1, from coordinate 89,686,075 downwards.
TTGTTTCATGTTCCCATGTTTATAATTAAGGGCCAATCACAGGAGCAAGCTGGGGACAGAGCCCCTGGACACAACTTTGTTATAGATTCTTTCTTTCTATTCTTAGCTTAGCAGCTCTGTAACTTCTCTCTTTATTTCTATTTAGTATAGCTATAATGTATTATATATCATATATCAATAAATCCAGCCTTCTGATCAAGAAACAAGATTCTTATCATTCTCTCACCATGGAGACCTTCAACAGGTCCCTGTAATATGTCCCTGCTGTCTCTTGTAACACTCACTGCAAAGATTAATTGGCTTTTGGTAACTTCTGGTTCCAAAAGTTCCTGTTTGCACCTCCTGACAGGTTTGTTTTGCACAAAGCAGGACAGGTAGTGAGGGGAGAAGGGAGAGGGAGCACAGCACAGGCTGGGTTCACTCACAGCACCAGGGAACTGCTGCATTGCAGCCACCTGGGGATGTTTTTGAAGGGTTTTTCTCCTCATGGAATGAGAGTCATCCTGGGCTGTCTCAGAGCTGGGTCTGCAGGCAGTGTGGTGCTTATAGGCTGTGTGTGCATCACTGGGAGTTGGTGAATAGTGAATAAATCCCATTTTGGTAGGAAGGTGAGGTTCAGGACAGGGCTCAAAGTGGGAGGGTGTGGAGGGCTGGCCATGCCTTGTCCCTGCCCATGCTCTGGGCAGCATTCCTGTGGTTCAGGTGTTTCACAGCCCTTTTCCCCATGTGGTTACATGCAGAACTGGAAGCCATTTAATCAAGGAAAACTTCTTGATATTTGTGCAGCTCTATGTTTGCAGTGCAGCTGGAATTAAGGATCAAGGAAAGGCTCTGCAATGTGCTGAGAGCTGTGGGAACCTCTCTGTGCTGTTTGATCTGTGCTCCTTAGAGATGGGCTGCAGGCTTTGGGTGTGCTCTGCATTCCCAGCTACAGGGGAGAGCTGAGAGGGAAGGAGCTGCAATCCTCACTTATTCCTGCTTCTCCTCCTCACAAAGTGCCTTGGATTCCGTGTCAGGAGGGGAGGAGTGACAGTGACAGTTGTACTGAAGTGCTCCTGCTGCTCTGGGGAACAGCTTGACAGAGCCCAGGCTTTGTTTTTGTTTTGCCTTCCATTTTTATCCCCCCAAATGGCAGCTTGAGTGTGGCATTCAGGCTTGTCAGCAGGCTGGGAGAGCGAGTCCAGGCCCAGCTCTGCCTGCTCGCTGAGCTGCACTCAGGTGCCTTTTGGCCTTCAGAGTGGCAGCAGGAAAAATCCCAGTTTGACAGCAGGAGCTCAGAGAGAGAGCAGCACTGACATCACTGCCTGCTTCAGCCCAGGCTGCTGCTCCAGGCCTGGCCCTGGCTGAGCACAGCCCCCTGAGCCTCCTGGGCATCCCAAATTGCCTGTCCCAGGATCCCTCCTGGTTATCCCATATGTGCTCCAGGATCCCTGAGCATCCCAAATGTGCTCCAGGATCCCTCCTGGGCATCCCAAACATGACCCAGGGTCTACCCTGAGTATCCCAAATGTTCCCCAGATCCCTTCTGAGCATCCCAAATGTGCCCCAGGTCCCTTCTGAGCATCCCAAATGTGCCCCTGGAGCTGTCCTGGGTTTCCCAAATGTGCCCCAGGATCCCTGAGCATCCCAAATGTGTCCCAGGGTCCATCCTGGGCATCCCAAATGTGCTCCTGGAACTGTCCTGGGCATCCCAAATGTGCTTGTCCCAGGATCCCTCCTGGTTATCCCAAATGTGCTCCAGGATCCCTCCTGGGCATCCCAAATGTGCTCCAGGATCCCTCCTGGGCATCCCAAATGTGCCCCAAGATCCCTGAGCATCCCAGACATGACCCAGGGTCTACCCTGAGTATCCCAAATGTGCCCCAGGTCCCTTCTGAGCATCCCAAATGTGCCCCAGGAGCTGTCCCGGGTTTCCCAAATGTGCCCCAGGATCCCTGATCATCCCAAATGTGCCCCAGGGTCCATCCTGGGCATCCCAAATGTGCTCCTGGAACTGCCCTGGGCATCCCAAATGTGCCTGTCCCAGGATCCCTCCTGGTTATCCCAAATGTGCTCCAGGATCCCTGAGCACCCCAAATGTGCCCCAGGACCCACCCTGAGCATCCAAAATGTGCCCCAGGACCCACCCTGAGCATCCCAAATGTGCTCCAGGATCCCTGAGCACCCCAAATGTGCCCCAGGACCCACCCTGAGCACCCCAAATGTGCCCCAGGGTCCCTCCTGAGCATCCCAACCGTGCCCCCCTCCCCTGCCCCCTGCTGAAGGTCTGTGCACTGAGGTTTTTGTTGTTGGCAAACACCTGCCTGATCCTTGAGCTTCTCTGGAGGGATTTGGGGTTTCTGGAGTTCCCTGTGAATGTTCAGTCACTTTTTCATTCTTTGAGCTTCTTAAAACAAATGTGGAGTGGCACTTAGGTGTTTGTTGGTATAATAGAGCCTGAAAGCACTCATTTATCAGCCAGTGTTGTGATTTATGGGGTGTGTATGTGTCTGTGTATGCACATTTGCTTTATTAATCTGTGTACACAAAGATTAGCAACATCTGCTTTTGACAGCTTTGTTTCCCAATTATTTTCTGCTCCCTCCCTTAGTCCTCTTTGTTTCTTCATTTCCAAAGCACACCCAGATTTTTCTGTGTGTGGAAAAACCTTTTCTTTAATCACTCCTGCTTTTGAATTTAGCTTGAGAATACATTTTCATTCAAAGTGGAGAAGTTCAGCTGAAATCAGAAGAGCTTGTTTTCCTCCTCTCTTGCATGACTAAAAATAAGGTGCCAGTTCTGCCACATGAAGTGTGTCATGATGGGAGCTGACAAGTCTGATTTGGTAACTGCAATTAATATTATTTGTTCACTAGTGCCATGTTAAATAGAAAACAAGATTTGGGAGGGGGAAAAGTCCATCTAACAGAGCTGAGAGAGTTCAGATTCCAGCTTGCTTAATGTTCTTAAAAAACACTGGTTTGCATGCTTAATGCAATTCTGTATGCAGATTAATGTGCTCAATATTCCCAAGTGCAGCAGTGAAATATTCCTGAGTGAGCTGTGCTGAGTGGGCCAAGTGCCCTGGAAATGCTGTGTGTGCTCCCAGTTCATTACTGGGAATTGGGAATGTAAACCAGGCTGTGTGTGCTGTGTGTGCTCCCAGTTCATTACTGGGAATTGGGAATGTAAACCAGGCTGTGTGTGCTCCCAGTTCATTACTGGGAATTGGGAATGTAAACCAGGCTGTGTGTGCTGTGTGTGCTCCCAGTTCATTACTGGGAATTGGGAATGTAAACCGTGCTGTGTGTGCTCCCAGTTCATTACTGGGATTGGGAATGTAAACCAGGCTGTGTGTGCTCCCAGTTCATTACTGGGAATTGGGAATGTAAACCAGGCTGTGTGTGCTGTGTGTGCTCCCAGTTCATTACTGGGGATTGGGAATGTAAACCAGGCTGTGTGTGCTGTGTGTGCTCCCAGTTCATTACTGGGAATTGGGAATGTAAACCAGGCTGTGTGTGCTGTGTGTGCTCCCAGTTCATTACTGGGAATTGGGAATGTAAACCAGGCTGTGTGTGCTCCCAGTTCATTACTGGGAATTGGGAATGTAAACCAGGCTGTGTGTGCTCCCAGTTCATTACTGGGAATTGGGAATGTAAACCAGGCTGTGTGTGCTGTGTGTGCTCCCAGTTCATTACTGGGAATTGGGAATGTAAACCAGGCTGTGTGTGCTCCCAGTTCATTACTGGGAATTGGGAATGTAAACCAGGCTGTGTGTGCTGTGTGTGCTCCCAGTTCATTACTGGGGATTGGGAATGTAAACCAGGCTGTGTGTGCTGTGTGTGCTCCCAGTTCATTACTGGGAATTGGGAATGTAAACCAGGCTGTGTGTGCTGTGTGTGCTCCCAGTTCATTACTGGGAATTGGGAATGTAAACCAGGCTGTGTGTGCTCCCAGTTCATTACTGGGAATTGGGAATGTAAACCAGGCTGTGTGTGCTCCCAGTTCATTACTGGGAATTGGGAATGTAAACCAGGCTGTGTGTGCTGTGTGTGCTCCCAGTTCATTACTGGGAATTGGGAATGTAAACCAGGCTGTGTGTGCTGTGTGTGCTCCCAGTTCATTACTGGGGATTGGGAATGTAAACCAGGCTGTGTGTGCTGTGTGTGCTCCCAGTTCATTACTGGGAATTGGGAATGTAAACCAGGCTGTGTCAGTGCCAGCCCTGAGCACACCCCTCTGATCTCTGGGTGTTTGGGGGGACGTGAGGGACATCCCAGGGAATCAGCTCAGTCCCCTGTTCCTGATCTTAAATCAGGGTTCTGAGTGATTAAATCCTGTCACTGCCTCAATCCCATCCCTGCTCCAATCTCTTCATCCTGACACTGCCCCAATGCCATCCCTGCCCTAATCTTAACCCCATCCCAGCCCCAATCCCCTCTCTGCCCCAACCCCAATCCCATCCCTGCCCAAATCCCAGTCCCATCCCTGTCCCAGTCCCATCCCTGCCCCAATCCCAATCCCATCCCAGTCCCATCCCTGCCCCAATCCCAGTTCCATCCCTGCCCCAATCCCATCCCTGTCCCAGTCCCATCCCTGCCCCAATCCCAATCCCATCCCAATCCCATCCCTGCCCCAATCCCAGTCCCATCCCTGTCCCAATCCCCTCCCTGCCCCATCCCAATCCCATCCCTGCCCCATCCCAATCCCATCCCTGCCCCAATCCCATCCCTGCCCCAATCCCAGTCCCATCCCTGCCCCAGTCCCCTCTCTGCCCCAATCCCAGTCCCATCCCTGCCCCATCCAAATCCCATCCCTGCCCCAATCCCAGTCCATCCCTGCCCCATCCCAATCTCATCCCTGCCCCAATCCCAGTCCATCCCTGCCCCATCCCAATCCCATCCCTGCCCCAATCCCATCCCTGCCCCAGTCCTTCACTACCTCAATCCCCCAGTCCCTGCCCCAGCCCCACTGTTCCCCAAGGGCTGCCCCATCTCCCCCCCTTTGGGGTGAGCTGTTGGTGGAGCAGGGCCCTGAGAGCTGCTGTGTTCCAAATGAGTTTTGAGGAGCGTTTGAAGGAGCTGGGGCTGTTCAGCCTGGAGAAGAGGAGGCTCAAAGGTGCCCTTATTGCTCTCTACACCTTCCTGAAGGGAGGTTGTGACAAGTGGGGTCAGTCTCTGACAGAACCAGAGGACGCAGTCTCAAGCTAGGGAAGGGATGGGTTGGGTATTAGGAAGAAATATTTTACCAAAAGAATAACAAAGTACTGGAATGCTCTGCCCAGGGAGGTGGTAGAATCACCATCTCTGGATGGGTTTAAAAAAAGATTGGACATGGCATGTGCTGCTGTAGTTGAAGTGTTAGGGCACAGGTTGGATTCAATGATCTTAGAGGTCTCTTCCAGCCTCATCATTCTGTGATTCTGTGGCTCCTTGGTCCTGCCTTCCTCCCTTGGTTCTGCTCCCTCTGTGCTGCCCTTTGCTCCTCTCCTTTGTCACCCCTGCACGTGTGTCAGAGCTCATTTTGCCATCCAGCCCTGGACTGAGCCCTCTGGAGCTCCTCCTGCTGTCACACTGCTCAGGAATAGCTGCTTACACCTAGGTTTTGAAGCTACATCTCATTTCCTTTCTCCAAGCTTCCAAAAATGCATTTGAATCATATTTGGTCTTGCAAATTCAGTTATTCTATCTGGCTAATTATCCTCTCACTACCTGGAGTTCTAAAGTAATTTTAAAAAGTTAATTGGAAGTATTAAATTAAAAATTAATGAGCAAGGTCGCCTTGTGGTTGGCTGCCCCCGGTCAGGTGATGCAGTGTGGGTGGAGAAGCCTTCAGCTGGAGCTGATGGAATGAAAACTGGAGATTTTTGTTTGTAATGATCATTTTTCTGGTATGATTATGCTCCTCTAAGTGCTGCAGACTGTGGCTTGTCTGAGGGGCTGAAAACTAATGAGCCTGAATTAAATAAATGGCATTTCTGGGTTAGGAAGTCACTCCCTTGACCACAAATAGCTCTTTCCCTTTAAAAATAAAAAGCTTGCTTAGAATATTGGGAGTATTGTTTTGCGCCCCTCAGACCTGTCTGTGGTTATTTACACTTCTCAGACACCAGCTCAGAGTTAAGGAAAGGAGAAACTCCCTCCAAGCATACAGTTATGTCTAAATCCCACGAATAATTCCATATGTATTAGAGTTGTTTTATTCTTGTGGTAGGAGCAATTTCCATTTGTTTTTGTAAGCAATGAACTGGAAAAAAAACCCCAAATACCCCAAAGAGCAAAGAGATGCAGGATAGAAACTAAAATTGCTGCAGCAATCATCTCTGCCTGCTGGGTTTGAGCACTACCTGAACTTGAATCCCTCAGGAAAACAATGGCACACAGCCTGGGCTGGAATCAGAGTTTCTGAAGGAGCTGTGGGATCCTGGGGCTGGAAGGTGGAAGGTGGTGGGATGGGATCCAATCCCTGTGTGATCCCCCCTGGCCATCAGCACGGGGTGCTGGCTGGGCTGGGCAGGGTGGGGTGGCACAGGAGGAGGTTTGGGATGGCAGTGCCAGGGTGGGTGCTGCACACCTGGGGTTGGCACAGGTGAGTTTAGTCCTGGAGGGAGGGGGCTCTGGGTGGGACCCCCTCCCCTTCCCTGCACCTGGGGTCTCTGGGGATGGGGGCTGGGATATTTGGGGGTCTTTAGGGATGGAGGGCTGGGGTCTCTGGGGATGTGGGGCTGGGATCCTTGGGGATATGAGGCTGAGATCTTTGGTGATATGGGACTGGGATTTTTGGGTATCTTTGGGGATGTGGGGCTGGGATTTTTGGGCGTCTCTGGGGATGGGGGGCTGGGATCACTGGGGATGGGAGGTGGGGTCTTTGGGGATGTGGGGCTGAGGTCCTTGGGGATCTTTGGGGATGTGGGGCTGGTATCTTTGGGGATGTGCAGATGGGATATTTGGGGTTGTGGGGCTGGGGTCTTTGGGGATGTGAGGCTGGGATCTTTGGGGTTCTTGTGGGGTTGTGGGGCTGGGATCTTTAGGGATCTTTGGGTATCTTTGGGGTTGTGGGCCTGGGATCTTTGGGGATGTGCAGCTGGGATCTTTGGGGATCTTTGTGACTGTGGGGCTGGGATCTTTGGGGATCTTTGTGACTGTGGGCCTGGGATCTTTGGGGATGTGCAGCTGGGATCTTTGGGGATCTTTGTGCCTGTGGGCCTGGGATCTTTGGGGATGTGCAGCTGGGATCTTTAGGGATCTTTGTGACTGTGGGGCTGGGATCTTTGGGAATGTGCAGCTGGGATCTTTAGGGATCTTTGTGACTGTGGGCCTGGGATCTTTGGGGATGTGCAGCTGGGATCTTTGGGGATCTTTGTGACTGTGGGGCTGGGATCTTTGGGCATGTGCAGCTGGGGTCCTTAGGGATGTGGGCCTGGGATCTTTGGGCATGTGCAGCTGGGATCTTTGGGGATCTTTGTGCCTGTGGGGCTGGGATCTTTGAGAATGTGCAGCTGGGATCTTTAGGGATCTTTGTGACTGTGGGCCTGGGATCTTTGGGGATCTTTGTGACTGTGGGGCTGGGATCTTTGGGGATGTGCAGCTGGGATCTTTGGGGATCTTTGTGACTGTGGGGCTGGGATCTTCGGAGATGTGCAGCTGGGGTCCTTAGGGATGTGGGTCTGGGATCTTTGGGAATGTGCAGCTGGGATCTTTGGGTATCTTTGGGACATTGAGGCTGGGATCTTTGGCACTGTGGTGCTTGCTGCCAGCTCTCAGTGCCCTGCTGGTGTTTTCTCTCCCCCAGATGTCCAGGAGAGCAGATTTTCCCCCTGCCTGCCCCTGCTGCTGAGCCCAGCCCGGGGTGAGACATTCCTGCAGGGATCCCAGATGGATTTCCTTCCCCTCAGGTGGGATGGGGCTCCTGGGGGAGGTTCTGCACTGGGTGATGGACAATGGCAGGGTCTGGGCTCTGAAATGGGATTTGGGGGTGTGTGGAGAGGAGACACCTCTGGGTTCTGCCTTCAGGAGAGCTTGAGCAAGGGAAAAGCAGGAGCAGGCTCCTCTGAGCGTGTCATGCTGAGGTTCCTGGGGAAAATGAGGAGCTCCACCCTCTTCAACATCTCTGGAGCCTTCTTAGACTCTGGAATAAACTTCATGAAATTTTGGGGACAAAGATCAGGTTTCTGTATTTACAGGAGTAAAACATACATGGATAGGATAGTGGTTTATAAATGCTGGAGCCAAATATGTAATTTACAGTACAATTTTGGGGTTAAATGCATAAAGAAAGAGCTGTTTCAGTAAAAAGCTTTGTCACCTTCATTCTGAGGTGCTCTGCTTGCATGGAATAATATCTATTAGGCTCTGATGGTATGTTTATTATAAAGGAACTATTAATTAAGCAATCCCCAATATGAGTATTAGAACTTTATAGGAATTTGTTGCTTATCTGAGACCTGGCTGCTTTTATATCCTTTAAAGAAATAATTGATATAATGAACTGAAGTAGCTTGTACTTGTAAAATATGCACCATTATTAATTTGTATTAAAAAATCACAGGCAAACTGAGATATGTGTAAGTACATGTTGCATATTTTACTTAGCTAATTTTATTTATTTATGTAACTAATAACAGCCTGTCAGTAAGAAATGTTTCAATCCTAAACAGGTGGAGCAATATTGCCATACTAAGTAAAAATTGATGTTATTATGATATTGTTTTTGAGCCTTTGTTTATAGGAGATTTTGGGTATTTCTTTGCATTCCTTTGGGTTTTGCCCCTTTAGGGCTTGCATTTATGGGTATTTCTGTGAATATTGCCACCCCCCCAGTTGCACTGAAGTTCTTTTGCCTCTGATTTAAACCAGAGATGTTGGAGTAAAAGAAATGCTCAGGAATTCCCTTTTCTTGCAGAGGAGTCCTGGATGTTTCTGGAGCATCCCTGGAGCGTTCAGAGCCTGCCCACGTCCATGGCACCGCATCCCTGAGGGGCCCAGCCCTTCCCAGCCCACCCCAGCACTCCCAGCCCGTGGCACAGGAGGATCCTGGAGCTGCTCCCCAGCCTGGGCAGCCCCTGGGCAGCCAGGGGGACAATGGGGACAGTGGGGACAGTGAGCAGGAGGCACCGATTCCCCGGGGCAGGGGGGATCCAGCACAGCCAGCTCCAGAGAAGGGGCTGGGGCAGCCCTGGGGCACAGCTGGGAGGGATGGACACTGCCCTGGTCACCCCTGTGGTCACTCCTCCCAGGACAGTGATGGCCCAGCTGCTGCCTCTGAGCTCTCAGAGGGGAACAAGGAGTCCCCAGGGCAGGAGGAATCTTCCTCCTCCTCCTCCTCCTCAGGAAACTCCTCCTACAGAAGTGCCCTGACCAAATTCTCAGAGAAAAGCGAGAGGGGTGTGCAGCAGGCGAAGGTGAAGGTGGCTGGCAGTGGGGCAGGAGCCCTGGAGAAGCTGGAGAAGGGAAGGAAGGTGCCTCAGCCTGGTTTGTCACATAACTTCTCTGATGGCCTGAGGAAAGGCCATGCCAAGAACTCGGCTGCTGAGGAAGTTCTTTGTGCAGCAGCCTCTGGGGCAGGCAGAGGAGGGCTGCAGGAGCCTGGGGTGCTGCCCAGGGGCTCCCAGGGGCTCAGAGGTTCCCAGGAGCTGGGGCTGGGCTCCATGGCTGCTCCTGAGGGGCTGCAGGGAGCTCTCCTGGACCACCAGCAGCAGCCATCAGGGAGGCTGGGGACAGAGGGGCTGCTCCCTGCTGGGACACCCAGCCTGACCCAGCCCCAGGATGCTGCCCCCTGCCCTGGGCACTCCCCAGAGCCTGCAGGGAGCAGGGTTGAGCTCACTGCCTCTGACTGCTCCATACAGAGGGGACACAAAGGCACAGAGATCTCCCCTTCCTTCAGCCTGGGCGCTGAGGGCTCCTTCTCCCTGCTCCTACCTCATCCCAACTTCCAGTCCACCCCAGGGGTGTTCCTCAAGAGAGCTGGGAAGGCAGAAGGACCTGGTGAAGGCTTGGTGATGCTCTCAGACCTTCAGGCCTCTCCTTGGTGTCCCAGTGAAGAAGCCCCAGGGATGTCCCCTGTCCCTGGGGAGGAGCAGCCCCCTCCCCAGAGTGCTGTGGCAGAGAGCTGTGGGCGTTTGGAGTCCCTGAAGCTGGAATCTCCCTGTCCTGGCAGGATGCAGTCCTTCCCCTCACTGAGCTTCCTGGAGAAGGTGGGAGCCTGGCACCTGCAGGGTCCTGCTGCCACCTGTGTGCCAGGTGCCTCTCCTCCTGCAAGGAAAGCCTCCAGTGCACCTCCCAGGCATTCAGGCTGTGTTTCAGCAGTGCAGGAAAGCCTGGGGGACTCCAAGGGCAGTGCTGCTCGTGCCTGCAGGGGCACAGGTTCTCTGGGAAATGTGCATTTCCCCCAGACTGAGCTGCTGCCTGCCCTCCCTCTGAGCAGGTCCCAGTCTGACAGCACCATGAACATCTCCAGCAGGAGCACAGCCCTGCCTGCCCTGAGCCCTGCAGCACAGGGGGAGCAGAGTGCTGCTCTGGGGGGCTCTGACAGCCCCACCCCACAGAAGGGGCTGCCTGGAACCCCTGCTGAGGATGGGCACAGCACCACCAGGCGAAGCTCAGCCCCAGATGTGTTTGTGCTCAGTGCTGCTCAGCTCCCTCAAAAGGATGGGAGCTCCCCAGCTGAGGAGCACCAGGACTGTGAGGAGAAGGGAAATCAGTCCCTCAGTATCCCCACTGGTGACATCATGGACAGCTTTGGAGTCATTCCCTTGGAGAGTCTGACTTGTCCTGTTGGTCCCGAGGAGCCTCAGGGGGCCCTGGTGGTGCCCAGGCCCTGCCCCAGTGCAGGAGGGAGCAGCCCCATCCCCTCTGGAGCAGCCCTGGAGACTCCCAAGAAGGAAGAGCTGAATATTGAAGAAAGGATCCCGGTAAGTTTGGCTCTAATTCAAACTCTTCTTCCAGAGTTATCCATTTTTTTCCCCCAGGTTAACCATTTATTTTCCCAGAGTTACCCTTTTTTTTCAGTTATATGTTTTTTTCCATTTGTTTTTCAAAGTTCTCCATTTGTTTTTCACTTTTCCATTCCCCCCCCCCCCCACTGCTCTTTTAGGAGAGGATCTAATCAGTACAAGCCAAAACAAAACCCTTTTACACAGGGTTGTGCCACAGTGAATTTCATCCACGATACTGGTTCAACTTAAATAGAGGTGGAAAATAACTTTTAGTACTATTTAACATGGACAAAGACAGGGTTGGATATGGGAAAGGCCTCTTGTCTTTCCCAGGGTAGGTGAGTGTCAGGGTGTGGGAAATGGATTTGCAGGGAATTCTCAAAGTGTGCAAACCTTGAGACAAGAAATGCTGTTTTAGAAATGCCATGGAATAAAGCAGACATTGCTGAGAGAGAAATTGAGCCAGATACATGTTTTAAAGGATGGCTTTGCAAATAGGACTGGATACTTTGGAGAAATAGAACTGTGAAAGGTGTATTGTAGTAGGACCCATGAGGGGTAATTTTATATTATTGTCTTTAAGACATGCACAGCATGGTGTGGCTAAAGCTGATAGACCAAGAAACACTGATAGTGTATTGTAATTAGGAAATAGTTGGATTCTAATTGTGATGGTGTGAATTTTAACATCTGTATTGTCCCACCCTTCTGGTGAGACTGAAAATGGAATAAAAATTTTGAAAACACCTCCCATTTACCCCATCTCTGGGTCAGAAAGGGCTTAATCCCACACCAGGGGAGGAGGAGGAGAGAGAAGGGAGGGTTGGTGGCTCTCTCAAAGACCAGGCTCTCCTTGTCCAAACATGAGGTTCAGGCTCAGGTGCTCAGTGAGGAGAGCTGAACCCTCCCCAGCTCTGCAGCAGCAGCAAACCCAACACGACTCCTTAGAAATGAAATTCCTTTTTTCCTGTGATTTTATCACTCTGTTTTTTCACCTTGCTCCAGTTTCTGAGGCCTCAGTTCTGAATTCCTGATGTGTTCCTCACCTCCAGAGCCTCTCATGCCTTCCCTCCTTTCTGTCCTGTGTGGCTGACCCAGGTTTCTCCTGATGGGGCTGGAGCCCTGTGCAGCACCTTCAGGGCACTAATAGCTGGGAGTGATGGAGCAAATGAGATGCAGATTTATGGTAATGACAAACATGTAATTATCCTCTGAGTAAGAGGCTGCTCCTCTCACAAGATGACTCCATAATCACCAGGTCTTTGGGAATGTGCTCTGGAAGCTCTCTTCACTCTGTTGTCTCTGCAAACCCGTGGTGAAACAAATATAAATATTGGAGGGAGGGTGTTTGAAATGAAATTCATGAGACAGAGAGATGACTTCTGTTCCTGGCTATAATTACACACTCCAGCCTGGTTCTGGGGAATGCTGCTCCCATAAATCCCTGGAAGGTAAAGGAGATCAGGTCACTTTTCTGGCTGGTAATGTGGAAGTTTATGATAAAATCATAGGAAATGGAGCTGGCTGTGATGTGTAAGGTAATTAATTTCATTTTCCTGGCTAGTTTAGGACATAGTGTGGATGAGCTGAAATTAATTTGCCCTACAGGTGATGAAGCCAAGGAAAATTTTGGCTGTTTTTTTCCTGCATATAGCATCTGTGTGTAAACCAGCTCTGACAAAACTGCTCCCAGCTGTTTTCCTGGAAGGTTTGGCCAAACTTGTCCTATAAACTGAGGAGCCTCCCTGCTGCTGCCTGGAATTCCCGAGCCTGCCAGTGTTTCCTGAGCAGAGCTGAGTGGGGAGAGAGAGGGCTTTGAACCCAAACCTTTGTGTTTTCAACCCAAACCTTTGTGTTTTTAGCTCAAACCTTCACGTTTGTGTGGAGGTAGGGTTTCCAGCAGTGAGACTGGGGCTCAGCCTGCTCTGAGCAATGCAGTGCCCACTCCTGCAGTGCCCAGCATGGCAGGATCCATGCCTGCCCTGAGTGCTGATTGTTCCTGATCCACCCTGCCCTCAGTGCTGATTGTACCTGATCCCTCAGTGCTGATTGTTCCTGATCCACCCTGCCTCAGTGCTGATTGTACCTGATCCCTCAGTGTTGATTGTTCCTGATTCCTGAGTGCTGATTGTTCCTGATCCATCCCTGCCCTGAATGCTGATTGTTCCTGATCTATCCCTACCCTCAGTGCTGATTGTTCCTGATCCCTCAGTGCTGATTGTTCCTGATCCAGTCCTGCTCTCAGTGCTGATTGTTCCTGATCCCTGAGTGCGGATTGTTCCTGATCCATCCCTGCCCTCAGTGCTGACTGTCCCTGTTTCTTTTCCAGGTGTACCTGTGGAACCTGGGCAATGCAGTGCCCACTCCTGCAGTGCCCAGCGTGCCAGGAGAGCTCGGGATGCCCCCCTGCCCTCAGTACTGATTGTCCTTGTTTCCCTGCCAGGTGTACCTGCGGAACCTGGGCATCGAGCAGTCCCCTGGCACCATCCTGGCCCCCTTTGTGCCCCGTGGGCCCCTCCGGGAGCTGGAGTTCTCCCCATGGGGGCTCAGGAGCCTGCAGCCCCCCCTGGACACGGCCCCCCTGGACAGGGTCCCCCCGCAGGCCCAGGGTATGGGGGCTCTGGGGGATGGAGGGTAGCGGGCTTTGGGGTTTCTTTGCTTGGGTTAGGTTATTATTATTAATAACAACTATTTATAGTTATACAATATCTAATATTGTTAATATATGTTATATATTATTATTATTATAGAACTATAATTGTTATATGTATTATAAATAGTTATAATTAGTTAATAACTAACTAATAATTTTGGGTTAGATTATTATTAATAACCAATATATTATTATTATTATTATTATTATTATTATTATTATTATTATTATTATTATTATTATTATTATTATTATTATACTATAATTGTTATATATTCCAACTTATTATTATTAGTTACTAACTAACTAATTATTATTGCCTTAGGTTATTATTAATAACTAATAATAATTGTTATATATTATTTAATATTATATATAATATTAAATTATTTTATATTATTATTGTATTATATAATTATAGAACTTATATTAATGATATGTTATATATCATTATTGTTATATAGCTGATTATAATTGCTATATATTGTGTAACAAATTATAATTCTAATTAGTTAATAACTAACAAATAATTATTGGTTAGTTATTAATAACTAAGTGTTCGTGTTTTGTAACCTGGACTTTTAAATTTAATTACATAATATTACTTAAACTTATGAAGAAGGTGAAGAAGAAGGATTAGTTACTTTTTTACAACTTTTGTTTTATATATGACTAAATACTTTATAATACTATATACTAAATACTACATAATACTATAATTACTATATATTACTAAAGCTTTACTATACATTTTTATATTTTATATAAAACATTACTATATATTACTAAAGCCTTAAATTCTGAGTTTTCTACTTTGTAACATTACCTACATTTATTTGAACTATACCCTCATGATCTGAGTTTTATCATGCAATTTTGGAAGCTTTCTCTGTGGTCTCAGGTTAAATGTAGAGTTTTCTAGAGGGTCAGTGTTTTCTAGCCCAGAAAGTGTGAAACCCTCAGTACCCAGGGTTCCAGCAGGAGGGCACAGACCCCGTTCCCCTGGGGTTCAGGGGGTTCCTGGCACTCCATCTTCTGCCATCCCAGCAGATTTGGGCACTGGGAGATACTCAAACCTCTGCAAAGGAGTGTGGCTGTGGGGCAGCTACCAGGCACACAGGGCCTTCATTCCCTTAATTTCTCTTTTTCCAAGAGTCCTGTAGAAGGAAATGGTTTGTATCTTGAGACTCAATGACTGGGAGCAGACCTTTCCTTCTTGGGAGAGGAGTAGTAATTCTTGGGTTCTTTTGCGTTCTGGCATTTCCTGATGTGTTTGGTGTGATGAAAAGTTGTCAGTGTTTTTATAACTGACCAGATCTGTTCCTAAATCCATCCACCCATCATCATCACCACCACCATCCAAATTAGTGTGGTTTTGTAACAGCCAGCCCTGCCAGAGCTCCAGGGGGTTTGGACACTGCTCCCAAGTGCACAGGGTGGGATTGTGCAGGGCCAGGGGCTGGATGGGTGATGTCATCCAGCTCTAGATATTCTATAATTCTCTGTTAAGTTTGTATTTTGTTTGATATTTATCTGAAGTAGTCCTGAGATTTCTTTCAGGAGACAATTCTCATGGAAATCTTGGTTCAAGTCTCATCCTAAGGACAGCACCTTAAATATTTTCCAGTATTTGAGTTCTTCCCTCCCTTTCTATGCCCTGTAGTATGACGGTGTTCACAGGGGTTCTTGGGTGAGGGAAGAGACGAGGATCTGACTCCATGTTTCAGAAGGCTGATTTATTATTTTATGATATATATTACATTAATACTATACTAAAAGAATAGAAGAAAGGATTTCATCAGAAGGCTGGCTAAGAATAGAATGGGAAAGAATGATGACAAAGGTTTGTGGCTCAGCTCTCTGTCTGAGCCAGCTGACTGTGATTGGCCATTAATTAGAAACAACAAACATGGGCCAATCACAGATGCACCTGTTGCATTCCACAGCAGCAGATAACCATTGTTTACATTTTGTTCCTGAGGCCTCCCAGCTTCTCAGGAGGAAAAATCCTAAGGAGAGGGTTTTCCATAAAAGATGTCTGTGACACTGTAGCACAGGAAGGGATGTTTGCTGTGTTCTGGAGCCTGCAGATGCTCATTTGTGTCCTATTCCTTTGCAGGTGCATTGCTGCCAGCCTTTGAGCTGTCCCAGGCCAGCTTTGGCTCGGATGTGTCTCCTCTGAGCGTGTCCCTCTCCGTGGGCTCTGAGGCTGGCTCGGAGCAGGAGCAGGACCTGCTGTCCCCCCGGGAGCTCTGTGCCAGCTCCCCCACGCTATCTGGGCACTCCCCAGCCAGCCAAGGCAGTGTGCCAGGCCCCCAGCTGCAGGGAGGAGCCCCAGGGGGCACAGAGGGGTCCCCTGGACCTGCTGGGGCAGAGCCGGACCTGCCCAGCTGCTCCTCGGGCAGGGATCCCCGGGATGGGGGGAGAAGGGCTCAGGGTGCCCTTGCTGACCCTGAGCGCAGGAGCTCAGACAGCAGCCAGCAGGGATGGGCTCTGTCTGGGCTTGGGAATGACATGGAATTGGATAGGGCATCCTCGAGCTCCGGGGTGGGAAGTGAGAGCAGCCAGGGCCAGGAAAGGGAACCCCTGATGGGCCCTGAGGCCCTGCAGGAGCTCCGGGAGCTGCTGGCACAGGCAGAGGGTCTGGCTGCCAGCTGGAGCCGTCCTGCTGGCCCCACAGCCTCCTGCAGGGAGCCTGGGGAGGCTCCCCCGGGGCTGGGTGGGAGGGAGGAGGATCCAAAGGATGCCAGCTTAGGCCAGGACTGGATCCCAAAGCTGCAGGACACACTGTCACGGGATGAGGCCGTGACCCCGAGGGGTGTGCAGGCACAGGAGCTGGACACGGACCCTCTGGACTCTTCCAGCTGCCAGCTGGCATGGGGACACCCTCTGGCTGTCAGCTCCCAGCGCAGGGAAGGGCTGAGGGCAGTGGCCCAAGAGCCAAGGACAGGGAAATCCACAGGGAGGTGGGAGCCAGAAGGGAGCAGCAGTGTGGGCAGGAGCCAGGCTGCCCGTGCAGGGCTGGCACAGAGCACTGCCAGCAGCCTCCCGGGCACTGGCACAGCCCCACAGCCCAGCCATCCTCCCTCCCTGGAGCCCCTGGCAGTGCCCCCAAAGGCTGCCCGTGTGGGGCTGGCACAGAGCACTGGCACAGCCCCACAGCCGGGCCATCCTCCTCCCCTGGAGCCCCTGGGCAGTGCCCCCGCTGGCCTGGGCAGCTCCCTGGGCTCCTGGGGCCAGGCTGGCAGGGCAGCAGGGACACAGGGCAGCGAGGACAGCAGCAGTGGGGATTCCCTCAGTGCCCGGGTCAGGAGCCTCCTGAGGAGGGCTGGG
Source organism: Melospiza melodia melodia (assembly GCF_035770615.1). Lineage (NCBI taxonomy): Eukaryota > Metazoa > Chordata > Aves > Passeriformes > Passerellidae > Melospiza > Melospiza melodia. The sequence goes on along the minus strand of NC_086198.1, from coordinate 89,669,177 downwards.
CACTCCCAGCAGCCGGGCAGTGCCCCGGGGGTGGTGCTGGGCAGCCTGCCAGGGACTGGAGTTGCTCGGAGCCTGCCAGGAGCTGCCCTGAGCCCGGTGGGCAGCAGCAGCAGCGGTGACTCCCTGGCCACACGTGTCTGCAGCCTCCTGGGCACCACTGCCCCGGCCAGCCGTGTCCTGAAGAGCGCTGAGGAGCACGAGAGGAGGATCCGAGGTGAGGAAGGCTCTCGGTGGGTTTGGCTGTGTCAGGGGCACGGCCTGCGGTGGGTTTGTGTCAGGGGCTGGGGTGGGTTTGTGTAGGGGCTGGGGTGGGGTTGTGTAGGGGCTGGGGTGAGTTTGTGTCAGGGGCTGGGGTGGGTTTGTGTAGGGGCTGGGCTGGGTTTGTGTCAGGGGCTGGGGTGGGTTTGTGTCAGGGGCTGGGGTGGGTTTGTGTCAGGGGCTGTGGCAGTGACCAAGGAGCAGGAGAGGAAGATCTGAGGTGAGGAAGGCTCTCAGTGGGTTTGGCACAGCCTGGGGTGGGGTTGTGTCAGGGGCTGTGGCAGTGATGGGGTGAGGCTGCTCCTGCATGAAGGGTCTGGTATTCACGTGCCCTCCGAACAGAGAGAAGCTGTGAGAAGAAGGAAAACACAGTTCTTATCTGGCTTGCTGTGCCTGTGTTGTGCTAAAGTAGAATGCAATATGGAGATTGTTTACCCAAAGTGAAGATGTTTTGTTCCCTTGGCCTGTCAGGGCCAGGTGTGTGTGTGTGTGTGTGTGTGTGGGTGCTGGACTGTCACGAGACAGTCACGAGACAATCAGAGATGAATGCAGGGTGAGCAGTTGTGAGCAAGGGTGAGTGCATGGCAGATTCAGTTTGGATACATCGTGCATAGTATAGTATTATAAAGTAATTAATAGTAAAGTAATTAATTAGCCTTCTGATAATGGAGTCAGATGCATCATTCTCCCCTTCACCGGAGTCGCCTTTGATTTACAACAGAAGGAGATTATTGTGCAATGCACTGAGACCCTTTAATGGGACAGAGCTTGGGTGGGGGACACTTCCCAGTGATCTCCTGACTCCAGTGATCCCCTGACTTCATCAGGGTCTGGTATAGTGCCTGTGGGACAGGTTTGGGGGGATGTTCTTTGGGGGGGTGTTCAGGCTCTGAACATTGAAGGGGATTATTGTGCGGTGCCCTGAGACCCTTTAACAGGACAGGGCTTTGGTGAGGGACACTTCCCAGTGATCTCCTGACTCCAGCAAGGCCTGGTGTAGTGCCTGTAGGACAGGTTGGGGGATGTTCTTTGGGGGGGATGTTCTTTGGGGGGATGTTCTTTGGGAACATTCAGGCTCTGCTTCTCCCTTTCAGAGGTGACAGCCCCAGGAATTCAGGTGCCACTGGATTTTCTTGGCATTTCCTTGTTTGCCATGGAAGTGTGTGAAGCCTGAGGGCAGGGAAGGGATCAGGACACTGGGGAATCTTCTGTGCTGTGATCAAACTGGGTAGAACTGGGCTTTTCCAGTTTGAAAAGCTTCTTTTCCTGGCATCACTGTAAGGAATTATTTTGTCCGTACAGTTATTAAATCAGGGATGTGGGAAGGGATTGTGTGAGTGAGCTCTGAGTTGTGTCTGAGACTGTGAGGATGACAGAACCAGGGAAGAGTCTTGGATCCATCTCCCCAAATAAATGATCCAAGGAGCCATTTGCCATTGTAGTCCTGCTCATTCCAGGAGCTCTGGAATTTGGTGTGGTCTTTGTTCTCTCAGCTGGGCTAACCAGAAATGCACAGCTTTGACTTTAAGTTAAAAACTGCTCTCATACATGAAACAGGAAAGGAAAACTCTCCTACTTTGTGATTTTGGCAGCCTGGGTGAAGATGAAACTGGCCAGCCAGTCCCAGGAGTGTGAGGCAGACTGGGATGAAGAGCCCCAGCTCAGGATGGAGGCAATCAAGGCAGAGCTGCTCCCAAAGCCCAGGGAACCTGCACCAGCCAAGGTACAAACCAGCTCAGCTTGGGGAAACACTGCTGCACCTGCCCTTGGGGGGTTTGGGGGTTTTTTATGGTTTTCCCAGGCAGTTTGGGGTGGTTTGGCCATGGGGGTGACATTCAGCTGCAGATGGGCCTGAGGAAGGTGTGAAGGACGGAGCTGTGGGGGGACGATTGGTGTTGCTGTGGGAAAGTGCCCAAAGCTCCTGGTCCTGGGGTTGGCTGGAGGAATTCTTAGCACAGAATGTTTATGGAGGTGCTGATGGTGCCTGGGAAACTCCTCCTGGTGTGCAGGGAGCACCCTCAGCACTGGGCAGGAAAGGGAAGAGGGAAGGGGAAGGGAAGAGGGAAGAGGGAAGGGGAAGGGGAAGGGGAAGGGGAAGGGGAAGGGGAAGGGGAAGGGGAAGGGAAGGGAAGGGAAGGGAAGGGAAGGGAAGGGAAGGGAAGGGAAGGGAAGGGAAGGGAAGGGAAGGGAAGGGAAGGGAAGGGGCTGCTCCAGGCTCCTGCAGGTGAGGATGCCAGGGGAAACCAGGGAGTGCTGGTCACAGGATGCTCTCCCTGGAGCTGGGAAGTGTCTGTGGAAACCTGGTGATGTCTGTGCTGTGTCAGAGCTCAGGGCTGAGGAGGTTCAGGCTCTGCAGCTCTGACTCTCTGGGAGAATGAGCCCTGAAGCTGCCATGGTTGGTGCATCTCCTTTGGAGTGTTTCTTGTTCATTATAAATTGCATGTCTGGGCTGGAATTGGTCTGAGCAGGAGTGTGTTACCTCTGTTTTCACTCTAAATGCCATTTCTGGCACTGCTGTGCTCTCCAGGGTGATTCAGGCAAGGTTTTTAGGGACTGGTGGTTCAGACAAGTGCCTTGAGCTTTAGGAAGAGCTTCCTCTTTATTTTTTCCCTTGATTTTCCCCCTGTTTTCTCATGCAGCCTGCTTGCCTCCCAGGAAAAGCAGCAGGGGTTGGTTTGTTTGTTTTAATTAAAAGCCCTGCATTAGCAGGAGTGACAGTCAGTGCTTTAGGAGTACTCTGTGTTCTGAGCTTCTCTGCATCAGCAGTGCTGGGAGGGGACACAGCAGCTCCCAAAAGCCATCAGGCCAAACTTCCTGGGTATTCCCAGACTGGTGGAATCTCTGGGCAGCTGGTGAAAAGAAAGTGACTATTTTATTAATAATTATTATAGAAATAAATTATAAATATAGCATAGTAGATTTTAATGATATTTAAAATTTAATATTATGTAATATACAATATATAATATATATTAGACATATTACATAATATAGAATATTAAATATATTATATAATAGCTTTAAAATTATTATTTCATATTTTAGAAATTCACATTTCTTAAAATTCAGATGTTTTAAAAAACAGAAACAAAACATAAATACAAAACCAGAGGCATCAAAGCTTTTCCCCCCAACTTTTAGATTTTGTTTGGTCACAGCTTGGTCCCTGGAAGGAGCTCTGTGCAGTGTGGAACCAAGGATTTTACCTTTCTGTGACTCAGTGTCAGCTGGGGATTGTTTTCTCCCCATTTAGAGTAAGAAGAAATTCTCCATAATTTTGCAACCAAGCTCCAAGAAATTGCTTTAGTTGAACCACAGCACCTCGTGCTTTGATCTTGAAAATACTTTTGCACTGCAATGTTTTTAATTTGAGATAAAAATGGTTTGAATTTGCAGAGTGAAGGTCACTGGGTTTTTTTATTGTACTTAAGATAAATGTGCTGTTCCCTCCAAGACAAACACTGTCACCGAAAAACACAGATTATTCAAAGCTATTGCACTGAAAAAAACCACAGCCAGGCAAAATATGCTCCTGTAAATTTAATGGGAACTGTTGTGTACAATAAGGGTGCAAGTCTTAGAGCCACAGTGCCTTGCATGGAGTTAAAAAGAACAGAACAAAGATTAGGAAAAGACATTTTCCTTCTCCTAAACTTTTAAGGCTGAGAAAGACAAAGTGTTCCTACAGCTCGAGCAAACAATTGCAGCAGGGTCTGGTGTGGTGCCTGTGGGGCAGGTCTGGGGATGTTCTTTAGGAACATTCAGGCTCTGCCTCTCCCTTCCAGAGGTGACAGCTGCAGGAATTCAGGTGCCACTGGATTTTCCTGGCATTTCCTTGTTTACCATGGAAGTGTGTGAATTCTGTGGGCAGGGAAAGGAGCAGGACACTGGGGAACATCTCTGGGATGTTTTATTTGGGAAGATTTTCTGTCTTTCCTGTGGATTTCCCACGTCGGCCTGAGCAGAGGGTTCAGGAGGAGCCTGGGGTGGGCACAGCAAGGGGCTGCAAACCCAGCTCGAGTGCTCTGGAGGGCTCCAAACCCCTGGAATATTCAACATGGACAGGCTGGGAGAGCTGGGAATGTGCCCCTGGAGAAGGGAAAAATCCAGGGAATGCTCAGAGTCCCTGCAGGGGCTCCAGGAGAGCTGGAGAGGGACTGGGGACAAGGCCTGCAGGGACAGGAGCCAGGGAATGGCTCCCACTGGGAAAGGGCAGATTGGGCTGGGATCTTGGCAGGGAATTCCTGGCTGGACTGGAATTGCCAGATTTGCTGTGGCTGCCCCTGGATCCCTGGCAGTGCCCAAGGCCAGGTTGGGCATTGGGGCTTGGAGCAGTGGGACGGTGGGAGGGCATCCCTGCTATGGCAGGTTTGGAGCTGCTGTTGGATGCAAACACAATTCCAGTACCTTCAGCCTCAGGATTTTCCTCCTAAATTGAGAAGCTGATCCCCCACCTGTATTTCAGGGTGCCAGTGCCCTCTGTTCCCTGCCCTGTGAGTTCCTCCCTGCTTGGTGCAGTGTTTCCCTCCACTCCCTGCTGTACTTTTCCACTCCCTGAGCTTTCTCGCTTCTCCAGGAAGTTCACGGAGTTGTAGCTCTAAATTTGCTCTGCAGGCTCCTGTGGATCATATGGCACAGGGAGCTTTTTTGGAAGGATGACACATAACAGGCACAATAAAACATGTGAAAGGCTTGGGAAGATGAGTTTATCACAACTTCTGTGCCTGCTCCTGTGGGTGGGAGTTGCTCTGGATTACCTCAGGCCGTTGAACTGGCACGTGGTGCAGGGAGGAGAAGCTTTTGGATCATCCTGTGATGGCTCAGCTCTGCTCCTTGTCCCTGGGCTCTCCCACAGGCCCTCCTGGCTGCAGGAAATGCCAAATAATCCCATTTATTGCTTTAAAACCCATAAAGGAATAGAGAAGTGGGATAGTGATCCAGGCCCTGCTGGAGTAGATGCTGCTGTCAGGACAGCTGGGATGGAGAAAGGCTGGGAAAGTTCTTGTGAAATGTTTGTTTGTATGTTTGGTTTGCACCAAAAATGTTTCCCACTGCTTTTTGTTGCCAAATTCCCAGTGGTTGATGGGGATATAATCACCCAGGGACCCGTGGTTGATTCATGACTGGAATACATTCTGCTGCTTCCACAGTTGGCCCAATCAGTAGGAAAAAGTAAATATAACCTAGATTTTTGTGTCTTTTTTCTCTAATTCAGCTTATCTGGCCCATCTCCATGGCAGCACATTTCTCTCAGATTTACTCTCTTCAGTGGAAGTGTTGGAATTTTGGGTTACACTTGAATGAATAAATTTATGTTGGTGGTTGGAATCATGGAATCATTCAGGCTGGAAAGAACCTCCAAGATCATTGAGTCCAGCCATGAACCAGCCCCACCATGCTTAGCACCAGAGTGTCCTCACGTGCCTCATCCACACATTTCTGTGCAGTTCCAGGGGTGGTGACACCACCAGCTCCCCGTTCCAGTGCCTGCCAACCCTTTCCAGGCAGAGATTTTCCCTAAGATCCTTTCTAAACGTCCTCTGGTGCAGCCTGAGGCCACTTCAGGGGTTCTGTGCACAGGAGGGTGGTGGCCTGAACCCCACAGACACAGGGGGACATGGGGTGGGAGGACTGGATCCCCATGGAATTGTGTCTGTGTCCTGTCCCTTGCCAGCATTCCCCAGCCCTGACCCTGCCCCAAACCAGACCAGAACTGAAGGGCAGAATGGATTAATCACATTTTTGAAAAGAACCACATCATCACAGCTTTTAATTAAGTAATATTCATTTTATACATTTAATTTTATGATGCTGCTGATAAAGGAATGTCTTCGAAACAAATTACTCTTTCATAAACCTGTTAAATTTGTTTTTAAGTGGTAGAGGCCATTGGGTATGTGTGGTATGAGCCAGTAACAGTGCTGATATTTAATCCACTTTCCAAAATTGATGGAAGAATTATTGAGACCCTTTAGGAACCCTTTAAGGAAGAGCTGTACTCCCTACAGATACCAATGGGGCAAACACATCAGAAATCAATATTGCCGTTAATGGAATGGTGACTTGGCACTTAGAAAGGGTAAAGTTTAATTAGTTCCTTACCAGCTGGGCTCCCTCCCTTCCTAGTGACAAACTCTTGGTTGGTGACACTCTCACCCTTGGCTTTTCCCATCCAGGTTTGGCCAGGTGGGATGTTCTCCACATGACCTCTGAACTGTGCTCTGTTTTTCAGGATCCCTGGCTCTGTGGTTTGGAAGCAGCTTCTGAGTACCTGAGGAAGCAGGAGCAGGACCTGGAGGGTGTGCAGGGTCCCAGGTGTCCCAGGGGCAGGCAGGGACAGCTCTCCAGGACCTGGGAGCTCCTCCAGCCCCGCTCCCCACCAGCAGCACCATTCCGTAGAGCTGGTCCCTGGCATTCCTCCCTGCTGAAGGACATGCACCTGAAACCTTGGGGTGCTGCTGAGCTGAAGGACATGCACCTGAAACCTTGGGGTGCTGCTGAGCTGCAGGATGTGCAGCTGAAACCTTGGGGTGCTGCTGAGCTGCAGGATGTGCAGCAGCCACAGGAGATGCAGCTGAAACCCTGGAACACTGCTGACCTAAAGGATGTGCAGCTGAAGCTCTACAGTGCTGCTGAGCCACAGAAGATGCAGCTGAAACCCTGGAACACTGCTGACTTGCAGGACATGCAGCTGAAGCTCTACAGTGCTGCTGACCTGCAGGAAGTGCACCTGAAACCTTCTGGTGCTGCTGATCTGAAAGACATGCAGCTGAAGCCCTGCAATGCTGCTGACCTGAAGTCCTGGAATACTGCTGAGCTGCAGGATGTGCAGCTGAAACCTTGGGGTGCTGCTGAGCTGCAGGACGTGCACCTGAAGCCCTGCAATGCTGCTGACCTGCAGGACATGCCCCTGAAACCCTGCAGTACTGCTGAGCCACAGAAGATGCAGCTGAAGCCCTGGAACACTGCTGACCTGCAGGATGTGCACCTGAAGCCCTGCAGTGCTGCTGAGCCACAGGAGATGCACCCAAAGCCCTGGAACACTGCTGAGCTGCAAGTGCACACCCAGCAGGCAGCCATGGGGCACCCCAGTGCCAGGGCAGAGCCCCGTGCCCCTCTGGCACAGCACCCCCGTGCAGGGAGCCCTGCAGCTGCCCCCCCTGCCCACGGGGAGCTGGGCAGGCCCAGCACCTCCCTCACCCTGTGCTCCCAGAGCCTGGCACACAGCCCCAGCCTGGCCAGCATCCTGCTTGGGCAGCACAGGCTGGGCACAGAGCCCTGGCACAGAGCTGGGGGTGCTGCTGCTGAGGCTCCTGCTGCCTCTGCTGCCAGGGCTGCAGCTCCTCAGGAGCCAGCCCAGCAGCCCGGGAGCATCCAGGCTGGCAAGGGACAAACCCTGAGTGCCAGGCAGCCCCAGCTCCTGCCTGCAGCTCTGGGACACAGACACAGTGCCAGGGAGCTCAGCCAGGAAACAAAGCCATCCATGGAACCTCCCCCTCTGAGCCCATCCCTGCAGGAGGAGATCCCACCTGGGCACAGCCAGCTCAGGGAGATCCCCCCTGGGCACAGCCAGCCCCAGGAGATCCCCCCTGGGCACAGCCAGCTCAGGGAGATCCCCCCTGGGCACAGCCAGCCCCAGGAGATCCCCCCTGGGCACAGCCAGCCCCGGGAGATCCCCCCTGGGCACAGCCAGCCCCGGGAGATCCCCCCTGGGCACAGCCAGCTCAGGGAGATCCCCCCTGGGCACAGCCAGCCCTGGGAGATCCCACCTGGGCACAGCCAGCTCAGGGAGATCCCCCCTGGGCACAGCCAGCCCCAGGAGAGCTCAGAGGGCCCAGGAGCAGCTGCACAAAGGGGTTTGCTGAAGGGCTCCAGTGAGGTGTTGGCTGAGGGGAGGAAAAGCCCTGAGGAGCCACCTCTGGTTCCAGAAGAGGCTGTGAGGGAGCAGATGGGTCCTGCTCACCCTTCACCTGCAGATGAAGCTTTGTCCACCATTCCAGAAGAGGCTGTGAGGGGGCAGATGGGTCCTGCTCACCCTTCACCTGCAGATGAAGCTTTATCCACCATTCCAGGAGGGGCTGTGAGGGAGCAGATGGGTCCTGCTCACCCTTCACCTGCAGATGAAGCTTTGTCCACCATTCCAGAAGAGGCTGTGAGGGGGCAGATGGGTCCTGCTCACGCTTCACCTGCAGATGAAGCTTTATCCACCATTCCAGAAGAGGCTGTGAGGGGGCAGATGGGTCCTGCTCACCCTTTACCTGCAGATGAAGCTTTATGCACCATGCCTGAAGCTCCCTCATCACCAGTGAAGAGATTCCTGAGCTGTGTGCACATCACCCTCTCCTCCAGGGTCCATCACCCCAGTGCCTGCAGTGCTGGGAATGGGATCAAGGTGTGGGACAAACCTCCAGAGAAGGCTCAGACAGTGACTTTACAAGCAGCTCCAGAATCTTCAGTGGGAGGTGTTCCTAAAGCCCCTCGTGCTGAGGGCATTCCCAGCCCAGCTCAGCCTGTGGCAGGTCCCAGCCAGCTGCTTTCCCCCAGGCAGGAGCTGCAGGGCAGGGCCAGGGCCCGGCTCACACAGGGCATCCCCAGCTCTGCCACACCTGCCAGAAGGACTTCTGATGCTGCCACCCAGATCTCCACAGAGAGTCCCACCAAAGCCACGTTCTCAGCAGAAATCTGTGTGGATCCCACACAGATTTCATCCCACAAGGCCCCTGAAGCTCCTGGGACTGCAGCTCCACCCCACAAGGCTCCCGGAGCTCCTGGGACTGCAGCTCCAGCCCACACGGAGATTCCCCCCTTCCCAAGGCAGCCTGGTGAGCAAATTCCTGTCTTACAGGTGTCTGTGCTCTTGAATCTGCACAAGGTCAGGTACTGATAAATGTGAAAGCCCAAAACCAGCTTTTTTGTGGAAATAACATCCTTGAGATAATTGAGGTATTTGAAGTTGCTCAACCCTTAAACTTGTGGTTTTCAGCCCTGTCATGAGGGGTTTGTGTGGAAACAGTTGGGATTCAGTTCAGGTTTCTGTAGAATTGAATTCTTTGTGTCCAAGTGTGGTTGGAGAATATTTTCTGGTGTTTGTGTGTAGACGCTTTGATTTGGTTCACTTGGAGTTCAGTGAGAGCTGGGTCTGATTACTGATTTACTCTCTTGCCAAGATAGCACCAAAAATCAGAAGGAAAAGTGCACATTGCTGCTTTTAATGGAATAAAACAGCAAACTGCAGGGTTTGGGGTGTCTGTCAGCAGGGGGATGTGGATGTTCACAGGGTTTCCCACCCCAGTGGTGTGTGGTACTGGGGCTCTGTTGTTGCTTTTATAGACTTGAGGGACACATCCCTGCTCCTTTAAAGGGATTCCCTCAGGCTGGGATCAGCTGGGAGCTCTGTGGGTACAGGAGATGTTTCTGTAAGTCACTGTTTGCCACCCTGATCACATTTTTAATATTGAATAGGAGAAGCTGTTTTTCCAGGTAAGGGATGTAACCTTCTACTTGTGGGTGGGGATTAAAAAATCCAATTAATTTAATTTAGCTAATGAAATAGCAATTTAATTTAATTTAGCTAATGAAATAGCAATCCCTGTTGCTGAAGAACAGGGTACTCCTCAGGCTGGAGCAGCAGGAGCACCCTGAGCAGCTTGCCCAGGCCCTGCCCTGCTGCATGAGGGGTTTCCAGCCTGGCTGCTGCTCACTGTTTGCCTTGTCCCCCCAGCCCAGCCCCTGCTGCTGCCCTACAAGCCCTCAGGAAGCTCTGGCATGTACTATGTGCCTTTCCAGAGAGCAGGAGCCAGCGTGGAGCCCAGCACAGCCAGCTCCCACTCAGGTACTGCACCCCTGCCCAGGCTGGATGGGTGTTCTGTGCTGAATTACCTGTGAGCCATGAGGGCAGCTCCTGCCTGCAGCCTCTGCTCTCCTTCTGGGGTGCAAGGGGGATCTTTTCCACTCTGGCAGTGAAAAGGAGCAGAACTCAGTGTTCACAGCCTGAGCATCCCTTGCTTTGCTCTGGGAATCGCTGCTCACTTGGCATCCTTGCAGAGCTCTGCCACTCTTGCTGCAAAGCATGGACCACTGGGTTTAGTACAGGTTTTCACAGGTTTTTATTACAGGTTATCACAGGTTTTTATTACAGGTTATCACAGGTTTTATTTGCAGGTTGGTTTCACTCAGAGCTTTCTAACATCCAAAGCTTGGTCTGTAGACAAAACTCACGTTAAGAGATTCCAGTTCCTGAACTGCAGCAGTGGTGACCAAGGGCTCAGGCTGATCCAACAGTGCCCAGATCAATCACTGCAGCCACAAATTGTGCTGGCCATGGTTTAGGTGTTCCTGCTCTTGACCTTTTTCAAGTTTATCTGGGGAATCGTGTCCAAAATGAGGGAAACAAATGTGATGCAAATCTGTTGTTTTGCAGAAATGATGATGCCATATATAAAAATTCACTATGCAAATGAAGCAGCACAAGGTTCTAGGAGAACGTACAGCAGGATGGAAAAATACATTTTGTTTTTCCCAGTCCCTGCTGCTCCCAGGGCTCAGCTCAGGGGGAGCTGAGGGATCTGAGTGCAGGAAATCCATGGGATGTAACCAGGTGGGGTTGGCAGGGATGAGAAATTGGTGGGGACAGTTCTAGGTTTGTAACCCTGAGACAGGGATAGGATAATGGAGTCATGGAATGGTTGGGTTGGAAGGACTTTGAAGATCATCCCATTCCTCCCTGCCATGGCAGAGACACCTCCCACTGTGCCAGACTGCTCCAAGCCCCATCCAGCCTTGCCTGGGGCACTGCCAGGGCTCCTGATTGCTGGTTGTCTTGGTTTGGAAGAACCGGAGTCTGCTAAGGAAGGCAGGAGAAATGGAGAATGTAAACCCTTCCCACTCCTCTGAATTGCTATAAATTTTAAATTAAGGGGCTCTCAGGCAAAAATATGGGAGCAGGAGATAGCAGTTCTTTAATAGGGAAAAGAAAAAAAAAGAATAAAAGGATAAAATAAACAATGCAGTACACTAGAACAACACTGCCAGAGTCAGAACCCAACCTGACCCTGTGGGTCAGGGTGTTGGTGGCAGTCCCATTGGGAATGTGGCTGCAGCCCTCCTGCAGTGTCAGGGGTGGTTCTGTTGGAGCAAGGGGATCCTGTAGAGAAGGATGTATTCTTCCTCTGAAGATCCAGTGGAAGGAGAGACAGCTGCTGTTCCTCTGGGGAATCCCGTGTAGAAGCCGTGCTGGTGTCTCAAAACCTCTGGATTATATCTGGGTAGCAATGCTTGGCTCCTCCCTCTGGGCTCACATCTCACACTGGGATGCTGTAGTTCTTATCAGCCATGCAGTGACATTCAATAATCTGTTATCAGCAGATGTCCCCTCCTGAGGGAGATGTCACTCAAAGAGAGAGATAAAGCAAACTGCCCACTTGACAAAAGATAACCTGCCATACAGATGGTAATGGAAAACATCTTGCATTGCAGTCTTCAACACTGGTTCATTGTGGCATTTGTGTGCCTGCTGTCCCTGGTTGCTGTTTTACTCACTCTGCTCTCTCTGTGCAGGCTCAGAGGATGCTCCTGCTCCAGGGATCCTGGCCCAGGTGCTGGCTCTGGGGGATGAGCCCCCTGCAGCCAGGGCAGCTGCCCAGCACACAGGGACAGTCCATGGGCACTGGCCTAAGCTGGCCTGGGCTGAGGGGCACAGGACACCGCTGGAACAGTCTGCAGGTAATGAGAATGTGGATTTGATTTTGTAATTGTTTCTGTGTGTTCATACATGTGGAGGAAGTCAGAGCAGAAGATTTGACATTTCAGAATCCGTGGTTCCGGTGACACTGCTGGGTCTGCCAGAAAATGCTGGATTTGACTCAGTTTTCTCTTCCTGTCTTTCTGCTTCTCCCTGGCTGATAGAATCCAGGTTTCTCTGGCAGGCTCTGGACTCTGCATCCCTGCAGTGTCCCAGGCCAGGCTGCACAGGGCTGGGAGCAGCCTGGGACAGTGGGAGGTGTCCCTGCCGTGGCAGGGGTGGCACTGGAGGGGATTTCAGATCCCTCCAACACAGCCCATTGCAGGATTCCATGGAAAACTTGGCCATCAGTATTTGCTGGCATTCCTGTGTCTCCAGGGATTGTCAGGAATTCCCTGAGGCTGCAGCCATTGGGGATTCCTTGAGCAGGGAGGTCATTCTGCCCCTGCCCTGGGCACTGGGGAGGGCACACCTCGAGTGCTGTGCCCAGCCCTGGCCCCTCAGTTTGAGATGTTTGAGCCCATCCAGAGGGGGCTGGAGAGGGGCTGGGAGCACAAACCCTGTGAGGAACCCCTGAGGGAGCTGGGGGTGCTCAGCTGGAGAAAAGGAGACTCAGGGGTGCCCCCATCACTCTGCACAGCCCCTGAAAGGTGCCTGTGCTCAGCTGGGGCTGGGCTCTGTCTGCAGGAGCTGACACAACCAGAGCACACAGCCTTGAGCTGTGCCAAGGGAAACACAGGTTGGATAGCAGGAAAAGGTTTTTACAGAAATGGTGATAAAGTTCTGGAATGTTCTGCCCAGGGAGGTGGTGCAGTCACCATCCCTGGGGCTGTTTAACAAAGCCTGGATGTGGCACTGGGTGCCAGGGTCTGGCTGAGGTGTTGGGGCTGGGTTGGACTTGACGATCTTGAAGGTCTCTTCCAACCTGGTGATTCTGTGAGCTGGGCTGGGGCTGTCCCTGCCCAGGGACGCTCTGCTGTCCTGTGATGTCACATCAGGTTCCTCTGTGCCCTGCGTGTCCTGGAGCTGCAGCTCAGTGTGCTGCTGTCCCTGCCCCTGTCCTGCCCTGTCTTATCCCTGTCCCTGTCCTTGTCCCTGTCCCTGTCCCTGCCCTGCCCCTGTCCCTGCCTGGCTGGAGGAGCTGCCCTGGAGCAAGGTCAGGGTTTGCCCTGTCCCTGCCCTGTCCTGTTCCTGTCCCATCCCATCCCTGCCCTGCCCCTGTCCCTGCCTGGCTGGAGGAGCTGCCCTGCAGTAGGATCAGGGTTTGCCCTGTCCCTGCCCTGTCCTGTTCCTGTCCCATCCCATCCCTGTCCCTGTTCCTGTCCCTGTCCCATCCCTGTCCCTGTCCCTGTCCTGTCCCTGCCTGGCTGGAGGAGCTGCCCTGCAGTAGGATCAGGGTTTGTCCCCCAGGCTCTGTGTGCTGAGGGTGCTGCCCCAGGGGGGTCAGGCTGGGCCCAGCCCTGGGTGCCTCGCTGGCTCTGGTGGTGGCAGCAGCTGGAATGATCCTGGTGGGCACTTTGTACAGCACAAACACTGATGTGAGTGCCTGATGCACTTCTGGGTTTTCATCCCTGCACACAGGTGGCTGCAGCCACGCCACTCCTGGGGGCTGCATCTCTGCTGTCCTGATGGTTCCTGTCCTGATGTGGTGATAGGGTTTCCATCTGATTGTTTCCATTTTTCACTTGAGGTTGGGTTTTTTTTCTTTGAAGCTTTTCCTCTCAGAATGGAGAGATCTTGATGTTTCCAGAAGACAATTTTTATTTGCACAGGAAAATTTCAATGATTATGTAAGGCTGCCACATCAATAACCTGGATAAAAATGAGAGGAGAACAAAAGTGTTAACATAAAATTATCTCCTAACATTTTTTATTGCTCTGATGGTCTAAAGGCCCAGGTAAGAAAAGAACTGTAAGGAGAAAGAATATTTTGTGAAGGTAGCCAGTGCAGCTGGAACTTTAAAGAATCTTTCAGAAGAAAGACTTGCATGTCTTAAATCTTCCCTGACTTCTTCAACCATATTTTTAGATGATCTAATAAAAGATTACCTCTACCCACAGAGCTTGTCTAGAGCTTAAAATTATGCAAGTTATGTATTTTTTTAAAAAAAGTTTCTCTATACAAACTTATTTTTATTTTTTGCCTGTTTACATTCCTTCCATTTCTTGGTAACTTTCTAAAAAGCCAGGAATAGCAAAGTTCTGCCTGGCATTCCCAAGCCTGATCTCATTTGTCAGGAGGATGTGGAGGAAGCCTCTTACACAAGTTTATAAACATTGCCCTTGTATGGGAAGAAAAATTCCTGCACTTCCAGAGTTAGTGGGGCTGGGCCTGGCTGCAGCATCTGTGATCTGTGTGTTCCACCACAGCCCCTGTGCTGGGCAGGGAGGAGATGCAAGCACCCAGTCCTTTCTACAAAAATCACAAGGCACATTTTAAAAGTGGACAGGTTTTACATTCTATTAAAAATCACTTTAAAGATGTTTTGCAGAGCGATCCTGGCTCGTGCTGGGTGTGTTTCATGGGTGGCCAGGGCATCCCCATCCCTGACAGTGTCCAGGGCCTGGCTGGATGGGAATTGGGGCACCCTGGGGTAGTGGGAGGTGTCCCTGCCCGTGGCACTGGATGGGCTTTGAGGTCCCTTCCGTGGCTCTAACAAAGGCTCAGTTCAGGGTTGGTCAGGGCAGTTCCGTGAGATGGAATTGGTGGAGTGAATTCTTCCCCAGATTCACTTGGATGGAATATTCTCTTGGATTCCACGTTTCAAAAGACAGAAAACATTTGTTTATGTGATTTTAATAATGCTCAAACCTGATCTCCCAGTTCACTGCGCTTGGGAATGAGCTTGGTGATCCTGCTTTTAATCCTTTGTGGTGTTTTGGGAGTTTTAGCATGAAAATCCTGCACTTGAAGCAGAGCAGTGAAACATCCCTGTGTTTTGTGTCTTGCAGAGCTCCCGGCTGGTTCTCAGCGTGCAGAACCCTCCCGTGGTGTCCCAGAGCCCCGTGCCATGCCCACCAGGCAGCGCTGCAGCCAGCATGCCAGGGAGCCCTGCAGGGCCCGGGCTGCAGCTGGGCACGCTGCCCTGGGCACAGCAGGGCACTTCTTTGCCCTCCCTGCAGAGGCTGACGACAGCAGGAGCGAGGAGCTGAGTGCCAGGGGCTCCTTTGGGCACGGGGCAGCTGGCACGGGGCTGCACCAGGGCGCTGCTGGCACCGATCCTGCCCCACGGGGCCCAGCTGCTCCCCTGCAGGACAGCCTGGGGAAGGCACCACAGCAAAGGGGCCATGCCAGGGGCAGCCTGGACGAGCTGTGGCTGAGGTTCCTGGAGCGCCAGGGCACGCAGCAGCAGCAGCAGCAGCTCAGGAGGAACGGGGAGCTGAGCCTCGTGCAGCGCCTGGACCGGCTGGCCAGGCTCCTGCAGAACCCCATCAGGCACACCCTGGCACCCACAGCTGCTGGGGAGAGGGCTCCTGAGCACGAAATGCAGGGGAGGGAGCAGCCAGAACCTGGGCTGGCAGGAAAAGCCAGGTCTGGGAGCAGCACGGAGCCAAGGGGAGCACGAGCGGGACAGAGGCCACGTGTGAGCCATGGCAGCAGCAGCCCCGGGGAGCCCAGGGCAGGGCAGAAGGTGATCCAGCACCTGAGCAGGATCCTGGAGGAGCAGCAGCACCTGGGCAGCATCCTGGAGAAGCAGCAGCCCCTGGGCATGCCAAGTGACAGCTCCTCAGAGAGCAGGCTGAGCGGGGAGCCCAGCAGCTGCAGCACCTCTGCGTGGGACACGGGGACAGGGCTGGACACCTCCCCTGCCTCTGGGAGCAGCAGCTCCCTGTCCCTGTCCACCATTGACACAGCCAGGCTGCTCCAGGCCTTTGGGCAGCACAGGGTGGCCCCAAGCACCGACGCCCCCAGCCCAGCCCCAGAGCTGTCCCCAGAGCTGTCCCCAGAGCTGTCCCCGAGGCTGGCCCGGCTGTACCGTGCCATCAGCCAGCAGAAGAGGCGCTCTGAGGAGTGGCAGGAGCACAGTGGAGGAGCAGGGACTGCAGGATGTCCCCAGGGAGCTGCTCAGAGCCTCGGGAAGGGACAGCAGAGCCAGGTAAGAGCCCCCTGAGCCCAGCACTGCCCCATCCCCATGGGAACCCCAACTGCTGCTAGCTCTGTGAGCTGGGAATCTCTGAGAACCACTGAGAGTCACTGGGAATCACTGGGAACCTCTGAGAGTCACTGGGAACCTCTGAGAGTCACTGGGAACCTCTGAGAGTCACTGGGAATCACTGGGAACCACTGGGAGTCACTGGGAATCTCTGAGAGTCACTGGGAATCACTGGAATATCTGAGAGTCTCTGGGAATCTCTAGGAATCACTGCAAATCTCTGAGAATCTCTGGGAATCAATCACTGGGAATACTTAGGAATCACTGGGAGTCACTGGGAATCTCAGAATCACAGAATTTCTGGGAATCACTGGTTTGCATGGGAGGCTTCTGCCTTCCATGGGGTAGCCCCAGCTCAGGTCTGAGTGTGCAGGAGCCAGGGCAGCAGCTCAGGCTGGCACACACTCTCTGGGCTTGTATTCCCTGTCTGCATTCCCTTGGGAACAGCTCCATCCCGAGCCAGGGCAGCAGCTCAGGCTGGCACACACCACTGGGTGTGCCCTCCTTGTGCCCATTCCCTTGGGAACAGATCCTGGTGTCCCAGTCCCTGGGAACAGATACCTGCAGGCTCAGTGAGGTTCTAAATCTGATGGAAATTGCAGCCAGGACATCCCTGGGCAAGGCTCCATACAATTATTGGAGTTGCCCTGCTGCTGGGCTTGTAAAAAATTGTGAATTGTTTTGTCTGGCTGGTTGTGAAGTTTTTCTTTTTAAAGAGTGAGAATTCCAGGTGAGAGCTCTGCAGTGCAGCTGTCTGAAAGGGGAGGGAATAATTCCTTCAGGTGAATTCGGCTGTTGCCCTTGGCAGGAGAAATGGAAATGTTCTTAACTGGGACTCAGCCTGGATTTGGTGATTTTAGTAAGGAATTAGTTCAGGGGTTCTGTGATCCACAGGAATGCTGAAAAGTACAGAACAAGTGAGGAATATTGGATTACTTCTTTCATTTTTTTGTATTTCCAGATGAAAGTGGAACTGGCATCATTACTACCAGATTTAATTTAAATTACTATTTTATTTTATAGAAACAGCTCCAAGTCTGTCAAATAAGCCAGTGAATTATGAAATAATTAAAAAGAATGCCAATAACGAAATTAATCTAGGGAAGAAACAATCTTTTTGAAGGTGAAGAATGGTTAGAAAATATTTTATTTAATATTTTTATTCATAACATTTATTTTAAGGTAAAATAAAACTGTTCTGAACTATGCAGTTTTAGGACTATTAACCAGAACACCAGCATTAGGATCCAACATTTCTGGCACAGTTGTAGAATTCAGACGATAATTTTATTCCACGTTCCATTCACAAGATTAATTTTTCAGGGTCTGTTGAATCTTAAACCCGAATCTGATTTTTTAACGTGTTAAATCACCTGTGAGATGACAAATGGAATTAGTGCTATGGGGAATAAACCCTTTAAAGGCTCATTGAACCCCCATGGCTTTAGAAACTCACATTTTTTATCTGCTGGTGAAATATCCTTTTTAAAAAATCCATCTGAAGACATACATGAGCCCCCTCAAATAAGGGGTGAGAGAAGATAGATGGCAAAATAGCAAATTTAATTTAAAATTCTGATTTTGGTCATTTCTGGGCTGTTTTGCCCAGGCTGGGTGGCTGCTGCTGGGCAGTGCTGCAGGGAAGGGCAGATTTGGGGTTTTTCTCCCTGGTTTGACACGTTTTTGCCAAGCACATAATTCAAATTCACACGTTCAGATGTTCACAAATTCACAATTCAGATGTTCACATGCTCTGTTATCTGAAAGGAAATCCATATCCATGCATGTGTGCAGTGCCTCTCCTGGAGCTGGGATAGTTACAGGAAATTAAAGAAGAGCAGGTTTATGAGAGCCAGAATGGCCTCCTTCTAGTATTCAGTTTTGTTTGGGTGATAGAGCTGTAGTAAAGGGAATAAAGAGGCCTCTGCATTCCCGTGGCCTCCTTCTAGTATTTAGTTTTGTTTGGGTGATGGAGCTGCAGGAAAGGGGAATAAAGGGGCTGGTGTTGGGGGTGACTCACAGCACACCAGGTAATTTTCTCCAGGTTGCTGATTGCAGCTCTGTAATTAGAGCTGGAGCTCAGGGGAGCTGTGGGCACTGTCAGGGTGTGCTGGGAGCCTGGAGAGCCAAGGCTGGGACAGCCTTCCTGCTTTTAATGGCTTTGTTAATTGCAATCAGTGTGTGATCTGCAAGCTGTGTCCAGCCCTGCAGCTTTCACACCTGGCTTGGTGGCAGTGAAGGTGTGACACTCCCCTCAGCCCTGCTCCTTCCATGTCCCTCCTGTTTCTTGGATTTCTGGAGCTGAATTTCTCCCACCTGCAGGACTCTGTGGGGAGGATCACAGGGTGAGGGAGCTTCCCCTGTTTTGAAAGGGTTTTGCCTGCTCATCCTCCCAGGGAACAATTCCTAATTCCCAAGGTCCCATCCATCCCTGCCCTCTGCCAGTGGGAGCCATTCCCTGGCTCCTGTCCCTCCATCCTTGTTCCCAGTCTCTCTGCAGCTCTCCTGGAGCCCCCTCTGAGCTCTCCCTTCAGCTGAACAGCCCCAGGTGGGTTGGAGGATGCCCAGTGCTGTCCTGACTGATGCCAGCAAGCTCTTCCCACAGAAATAGTGTGTTTTTATAAAGTAAATAATGTGCTTTTCAATGATGTACCAAAGCAGGCTGCTGGAAGAGCACGGGGTGGAGCCAGGGCTGGGATTTGTGAGAGCAGGGGGACAGCTCAGCCTGGGCTCAGCATTAACAACAACGAGGGAAAAGCAATGACTGCTTACTGTTTAGATGCTGTGTGCTGCTGTTTGGGTTGGAATCTCAGGAATTCCTGTTCCCTTACCTGTTTTGTAGAGCACCATGCCCTTCTCAGACTCCACCTGTGCCAGCAGCAGCTCCTGGGGGCCCAGCTGTGCCCTGAGCCACAAGAGACGGGCTCGGATGCTGAACAAAGGGATCCAGGCAGGTGAGGCCCTGAATCCCACACCTCCCTGGGCTCCTCCTGCCTCTCCTGCTTTGGAACCTGTTTTCCACACTCTGGGTGTTCTGGTGATGGCTCTGTACAGGCAGCACCCTCCAAATTCACTCCAGATGCTGGCAGGGAAGGGTGATGTGTTTAGTGAAGGTGAGCTGTTCAATTGCCCTTCTTGGGCTGCTTTAAAAACCAATTTTCTCACTTGTAAGTTTATTAACCTCAGCTTCTGCTCCATTCCAATGGCAAAGGTGAGCTGCCTTTTTTAATCTATTGTTTTTCCCCGAGACATCTGTTCCTCCCAGAATGGGTTTTGTAGGCATATGCTATTTCAGAAGGCAACTGCAGTGTTCTGTGTTCTTCCTGGGAATATTTTGGGTGTTAAATTCTATTTCAGTCCCGAGCTGCTCCTGGCCTGGTGCAGTTCTGCAGTTGGGTTTTTTCTGGTGGCAATTAGCAGTTTCTTCATTGCTTTCATTTCCACGCCAACTCCCCATCATCACATTGAGTAATGGCCCTGGTTTATTCATCAGATACAGCAATTATTTATTTATTCCTGCTTGTGTGCAAGCAGATTGAATCAGGGAAGGATTTTCATAGGGCAGAGTTAATTCCAGTTGAATTCCCACCCCCAGATAAATGAATATTTTGCTTGGGGTATTTGGTTTTAATTTCCCTCAGATTATCAAGCAGTAACATAACTGGAAACTCTCCTTGCTTTGGGGAAGTGTAAAATAGAAATGTGAAAGGTTTGGACTGTTGGGGGTGGGTGAAGGATGTGATTCCTCACTCCTGGCTGGAATGGGGTCATTCCCTGCCCTGGCACACGGGACTGAGGTGTCTCTCCTTGGTTTCCATTGCAGGGGACCTGGAGATCGTCAGCAGTGCCACCAAGAGGAACACTCGGGATGTGGGGGTGACCTTCCCCACGCCCAGGAGCAGCCAGCAGCTGTGGGAGCCCCCTGGGCAGGGCCAGGGCACAGCCTGGCAGCAGCCCCGGGCACAGCCGGGCAGGATCTTGACAGACACACGGACCAGGAGGAGCAGGCTGCACTTCCAGCAAGGTCAGCACCTGGGGCAGGGCTGGGGACACCTGGGCAGGGCTGGGGACACCTGGGACAGGGCTGGGGACATCCAGGGCAGGGCTGGGGACACCTGGGCCGGGGCTGGGGACATCCAGGGCAGGGCTGGAGACACCTGGGCCAGGGCTGGAGACACCTGGGGTGGGGCTGAGGACACCTGGGCAGGGCCAAGGCACAGCCGGGCAGGATCCTGACAGACACACAGACCAGGAGGAGCAGGCTGCACTTCCAGCAAGGTCAGCACCTGGGGCAGGGCTGGGGACACCTGGGCAGGCCTGGGGACAGCCAGGGCTGTGTCACAGCCTGTGGTGGTGGTGCACACACCCTGCCCCAAGAGCATCCTGTGCCAAGGGGCAGGAGCCACGAGAGCACGGCACACAAACTGATCTATGGACAGACAGCTCTTCAACTAATTACAGTTGAAAAGTGCTGTGTTTATTACAGCACTGGTACAAGCTGAATCATTTCTAAAGGTATGTGTGCTCTTGAGAGTCCAAACTTCCTTTTTGTCCCTTAACCTGTTGCTGTGCATTAAGCTTTGCAATAGGTTTGTGCATGTTTATTTATCACAATTAGTTCTGATCAGTAGAGAGCTCTCTGGTTGTCCATCCATCTCCTGTAGCTTTAGTTTTGGTTTCCATCTTGTTTTAAGGTCTAAGAGGCCCCTCTTATTTTCTTCTAGCTTGGAAGTTCACACTCTTTTCGCCTTGTTGAGGCAGCTTTGTGAGCTGCAGGCTGTTGCAAGCACAGGTTTTTTACAAGCACAGCAAACGGATAGACTCTACAGACTAAACAATTCAGAGCAGCACACTTCACCTGAACCTGAAATGGGTTTCTAACCTCAGTTAATCCCTAACCTTATGTCTCAACACACACACAGCAGCTCGAGGGTGAAGGCACAGGGGGGTCCAGGCATGGAGTTCCGATGTGCTTTATTTCAGACAATGCTGAAGGGATCCAGGGGCCAGAGAAAAACACAAAGGAGGGTCCAGGGTATAAATACAGGAGGAGGGAATCGGGGATCCAGTGGTCTGAGGGCTCAGGGGTGGTACAAAGGGAAGAGACTGACAGTGTTGCAGCATGGCAGGGTGGTAGAAATGCTGCAGATACCTCGAGGTGTCTCCTTCAGAAGGTGCTCAGAGTAAGGCCACCAGAACAGCATTTTTCAGGTCCATGCACACACAGACACACACACACACAGATCAGCAGAGGAAGCACAGGAAGGGTCTCTGTATGATGTATTCCAGTGAGGGTTTATTCCAAAGCATGCCAAAGGATCAGGGACAAAGACCAAACCATGGGGTGTGCACAGGTTCAAGTGTGGGGTCAGTGACCTGAGGGCACAGGGGTGGGCAAAGGGCAGCAACCTGCTGGGAGGGATGAGGGATGAGTAACTGGAGTGGGCAGGGTCAGCTGGCCCATGGGGGAGGCAATCTGATGTGGATTGGCAGTAGTGCTCAGAGCACCATGGGCTGAGTCCTCTCCATCAGCTCAGGTGGGGAAACTCTATGGTAGATCCTTCCAAGGCAAGGCAATCCCTGGGGGTTTCTCTGGGGTTCCACACAACAGGGGATGCCAGGGTGGGTGGCAATAGGTTGCACAAACCAATGGGGTAATGGGGAAGGGAGAACTCTCTAGAACATGAACATGTAGGGAAGGCCAGTGGGCAGGACAGAACTGGATAAATGGACACAGAGCTGCAGGGCACCCTGGGGGAAGTCTCTTTCCCTCTTTCACCCTGAGCTGTGAGGAGTGCCCAGAGCCCGAGGTGCATCTTTCCAGGCCATTCCCACTGCCCTCTCCCTGGTGGGTTCATGGGTCTCCACAGAGCTGGCCCTGCCACAGCCTCCTCCTACTGGGATTTCATGGGAGTTAACCAAACCCTGCCAGGGATTGCAGTGCTGGCTTCTGATGGCAATTTCAGCCATGGAACAGCTGTTACAGCAGGAAATGCACTCATTGGGGAGGAATAAACAAGGTGGAGAGGTGGCAATCCTGTAGGTGCTTAACATGAACTTCTGAGACACAAAAGGTTCTGTTGAACTCTCAGTGCTGGTCACCAGCTTGTCCTTAATGTCTCATGCCCTGAGGCTTCCCAGGAAATTTTTCCAGAGCACTTGAGTGAAAATTGGGAAGAACATGACTGTTATTGAAAATTGCATTTTTAGGCTGCTGCTGGAGTCTCCTGACATTTTCATTTATGTTTTTTGTCTCTTAAATTCCTGCCACTCTTCACAACGTCACAATTAAATGTTTAAAAATATTTCCCTTACTCATCACTGTTGTTTTTGTGGGGACTGATCATTCTCTCTCATAAGGGTTTAATTTAGAAAATTCAGAATATCTGCTCAGAATCCCAGCTGATGCATTCACATCATTGTGTGTGTAAACTGTGAGTAACTGAATTCCTGGAGACACGTTGAGCATTTGGGAGATGGAAAGCATTTGATCTTTTGAGCGTTTGGGAGATGGAAAGCATTTGATGTTCCAAAACATGGATGAAGAGCCACAAGGCTTAGGCCAGCAGAAAGGCTCCTTAGAAATGTGTGATTGCTGGTAAATAACTGTTCTTTCCATGGAGAGAAACCTGGAAAATGAAACCTGGGCCGTTCAAAGTGGTGTTTGCTAAAGACTTGCTGGGGAAGGAATTCTCTTGAACCTGCCCAAGGTGTTTCTCACAGAAATTCCCCAGGAATTCAGCTGCAGTGAGGGGTTGCTGCAGTGCTGGCACTGGCTGGGTTTAGTTGCAAACCTGGGCACTGCTGTGGTTTGACCCCAGGTCCTGCCCTTCTGAGGGATGTGGGACAGGATGGGAGGGTGAGAGTGGGGAAACCACTGGATTGGGATAGAAACAGGATAACAAGGAAAGGAGAAGCCACATAAGCACAGCCAGACAGGGAATTTATTCTCCACTTGGAGAATCCTGGAGTGGGTTGGGTTGGAAGGGACCTTAAATCCCACCCAGTGCCACCCCTGCCATGGCAGGGACACCTCCCATCGTCCTGGGGTGCTCCCAGCCCCAGTGTCCAACCTGGCCTTGGGCACTGCCAGGGATCCAGGGGCAGCCACAGCAAATCTGGAAATTCCTGTGCCAGTCTCTCCCCACCCTCCCAGGGAACAATTCCTGCCCCATATCTGGTGTAAACTTGCCCTCCTTCAGCTTCAGACCATTTCCCCTTGTCCCAGGTTCCTCTGCAGCCTCCTTTGAAGCCCCTGTAGGCACTGGAGGGACCCTGGAGAGCCCCTGCCCACTTTCCATCCCCAGGAGAGCTCCATTGTGCCTGGTGTGACCTGGGGGGGTCAAAGCACCATCATTCCAAGTCCTCCCCTTCCTCTTCCCTCAGCTCTGTCTCCTGACCATGATCTGGGATGGCCCTTGGGTCAGCTGGCATCCCCTCTCCTGGCTGTGTCCCCTCATTCCTGCAGGAATAAAGGACCATGGATTGGGATGGACAACAGGCACAGGAATTGCCTCAAATCTTCTTTCTCTCCCGTGCTCTTTTAACAGGGACTGCGTGGCTCATCCCAGCAGAGGACTTGGAATGTGAATCAAGGAAAGAAAACCAGTGCAGTGCCCCTCCTGGCCCTGGGCCAGCCTGGTTTGAGCCCTGGAGCAGCACAAAGCCCTGGAGAGAGCCCCTGAGGGAGAAGAACTGGGGGGAGCAGCCCAGGCTGGGCCAGGGAGCAGTGACAGCCCCGGGGGCTGGCAGGGGGCTGGGGCAGCCCCTGGGCAAGCTCACCCTGCAGGTGAGCCCACCCTGACCCAGGCACTGCTGGGGCACATCCTGGACTGCTCTGGCAGCCTGGCTTTCCCCAGGATCCTGCCCCAGGTTATTTCCCCAGTATTTGAATTGGTCTGGTGTTACAGGGGTTAAACCCCTTGGCTTCAGGAGCCAGGAGGTGTAGCTGACAGAACATTCCACCACACTTGTTTCCACGCAGAAACAGTACTGAGGTGTACATAGCATGAGATCAAAATGAGTTTTTATTATTCTTTATTATTATTTTGGGTTTTTTTTCCTTTCTGGCCAGTTTATTTCCATGTTGTTAAAGCAGAGGCTCAGAGGCTGCTGGCGTTAAGGACAGGAGTTTTGTATTACACCCAGTATTGTGATGGGATTTTTTCCATGCTCTGGGGTTGGTGGTGGGTGTTGTGGGTCTCCCCTGCAGCTGCCAGCCCCAGCTTGGTGTGTTGGTGTCCCCTCAGGAGGCGCTGGCCCTGCACCGCCCCGATTTCATCTCGCGCTCGGGGCAGCGCCTGCGGCACCTGCGGCTGCTCCGCGAGGAGAGGAGGCTGCACAAAGCCCAGAGGGAAAAGCTGCTGCCAGCCCAGGGGGAAACACTGCTGCCAGCCCAGAGGGACCAGCTCCTGCCAGCCCAGAGGGACCAGCTCCTGCCAGCCCAGCAGCTGCTGCAGCCTGCAAGGAGGAGAAAAGACTGCAGGACTGCAAATCACCTGCTGTCCAACCGAGGTACTTCAGGGCTCTGCTTTGAATTCTTTGGTTTCATGAACCCCACATTGTGCTTTAGGGTGTGTTTATTTACTTTGTATTTCTCCTAAACTCATTACAGTTATTTAAGCCTGTTGTCTGTAAGATCTTATAAAGAGTTTTTTGTAAGAACTTCTATAACACTTAAAAAGGACTCACATTGTTGCTGTAACAAACTCGTTCATCATTCCCTTCTCTCAAAATTTTCCATTCAGGTTTCCTGATGAGAGAAAAAAGAAGAGCAATTCCCAAGCATGAAATGTTTCAAAGATCTAAAAGGTAAAGTTCAGGGAATTTTATTTCAGGTGGATCAGTGCCCTGGGTAGGGAAGAGCTCTGAATCCTGTCTGCAGTCAAAGAACTGGGTGTGCAAATAATTCAGCTTTTTCTGTGAGAAATGCAGGTGCCTTATCAGAGGGAGAAATGTCCTGCTTAGAAGTTCCAAGAAATAAAATAATTTTGGAAATAATTTCTGTAGCTAAACCTAGGATTCTGCTGCAGTGTCAGCCATCCACAGCAAACTGGGTCCCACATGGAGAGGGAATGGGCTGGGGGACACTGGAGCATCTGAGGAAGATCAGAAATTACCAAAGTGGGTAACTGGGGCAGCAGCAAGGCAGCATTCCCCAAAGCAAGAGGCTTTCTATAGAAATAATCACCCCAAGGGAATGCAGAGACATTTACCCTTGGAGAAACCACCTTAGGGTAGGGTTTGTGTTATTTCTGACTGCAGTAATTCATCTCTACAGTGCCCAGCACAGTCCATGGATTTACCCTTGGAGCAGCTGAGCTGCATAGGGGCCACAGGAAGGGATGGTGAAAAATGGGAGCTCACTGCAGCTGAATTTTGCTGTGAATGGGATGGGAAGTGCAGGGCCAGGAGCAGCAGAGGTGGCAGAGCCTGAAATAGTCCCAGGTTGGTGGGATGAGGCCTGAGCAGCCTGGTCCAGCCTTGGAATGGACCCTGCTTTGAGCAGCAGCTTGGTGGCCTGCTGAGGTTTCTGCCAACTTGGTTTCCCTGTGATTCCACTAAACACCTACTGCAATACTATACAATAATACAATATATAAAATAAACCCCTTGATGATTTTTAATGATTTTCATGATACATTTTAATGGTTTTTAGCATTTAAGAGTATTCTTAGGGTGTCTGGGGGAGGTGTCCCTGCCCATGGCAGGGGTGGCACTGGATGGGCTTGGAGGTTCCTTCCAACCCAAACCATTCCAGGATTGAAGGAAAACTTGGGGAAGCATCAGCAGAGGAGAAGACAAAGCAGGGCAACACTACTGAAAGCAGTGGAATTTTGGAAATGCCTGAAAAGCTTCAGTGAGGTGGTGGCTGTGCTGAACTCCTGGCGTGGCTGGAGGGACATGGGGCTGTCCTGGGCTGGGGACATGGGAGACACTGAGCTCCAGCTGGGTCACCAGGGCAGGGCAGAGCTACAGGTGCTGCTCTGGGGAGGTGCTGGGGTGGGAGAGGGGCAGTTCCAGGGGCAGGAGAGGCATCCCAGGGGTAGCAGAGCCACCCCAGGGGCAGGAATTCCCAGGCTCAGTGGTGCTGTGGATTCCACAGTGGGACAGCAGCAAACTGCAAACATTTGTCAGGGATGTGCTTGGCCAGCAGCCCTTAGGGATGTGGGGCTAAAGCAGAGGGTGTGTGTTCCAGTAAAGCAGACGGGACTCAGTTTCTTCATGCCCATATTAAAATAAATAAATAAATAAAGCAAATATATAAATGTAAAAAATAGTGTAAAAATAGAAATAAATATACATAAGCTCACATTTATACAGTTTTTAAAGACATTGTGTTTGACTCTAATTGGTTAGTAACCTTAACACCCAATCTATTGGTTAGAAGGTGCTCGTGTGTGTGTATGTGTTAATGCTTTTTTTTTTTCAGATGTTTATGTTTTTTCTTTGTAAATTCTCATAGGACAGATCTTTTGTTATTACTTTTTCCTTTACAAGAATAAGTTGTTATGCAGACTTGATTCTCAATCTAATTTTTTTCACATAAAAACTTACAAGCTGGCTACTAGTTTAGATAAAGTAACAGGGCCTAAACCATATTTTATAGGGCTTTTCTAATATTTCTCCTTGTGTACAGCAGCTGTGGTTTTTAGTGTCAGGCAGTTTCAAATCTCTGTTTTTGCCTTTCCTGTCCCTTTAGGATGTACGAGCAGCTCCCTGAGGTGAGGAGGAAGAGGGAGGAGGAGCGGAGGAAGCAGGAGTACAGCTCCTACCGCCTGAGGGCTCAGCTCTACAAAACTGTGAGTGTCCCCTGGTCACAATGGACAAAGACACCTGTTCTTCATGCAGAATAGCCAAACCTCTGTTCAGAGCTCATATTTTATTAATATGTATAATAACATATATATTACATATATATATATATATATATATATATATATATATACACTAGGTATATTTTTATCTATTAAAATATATATTCTATATATATTTTATATATTTATATAACATATATTATATTTTTCTATCTTGTAAATATTTATTTTGATATAAAAATATATTTTGATATATAAATATAGATATAAATATAGATATAATATGGAAGGTATATATTATTTCTATTATATATTTATGTTCATATAATTAAATATTATAATACATATTATAATAGAATATATAATATATTATATCACATATAATATAATGTAATGTAATATAATATAATATAATATAATATAATATAATATAATATAATATAATATAATATAATATAATATAATATAATATAATATAATATAATATAATATAATATAAGTATTCTATTATTTAAATATATATTTTATTATATTTATATGGCTATCAGAAGGCACCATGCCTGGATCTAACTGGTCAGCAGTTCAGTGAAGCTCAGCTCACTGGCTGGCAACTGTAGGTGTCCATCAAACTTTTCTCTTTCCAGCTATGTTCCCATTCTTATCTCCTGGGGAGGGAATGTTTCACAGGGGTAGAACTTTCCTCCCCACAGGTGTGAGCTGTCTTCTCACAAGAATAGATTGTTTTGCTAACTAATTCTCGCTATTGTAATTCTTATCTCAGAGTAACAAGGCCAGATTTTAGAAAGGTTTTTTTAATAAGGTTTTACCTGTATGTGACACCCCTCCCCTCTGGAGCACCAGGTTCCCTCAGAGGGTCCCAGACACAGGGATCTGCTGAGGGATGTCTGTGCGAAAAGCAAAGTGTCTGCTGAGGAAGGCAGGAGCCTCCCCTGAAATGGAAAATGTAAACCTCTCCCTCTGAATTATTGTGATTTGAAATTAAGGTGCTCTTAGGCAAAGATATGGGAATAGGAATAACAGTTCTTTAACAGGAAAATTAAAAATACAAATGTAATAGTACAAAACAACCCTGCCAGAGTGAGACCATGCCCTGTCCCCCTGTGTGTCAGGGTGGTGTCCCAGCCCCATCCCATGGGGGCTCAGCCCTCCTGCAGTGCCAGCTGTGGCTCTGCTGCAGCAGGGATCCTGCACAAGGGGGGAGTTTTCCTCTGCAGCTCCAGGGCTGCTGCAGATGGGCCTGGGCTCCCTCTGGCCATGCAGGGCAGCAGAAAGCTGCTCCTCTGGCAATGCAGGGGGCAAAGGCTGCTGGGGTGTCCCAAAGCTCAGATTGGATCCAGGTAGGAATGCTTGGCTCCTCCCCTGGGCGGAGCATCTCCCCATGGGATGGTGGAATTGGATCAGCCCTGCAGGGACACTCACTGGCCATGGACAGCAGATAATTAATAATTAGTGGCCCATTAACAGCAGATAATTAATAATTAACGGCCCACAAACAGCAGAGATCTCCTGGAGGGAGGATTGGCTGTGAAAGAGATGAAGAGCACTGCCCCATGAGCAGCAGATACCTGCCCCAGCTCTGACAGGTGGCAGTAGAATACACACTTATCTTACATCCCAGGAAAGGAGGGAAGAGCTGGGTTCTGCCCAGAGGACAGCCTGCTGCTGTGGCTGTCCCTCCTGGCCGTGCTGTAGGGACAGGATGTGCCTGGATCCATTCAGGGAAAGGCCTGCCAGGGGCTGGAAACAAATCTGGGCTCCCCTTTTCATCCCACACCTTCCTGTGCCATGGCAAGGAAGAGGCAGAGCAGGCCAGAAGCAAAAATCAGATTTTGGAGCCATTTTGTCTGGGTGTAAATGGTTCTTCCATGTGCACATCCATGGAGGGGTTGGCCCCAAACCCACCCATCTGCCCAAGCTCTGACAGGAGGAATGCACTCCCCAGCCACACCTCACAACCCAGGGCACTGCAGTCCAGTGCTGGGGCTGCCCAGGTGTGCTCCATTCATCAGCCAAGCTCTGCTGCACCTTTCCTTTCCTGAAATCCTCCCATTCCATGGAACAATGCTCAGAAGGTGGTGCTGGTGAAATGATACAAACCAGGGCTTGTGCAGGCCCTGGGGTGGAACAGAGGGGTCTTGGAGCACATCCCAGAAGGACAAGTGTCCTGCCAGAGCTGGGTTTGCTCTCCTGTGCCCTGGCTGTGGGTGGGTTTGGCTCAGGGAATTCCCAACCATGCCTAGCAAAGCCTGGAGTCACCTTTGATTTATCCAGGCTAGAGCCTGCAGTCCTGGTGGAGGGTTACCTCTGAGGGTTCCAGCAGTTTCTGTTTGCCCAGCACTGGCCCTGCTCAGCCAGGACCCCTCTCTGGGAGGCTGTGGGATGAACCAGTGTCCCTGAGCAGGCTCTGAAACTAAAACTGGCCTTTTCTTTAAACTCTGGGTGTTAAACTTGCACTCCAGTTTTAGTGTTAAACTCCTGGAGTATTCCAGAGCTGGAGTAACAGGCTTGGCTGTTTGTTGGGAGCAGCATTCATTGGATTTTGGAAGCCAGCACTTGTAATGTGTTCTGTAAAACATCTTCCTACTCTAATCTGGGGAATTTACCACTAGAAAGACTTTAATTTGTTGCTATACTTGAGCAGGGTATTTTCAGGACATTTTTTTTTCTCTGGTCTGAGAATTCCAGATGCTGGTATAGTAAAGTTTGGGGAATTAATGAGTTCTGGCAGTCACTGACTTGGAGTGGCAGAGTGGGCTGGAAGCAGGGAGGAAATAGGATCAGAACTTTTGCACATAAATATGGGTTTGATTGGAAGGGAGGTGATGATTCATGGCAGTAAATAATTGCAGTGCTTTAGTTCTCCCTGCTGGTGCAGAAGAGCTGCTGTAAATCAGGGAATGGTTTGGTGAGGATGGCACCAGCTTCTGGGTGAGGCTCATTATGCCTGAAAATCAACCACAGATTCTGTGGAATGGCTCCAAAAATGAGACAGAGCTGGTCTCAAGGCATTCCTGTGACAGTTTGGGGCAGCTCACTGATGGGAAAAGAGAATAATAAAAAGTTTTCTTGGCACTGAGTGAGGGGGAAACAACATGGGCCCACCTAGAACTGGAGCCATAAAAATCCCTGGGCTGGAGTGCACAGACATCCTTATCTGTGAAATTGTTCAATACTTCTCTTTGTTAAGATAGCAAAGTTATTTTTATCACAGGGTGCACGTGGATCTGGGCTGATGATCTGTCCCAGCAGCCCTTTGCTTTTGTGCTTTCAATTTCAAATAGAGCATAAAATCATCCCAGTCAGATCAGGGGACAGGGAGTGCCCTGGAATTTTGCACTCTGTAGTGGGGACAGACTCTGATCTGATGGCAGCAGCAATCAGAACTTTCAGCCCCACTGGAGCAGAAATGAATTTTCTGAGTTTGTCAGATGCAGATTGGTTCCAATGCTGAGGCTCTTCCACGAGGGGGAGCGAGTTTGTGATGCCAGTGAATTGGAGAGAGCTGCTGGAAGGAGCAGCAGCTCATGGGTATTCCCCCTGCTGGATTCCACAGCAATCTGTGCGGAGAACCTGTGCTCAGCCTTGTTCATTTCAAAGCACCAAACTCACCCATGTCCCTCTGTTTTTCCCTCAGAACACAGAGAACCTGTGCTCAGCATTGCTAATTTCAAATCACGAAACTCACCCGTGTCCCTCTGTTTCCCTCAGAGCACAGAGAGCCTGTGCTCAGCCTTGTTAATTCCAAAGCACCAAACTCACCCATGTCCCTCTGTTTTTCCCTCATAGTACAGAGAGCCTGTGCTCAGCGTTGTTAATTTCCAAAGCACCAAAACTCACCCATTTCCCTCTGTTTTTCCCCCAGAAGATCACCAGCCGTGTCCTGGGGAAGAAGGTGTCCTGGAGCTGACCTCAGCCAGCCTGGGCTGGCACACACAGCCCTGACACAGGAGAAGGCACTAAATGCTTCTGCAGCCCCACTTTGTGCTCTTGGCTCCCTTCTGTGCTCACTGCTCCTGCCCTACGTAAGAATCAGGGATTTGGGGGAGTGTCAGGGTTTTAAATAAATAGCTGGGGTTTTATAGTGGTGTTAGGCACTTCAGAGGAAACACAGTCTGGAAAAACTTGGTTCATAACATATTTATAACTCCCTGATTGGAATAGCAGTTTTATATATTTATTTTCAACAGATTTTAACGCGGATTTTTAGATTTTTTTAAAATTTCTGTCTCAATGTAGAAAATTCACTTGTTATGTTTTGTACTTCAATAAAACAGCTGAGTTGTTTTAACTGCTGCAGCTGTGTTTGTGTAGGGACCAGGAGGGGCTGAGCAGAGACACTTGTGGTGCTGCTGGCGGGAGCTTTCAGGGCTTTCCTGGGAGAATCCCTGTTTTATTTGATGCTTTGTCCTGCCAGGGTCCCTGGCTGTGCCCTGGGCCAGCATCACTGAAAAGATGCAGGGCAGAGAGGAGGTTTATGAAGTGCTCAAGCCTCAGTTTCATCTGATCATCACTGAGCAGTTCATAGGATGGATAAACAGGAAAAGAGATCTGAGGAAAACAGAGTGGGTGTGAGCTGTGGCTTCCTATGCTCTCTCTGCCACAGATGTTTGTGGCAATTCAGCCCCAGACAGCTGGGAGGGAACACCCACTGCTGGGAGGGCTGGGCACCATGGAGCTGGAAGGTTCTGGAGAGACCCTGCAGGGCCTGGAGGGGCTCCAGGAGAGCTGCAGAGGGACTGGGGACAAGGGACTGAGGGACAGGAGCCAGGGAATGGCTCCCACTGCCAGAGGGCAGGGCTGGATGGGAGATTGGCAAGGAATTGCTGGCTGGGAGGGTGGGCAGGGGCTGGGTTGGAATTCCCAGATTTGCTGTGGCTGCCCCTGGATCCCTGGCAGTGCCCAAGGCCAGGTTGGATCCACCTGGGACAGTGGGAGGTGTCCCTGCCATGGCAGGGGTGGCACTGGGTGGGATTTAGGATCCCTTCCCACCCAAACCATTCCAGGATTCCCTGATCTGATCTGGTCTCAGAAATGGAAGTTGAAGTGCAGATTACAACTTACACCATCCCATGGCTAGGATAAATCACCTCAGGCTGTGGCTCCTCTTCTCAGACCTTCCCACCTCCCACAATCCAGTTTTACCTGTTTATCACAGCATCAGCCTCCTTTGGGATGCAGGGATCCAGTGCCACCCCTGCCCTGTCCTACCTGGCCTGGAGCTGGAATTTGCTCCTTCCACTGCCTTGGGATCAGGAGGGATGGAATTGCTGCCTTGCCTCTGGAATTCTGTTCTGGGGCTGGAAATGAGCTTGGTGTGAAGCAGAAGGTGCTGAGTGTGCTGGGGCTGAGCTCTCTGATGGATCCTGAGACACACAGGACAGATTTGTTCCCTGGGAGAAGAGACTGGGGGTGCTGGAGCCCCAGCGAGCTGCTGCCTCACTTGGAGCTTGCTCAAGGCCATTCCTTATTTGTGCCTTTAAGCTTTCAGTGAGGAGATGAAGGGAGCTGGAGGGGCCTTGTGCTCCAAAATCCCCCTGAGATCCAGCCCAGTGTTCCCCCAGCACTGCCAGGGCCCCAAACCCCTCTGAGATCCAGCCCAGCACTGCCAGGCCACCCCTGAGCTGTGTCCCCAGGTGCCACATCCACAGGGCTGTGAAATCCCTCAGGGATGGGGGCTCCAGGGCTGGACAAACCTTTGGGGGATGGAATTTCCCCCAGAGCTGCTGGTGAGGGTGTTCCCATCCCTCCTGCCCTGACTGATGTGTCCCTGGGGATGCTCCAGGGCTGTCCCTGCCCTCCTGTGCATGCAGAGCTCCCTTGCAGTGTCTGCAGCTCTGGGAAGGAGCTGTTGACATTTGCAGCCACTGCTTCCAGCACACCAAGCTGCTTTCCAAACACTCAGGAAGTTGTGCTTGTCTTGTGCTGGCTCCAGAGTGGAGTCATCCCCTCCAAATCCACTGCACTCAGACTTCTGGGGTGAATCCTGCAGAGCTCTGGGAGGGGAATTGGGGCAGGACTGGTTTTTGTCAACACTCTTGGAGCAGATTTGTGTTTCAGTGATCCAGAATTGCCCTTTGATCAGCAGCACCCCCAGGGATTGCTGTGTAGGACAGATGTGTGTCCACAGCCTGACCTGCAGCTGGGAAACCTCCTGGATCAGATGGAAAAGGAGGAAATGGAAAAGAGGTGCAAAAATCCACTTTTGCTTTTGAAATGTGCTTTATTTCAAAATGAGAGGCTTTTTTCCCTTCAGAAGCAACTTCCATTTCTTCTTTTATCACCATTTCCACTCATTCTTCCTTTATTCTGTAAATTCCATCCCAAGGCAATCAGTCCTGACCCCTCCTCTGTGGGGGCAGCCCTTTGGGGGTTTTGGGGTCCTTCCTATGGAGAACCCCTCTCCAGCAGGTTTGGTGTTTCTGGAACCCCTCTCCAGCAGGTTTGGGAGTTTCTGAGTCCCTCTCCAGCAGGTTTGGTGTTTTGGGAATCCCCCCTATGGAGAACCCCTGTCCAGCAGGTTTGGGTGTTTTGGGAATTCCTCTCCAGCAGGTTTGGGTGTTTCTGGAACCCCTCTCCAGCAAGTTTGGGTGTTTTTGGAACCCCTCTCCAGCAGGTTTGGTGTTTTGGGAATCTCTCCTATAGAGAACCTCTCTCCAGTAGGTTTGAGTGTTTTGGGAACTCCTCTCCAGCTGCTTTGGGGTGTTTCTGGAACCCCTCCCATGGGGAACCTCTCTCCATCAGGTTTGGGTGTTTTGGGAATCTCTCCCATAGGGAATCCCTCCAGATGGTTTGTGTGTTTCTGGAGCCCCTCTCCAGCAGGTTTGGGTGTTTCTGGAACCCCTCCCATGGAGAACCCCTCTCCCATCAGGGGCTGAGGGGCTCATGACACGTTCTGGCACTGCTGGCATCTGGAAGGGTTTCCATGGAAATGCCTTGCAGTGCTGATGTGAAACACAGCTCAAGTGCCCCATTAAAGGAAATTCCCAAATCTGCAGTCACTGTTGTCCCTCTGCCTGTCCAGCATGCTGGGGACTCCTCCCAGGGTTTCTCTTGGCCCATTTGTTTTGTCACAGAGAGCACCACGGGAAGCCTTTGGAGAGGAGAAGATGAAGGATTTGTGCCAAAGCAGGTGAGGAAAACTCTTCCAGAATTCCAGGATGGTTTGGATTGCCAGAGACCTTAAAGACCATGCAGTCCACCCCTGCACTGGCACCTGAAATTAGATGGATTATGGATTATTATGGGCTTTATATCAGCCTTCCTCAAAGTCCATCTCATTTTTTCCATGAGTGCATCCTGGATTATAATTCACTTTTCCTGAAACAATTCCCTGAGGAAGAAATGACTTCCTGAGTGGCTGTTCATTAGCGCAGATCCCACTTGAATCCAGTGGAGCAGATTTTAAAATATTGTTTCCTTTGTGCTGCCTCTGTGAGCCCTCGGCTGCTCCTGGGGCCAGGGCAGGAATTCAGCCTGGGGCAGGAATCTGGCTGGAAATGGGAAAGGCCCGGCTCTCACACGAGCAAGGTTTGAAAGTCAAGCTTTTAGTAATATTTTTCTCCCTACATCAGCAGATAAAGTGAGTTCTGCTGCCAAATGGGACCCTGCGGGAGGGTGAGCGACCTCGGCGTGACAAATGGGAGCCACGCTGATTAATGCTGCTGGGAGGAGCTCAGATTCCAGGGGGATGAGGCACTGGGAGAGCCTGCCTGCCTTCCTGGGGACAAGGGGCTTTTCAAACCACTCTCATTTTATTCCTGTGCCCACGTGCTGCTGCCCTGCTGCTGCACCAGAGGCTCCTTCCAGCTTCCCAAAGGCAGAGAGATCCGAGCTGTTCCCCCCAGGCTGTGCTGCTCCCCCACCTGAGATGGGTTCAGAGCATCCCATGAACTGTCCTGGCTGCCTCCTGCCAGCCCTCCTGACTCATCCACTGAGCAGCCAGCCCTGACCTTCCTCTGGCCAGGGAAGAGCCCCTGGGACTGACTGAGAGGGGACACAGCTGAGGAGTTGTGTGACACCACTGTGAGCTGTCCCTGGGGTGGCACTGGGGGCACATCTGCTCTGGGGAGACTCACCTGGCTCTGCCAGGGTTGTGTGAGCAGCACAGAGGTGTTTGTTTGGAACAGAGCTGGGAAGGGGCTGGAGAATCCCTGAGGGAGCTGGGCAGGGGCTGCACAATCCCTGAGGGAGCTGGGCAGGGGCTGCACAATCCCTGAGGGAGCTGGGAAGGGGCTGCACAATCCCTGAGGGAGCTGGGAAGGGGCTGCACAATCCCTGAGGGAGCTGGGAAGGGGCTGCACAATCCCTGAGGGAGCTGGGCAGGGGCTGCACAATCCCTGAGGGAGCTGGGCAGGGGCTGCACAATCCCTGAGGGAGCTGGGCAGGGGCTGCACAATCCCCGAGGGAGCTGGGCAGGGGCTCAGCCTGGAGCAAAGGAGGCTCAGGGGGCCCTTGTGGCTCTGCACAGCTCCTGCCAGGAGGGGAACAGGGACAGGAGCAGAGGGAACGGCCTCAGGGGAGCTCAGGGTGGGCATTGGGGACACTCCTCATGGAAAGGGGGGTCAGGAACTGTAAGTGCCCAGGGAGGTTTGGAGTGCCCATCCCTGGAGGTGTCCAGGGAAGCCCTGGAGGTGGCACTCAGAGCTCTGGGCTCGGGACAAGGTGGGAATTGGGCAGAGGTGGGACTGGTGATCCTGGAGATCTTTTCCCACCCCAGCAATGCCCTGATCCTGGGACTGTCACACCCGAGGGTGTCCCTTGCAGCGGGACCTGGGCCAGGGTAGGGGTGATGGAGTTTGAGTTGAGCAAGCCCCAGGCTGTGGCTGCCCAGGGTCACCCTCCTGTGCCCGTGTCCATGGCTGGGGACAGGGCGTGCCTGGGAGGGGGAGCAGCCAGAGCCCCAGGGCCTCTCCTGTCTGGGACCCCAGCTCTGGGTGACACCAGATCTGGGTGACCCCCAGTGTCACAGACATCCTTTATGGGAAATCCTTTCCTTAGGATTTTTCCTCCTGAGAAGCTGGGAGGCCTCAAGAACAAAATGTAAACAATGGTTATCTGCTGCTGTGGAATGCAACAGGTGCATCTGTGATTGGTCTCATGTGCTTGTTTCTAATTAATGGCTAATCACAGTCAGCTGGCTCAGACTCTCTGAGTCACAAACCTTTGTTATCATTCCTTCTTTTTCTATTCTTAGCCAGCCTTCTGATGAAATCCTTTCTTCTATTTGTTTAGTATAGTATTAATGTAATATATATCATAAAATAATAAATCAGCCTTCTGAAACGTGGAGTCAGATCCTCATCTCTTCCCTCATCCTCAGACCCCTGTGAACACGGTCACACCCCAGCACTCCCCATGTGCTGCCCTGGCCCCTCTGCAGCCCCAGGCTGGGTGCAGCTGCTGGCTGTGCTGCTGACAGGGGATGGGGCCAGCGCCTGCTCCTGCCCACACAAAGGCATTTATAGCTCTGCAGCCTCCCCAGCTGCTGCTGCCAGCCTGGGCAGGGCCATCCCAGAGCCTGGGACATTGCTGGGGGAAGCAGAGACTTCTGTCAGTGCCCTGGGATCTGTCCTGCTCTGTGCCCTGTCTGTGCCTTGTTTGTCCCTGTCTGTGCCCTGGGATCTGTCCCTGTCAGTGCCCTGGGATCTGTCCTGTCTGTGTCCTGTTTGTGTCCTGTCTGTGCCCTGGGATCTGCCCTGTCTGTTCCCTGGGATCTGTCCCTGTCTGTTCCTGTCTGTGCCCTGTCTGTGTCCTGTTTGTCCCTGTCAGTGCCCTGGGATCTGTCCTGCTCTGTGTCCTTGTCTGTGCCCTGTTTGTGTCCCTGTCTGTGTCCCTGTCTGTGCCCTGTTTGTGTCCCTGTCTGTCCCTGTCTGTGGCAGGCTGCTGATCCCCAGCCATGCCCTCGGGTTCCCCCCACGCTCCCACGTTCCCTCTTGGCAGGGATGGGTTTGGAGAATTTCTCCTCTGTGTGTCCTGTCCTGGAGCTGGCAGGACCTGCAGGGTGGGGTGAAGCTTCAGTGGTGCCTGGGGCTGTGCAGAGGGACCCAGAAAAGGCAGAACTCCATGGAATCCCACCCAGTGCCACCCCTGCCATGGCAGGGACACCTCCGACTGTCACAGGCTGCTCCAGCCCCATGTCCAGCCTGGCCTTGGGCACTGGATCAGCCCCAGCTGCTCTGGGCACATGTGCCAGGCCCTCAGCCCCTCACAGGGAGGAATTTCTCCCCAAAGGCTCCCTGAGGTGCCTGGGGAGGGCTCGTGGTGGCAGGAGGGGCAGCTCAGTGCCACTGACCCTCCTGGAGAGGGCTGGAAGCTCTCAGCTCCATCCAGATGTTTGCAGCTGCAGGGTGCACCCCAGGCCCCCTCCCAGCACCCCCGGTGTTTGGTGCCCGCAGGGCTCTGACTCGGCTGCCACAGCTCTGCTCTGTTTGTCCCTTGTGTCAGGAAACCCCAGGGAGGTCCCCTGTGCCTTCCTGTCCCCAGATGTCCCCTCGGGCCACAGCTCCCTGGAGCTCTCTGGGTAGGGGGCCTGGCAGCTGTCCCCGTTTTCAGGATAAATCATTTGCAAAGCTTTAATTACTACTGCTAATCAATATTGCTATTGGGATTTTAATAACTATTGCTGAATCCTTGCCCTGAATGTGGCAGGAGAGCTGGCTGGCCCCAGGGAGGCAGCCAAGGGGCTGGGAGTGTGTGCAGGCAGGAAGGGAGCATCCCCTCATCCCCACACTCCCTGCTCCTGCTCTGGTGGGTCTGGGGTGATGATGGCAATAAAATCCATCCCTGGATGTGCCCAAGGCCAGGCTGGAGCACCTGGGACAGTGGGAGATGTCCCTGCTAAGGCAGGGGTGGCACTGGGTAGGCTTTGAGATCCCTTCCACTCAAACCATTCTGTGATTCTACAGTTAGTAACATTTTTATTAATAGCATTAACATTTTTATTAGTAGTATTTATATTAATGAATATAAAATACTGATGTTAATAATCAATATAATCAATATTAACAATAACAGCAACTGTGGAGCAGATTTAAGGTCACCGAGGTGTCTCTGGGGTGGGATATGTGCAGTTATTGAATTGCTGTAATCAATTTTGCCCATCTCCTTGTGCAGGCAGCTGTGGGAACACCCCAGGCATTCCTTGGGGAGGAGAGAGGAGGGAAGTGGTGGTGGGGATGGATGGATGATGGATGGATGGATGGATGGATGGATGGATGGATGGATGGATGGATGGATGGATGGATGGATGGATGGATGATGGATGGATGGATGATGGATGGATGGATGATGGATGGATGGATGGAGGGATGGATGATGGATGGATGGAGGGATGGATGGATGGAGGGATGGATGATGGATGGATGGATGATGGATGGATGGATGGATGGATGGATGGATGGATGGATGGATGGATGGATGGATGATGGATGGATGATGGATGGATAGATGGATGGATGGATGGATGGATGGATGGATGATGGATGGATGGATGGATGGATGGATGGATGGATGGATGGATGGAAGATGGATGGATGGATGCAGGGATGGATGGATGGATGGATGGATGGATGGATGGATGGATGGATGGATGCAGGGATGGATGATGGATGGATGGATGATGGATGGATGGATGGATGGATTGATGATGGATGGAAGATGGATGGATGGATGCAGGGATGGATGGATGGATGGATGGATGGATGGATGGATGGATGGATGGATGGATGGATGGATGGATGGATGGATGGCTGAGGGCTGATGAATGATGAATGATGGATGGAGCCACGGCGGGCGGGGGAAGCCTGGGAGCCGCCGAGCCGCGGGTCTGTTTCTCATTAAGCGGCCGGGCCGGGCCAAGAAACACAGCAATAAATAAGGGCGAACAAAGCCGCCCCCTCCCCGCCGCCCCCCGGCCGGGCCGGCCGCGCTCGGGGCTCGGCGGCGGGGGAGGGACCCGCGGCATAAAGAGGAGGAGGTCGGGCGGAGGCGCCGAGTCGGGGCGGTGACAGCCCGGGAGCGGCGGCATGGCCGGGCCGGGCCCCCCCGGGCCCCGCCGCGGCTCGGCCTCGGGCTGGGGGCTGCGCCTCGCCCTCCTGGGGGTCCTGCTGGGGCTGCCCCCGCGGGGCCGGGCGGGGCCGGCAGGTAACGGGGGCTGCGGGCCGGCGGGACGGGGTGCGATGGGATAGGGATGGGATGGGATGGGATGGGGATGGGGATGGGGATGGGGGATCCGGGCTGCGCTCGCTGCCCCCGGGGAGCCCCCAGAGCCCGCGCTGCGGCTCCGCTCCGCTCCCGGAGCTCCCGGCCCGGCCCCGCGGGTCCCGCTGGCCGCGGAGGGACCGGGCACCGGGCACGGGGCCGCTCTCAGCCCCAGAACACGGGGAGGCACCGGGCACGGGGCCGCTCTCAGCCCCGGAGCTCAGGGAGGGTCCGGGCACCGGGCCCGGGCACGGGGCCGCTCTCAGCCCCGGAGCTGAGCGTGAATTCAGAGCCCCCGTTCCGAGCCAGCCGCGGCTCTGAGCAGGAGCTCGGAGTCCGCCCTGCCCTGCGGGTCTTGCCCTGAAACGTGGCTCGTTCGGTCCGTGAGGAAATCCAGACTTTCCCCGGCGCTCCCATCGCTTTTTAGATGGGAGCCGGAGGAGGAGAGGGGCTGCCCGTTTCCCTTCGCCCCCCTGTCGCCTTTTCCTTATCCCTCTTTCCTTCCCCAGCCATTCCAAGAAGTCAGGGCTGATGTTCCTCCAGCCAGAGCACATTTTTTCCTTGCAGCATTTTTCACTTCCGAGCTTTGCCGGGCTCTCGGCTGCTGCTGAGAAGTTTTCCAGCAACTGCAAGAGAGCAGCTGGGAGGGGAGCGGGAGGGCGGTGGGCCCGGAGCTGTGTTTGGATAAGGAGCAGAAGGGAAAGCTGCCAGCTCTGGGGGGACCCGGGCTCTGCGGGGCTCCCCGGGCTCCCCCAGCCCCGCAGCTCGGGGTGCCACCATCCCAAACCCCACAGCAGCGCCGCTCCCCACAGCGCTCCCTAAAAGGGCTGGGATCGATGTTTTCCAGGAAATCCAGAGGAGGGGGGGTGTGGGAAACCCTTTCTGCGCTGCCTTTGGGTTTATTTGAGTTCCATTTCGGAGGCCCCGTCTCGTGCTCGAGTCTCTCAGATTCCCAGCAAAAGCTACAAACAAAACAGTGGGAAATTTAAAATATCGTAACTGAAATCTCATCTCCTAAATCTCCCTGCTGAGGGATTTTTGGGACGCGGCCGAAGCCCGGCCCAGCCCCTGGTGTCCCATCCTCTCCCCAGCCGTGGGAGAGAGCTGGGGCCGGCACAGCTCCCTGCCCTGCTCCAGTGGGAATTGAAAACAGAGGGATTTATTGCTTGGCTCTGGAATGGGAGGCACCAAACCCCGAAATGGGAGAGCACCAAACCCGCCGGGGCTGCTCCCGTGCCTCAGTTTCCCCGCGGACAATGAGGCCGGGGAGCAGGGCCTGGCTCCCCCGTTGGGAGGAGGTGAGGAGAAGGAAGCTGGGATGGTGCCACCCCTTATCTGCAGCTATTCCTGGAATCTGATCCCAGGCTATATTTAATGGCACTGATTAAATACCTCGGGCGATAGCGCCGGGCGCTCCCGGGGGACAAAGGTGGCCGGGCGGGGTGACCCGAGCCCATCCAGCCCCGGCAGCAATTCCCAGCCCACAGCTCCACCTTTGTTTTTCCTTTGTCTTTCCAACAACTTCATCTTCCCTCGAGCCAAAGCCCCGGAGCTCAGCACGGGGAACCAAAACAAGCTCTAAAACCAGAGAGCCCTGAGCCCTGTAATTCCACTCTCTGAGTAAATAACCTCGCTGGGGAAGATAATTCCACCCAAGCTCTCCTGACAACGTTTGGCTTGGCAAGGTGGCCCAACCCTTGACATTTTTGTTCAGCCTCGTCCCCTCTCTGCAGCAGCCTCAGATTTTCGTTTTTTGTTCTGTTGTCATCCGGGCTTAAGTCATCAGTGGCTGCTCCCTGTGCTGCAGTCAAATCCAGCCACATTGTTTAGGAAAAAAATAATCTTAGAAAGTCTGTCTGCCTTGGCTGGAGCCAAGGAATGGCTTGTGCTGCCTGCCCGGGGGGGCTGGGATGGCTCAGCAAACCCTGACAGGCACGGCCCTCGGGATCCTGCTGCAGCCCAGCCCTGGGGCACAGAGCTGCATTGGGGTGATGGAACCACCCTGCCTGCTGAGCACAGAGTCATGGAGCTCTTTGGTTGGGAAGGGACCCCAGAGCCCACCCAGTGCCACCCCTGCCATGCAGGGACCCCTCCCAGTGCCCCAGGCTGCTCCCAGTGTCCAGCCTGGCCTGGGACACTCCAGGGATCCGGAGCAGGCACAGCTCCCACAGGGCAGCTGCGTCTCCAGGGGCAGATTTAGGGATTTGGGGCCCTGGGGCCTGGGTGGGAGCAACGGGACTGGGAGCTTCCAGGACCAAGGCTGAGCCAGCAGTAAGGGGTTGGGCTGGGGAGGGGGTGACACTGGGGGTGACACTGTCC
This sequence comes from Melospiza melodia melodia, assembly GCF_035770615.1. Classification (NCBI taxonomy): domain Eukaryota; kingdom Metazoa; phylum Chordata; class Aves; order Passeriformes; family Passerellidae; genus Melospiza; species Melospiza melodia. The sequence goes on along the minus strand of NC_086198.1, from coordinate 89,627,670 downwards.
TGGGGCTGGGGAGGGGATGACACTGGGGAGGAGGTGACACTGGGAGTGGCACTGGCTCGGGGCTGGGTCCATCCCCTGGAACACCCGTGAGGAGGCTCTGGGTGTGGGTGCCCATCTCTGTCCCTGTGCTGGGGCTGTGCAGGGCTGCAGCTCTCTCAGGCTCTGCTCAGCAACTCTCTCCTCTCTCCTCCCCTGTCCCCAGGGTCCCTGTCCCATGGAGAGAGGGTCACCCCCCACTGGCTGCTGGGGGGCCGTGCCCGCAGGGCTGTCAGCCTGCAGGAGCAGGTAAGGGTGATCCCAAACCCCTCCTTCCTCCTGTTTCCTTCCTTCTTCCTCCCTCCTCCTTCCTCCTTCCCTGCTCTGCCCACAGCCTTCCTGCTGGGACACCATGGAGCCCTTGGGCTGCAGCATCCATGGGCAGGGTGTGGAATCCAGGATCCATGGGCAGGGTATGAAGCTGCAGGATCCATGGGCAGGGTGTGGATTTCAGGATCCATGGGCAGGTCGAGAATTTCAGGATCCATGAGCAGAGTGTGGATTTCAGATCCATGAGCAGGTTGAGTGTTGCAGGATCCATGGGCAGGGTGTGGATTTCAGGATCCATGAGCAGGGTGTGGGATTCAGGATCCATGGCAAGGTTGAGAATTTCAGGATCCATGAGCAGGTTGGGGAGTGTCAGGATTCATCACCACCCTCAGGTGGTGAAGAGGTAAAGCAGAGGATGCAGCAGTGCGTTAATTAAACATGGTGTTAATGAGTGCTGGGCAGGAGGAGGATGGCCAGGAGCTGCAGGGTGAGTGGATGGGAGCTGGAGAGCTCAGAGGGAGGAGATGGAGGTGATCTGTGAGCTCCTGGTTTGGGACAGGAGGGGCTCAGGTGATCTGGCAGCTCCTGGTTTGGGATGGAGGAGCTCAGGTGATCTGTCAGCTCCTGGTTTGGGACAGGAGGGGCTCAGGTGATCTGTCAGCTCCTGGTTTGGGACAGGAGGGGCTCAGGTGATCTGTCAGCTCCTGGTTTGGGATGGAGGAGCTCAGGTGATCTGTGAGCTCCTGGTTTGCCTGGGACAGGAGGAGCAGCCACAGAAAGTGCTGCAGGTTTGGGAGCAGGGCCCTGCAGGGAGCAGAGGGCATCTCCTGCCAGGGCTGTCCCCCTCTCCCTGCTGTCCCCACATCCCTGGGGAGCCGGGGGCTCCTTAGGCAGCTCCAGCCTCTCCCAGCTCTGGTTCCGAGGGCTCCGAGGGGCTGAGAGCGCTTCTGGGAGGGGCCTCCGGGGCCATCTCACCTGAGATGCTCCAAACGAGCCTTCCTTGCCACAGGTGGAACCGGCCGGGCTCGGGAGGGGGCTCTGGGCTGCCCTGGTCGTCCCAGGGGAAGGAACCCGGGCTGGCTGCTCCTGCTGGAGCTGCAAGGGCCCCTGTGGGTGCTGTGCTCGGCCTGGAGAGATGTCCCTTTCCTGGAGAGATGTCCCTGACCTGGAGAGATGTCCCTGACCTGGAGAAATGTTCCCCGGCCTGGGAGATGTCCCTTCCCTGCAGAGATGTCCCCAGCCTGCAGGAATATCCCCTCCCGGGGGCAGCCCCGGCCCCGTCTATATTTAAATTGAAGCCACTTGAGACAGGGAACGCGTGGCAGGGCAGGATTATTGGGCAGGATTATTTCTGCTCCTTTATTTATGGGTGCCTCGGTGGTACCGGGGGTGCAAACGGCGCCCGGGGGGGTTTGGGGCTTTTAAAGGGTTTTGGGGATTCCGGGGCTCGGGGCTGGGGTGTCGGGCAGGTCCCCGTGTTTGCTGCCATCCTCTGCGCCGCAGCCCCGCCGGGCTGGACAAGGACCTGAGCAAGGAGCTGAGCAAGGAGCTGGACAAGGAGCTGGACACGGAGCTGGACAAGGAGCTGGACACGGAGCAGGGAGGGAGCGGGGCCGGGCAGAGCTGCAGGGGGAGGCTTTGGGGAGGGATGGGGACAGCCAGGCAGGGACGGACACAGCCCCGGTACTGCTGAGGCTCATTTTTAGGATCAATTTAGTCCGTTCAGTCCCCACCAAGTCTCCTGCCGCCCTCCAGCAGGGATTCTGGAAATAATCGCATCTGTGGGGATGCCAGCTGTGCCAGGAGGCAGCATGCCAGCCTGCGGGGTGGTGGCTTCCAGCCCGGGCATCCCCAGAATCCTCCACCCCTGCCCGGGGCTGCTCCTCCTGCCCCTGCCTGGGATGGGGGCAAAGGCTGCCCGGGCTGCCAGGGGCTTTTCCAGACCCCAGGGATGGAAATGGGGCTGGAGCCAGGGATGGGAATGGGGATTGTACCCAGAGATGGAAATGGGGATTGTGCCCAGTGATGGAAATGGGGATTGTGCCCAGTGATGGGAATGGGGCTGTACCCAGAGATGGGAATGGCTGCTGTACCCAGAGATGGGAATGGGGATTGTACCCAGAGATGGAAATGGGGCTGGAGCCAGGGATGGGAATGGGGATTGTACCCAGAGATGGGAATGGGGATTGTGCCCAGTGATGGGAATGGCTGCTGTACCCAGGGATGGGAATGGGGATTGTACCCAGGGATGGGAATGGGGATTGTGCCCAGAGATGGGAATGAGGCTGTACCCAGAGATGGAAATGGGGATTGTACCCAGTGATGGAAATGGGGCTGTACCCAGGGATGGGAATGGGGATTGTGCCCAGAGATGGGAATGGGGATTGTGCCCAGAGATGGGAATGGGGATTGTACCCAGAGATGGAAATGGGGATGGAGCCAGGGATGGGAATGGGGCTGTGCCCAGTGATGGGAATGGGGATTGTACCCAGAGATGGAAATGGGGATTGTGCCCAGAGATGGGAATGGGGCTGTACCCAGAGATGGAAATGGGGATTGTACCCAGAGATAGGAATGGGGATTGTGCCCAGAGATGGAAATGGGGCTGTATCCAGCACTCCACCCTGGGCATCCCACCAGTATCCAGCCCTGGGGAAGGGCTCGATATGCCCTGTCCCAGCCCAGAGCCTGCTCAGCCTTGGGGCTCCCCCTGCCTCTTTCCCTTCCATTTGGAATTGCTTTCTCCAATTGGAGCAGGAGGAGAGGGGAGGATCAGGCTGCTCACAGTGGTTGGGATGTGCTGCAGGTGCTGAGGGCACTTCCCTGCCCTGCTCCCTTTCCCCTTGTTTCCCCCTTGTTTCCCCCTTGTTTCCCCCTTGTTTCCCCCTTCTTTTCCCTGTGCCAGATGTGGCTGCACTGAGCAAACCCTGCCAGTTCTGTTCTGAACCAGCCCAAACCCTGCCCTGACCCCCAGCCTGGCTGCCCTGCTTCCTGACTCCCAGGGGTGTTCCTGATTCCCAGGGATGTTCCTGCCTCCCAGGGGTGTTCCTGATTCCCAGGGGTGTTCCTGACTCCCAGGGGTGTTCCTGACTCCCAGGGATGTTCCTGACTCCCAGGGGTGTTCCTGACTCCCAGGGGTGTTCCTGACTCCCAGGGATGTTCCTGACTCCCAGGGGTGTTCCTGACTCCCAGGGGTGTTCCTGATTCCCAGGGGTGTTCCTGATTCCCAGGGGTGTTCCTGACTCCCAAGGGTGTTCCTGACTCCCAGGGGTGTTCCTGACTCCCAGGGATGTTCCTGACTCCCAGGGGTGTTCCTGACTCCCAGGGATGTTCCTGACTCCCAGGGATGTTCCTGATTCCCAGGGATGTTCCTGATTCCCAGGGATGCTCCTGGTTGGATGTTCCTGACTTCCAGGGATGCTCTTGACTCCAAGTGATGTTCCTGGCTGCCAAGGGTGCTCCTGGCTCCCAGGGATGCTCCTGGCTCCCAGGAATGCTTTTCCAGAAAGCAGTGGGTGTAAGAGCTTCCTTCCTGGATGCTGCTGGCATTGGCCAAGTGATGCAATCCCGAGCTGTGTTCCTCAAGCCTCAGTGCTGGCCCCTCCTCAAGCCTCAGAGCTGGCACTGGCTGCCTGGGGAGGCCCTGGTGCAGCCCAGCTGCTCCAGCAGCTGCAGATCCCATCAGCAAATCCTCCTGGAGCACCCCTGGTAGCCTCCATCCTCTCCTCCCCGTCACATCTGGGCTCTGGGGGCTTCCCTGGGAGCTCAGGGCCTGGGGGAGCAGCCTGAGCAGATGGCTGGGCTGGGAGCTGAGCTCTGGGAGCTGGCCTGGGCGATTCCCAGGGAACTCTGAGCTCCCTGAGCCTGCTCCTGAGCAGGAGCTTCCCAGCAGGGATGGAGGCAGCTGGATGGGCTGGGAGCTGTGGGCAAATGGGGAAGGGCAGCTCAACCCCCTGGCCCTCTGCACAAAGCAGTGGGGTTTGTCTCATCAATGGAGTGAAAAGCTAAACCAGACTCCAGCTGGGCCTGCAGGGTCCCTGGGCTGGTCACAGGCTGGGGCCTGGCCAGGCTGAGCCATCCCAGCTGCAATTCCATCACTGCAGCCCCTCCCAGCCCCTGGGGACTGGCTGTGCTGGATGGCCTGGACAGGGCCACCCCCTGCACCTGCAGCAGGGCTGAGAGGGGATGCAGCACTGGGGGGGACTGGGGCACTCCTCTGTTCGTGGTGGGGACTGGAGAAAGAGACTGGGGAGCAGGAGGAGCCTGTGAGGATGCTGGGACCTGTGAGGATGCTGGGACCCGTGAGGATGCTGGGACCTGTGAGGATGCTGGGACCCGTGAGGATGCTGGAGCCTGTGAGGATGCTGGGACCTGTGAGGATGCTGGAGCCTGGGGTCACAGTGGAGCCCAGGATGAAATTGGAACTTGCAATGTGCTGGAGCCCAGGGTGGTGCTGGAGCTTGGCATGTGCTGGAGCCTGGGGTGATGCTGAAACATGGGATTATATTGGAGCCTGGGATGATGCTGGAGCCCAGGATAATGGACTCTGGGATGATGCTGAAGTTTGGGATGTTGCTGGAGCTTGGAATGTGCAGGAGCCCAGGACAGTGCTGGAGCCTGTGAGGATGCTGGGACCCAGGAGGATGCTGGAGCCTGGGGTCACAGTGGAGCCCAGGATTAAATTGGAACTGGGGATGTGCTGGAGCCCAGGGTGATGATGCTGGAACTTGGAATGTACTGGAGCACAGGACAGTGCTGGAGCCTGGGGAGATGCTGAAATATGGATTATATTGGAGCCTGGGATGATGCTGGAGCCCAGGACAATGCTGGAGCCTGGGGAGATGCTGGAGCTTGGAATGTACAGGAGCCTGGGATGATGCTGGAGCCCAGGAAGATGGAACCTGGGATGACACTGAAGTTTGGGATGTTGCTGGAGCTTGGAATGTGCAGGAGTCCAGACAGTGCTGGAACACAGGATTATGCTGGAGTTTGGGATGATGCTGCAGCCTGAGACAATGGCAGAGCCCAGGAAGATGCTGGAGTTGGGAATGTCCTGGAACCTGGGATGATGCTGGAATGTTCTGGAATCCAGGATGATGCTGGACCCTGGGATGATGCTGAAACCCGATGAGTTGCTGCAGCCCAGGCTGATATTGGAGCCTGGGATGATGCTGGAGCTCTGGAGGATGCTGGGCCTTGGAATAATGCTGGAGCCAAGGATGATACTGGAACCTGGGATGGTGTCGGAACTGTTCTGGAATCCAGGATGATGCTGGGCCTTGGAGTGATGCTGGAGCCAGGGATAATATTGGAACCTGGAAGATGCTGGAGGGCAGGAGGAGGCTGGAGCCAGGAGGAGGCTGCTCCTGGATCATTCCCAGTGTGCAGATCCTGTCAGGAGCCCCGGGGCAGCTCCCTGCCCGCCCGGGGCATGAGGAGCAGCGTTCAATCAGTGCCATCACCCTGCCTGCCCTCGGAGCCGGGCTCCTGCCTGGCACAGGGCTGCCCACATTCCCTGCTTTCACTGTGCTGATCCCTGCAGGAGCTGAGCTGGGCCCGTCCCAGCTGGAACCAGGATCCATCCCTGCTCCCCGCTGCCCCTCCAGGAGCTCTCAGGGGAAACTGAGGCACGGGGGGAGGAGAGCTTGTGGTGCATCCCCTGCCGGGGAGGGGATACACGTCCCACAGCAGCCGCTTGTTCTCCAGCCCCTGGGAGATGGGATGGGATGAGATGGGATGGGATGGGATGGGATGGGATGGGATGGGATGGGATGGGATGGGATGGGATGGGAGCTGCCGGGGCCGGGATACCCCGGACACGCACGTTCCCTTTAAGACGGCAGCTGGGAAAGAACATTCTGCCAGTAAGGGCTCTGGAGGCGAGGCAGGGAGTAATTGCTGGGGAATTCTAAACCGGGAATGAGCCGGCCGGGACCTGGTGGGGAGGAGGAGGAGGAGAGGGCTGCAGGGAGCGGGTGCTGGGGAGATCAGAGACGGGGAGAGAAAAAGGGAGGGCAAGAGGCGGGGGAAAGGAGGGAAACGGCGAGAAAAATGTACAGACCATGTTTGGCCAGAGAGCGATGTTTGTACAAGATCGTGTTCCAAAAATACCGCCCGTTCCCAGCGCCGCCGAGCGGGGATGGAGCCGCTGCCCGCCGGGCCCGGCTCGGTTCGGGCACCGGGCCCGGCTCGGTTCGGCACCAGGATCCCGCTCGGTTCGGCACCAGGATCCCGCTCGGTTCGGCACCAGGATCCCGCTCGGTTCGGCACCGGGCCCGGCTCGGTTCGGGCACCGGGCCCCGCTCGGTTCGGCACCAGGATCCCGCTCGGTTCGGCACCAGGATCCCGCTCGGTTCGGGGCCGGGCCCGGCTCGGTTCGGGCACCGGGCCCTGCTCGGTTCGGCACCAGGATCCCGCTCGGTTCGGCACCGGGCCCCGCTCGGTTCGGGCACCGGGCCCTGCTCGGTTCGGCACCAGGATCCCGCTCGGTTCGGCACCGGGCCCCGCTCGGTTCGGGCACCGGGCCCCGCTCGGTTCGGCACCAGGATCCCGCTCGGTTCGGGGCCGGGCCGGGCCGAGGGAGCCGCCGGGAGGTGCCGGGGCCGGGTCGGGCCTCCCTGCGCTGCGGGTTTGTGCTCTGACAGCGCCGGGGCTGCTCGCCTTTTTTGGAGCTGGGCACATGGAGCGGGAGCCGGAGGCGGAGGGAGCTCAGCCAGCCCGGCTGCAGCTCCAGCCCTGTTCCCTGCTCCATTCCCGGCTCCATCCCTGTTCCTTGCTCCACCCCCGCATCCCGGCTCCATCTCCGTTCCCGGCTCCATCGCCGCATCCCTGCTCCCGGCTCCATCCCGGCTCCATCCCCATTCCCAACTCTATCCCCATTGCCGGCTCAAGCTGTTCTCAGCTCCAGTCCCATTCCCAGCTCTATCCCGGCTCCAGTCCCGCTCCCGGCTCCAGCCCTGCATCCTGGCTCCATCCCGGCTCCATCGCCCCATCCCGGCTCCATCTCCGTTCCATCCCCATTCCCGGCTCCCTCCTCATCCCCGTCCCCGGCTCCATCCCGGCTCCATCGCCCCATCCCGCCCGGCAGGAGCAGCACCTCGCTGCCCTGTGGACCCGGAGCTCATCGCGGGGGCTCCTCGGAGCCGCAGCCACCCACGGGCACCCTGAGCAGCCTGAGCTCTGTCTGGGACGGCCCGGCCCGGGGCTGCCCTCGGGGTGGGTGTGCAGGAACAGCCCCTCCGGCAGTACAGACCCCCCGGCAGTACAGACCCCACAGCCCGGGGGCAGCAGTGCCGGCACCTCGCTGCTCTGCACCCAAATGCTTTATCCCTTTGTCCCTCTGTCCCTCTGTCCCTCTGTCTCTCTCTCCCGAGCTCAGGGCAGGCTCCCCTGGGGCTCCCCTGGTGTCCCCCATAGGCAGGGCAGGGGGCCTGGGCTGGAGGAGCAGCAGCACAGCCAACTCCACAGGAATTGGGGAATCCACAGGGAATCCAGCTCCACAGGAATTGGGGAATCAGGACTTAACCTCTGCTTCATCCCGGGCCGTGAATCACCCAGCTCTGCCCCTCCCTGCTGCATTCCTGTGTTCCAGCTGCAGGGATGGGATGCCAAGGGCAGCCAGAGCTGGGGCCTTGTGGGGATGGCTCCTTCCTCTGTCCCCTTTCCCTGCAGAGCCAGGAACAGCTGCTTCCTCTGTCTGCTTTCCTTCCAGAGCAGGAACGGCTCCTTCCTCTGTCCCCTTTCCCTGCAGAGCCAGGGATGGCTCCTTCCTCTGTCCCCTTTCCTTCCAGAGCAGGGATGGCTCCTTCCTCTGTCCCCTTTCCTTCCAGAGCCAGGGATGGCTCCTTCCTCTGTCCCCTTTCCTTCCAGAGCCAGGGATGGCTCCTTCCTCTGTCCCCTTTCCTTCCAGGGCCAGGAAGAGCTGGCCAGACCCACGGCCATGGCAGTGATGGGGTCCTGTGGGCTGGCAGCCCACTGGGCTCCCTGTGTGCTCCATGGATGGGGACAGACTGAGTGGGACCTCAGAGCCCAGGGACAGACTGAGGGGGACCTCAGAGCTCAGGGACAGTCCAGGCCATGGGCAGCAGGCAGGGCCATGCTTTCAGTGTCCTCAGAGCTGGGGACAATGTGGGGACACAGGGTAGGGCAGCACTGTGGGCTCTGGCCCCTCCTGTCACACACAGCTGGGCTGGCTCCAGAGCCAGGTTCCCGTCCAACACCCTCCGAAGAGAGGGAATGAGTAAAGAATGAGTAAAGGCACCAGCATCCTGGGGAAGCTGAGTCAACGTTTCCTTTCTGTGCCGCTGCTCTGAGGTATTTTTAACGGCCCTCATCCGGTGCCCGGGGGGTATTGGTGGTGATTTCCATCCCCCCAGGGTACTGATGTCCCTCCCAGGGCTGAGGGCCCTTCCCTGGATCAGCCTCTGCACTGGGGCAGAGCTGAGCTGGGATGGAGCACACAGAGACCCTGCTCAGGGTGGTCCTGGTGCTGCTCCTCATCCTGGGGCCATCCTGTTCTGCCTTTCCCTGGGGGACCTGCCGACAGAGCTGGGATCTGCTGCCTCAGCCCTGAATCTCCTGTGACTCCCCCGTTATCCCTGCTGTAAATCCCCCATTATCCTCCCGTGACTGCCCCGTTATCCCTGCTGGCTGGGAGTTCAGGGAGATCCCCTTCCCCAGGATGGAGAGGCCGGGATGCACCTGCAGCTGGAGCAGAGGAAGGTTCTGGGCACAGGGACCTTGTCTGAGCCCATCCCTCCTTTCCTTGCAGGTGGTGGCTCCTGCCCGGGCAGAGGTGGCTGTGACAGCTGAGGGCAGAGAGCTCGTGCTGGTGCTGGAGAGGAACCAGTGAGTGTGGGGCTGGGAATGGGGAGGGGGCATGGGGCACCCTGCCAGGGACCTGCCTGGGCTGGGAATGGGGAGGGGGCATGGGGCATGGGGCACCCTGCCAGGGACCTGCCTGGGCTGGGAATGGGGAGGGGGCACGGGGCACTCTGCCAGGGACCCACCTGGCCTGGCAGGGTTGTGGCCAGCAGGGGAAGGGACAGCCCAGTGTGGCTCCATTTGGGCTGGAATGCTCCTGTTGCCTCCTTGGTCACCTCCTTTGGGCTCCTGCTCTGGGTCAGTTTGGATGCAGGTGGCAGCAGCTCCTGTCCCCTGTGCCCTGTGACACTCATCCAGCCTGGGACAAGGACACTCCCCTCCCCTGGGACACAGACAGAGCCTGTGTCCATCTGTCCTGTCCTGCCCTCCTTGTCCCTCTGCCTGAGACCTCGTGGCATTTTACAGAGCCCCAGAACCCCAGAGTGGTTTGGGCTGGAAGGGACCCTGAAGATGCAGTGCCACCCCTGCCATGGCAGGGACACCTGCCACCAGCCCAGGCTGCTGCAGGCCCCGTTCAGGGCTGGGGACACTGCCAGGGCTGGGGCAGCCCCAGTTCTCTGTCCCTTGGTGGGTTTCTGTCCCATGCTGAGCGGGGCAGAGCTGAGCCCTTCCTGCTGCTGGTGGGTACAAACCCAGCCCCACGGTGTCCCCAGGGCCCCAGTGACAGCTCCTGGTGTGCAAGAAGGGGAACTGGGGGTCCCTCTGCCCATCTGAGGGCTGTGGGCACTGGGGTTGGTGGTGGGGGATGAAATGTGATGGGCAGAGCTTGGCCTCGTGTCTGGCTGGTGCTCCAGGCCTGGCCACCTTGGGGTGTCCCCTGTGCCCCTCGTTGTGCCACTGTGCCCTCTGGAGAGGGGCAGGAGGGGGCAGGAGGGACAGGGAGAGCACTGGGAGCTCTGGAGGGGGCAGGAGGGACAGGGGCAGCCCTGGGGCTCTGGAGAGGGGCAGGAGGGACAGGGAGAGCACTGGGAGCTCTGGAGGGGGCAGGAGGGACAGGGGCAGCCCTGGGGCTCTGGAGAGGGGCAGGAGGGACAGGGGCAGCTCTGGGTGAGCTGGGGGACAGTGGCACAAAGGGGACCTGAGCACCCAGAGCAGTCCACAGCACCCAAGGCACCCCAGAGTGGCTGTGGGGACATTGTGGGGATGCAGTGTGGGGACACAGCATAGAGACACAGCGTAGGGACATCCAAACTGCCCTAGGGGTGTACACAGAGCGGGGACACAGTGTGGGGACAGTACATCCAAACTGCCCTGGGGGTACACACAGAGTGCTTAGGGGAACATTGTGGGGACACAGCATGGGGACACAGCGTGGGGACACAGTGTGGGGACACCCAAACTGCTGCCTCAGCCCTGTGAGCGAGCCCCTGGCCCAGTGAGCTGGGTTTGGCCTCAGACCTTCCTCCTGGCACTGGGAGCTCTGCTCGGTCCCCAGGAGCATCCCGGGGTGTTTTCCTCACCCTGCTTGGTGGAGCAGGCTGGTCCTGCCCTCCCTGCCCTCCCTGCCCTGCCTGGAGGGCACATCCCTGCTGTGGGGACAGCCCGGGCTGTGCCTGGCTCAGCCATCCCAGTCCATTCCCTGGCCATGGCAGGAGGATTTGCCATTCCTGTGTCCCCAGCCCAGCTGTCCCGTCCCTGTCCCCATGTCCCCGTGTCCCCAGGCTGGCCAGGCCCTGCCTTGGCAGCCACCCAGTGTCCCTGGCAGGAGGCAGGCTGAACCGTGGCTGCTGTCTGGGCTGTGGCTGCAGTCCCTGGGGCCAGGCACCCACGGACAGGCTGTGGGGAGCCACAGCCGTGCCCACAGTGACATTTCTGGGGCCAGGCTGGCTGAAAGCAGAAAGGGAGAGGCAGGGGAGCTATTCTGGGAGTGCTGCTTTATTTTCTCTGCAGAATTTAACTTTTGGGATGGAGCCAAACCCCAAAAATGAGTCTAAACTGAGAGCAGGGGAAAACCTGGCCCCATTTGTCCTTCTCTGGGGAGTGCTGCCCACAGGAGTGCTGCCCTTCCATGGGGACCTGCCAGCCCAGGGGTGACCTGCCATCCCCACAGGGACCTGCCATCCCCAGGGCACTGCAGCCTTCCAGCAGATACCCATCACCCTGGCATCTGGGCAAGGTCACACAGATCTGGGCAATGCAGGAAAACCCGTCTTCTTTTTCTTCTTTTTTTTCTTTTTCTTCTTTTTTTTTTTTTTCTTTTTCTTTTTCTTTTTCTTTTTCTTTTTCTTTTTCTTTTTCTTTTTCTTTTTCTTTTTCTTTTTCTTTTTCTTTTTCTTTTTCTTTTTCTTTTTCTTTTTCTTAATTTTTTTTCTTTTTTTCTCTTTCTTCTTTTTCTTCTTCTTCTGGATGGCCCAGCCTGGTTCAGGAGGCTCAGGGGATGTGTGGGTGGCTCAGGGGGTTCAAGGGGCTCAGGGGGATATGTGGAAGGCTCAGGGGGCTCGGGGGGCTCAGGGGGATATGTGGATGGCTCAGAGGATGTGTGGATGGTTCAGGGGGCTCAGGGGGCTCAGGGGATGTGGGGATGGCTCAGGGGGCTTAGGGGGAGATGTGGATGGCTCAGGGGATGTGTGGATGGCCCAGGCTCAGGGGCTCGGTGCGTTGCTGTGCCGGCAGCCCTGGAGCCGCTGCCCACTGTCCCCGCTGTGTCCCCGCTGTGTCCCCGCAGGCTGCTGGCTCCGGGCTACACGGAGACGCACTACAGCGAGCAGGGCCAGCCCGTGACGGTCACCCCCAACCACACGGTGGGTGCTGGGCCCTCCCCTCTGGGTTTCGGGGTTCGGATGGAGCCGCGGGGCGCTCCCCTTTGGGTTTCGGGGTTCGGGTGGAGCCGAGATTCCCCGACGGCAGCGGGAATGAGGCAGCGCTCGACTGCTGCGGCTCCGGGCCCCAGGACAGCGCCTCGGGACACAAACACAGCAGGGCAGGGCCCTCCCTCCCCATGGCCCCACCGCCTTCTGTCACCCTTCCAGCGCCGCGCCGGGCGCCGGGCTCTGTCCCGGGCTGACCCCGTTCCATTCCCATTCCCGGTGCGGGGAACAGCGCTCGCCTGGCTGGGAAAAGAGATGGGAAATGGAAGTGGGGAGATGGAATAGGGGAAATGGAAAGGGAAAATGGAAAAGAGGAGATGGAAATGGGGAGATGGAAATGGGGAGATGGAAAAGGGGCAATGGAAAAGGGGCGCTTTTCTGGGAGCAGCCCTCGGGATGCTGGTCCCAGCCCGCTGAGGAAGGTCCCCCTGTCTCTCTCCAGGAGCACTGCCACTACCACGGGCACGTCCGCGGCCACCGCCGCTCCTGGGTCGTGCTCAGCACCTGCTCGGGAATACGGTATGGGGGAATGGGAATGGGGAATGTCAATGGGAATGGGGAAATGGGGAATGGGAATGGGGGAATACGGTATGGGGGAACAGGAATGGGGAATATGGGAACAGGGAATACGGTATTGGGGAATGGGAATGGGGAATGGAGGAACGGGGGAACAGGGAATGGGGAATGGGGGAATGGAGAATACAGTATTGGGGAATGGGGAATGGGAATGAGGAATGGGGAATACGATATGGGGGAATGGGGAACAGGGAATGGGAAATGGGGGGATAGGGAATGGGGGAATAGGGAATGGGGAATGAGGAATGGGGGAATGGGGAAACAGGGAGTGAGGGAACAGGAAATGGGGAATGGGAGAACAGAGAATAGGGAGTGGGGAATAGGGGAACAGGGAATGGGGGAATAGGGAATGGAGGAAGGAGTAGGGAATGGAGGAAGGAATAGGGTATGGGGGAATCAGGGTTGGAGAAACACAGGGTTGGTGGATTGAGGAGCTGAAAAAGGTGGGATGGATCCACTGCTCCCTCTCTCTGCAGGGGTCCCCTTTGGGACCACCCAAGCAGCACCAATGCTCCTGCAAGCCCAGCTCCAAATGCTTCATGGGCTGATTTTCCCATGGCTCCTATCTTGTCCTTCCTCCTTCTCCCACCCTTCCCCCAGCCCCAGGACTGAGCAGGCTGGGCAGGGACCATATTCCTGGCAGTATGAGCTTATTCCCAGGAATTCTATCCCTGGAGGGGCAGGTCCCTGCACCCCAGAGCAGCTGTCCCAGACCAAGCTTTGGCCTGTGCTCTGAAGGGGGAAGGTTTGGGTGCCCAGGGTTTATTTGTCCTGGGGCTGTTTGAGCAGAGATCCCCGATTCTTGTCCCTGCTCCCAGCTTGAGTGCAGACCAGGCTGGTGTGCCACGAGTCTGTGGGGCCTCAGGGGCTGGGGCAGTGCAGGGGGAAGCACCACAGGAGCCATCGGGGCTGTTCCCATCTCCAGGGGCCTCATAGTGCTGAGCAGCAACACCAGCTACTACCTGAGCCCCCTGGGGCCCCCCGAGCCCGGCCTGCATCTCCTCCAGCGAGCAGAACACCTGCCTGTGCCAGGGGGCACCTGCGGGCACGGCCAGCACCTGGCGAGCACCGTGGCTGGCATGGTCCAGCTCTTCCAGCCACGGCACACACGGGTAAATCCTCAGGGGGGAATCCAGTTGGGTAAATCCTCATGGGTAAATCCTCACGGGTGAATCTTCATGGGTAAATCCGCTCAGGTAAATCCTCACGGGTGAATTTATTGTGAATCCTCGCGGGTGAATCTTCACAGGTGAATTTACCATGAATCCTCATGGGTGAATTCTCATGGTAAATCCACCTGGGTACATCCACTTGGGTGAATCCTCATGGGTGAATTTACTGTGAATCCTCATGGGTAAATCCTCACGGGTGAATATTCACAGGTGAATTTACCATGAATCCTCACGGGTGAATCCTCACGGGTGAATCCACTTGGGTAAATCCACTTGGGTAAATCCTCACGGGTGAATTTACTGTGAATATTCATGGGTAAATCCTCACAGGTGAATCCACTTGGGTGAACCCTCATGGGTAAATCCTTGTGGTAGAATCCTCACAGGTGAATTTACCATGAATCCTCACGGGTGAATCCACTTGGGCAAATCCACTCGGGTAAATCCTCATGGGTGAATCCTCATGGGTGAATTTACTGTGAATCCTCATGAGTAAATCCTCACAGGTGAAACCTCACAGGTAAATCCACTTGGGTGAATCCTCGTGGGTGAATCCTTGCAGGTGAATTCTCAAGGGTAAATCCACTTGGGGAAATCCACTCAGGATCCGTCTGGGGACAGGCAGAGGGCTGGGAGGGGCTCTCCGCACTGCTGACAGCTCCCATGTCCCTGGCAGCTGGGCAGGCCGTGCAGGCAGGTGGGGTGAGAGGGTCTCTGTGGGTGGCTTGTGTGGCTTGAATTTAGGCAGGAGACCCCAGGGGATGCTTGGGTTCGGTCTTGGTGCTGCATCCTATCATGGGGGATATGACGTGAGGTCATTTGGAGCCACCCAAACGTTCTCTGCCACCCTGTGCCTCAGTTTCCCCTCTGAGCTGTCCCTCCTGAGCAGCTCCGTGGTGTCTGGAGGGTGCCCAGAGCCAAGGGCTGCCCCTCTTTGCTGAGCCCTGTGTCTGCCTTGCAGGCCAGAAGGGATGCCTGGAGGACCATGAAGTACATGGAGCTCTTCATCGTTGCTGATCACACCCTGGTGAGCGCTGGGGGGCAGAAAACCAGAGTCCCTCTCTGTCTCTGCCCTGGATTGACCCCATGGGCCTCCCCATCCTCACCTGTCTCCAGTACAGGAACCAGAACCGCAACCTGGGCCACACCAAGCAGCGCATCGTGGAGATCGCAAACTACGTGGACAAGGTGAGGGACCTGCCAGGCCCTTGTGTGGCCCCAGGGACTGTCCCCGTGTCACCAGGGCCAGGAATCACAGAATTATGGAACTGTTAAGGTCAGAAAGGATCTTTAAATCCTTTGAGTCCAGTCATTCCTCAGCACTGCCAAGGCCAGCACTGACCATGTCCCCAAGGGCCACATGCACGTGACTGTGAATCCCCTCAGGGATGGGGACTGCACCCCTGTCCTGGGCAGCTGTGCCAGGGCTTGGCCACCCAGGGAGGAGTTCAGGAGCTCTTTGAGCATATGGTGGGAAGGGCTTTGTCACCCGTGGGCTGAGCTCGGCAGGGAAGTGTTCACTGGCCCCTGCCTGGATCATTTTTGGATCATTTCCAAAGAAGGGACACACAGAGGTGTTGTCACTGAATGTCATCGTGTCCCCCTGGCTGCCCACACCTGTGCCTGTGGAGCCATGCTTGCAGGTGTGTGTGGGACAGGTGTGTTCTGGGGTCACACAGCCACAGGGAAACACGAGGACCCCACAGCAGGGAGGGAGGGTGCAGGGAATTGTAGCCCCCATGCCCCCACCCATGCCCTGCTGCAGTTTTACAGGCTGCTGAACATCAAGGTGGCCCTGATCGGGCTGGAGGTGTGGACGGAGCGGGACCAGTGCGCGGTGAGCAGCGACGCCAACGCCACGCTCTGGGCCTTCCTGCAGTGGAAGAAATCGCTGAGGGCGCGCAAGAGGCACGACAACGCCCAGCTGCTGACGTGGGTCTGGGGCTGGGGGCGCTGGGAGGGGGTCCTGGCTGGGGCTGGGCACTCCTGACCCCCAGTGCTGAGCTGGGCCCATTTTCCTGCCCGGACTGGGGCTGGGCACTCCTGATCCCCAGTGCTGAGCTGGGCCCGTTCTCCTGCCCGGCAGAGGGAAGACCTTCGGGGGCACCACCATCGGGATGGCCCCGCTGGAGGGGATGTGCAGCGCCGACAACTCCGGAGGGGTCAGCGTGGTAAGGGGGGCTGGGGTCCCTGTGCCACCCCGGCCCGGGGGAGATCCCCCTGGGGTTGGAGGAGCAGCCCCTGAGGCTGGGCCAGCACCCCGGAGTTGGGCCTGGGGTGCAGCCTGAAGGTGAGGGGTGATGTTGTAGCCCCTGACCTGGGGGGCAGCCTGAAGGTGATGAGGGGTGATGTTGTAGCCCCTGACCTGGGGAGCAGCCTGAACGTGATGAGGGGTGATGTTGTAGCTCCTGACCCCCTCAGGTGCTGGCCAGGGGCACAGGGGTCAGGTGAGAAGGGGCTGCTGAAGGTCTCCCACCCCCAGCTCCCAGCTGGCACAGCACTAGGATCTCCTGTGCTGCTCCTGTCCCTCGGGCTGGAGAGCCCCTGCCTGTCCCTGCTTCTGCTCTGAATTTCTGCCCCCATCTCTGCCCAGATCCCTTCTGCTCCTCCTGATGGTGGCCCTGGGCATGATGGGGTGGCCTTGGTGACCTGTGATCCCTGGGCAGGGTGGTGGGGGGCACCCAGGTTTCTGGGTTTTGGGATGTGCCCCGGGTTTTGAGCAGCTGACCCCAGCCAAGAGCTTCCCACCAGTCCCACAGGGAAACATAGGAGACCAAACCCCACTTGTGCCACGAAACTTCCTCCAACCCCTCCTCCACGAACCTTCCTCCAACCTCTCCTCCTGCGGGACAGAGTGTTCCCTCCCATGTCCAGCCCCATTCCCTGCTGTGGGTGACCCTGTCCCTCACTGCTGGCCCTGGTGACACGTCCCTTCCTGGCTGTGGGTGACCCTGTCCCTTGGTGCTGGCCTTGGTGACACATCCCCTCCCTGATGTGGGTGGCCCTGGTGACACGTCCCCTCCTGGCTGTGGGTGACCCTGTCCCTCCCTGGTGGCCCTGGTGACACGTCCCGTCCCCTCCCTCAGGACCACGCGGAGCAGCCCATCGGCGCCGCCGCCACCATGGCGCACGAGATCGGCCACAACTTCGGCCTGGTGCATGACAGCCCGGGCTGCTGCACTGAGGCCACCCCTGAGCAGGGTGGCTGCGTCATGGCCGCGGCCACTGGGTGAGTGCTGCTGGCCCTGGAGTGTCCCCAGAGCCATGGATGTGTCCCCAGGCCATGGTGCTGGGTGCAGGCTGGGAATGCTGTCACCTCTGCTCTGGAGCCAGGCTGGCAGGGCTGGGAATGTTCCCCTGGAGAAGGGAAGGCTCCAGGCAGAGCTCAGAGCCCCTGGCAGGGCCTGCAGGGGCTCCAGGAGAGCTGCAGAGGCACTGGGGACAAGGGACAGAGGGACAGGAGCCAGGGAATGGCTCCCACTGGGAAAGGGGAGATTGGGCTGGGATCTCGGCAAGGAATTGCTGGCTGGGAGGGTGGGCAGGGGCTGGGCTGGAATTCCCAGATTTGCTGTGGCTGCCCCTGGATCCCTGGCAGTGCCCAAGGCCAGGTTGGACACTGGGAGCACCCTGGGACAGTGGTAGGTGTCCCTGCCATGGCAGGGTGGCACTGGGTGGGTTTCACAATCCATGTGGTTGGTGCCAGTTTCCTTTCCAGTCCTTCTCTCCCTTCTGAGGATGTCTCATCCCAGATGTCCCTGCCCCGAGGGAAAGCAGGGTTTATTCAGCTGTTCATTCCCTGTGTTTGAACCCACCTGCTCTTCCAATGAGGAAGGAACAGTGGGACCCCAGTTGTGCTTTCAGGGCTGCCAGACCCTGGTGTTGATCCCACAGGATTTAACCTCTGCCTGGGCGGGTTGTGGTGGGGAACAGCACATTTCTGGCTGTGTTTGCACAGCCATGTACATGAATATATGTAAAAATACATGTGGGGTACATTGGCTTGCTCAGCCTCCATAACCTGCAGGCTCTTACAGGTTTCCCTCCAGCTCAAGAGATTTCAAAACCAGTTTTAAAATATGTCCTCTGAGTCATCTTGAGAATGAGATGTCCTGGTATGAAAATATTTTTCAGCTTTAAGGGGAAATGAAACTGTTTTTCAAGAAGGAAATGCTTCCTTCTTCATAAACCACTGAAACCCTGCAAACGGTGAAATTACAGAAGAACTTTGCTCAGAGGTTCTGTAGAAAATGAGTGTTTTTCCTGTTCCTCAGTTCCTTACACATTGTAGGCTCTGACTGTTTTATTTTTTGCAGCTCTCTGGGTAGTTTTTGGTATTTTTTTTCTGTATTTCTTCAACTTTAGGTGATGTTCACCCATCTCAGCTGTGGGGCCCAGGTGGGTGTTTGCTGTGGGGTTCAGTGAGCACAGGAAGGGGTTTGCTGTGGCTGAGGGCAGAGGTGACACCTGCAGCAGTGCTGGGCTGGCAGCAGTGAGCACAGGAAAGGGTTTGCTGTGGCTCAGGGGTGTCTGTGGTGTCCCAGGGCAGAGGTGGCACCTGCAGCAGTGCTGGGCTGGCATCAGTGAGAACAGGAAGGGGTTTGAGTGGGAGCAGAGGGCCCTGCAGGGGTGGGGACCTGCCCTGGGGATGTCTGTGGAGTCCCAGGGCAGAGGTAACACTGTTTTGCAGAGATAATCAAAACTCCACAACTTTTTGTGAAAGTTGTAAAGCCAGTATGTGCTTGAGGCATGTGGGAATCATTCTCTTCAAAATGACATGTGTACTTCTGGGAACTTCAGGTCCTTTTTTATCCCCCTCTCAGATACATATGCATACAATTTCACAATAGGTTCATGCATATTCATTTTTACAAATTTCATGTGACATTTGCCACTAGTTCTTCTTTATCAGAAAGAATTCCTAGGTCAGGTTGACCTCCTCTCACAGCAGTCTCTCTGTCTTTTTTCATCACACTCTGCTTCTCTTCTCTTCTCTTCTCTTCTCTTCTCTTCTCTTCTCTTCTCTTCTCTTCTCTTCTCTTCTCTTCTCTTCTCTTCTCTTCTCTTCTCTTCTCTTCTCTTCTCTTCTCTTCTCTTCTCTTCTCTTCTCTTCTCTTCTCTTCTCTTCTCTTCTCTTCTCTTCTCTTCTCTTCTCTTCTCTTCTCTCTGTCTTTCACTGAAGCAGTTTCTCTGAGCCTAGGCCTTGCAGTCAGGCTACATAGCTATGTTTGCTAACCAAAGATGTACATTTCACCTAAATCAAAATGGATTTCTGCTCTGGAGAATTTCCACTCTGTCTCACCTGGGTCACTGAGCAATGGGGATCTGCTCTGGGGAGGGTCTGTGCCAGTTGTCCATGTGCTGAATTCCCATTTCTCACCATTCCCCACCCTCTCTGGCCCTGCTCCCCTGTGTCCCCCCAGGCACCCCTTCCCGCGGGTGTTCAGCTCGTGCAGCAGGAGGCAGCTGGAGAGCTACTTCCAGAAGGGAGGGGGAATGTGCCTCTTCAACCTGCCCGACACCAAGGACCTGGTGGTGGCACGCAAATGTGGCAACGGCTTCCGCGAGGAGGGAGAGGACTGCGACTGCGGCGAGGTGGAGGTACGGGGGGCTTGTGGGATGTGGGGGGACAGGGGGTCCTTTGTGGGATGTGGGGGGACTGGGGGTCCTTTGTGGGATGTGGGGGGACAGGGGGTCCTCCTGGGACCTGGAGGGACAGAGTGACCCTTGTGGGAGGCGGAAGGGCAGAGGGGTCCTCTGTGACGGCGTTCACAGGGGTCCCAGGTTGAGGGAAGAGATGAGGATCTGACTCCATGTTTCAGAAGGCTGATTTATTATTTTATGATATGTATTACATTAAAACTATACTAAAAGAATAGAAGAAAGGATTTCATCAGAAGGCTGGCTAAGAATAGAAAAAGAAAGAATGATAACAAAGGCTTGCGGCTAGGACAGAGAGTCCAAGCCAGCTGACTGTGATTGGCCATTAATCAAAAACAACCAACATGGGCCAATCACAGATGCACCTGTTGCATTCCACAGAAGCAGATAATCAATGTTTACATTTTGTTCCTGAGGCCTCTCAGCTTCTTAGGAGGGAAAATCCTAATGAAAGAATTTTCCATAAAAGATGGCTGCAACAGTCCTCCTCAGCTGAGGGAATTCCTGCACAGGGCATTTACAAGGGAAGGGTCTGCTGTCACCACAGGGACTCCATCCCAAGGGCTTTTCCCAGTCCCACCTCCCTGAATCCATCTATCCCAGTCCTGACTTTCCCCTGAGCGCCCATTCTCCCCCCTGCCTTCTGTGCCTCAGTTTCCCCATTGCAGGATGAGCAGGGTTCTCTGGGATGGGTGTGGCAGGGACTGGGGCAGCACTGGGGAAGGCATGGAGCCCTAGCCCATGGATGGGTGTGGCAGGGGCAGTGGTGTGGCAGGGATGGAGCCCCAGCCCATGGATGGGTGTGGCAGGGGTGGGGCAGCAATGGGGCAGGGATGGAGCCCCAGCCCATGGAGCTCTGTGCTCCCCACAGGAATGCACCAACCCCTGCTGCAACGCTCACAACTGCACGCTCAAGGAGGGGGCCCAGTGTGCCCACGGTGACTGCTGCCACAGCTGCAAGGTGAGACCCAGCCTGAACACCCTGTGCCACCGCCTGTCCCCAGTGTGTGCCCATGTCAGTGCCACCTGTGCCCAGTCTGTGCCCGTGTCAGTGCCCCCTGTCCCCAGTCTGTCCCCGTGTCAGTGCCACCTGTCCCCAGTGTGCCCCCGTGTCAGTGCCACCTGTCCCCAGTGTGTGCCTGTGTGTGTCCCCCCAGTGTCCCCATGTCACTGCCCCCTGTCCCCATTCTGTCCCCCTCTGTCCCTGTGTCACTGCTCCCTGTCCCCACTCTGTCCCTCTGTCCCCAGCTGAAGGTGGCCGGGACTCTGTGCCGGGAGGCCGCTGGCTCCTGTGACCTGCCCGAGTTCTGCACGGGAGCGTCCCCGTACTGCCCTCCCAACGTGTACCTGCTGGACGGCTCCTCGTGCGCCCAGGGCCAGGCCTACTGCAGCAACGGCATGTGCATGACCCACCAGCAGCAGTGTGTGCAGCTCTGGGGGCCAGGTCAGTCCCATCCCTCACTGCAGCAATGGTGTGTGCATGACCCACCAGCAGCAGTGTGTGCAGCTCTGGGGGCCAGGTCAGTCCCATCCCTCACTGCAGCAATGGTGTGTGCATGACCCACCAGCAGCAGTGTGTGCAGCTCTGGGGGCCAGGTCAGTCCCAAACCTCCCTCACTGCAGCAATGGGGTGTGCATGACCCACCAGCAGCAGTGTGTGCAGCTCTGGGGGCCAGGTCAGTCCCAAACCTCCCTCCCTGCAGCAATGGGGTGTGCATGACCCACCAGCAGCAGTGTGTGCAGCTCTGGGGGCCAGGTCAGTCCCATCCCTCACTGCAGCACCAGCCTGGGGTGCCCAGGGGGCTGTGGGTGCTGCATGGGGGCCCTGGCACAGCCACAGCCACACCAACAGCCAGGGGACAGTTCTGAACCCCAAATCCTTGGGAATGGGGTGGAGGGTGTCCAGAGCAGCTGTGGCTGCACCTGGATCCATGGAATGTCCAGGGTTGGACACTGGGGCTGGGAGCCACCTGGGACAGTGGGAGGTGTTCCTGCCCTGGGTGGAACTGGGTGGGTTTAAGGTCTCTTCCAACCCAACCCATTCTCTGACCAAAATCCTCCACAAGCCTCCAGAGAATGGGGAAGTTCATCCCTCCTGTCCCTGGCCTGACACCCACAGCAGCAGCTCCTGGGACAGCTGTCCCTGGTGTGTTCTCCCTGAGCCCCATGTGCTGCTCCTGCTGTGGGTCCCTGTCTGTGCCAGGGTTCCCAGAGCTCTCCCCTGTGTGCAGGAGCGTGGCCAGCCCCTGATGCCTGCTTCCAGGACGTGAACATGGCAGGGAACACCTACGGCAACTGTGGCAAGGACAGCCAGGGCCGCTACGTCAAGTGTGACAAGAGGTGGGCACAGCGCTGGCATTGGGTGCTCTGTGTCCCCTCTTGTACCCCTGCCACCCCTGTCATGCCACTGGGAGGGCCCTGCATCAGCGCTACCCCCGGGAATCAGCCCTGGTTTGTACCCCAGAAAGCTACCAGGTCCTCCTGAGCTCTGTCCCCACCACTGCTGGGAGGTGGGACCTGGAGATCTTGAGGTGTTTTCCAGCCTCAATCCTGTGATTCTGCTGTCCCATCACCAGCAGCTCCCAGCCCAGCCTGCTGGGCAATCAAAGCCAGTGCCACATTTAGGGAGTTGTGCTCTCTGGTGTCCCAGTGCCACATTTAGGGAGTTGTGCTGTATGTGATCCCAGTGCCACATTTAGGGAGTTGTGCTCTCTGGTGTCCCAGTGCCACATTTAGGGTGTTGTGCTCTCTGTGTTCCCAGTGCCACATTTAGGGAGTTGTGCTCTCTGTGTTCCCAGTGCCACATTTAGGGAGTTGTGCTCTCTGGTGTCCCAGTGCCAGATTTAGGGAGTTGTGCTCTCTGGTGTCCCAGTGCCACATTTAGGGAGTTGTGCTGTCTGTGTTCCCAGTGCCACATTTAGGGAGTTGTGCTCTCTGTGTTCCCAGTGACCCCAGGGATGTCAGTGCCTCTCCTCCCCTCCCCTGCCCTGGCTGTTTCCCTCCATCATTCATGTGCTGTCCATGATTTACCCACTGGGCCTCTCCAGCATGGCCATAACCCCATGGGAATGACCCCCAGGTGTGGGATGCTGGGGCTGGGGGGCTGAAGGGGCACCACTGCCCACTGTCCCATCTCCTCCCGGCCGTGCCCGCTGCAGGGATGCCATGTGTGGGAAGATCCAGTGCCAGAGCTCTGCCAAGAAGCCTCAGGGCACCAACACGGTGTCCATCGACACCACCATCCGCCTCAAGGGCCGCGAGGTCAAGTGCAGGGGCACCTTCGTCTACAGCGCCAAGGACGACCAGGAGGACCTGTCCGACCCAGGGCTGGTGCTGACGGGCACCAAGTGCGGGGATGGCATGGTGAGTGTCCCCTCTGCCCCGGGCTCTGCTCAGGGACACCTGACCTGGGCTCTCACCCAGCTCCAGGAACCTTCTGTGAGCTCTGACCCAGCTCCAGGCACCTTCTGTGGGCTCTGACCCCGCTCCAGGGCTCTGACCCAGCTCCAGGCACCTCCTCTGGGCTCTGACCCCGCTCCAGGCTGCACATGGCCATTCCCTGTGTCACAGCCAGACCCTGCAGTGGTTCCTTGCACACCTGCAGGCGTTCTCTCAGTGTCACCTCTGGCTGCCACCAGGTGTTTGTGGGCCACCAGGTTCTTCTCACCCTGGGCATTTGTGGGCATCACCAGATGCTCAGTCGTGTTTAGGCCACCAAATCATTCTCTGTGCCCTCCAAACTTCTTCACCAA
Source organism: Melospiza melodia melodia (assembly GCF_035770615.1). Classification (NCBI taxonomy): domain Eukaryota; kingdom Metazoa; phylum Chordata; class Aves; order Passeriformes; family Passerellidae; genus Melospiza; species Melospiza melodia. The sequence goes on along the minus strand of NC_086198.1, from coordinate 89,604,516 downwards.
ATTGGTTCAGAGTGGAGCAACCCCAGCAGGAATTGCCCCAGGATTTGATTGAGGATTCCTCCTATGAAGAGATTGTTTCCCAGAGGAAACAGGAAATCTCTGCCAGAAATCCATGTGACAAATCCAGTGCTAACTGGGCATTGCTGTCTGCAGCTCCTGCATCTCCAAGAGCTTTGGAGGGGGCCAGTGGAGCTGAGAGAGGGCAGAGGCTGCTGGAAGCCAGGGCAGCAGGGATGTGTTCCAGAGAGGGCTGGCTGTGGAGACACAGCCTTCCCAGTTTGGCATTTTAACAGTGAAATCTTCACTGGGGAGGCCAAAGCAGTGACATTTCCATGAGGAAATGTGGCCAGTTTTAGTTTTGAAATGCAGCATTGTTTATTCTGGCCAGTGCCTGGGATTTCGGGCCAAATGGGAAATGTTTTCCCTTGGTTTTGGTGCCAAATGGAAATGGTTTCCCTTGGTTTTGGTGCCAAATGGAAATGGTTTCCCTTGGTTTTGGGGCCAAATGGGAAATGGTTTCTCTTGGTTTTGGGGCCAAATGGGAAATGGTTTCTCTTGGTTTTGGGGCCAAATGGAAATGGTTTCTCCAGGAGCTGGCAGGGGTCTGTGTGGAGGGGGTGAGAGTGGAATCCCTTGGCTGGAACCATGTGATTTCACCACCTGCATTTTCCAGCACTCCAACCCTCTGGAGCACCCCCAGCTGTCCCTGTCCAGGTCCCTGTGTGACCTCAGCCTCTCATGTGTCCCCCCAGGTGTGCAAGGACCGGCGGTGCCAGAACGTGTCCCTGTTCGAGCTGGAGAAGTGTGTGTCCCGCTGCCACGGCCACGGGGTGAGCTCTGCTGGGAGCCCTGGTGCCAGGGGAGGGCTGGGAGTGTCTGCCACAGGGATGGGACCTGCAGGGAGCCCCTGGCATCAGGAACAGGGCTGGGAGCCAGCCCCAGTGTGTGCCATGAGGATGGGACCTGCTGGCACCTCCAGGGAGCCCCTGGCATCAGGGACAGGGCTGGGAGCCAGCCCCAGGGTCTGCCACAGGGATGGGCCCTGGGACCCAGGGGATTTGTGCCTCTCAGACCTGTCCCAGGCAGGGCTGGGACCTTTGCTCAGCCGTGTCCCAGCGAGAGGAACAGGATTGATTTTGGTGTCAGGGCCATCTGCAAAGCTTGGCTCAGGGTCTGGTTTGGGCTGGAGAGTGTTTGGAGCTCAGAGCAGGTGCAGGGTCCCCCTGAGAGCAGAACAAGTGCTGGAAGGAGAAGTGGGACAGCAGAAAGGCAGGGCAGTGGCTCAGGGAATGGGAGGAAAGCTGTTCTCCAAAGCTGCACAGTTACAGAAGTCTGAGCTCTGAGAGCAGAACAACAAGAGCTGGAAGGAGAACTGGACAGCAGAAAGGCAGGGAGGGGAGGGCACACTGCTCTCCAAAGCTGAAAGGTTACAGAGGTCTGAGCTCTGTGCATGCAGGGCTCTGTCAGATGGGGCAACAGACACTGCTGGGTTCTGGATGTGACAGATAAAACACCTGATTGACCCTTCTGTGACAGGTAAAACATCCACACCTACCCCTTGTTCTGCCCAGCATGGCTCAGGCTCTCAGAGCTGCAGTTGGTCAGCCTGTGGGTGAGCAGGTTCTGGGGGGAACTTCTGGCACCTTCCAGCACTAAAAGGGGCTTGTAAAGAAGAGGGAGGGTGACTTTTTACATGGGCAGATAGGGACAGGAGCAGGGGGAATGGCTTCAAACTGAAAGAAGAGATGGAGATGGGATATTGGGAATTGGGAATTGTTCCCTGGCAGGGTGGGCAGGGGCTGGGCTGGAATTCCCAGATTTGCTGGGGCTGCCCCTGGATCCCTGGCAGTGCCCAAGGCCAGGATGGACACTGGGGCTGGAGCAGCCTGGGACTGTGGGATGGGATGGGATTTAAGCTCCTTCCCTGATCCCAAACCATTCCAGGATTCTGTGATGCCCAAGCGGGAGCATTGTCAGGGGTGAATCTCCTTCAGGCCAGACTCGTGTCACCATCTCTCCATTGCTGCCCTGTGGACCCCCATTGCACACATGCCAGCCCTGTGCTCTGTCCCCAGGTGTGCAACAGCAACAAGAACTGTCACTGTGAGCCCGGCTGGGCCCCCCCGTTCTGCGAGAAGCCGGGGCTGGGGGGCAGCGTGGACAGCGGCCCCGTGCAGAACCACGGTGAGTCACAATTGTCCCCGTGCCCTGAGTGTGTCCCCATGCCCTGAGGGCTCCTGGGCTGCAGCAGGGCCCAGGGAGGGCTGGGGGCTCCCAGAGGGGCTGGGGGGCAGCGTGGACAGCAGCCCCGTGCAGAGCCATGGTGAGTGTCACACTGTCCCCGTGCAGAGCCATGGTGAGTGTCACACTGTCCCCGTGCAGAGCCACCGTCAGTCAAACTGTCTCCATGTCCTGAGTGCTCCTGGGCTGCAGTGGGGCCCAGGGAGGGCTGGGGGCTCCCAGAGGGGCCTGTGCAGGTGTGACAGTGTTCACAGGGGTTCTTGGATGAGGGAAGAGACGTGGATCTGACTCTGTTTCAGAAGGCTTGATTTATTATTTTATGATATGTATATTACATTAAAACTGTACTAAAAGAATAGAAGAAAGGATTTCATCAGAAGGCTGGCTAAGAATAGAATAGCCAAGAATGATAACAAAGGTTTGTGGCTTGGACAGAGAGCCTGAGCCAGCTCCTTGTGATTGGCCATTAATTACAAACATCCAACATGGGCCAATCACAGATGCACCTGTTGCATTCCACAGCCGCAGATAACCATTGTTTACATTTTGTTCCTGAGGCCTCTCAGCTTCTCAGGAGGAAAAATCCTAAGGAAAGGTTTTTTCATAAAGTTGTCTGTGGCACGCAGGCAGCCCCACAGTGTGTGCCCAGCTCTGGCTGTTGGTGGCACCCACTGCCACCAGAGGCCACCGAGGGAGGGTCCCTTCCCAGAGTGGCACCAGCAGGGATGTGCCAGCTCTGCTGACCAGCAATGGACAATGGGGTCACCACGAGCAGGGCTGGGGGCTGCTGTCTGTCCCAGCCCCTCAGTGGCCCCTGTGCTCCCCTGGCAGCCCACGAGTCCATCCTGATCGCCCTGGTGGTCATCTCGCTGTTCCTGCTGCCCGCCCTGACGCTCAGCATCTGCTACTGGTACCGCCAGGAGAACTCCCTGCTGGCCAGGTGGATCCAGGAGAGCAGGGTCCGGGCCCACGGCGCCTGCAGGTGGGCACACACCCAAACCCTTCCCTCCCTGCACCCAGGGCAGCCTGGGCTGGTTTCACCCTGCCTGGCAGGGGGTGGGGCTGCACAGCCCCTGTTGCAGTGTGAGACTGCTTTGGGGGCTGGACAGACTGTGCTGGGAAACCCAGAGCTTCTGCTCTGCTGTGAGACTGCTCTGGGGGCTGGACAGACTGACCTGGGGAACCCAGAGCTTCTGCTCTGCTGTGAGACTGCTCTGGGGGCTGGACAGACTGACCTGGGGAACCCAGAGCTTCTGCTCTGCTGTGAGACTGCTTTGGGGGCTGGACAGACTGTGCTGGGAAACCCAGAGCTTCTGCTCTGCTGTGAGACTGCTCTGGGGGCTGGACAGACTGACCTGGGGAACCCAGAGCTCTCAGCAATTCCCTGAGCCCAGGACACCGATGGTCCTCTGGGCAGGACAGTCCCAGGGAGGGGAGGAGGTGGCCTGGAATCGAGGAGAATTCTCATTCCTTGTAGGGTGCCCATCACACACTGACCATCCTTGTCACACACTGACCATCCCTGTCACAGAATGACCATCCCTGTCACACACACTGACCATCCCTGTCACACACTGACCATCCCTGTCACAGAATGACCATCCTTGTCACACACTGACTATCCCTGTCACAGAATGACCATCCCTGTCACACACTGACCATCCCTGTCACACACTGACTATCCCTGTCACAGAATGACCATCCCTGTCACACACTGACCATCCTTGTCACAGAGGGACCATCCCTGTCAGAGAATGACCATCCCTGTCACAGAATGACCATCCCTGTCACACACACTGACCATCCCTGTCACACACACTGACCATCCTTGTCACACACTGACCATCCCTGTCACACACTGACCATCCCTGTTGCCCATCACGCACTGACCATCCCTGCTGCCCAGCAGCGAGGGCTGGCTGTTAATGAGGTGTTAATTGATACAGGAGCTGATGGGCAGTGTTTTTGGGGCAGTTGGTGCTCCCCTGGTTGCTTTATTTTGCCGTGTCCCAAATTCCCAGCAGGAACAAGTCCGTGGGTCGGAAGTCAAGCAGTGCCCATGCCAAAGCTGCTTTCACCCTGAGGAACATTTCAGCCTCCAGCCACCCCTCTAAGGTCAGTGATAACTCAGTAGGGTCAGGGATAACTGATGAGGGTCAGTGATAACTCACTAAAGTGAGTGATAGCTCAGTCAGGGATAACTCAGCTGCCAGGTTTGATTTCCAGCTGGGATGTGAAGTCTGTGAGTGTCACATCTGCTCCCAGGAACTGGGCAAGCCCTGGTGCCCTGTGCTGGTCCTGCCCTAGGTCTGCACTGAGCCCCTGGCCAGGTGTGCCCATCCCTCCTAAAATTGAGTTTGTTGAGCTCAAAGTCCCCTGGTGATCACCAGGAGCCTCCACTGGGAAACTTCCCATATGGAAAAGGGATAGATGGGAGTGAGGGATGATCACAGCCTGTGTTGGGGGTATTTTCTGATGTTAATGAGCCCAAAATTCAAACACAGTTGATCTTTGGCTTTGTAGTTTGATTTATGGCGTCCTGTTCTTTCTTCTTGGGTCACTGCTGCAGATTTTGGTTGTTCCTTCATTTGGCTATTCCCTCATTTTCCAGTTCTTTTATTTATTCTGTACCACACTTTAGTGAATTTTTAACTTTGAACCTGCATTGGTGCTTTTTGGGCACCAGGGCTGAATTGAGGAAGAATTCAGGTTTTTTTGGATGATGTCTCCCACCTGCTGGAAATTGGAGTGCATTCAGCAGAGCTGACCCTGCTCTGGTCTCCAGCCCCTTTCTCACCCCTGTGTGTTCCCATGGGGTTGGTGAGGAGCAAACCCAGAATCACAGGCTCAGGAAGGATGGAGATGCCCTCCAGTGTCCATCTCCAAGCCCATCAAACTCACCCATCAGCGCTGCCAGGCTCAGCACTGACCATGCTCAGCGTTTGGCTGGGCTGGTGACAGTGCTGGTCCCAGGAGGTGTCCAGAGCTCCTCCTGCAGCTCCCTGGAGCCCAGGCCTCAGGGACACAGCTGCTGTTGAGCACCTGGAGCAGGCACCCCAAGTGATGTTGGCAAGGGGGGCTATTTACAGACACGAACAAGACGGGGCTGCTGCTGAAAGCACCTCGAGCTGCTTTATTTTTCAGCATCACTCTCATTACATGGTTATGACAATGGGAAGATGCTAGCAGCTCACATTCCAAGCAGCAGACACAGAACTTAATGTTACAACTTACTTTATAAGGTTCTTGACCAATCACACAAAGCAAAAGCACATTGACAGTATTTATATCTGTACAGTATATGTTCTATATTGACAGTAGTTCTATTCAATCACCATAAGCACACGTACCTTTTGTTAAAACAATGCTTGCTTATTTTGAATACAATACCTGCTTGTGAGCCTTAAAACACAATGCACAGAGCTCCATTATTAAGCTTTAACCTTCCTAATATCTTGCTAGATGAACTTTTCTGTAGCTTAGAGAGCTATTCTGACAAGTGTTAATACACAGACCATTGTTCTATTTGCCCTTGCTTTTCTACAGTTTAAATACTTCTTCTGCTGACCTAACTCATGGCTGCTACTTTAGCTCTACTCACAGTTCTGCTGTATCCGAGGCCTGCCTTTTGCAGCTTTCCCTTCTAATTTCCCCTCTAATTTTGTGGATTCCCACAATTCCCCCTGTCTGTGGGGACACACACCCTCCAATGTCCATCTCCAAGCCCATCAAACCCACCCACCAGCACTGCCAGGCTCAGCACTGACCATGCTCAGTGTTTGGCTGGGCTGGTGACAGTGCTGGTCCCAGGAGGTGTCCAGAGCTCCTCCTGCAGCTCCCTGGAGCCCAGGGCTCAGGGACACAGCTGCTGTTGAGCACCTGGAGCAGATACCCCAAGGATGCTCCCCCAGCTGTGCTTTTCTCTCCTTTTTCCCTTTCTCCCTTTCTCAGGGCCCTCGGAGCGCGTTCCTGCCCCGGCCTGCTGCTGCCCAGCCTGGCTCCCAGCCCATCAACGTGGTGCACCCGCTCCGCCCGGCCCCCCTGGGCATCCCCCCCCGGCCCAGGGACCCCCGACCCGCCCGGCCCCCACCCCCGGCCGCCAAATCCCCCCCGGGCCCCTCCAAGGCCGGCGGCGCCCCCCAGGCCAAGCTGCCGCCGCCCAGGAAACCTCTGCCCTGCAGCCCCGTCAGGAGCCCACAGGTGAGCTCTGATGGGGGGACACAGGTGAGCTGTGCTGGGGGACCCCACAGGTGAGCTCTGATGGGGGGGACACAGGTGAGGTGTGCTGGGGGACCCCACAGGTGAGCTCTGATGGGGGGGACACAGGTGAGCTGTGCTGGGGGACCCCACAGGTGAGCTCTGCCCTGCAGCCCTGTCAGGAGCACACAGGTGAGATCTGATGGGGGGGACACAGGTGAACTGTGCTCAGGGACCCCACAGGTGAGCTGTGTCCCCCCCCCCCAGACACAGGTGACCCCATAGGTGACCCCACGGGTGAGCTCTGTCCCCCCAGGCCCAGGTGAGCTCCTGCCCTCTGTCTGGGCTGAGCTCTGTTCAGGATCTGTCCCAGCCCCCTGAGGCTGCACCTGAGCTGACATTGCAGGAGCCCCATCACACCTGAGGGTGCTTTAGGGTTTTTTTGGGTGTTGTTCTGTGCTTTTAAGGCTCTCACCTCTGCGGGGAGGGAGGTCTGTAGGGTTCCCTGAATGCTCCCCTAAGAGCTCTGTCTCTGCTGTGCCCTCTGCCATGCCAGGTGGCCCCAAGGGGCTCCTTGGATGCCACTCTAAGGGCTCTGTCTGTGCCCTCTGATGCCAGGTGCCCCCCAAGCACGGAGCCCCGCGCCGGCCGCTGCCGGGCAGCCCCCTCCTGGCCAAGGAGCTGCCCCCTGCCCCCGGACAGACCCTGCTGGTCATGGTCCCTCCCTCCAGCCCCAGGGTGCCCAGCACCAGCACCTCCAGCCCTGCCATGAGGCCAATAAAGTGAGTGAGGGCAGCTGGGGGTACCAAGGGCTGGGCTCTGGCTGTGGGCATGGGGGGGCCCGAGGGAGGGACACTCCAAAGGGCTGCAGCAGGTCCATGGGGTGGCCAAGGGGGGACCAAGGTGCCAGGGAGGGAGGGAGGGAGGGAGTGCCAGCCCTTGGGAGTGCCCCTGGCCTGGGGGGAGCTGTGGGACTGCTGGGGATGAGGGAGTGCAGGGATGGACACTGGGGATGAGGGAGTTCTGGGGATGAGGGAGTGCAGGGGATGAGGGAGTGCAGGGGATGAAGGCTGTTGGGGATAAGGGAGTGCAGGGATGGATGCTGGGGAGGAGGGAGTGCAGGGAATCAGGGAGTTCTGGGGATGAGGGAGTGCAGGGATGGACACTGGGGACGAGGGAGTGCAGGGATGAGGGAGTGCAGGGATGGACACTGGGGATGAGGGAATGCTGGGATGGATGCTGGGGATGAGGGAATGCTGGGGTGGATGCTGGGGATGAGGACTGTTGGGGATAAGGGAGTGCAGGGATGGATGCTGATGCTCTCTCATCTTTCCCCCTGCAGACCGATGCCACCTCAAAGGTGAGTGAGGACATTCACAGACCCCTGTGCTGGGCTGGGAAATGGGGACCCATCCACCTTCCCAGGGCTCCTGGATGGGACATGGTCCCTCTGGGCACTCCAATGGGGCACCTGTGTCCCAGAGGATGAGGATGTGGGGTTTGTTTGGAGTTGGGGGATAAAGCCCAAGTCCTTGACAGTGCCACTTGTGCTCCCAGCTCTCCTGCACTGCTGACTGCTCTGGATGTGGGGCAGGGGAGCCTCAGGGGACCCTCTCCTGACAGGCAGGCTCATGTGCCTGGAGAATTCCTGACCTGGGGAGGGGGTGCTGGGGCTGGTGGGTGTCTGGTGCTAGCACTCAAACCTGTTGTGTCCTTTCTCTTTCCTCTTGCTCCAGGCCAGTCCCAGCCATCAAAGCCCAGTCAACCTCCTTCTCCTCAAAGAAGTGACAGTGCCAGGACACCTGGGACAATCCCTGACCTCCCTTCCTGAGCTGGCTCTCCTGATTTGCACTGCTGTGGCCACAGGGCTCTTGTTTTAGTAACCCTTTTGATACCAGAGGACTATTTTTGTAAGACAGAATTTGTATTCAGCACACAAACTGTAGTGGTGGGGTGAGAGGGGACATTGGTACACAGCTGGACCAGGGCTGGCTGAGGTGGGATGTCCATGATGGAGATCCCACCACGGCTGGACCAGGGCTGGCTGAGGTGGAGTGTCCATGATGGAGATCCCACCACGGCTGGACCAGGGCTGGCTGAGGTGGAGTGTCCATGATGGAGGTCCCACCACGACTGGACCAGGGCTGGTTGAGGTGGGGTGTCCATGATGCAGATTCCACCGTGGCTCTTGGCACTGCTTCCTGGCCCATCTCCCTCCCAGCTTCACTTCTCTGGACATTGCACACGGGCTGGGAGGGGGTGGCTGGGGCAGTGACCATCCCCACCGATGGAAGATGCTGGTGACAGCGTGATGTCCTTGCAGCTACCTCCTCCTCCTCCTCCAGGCCTGCAGCCCCCAACCTGCAGCTCCACGCTGGGCACCTCTCGGGGGGATGTTTGCCATGACAGAACCCTGGTGCCCAGTTTGGGCTGGGCCACGCAGTGCTGGGACAGTTCCATGAAGGATCCAAGTTCTCAGGCTCCCCTGACCTCCTGTCCCACTGCACAAGGAAAGGCAGCTCCAGGTGACGATCCCGGGCTCACCTGGAAGGAGGAACTGTCTGGGAGTGTCTCAACACCAGAAGTGCCCATGGCAGCTGCTCCCAGGGTGCTCGTGAGGGGCTCAGGATCCCTCACAGCGCTGCCTGTTCCTGCCAGGCCCAGCAGAGGCTCCAGGAGCTGCTCACACTGCCAGGGGAAGGAGCCATGAGCAGGAACCAGAGCAGGGAACTCCTGCCTGTGCCGGTGGCTTGTCCCCGCCCTGGCCAAGCCTCTGCATCTCTCTGTGCCTCAGTGCCCCTCTGGGGGTGTTTCCTACCTCACAGGGCTGTTGTGAGGTGTGACAAAGGGGCTCTCCAGGGCTCCCACCCCTCTGTCCAAGGTGCTGTTGACCTGCACAGTTGGTGCCACTTTCCTGTGACTTGACCTGCAGCTCGATCAGGGTCTGAGACAACAACAAAGACTTGGAAAAGTCCCCTGGCTCCTCTGGCTCTTTTCTTGCTCCCTGTCCCCTGAGCCTTCAGGCACCAGGGCATCTCCAGGGCTCTGCCCACACCAGGGCAGGCAGATCCCAGGGTCTTGTAACCTGGGATCCAGCTGGGTGTGACCTGTCAGATCCCATCTGACCTGGGGAAAATCCTTTGGGATGTGTCCAGCCATGATGTAGTTTCAGGGAGAGCCCTCAGGCAGCTGCTCTGGGCTTCCATTGTCCCCAGTGTCCCCATTGTCCCCAGCCTGTGGGTGAGGCTGCCTTAACCCAAGCTGTCCTTACCTTGGGCTGTGTTCTGGAATTGTTGGGTCACACCTGGGTGTTCCCTGAAGCATTCCTCAGGAGGAATTTCTCCATGGAAAGGGTGGGCAGGCTTTGGCAGGAGCTGCCCAGGGCAGTGTGGGGTCCCCATCCCCAGAGGTGTCCAAGGAAGGGCTGGAGGTGGCACTCGGGGCTCTGGACTAGGGACAAGGGGGGAACGGGCACAGATTGGGCTGGGTGACCTTGGAGGGATTTTCCAGCCTCAGTGATTCTGGGGTTCTGTGACCCCTGGTACCCCCATATCTTTCGTGGTTCATGGATATTCAGCTGGGATCAATGATCCAACGTCTCTTAGTCTGATAACAAAATCAGAAAACCAGTGTCACTGAGGATGGAAGGGACGGGGGCTGGAAGGGAAGGGGGTTGGCTGGGGGTGATCTCGAGATCAGTGTCCCTGGGCTGGGACTCTGGCCTACCAGTGCCACCTTCCTGGCCATCACAGGCCCTTCCTCTGGCCCTGGTGTGGAGGCAGGGCTGGGCAGTGCCCCCTCCATGCTCCCCCAGCAGTGCAGGACTGGGTCACTCTGTCACATCGGGCCACACTGGGTCACACTCTGTCACACTGTCACATGGGGTCAGGGGGCTCAGGCTGTGTTCTTCAGGCTGGGAAGGGGTTGGCAGAGCCCATTTGTACCTCAGGGCTGCTGCCCAGCGGGGCTGGCCCAGGGCCCATTCCATCCCCTTATCCCATCCCATTATCCCATCCCAGTATCCCATCCCATTATCCCATCCCATCCCATCCTCAGGGAGGAGTGTGGGATCCGTTCAGGGCTGCAGCTCGATGCTCTCTGCTGGCCCAGCTGTGCCCAGGTGTGCCCAGGTGTGCAGCTGGGTGTGTCCATCCTGCCACACCCACTGTGGGACGGGTCCAAGGGCCGGGCAGTGCTCGGGTTTGGGGTCCGGGAGGGTTTGGGTGCCCGCTGGCACTAGATGGCAGCAGATGGCAGGGAATAGCAGGGGATGCCAGGAACCCTCTGCTCGGGCTCCTCCGATTGCCGGGACCGCCTACCCCAGCGCGGCTTTTCTCCTTCATCTTCCTCCCCTGCCCCGTCATTTACAAACCCATTAAAATCATCCCCTGGGCAGGAACCTGCTGATGGCTCCTGATGAGCTTCAGCTTCTCCCTGCGGACCTTTCCCTTTATCAGTGGAACAGGTGAAGGGCTGGGAATGTTCCCCTGGAGAAGGGAAGGCTCCAGGCAGAGCTCAGAGCCCCTGGCAGGGCCTGCAGGGGCTCCAGGAGAGCTGCAGAGGGACTGGGGACAAGGGACAGAGGGACAGGAGCCAGGGAATGGCTCCCACTGGGAAAGGGGAGATTGGGCTGGGATCTTGGCAAGGAATTGCTGGCTGGGAGGGTGGGCAGGGGCTGGGCTGGAATTGCCAGATTTGCTGTGGCTGCCCCTGGATCCTTGGCAGTACCCGAGGCCAGATTGGATTTACCTGGGACAGTGGGAGGTGTCCCTGCCCATGGCAGGGGTGGCACTGGGTGGGATTTAGGATCCCTTCCCACCCAGCCCATTCCAGGATTCTGTGCCTGCACCCCCTGGCCATTCAGGGCTCTCTGTCACCCACCCCTGAAGCTGTTCAGCATCTCTTGACCTCAGGCAGGTGTTGTCTCTGTCTCCCTGCCTTGGTTCCCCTCTCCACACCTTGGCTCCCCTTTTCCAGGCCCTGACTCCCCTCAGATGTCAAACGGAGTCTCCAGCCCTGTCCCAGCTGTGCTGGCCCCCACCAGGGAGCTGTGACAGCCTTGGGCCCCTCAGGGTGTGCCCGGGGTCAGGAGGCACAGGTGACAGAGGGGACAGACAGGGGGTCCCAGTGGCTCCCAGGGCTGCAGCAGCTGGAGCCTGTGGTATTTTTGGGGTCCCCTGTCATGGGAAGGAAAGGTGAATCTGACTCTATGTTCTTAGAAGGTTAATATAATAAATATAATATAATGAAATAAAGATAATATAATATAATATAATATAATATAATATAATATAATATAATATAATATAATATAATATAATATAATATAATATAATATAATATAATATAATATAATATAATATAATATAATATAATATAGTATAATATAATTCTATACTAAAACAATACTAAAGAATAGAGAAAGGACACAGAGAGAAGGCTTAACAAGATGCTAATGAAGAACTCGTGACTCTCTCCAGAACCTCCACACAGCTGGCTGTGATTGGTCATTAAGTTAAAACAATTCACATTAAACCAATGAAACAATGACCAGTTGGTAAACAATGTCCAACTCACATCCCAAAGCAGCAAACACAGGAGAAGCAATCAGAGAATTATTGTTTGCATTTTTCTCTGAGGCTTCTCAGCTTCCCAGGAGAGGAAATCCTGCGAAGGGATTTTTCAGGAAATGTGACAGTGACAGGAGCCCTTCCTGGGCACTCTGGGGGAGCCACCTGGGGACAAGACGTTCCCTCCCTGGCTCCCTGGAGCCCCAGCTGGAGGTGCCCCAGTCTGCCCAGTCTGCTGTGGTGGCCTGGCCTGGCCCAGGCTCTGTCCCCTGGGCTGCAGGACAAGGTGACAGTGCTGATGTGAGCTGTAAAACACAGAATATCCTGAGCTAGGTACACCAGGATCATCCAGCCCTGCACAGGACTCTCCTACAACCCCACCCTGTGCCTGAGTGTGCTGCCCAATTATTTTTGAACAATTCCTTTTTTTTTTTCTCATCCTTTTTATTTTTCTTTCTTTCTTTTTAACTTTCTCTTCCCTTTTATTTTCTCCCTTCCTGCAGCATCCTGGGCTGGAGGAGAGGAGATGAGGGGGATGGACACCTGGAGCAGGAGCAGCAGCCCCAGGCAGGCAGCACAGCACATCCTGGGCACTCGGAGCTGCAGGCAGCCAGACATGCTCAGAGCCAAAGGGAAAATCAAAGAGGAGAGGGAAAAGGCAGTGGACCAGTTAATGAAGAAGCTCCTGCAGCAGGAACTCGGGCCATTCATCATCCTGCAGCCCCGCTCTCTCTGCTGTGTGGCTTTGGCAGGAGGGGATGGCTCTGTCCAGCCATGCCTGGCATCCAGGGCTGCACCTCCCTGCTTAGAGCCACCAATGGGTCTGTCAGAAATGGGATTACAGAGCACAAACATGGAATTACAGGGATTGAGTGCTGTGCATCAGCTCCTCTGTGTGCACGGGGAGCAGGAGAACAATCCCACTCACAGCAGGGCACAGGGGACAGTGCAGGGCAGGGTGTGTGGCTGTGACAGTGCCAGGGAGGGTCTCCAGGGCAGTGGTGACAGTGCAGGGCAGGGTGTGTGGCTGTGACAGTGCCAGGGAGGGTCTCCAGGGCAGTGGTGACAGTGCAGGGCAGGGTGTGTGGCTGTGACAGTGCCAGGGAGGGTCTCCAGGGCAGTGGTGACAGTGCAGGGCAGGGTGTGTGGCACTGACAATGAGGGAAGCAGGGCAGAGGTGACAGTGCAGGACACGTGGCAGTGGCAGTGAGGGTCTCCAGGGCAGAGGTGACAGTGCAGAGGTGGCACTGCAGGACAGGACCTGTGGCAGTGCCAGTGAGGGTCTCCAGGGCTGGGGCTCCTTCAGGGCCTGTGCTGAGGAAGGTCCCCTGGGATGGTCAGGGCTGAGTGCATCCAGCACCTCACATTCACAGGACAGGGTCCAGGTGTCACCCAGGGATGTGTGACAGCAGGGACCTGCTCTCCACTGGCCTGAGGTGACCAAAGCCACTCTGCTGGCTTGGCCTGGTAAGCCCAGAGCAGCTGTGGGTGAGCAGCCTCAGTTTCTGCCCGTCACACAAATCCAGGCGGGTTTTTCTGCTGTTTTCTTCTCCGTCCTGCTGGGTTTGTGCCCCTGGCTGCCCTTTGCAGGAAGGAGAGCTGTGGCTGTGAGACAAAGCTTGGGCATTCTTTGGGCTCCAAACCACTCCTGGCAGGGCTTCCCAGGCTCCTCAGCAGAGATATTCCCAGGAGGGTGCAGCACATGTGGAGCTTTTGTGCTGCAAACACCCCAGGCCTGAGCCAGGCCCTCTGCAGGGCTCTGTTCCCAGCCCTCCATTATCATCACTGCTGCAGTTTGTCTGTGCATGTTTGCCTTTTCACAGCAGTGCAAAAACAGCTCAGCTCCTTTGATGTTCCCTTGGCTGGAGCTCTTTGGGGTTTTTTGTTGTGTGCTTTTCTTCCCTTCCCTTTCTGAGCAGGAGCAAAAGAAAATCAATTTGAACAAGGAGCAGAAAGGCTCCAAAGGCAGCACTGATCGTCCTGGGGAGAGCTCAGAGCCAGCCCAGCCTGGAAGGGAGGGAAAAACAAACAAAGAGCCCTGGAGATGGGACAGCCCTGGCAGGGAGGGTAAAAACAAACAGCAAACAGAGCTGGGACAGCCCTGGCAGGAGGGACAGGCCCAGGGCTCAGGGACAGCCCCATGGTGGCTGCAGAAACTCCTGCCCTGAGCCTCCAGCACCATGGAGCTGTCTGGGATGTGAAATGTCCCTGCCTGGGTTGGGAATGGGCCCTGGAGTGGGGATGGATGGATGGATGGATGGATGGATGGATGGATGGATGGATGGATGGATGGATGGATGGATGGATGGATGGATGGATGGATGGATGGATGGGAAGGGACCCTAAATCCCGCCCAGTGCCACCCTGCCATGGCAGGGACATCTCCCACTGTCCCAGGCTGCTCCAAGCCTCATTGTCCAACCTGGCCTTGGACACTCCAGGGATCCAGGGGCAGCCACAGCAAATCTGGGAATTCCAGCCCAGCCCCTGCCCACCCTCCCAGCCAGCAATTCCTTGCCAAGATCCCAGCCCAATCTCCCCTTTCCCAGTGGGAGCCATTCCCTGGCTCCTGTCCCTGCAGGCCTTGTCCCCAGTCCCTCTGCAGCTCTCCTGGAGCCCCTGCAGGCCCTGGCAGCTGGAGGAGTCCTGCTCACCTCTGGGATGACACAAGACACCTGGTGCAGGTGACTGAGCGGAGCCCTGGCTGTGCCTGGCTGTGACAGGAGCAGTGACACTCTGGCTCTGGAATTCCTGTGCTCCCATCCAGGGGCTCCTGCCCCAGGGATCCAGCGTGGCTGGGAACAGAGAGGCTCTGGCAGGGCAGCAGGGCAGTGCCTCCGTTTTTGTGCTCATTCAGCCTTGAAGAAATAACTTCTGCACTGCTGGGCACCTCTGGGGCCGGAGGCACTGCTGGGACAGCTCAGGAGGTGACAGCAGCTCTGTCACCCGGGCTGGGCACGGGGGACACCAGGGGCAGCCAGGGGCAGCTGGAGAGCCCAGAGCTGGCCTCTGCCCTGTGCAGGGGATCCATTGTCCAGGGGATCCATGCTCCAGGGGATCCATTGTCCTGTGCAGGGGATCCATTGTCCAATGCAAGGGATTAATTGTCCAGGGGATCCATTTTCCAGGGGATCCAAGTCCAGGGGGGTCCATAGTCCAGGGGAATCAATTTACTAGGGGAATCCATTGTCCTGTGCAGGGGATCCATTGCCCAGAGGGATCCCTTTTCCAGGGGATCCATTGTCCTGTGCAGGGGATCCATTGTCCAGGGGATCCATTTTCCAGGGGATCCATTGTCCTGTGCATGGGATCCATTTTCAGGGGATCCATTGCCCAGGGGATCCATTGTCCTGGGGATCTATTGTCCTGGGGATCAATTGCCCTGTGCAGGGGATCCATTGTCCTGTGCAGGGGATCCATTGCCCAAGGGATCCATTGCCTGGGGGATCCCTTGCCCAGGACAGGGAATCCATTGTCTGGGGGATCAGTTTTCCAGGTGGATCCATTGTCCTGTCCAGGAGATCCATTGTCCAGGGCAGGAGATCAATTGCCCAGGGGATCCATTGCCCAGGGGATCAATTGCCCAGGAGATCCATTGCCCTGTGCAGTGGATCCATTGCCCATTGCAGTTCCAGGGCAGTTCAGGGCAGCTCCTCACAGGACAGGGTGTGCTCTCCCTGCAGAGCTGCCCCAGTGCCCAGGGAGCTGAGCCCAGCCCTGGTGCCTCTCCTGCAGGCTGTGATCCCCTGTCTTTGCCCCAGCAATGCTTCACTCCTGTTTCCCCCTGTGCCCCATCCTGCAGGAGGAATCACCCCATGGCTGGTTCCAGGCTGTTCCTCCCCAGCTGCTCCTCCTCAGTGCCCCGTGCTGCAGCTGGGGCCTTTGCTTCTGCTTTGTCCTCACCTTCCAGACTCCTCTGGAGCCTCCAAGGGGAATCTTCCCCCTTCTCTGTCCTTATCTGCAAGGTGAAAGGAGGGAGAAATTGTCTCCTGCCTCGGGGAAGATAAGTCACGTTGGCCTCTCCTTCTTTAGAAAACTCTCTAATGCCATTTATCAATTAATTACTGGGTTGCATTTCTGTCCATTAATTCCCCCTGCTGTCTCTCCGTTTTGGAAAGGTCTGTGATGTTCAGGCTCTAATTGTCCTGTTCTCAACCTGCTTTCTTTCTCATTTTCAAGTTAAGTGGATACCAGAGCCTTCTGTATCTGCTCCTTTCTTTCCCCTGCAGATTTCCCTGCCCCCTTCTCCTCTTCCCCATCGTGTTCCAAAAGGATTTCACTGGGTTTGGGGGGGGTGTATTAACCTGTGTGGCCCAGGCTGTAAATCCTAATTCTGCTCAGGAATCAATTGTTGTGGAGCCAGGAAAACATTTTCACTTGGAACTTTTTACACTGGCAGATCCACTTTCAGGTCACCTGCAACATGCTGTGGTTCTATATCAATCTCAGTCCCTTGTTTGGGTTGAAATAACCAAGCCAGACAATTTTGAAGGAGAAAAGCTTCAATTTACCTTTTCCCCCCAAGAAAAACCATTTGATGTCTCTGTTTGAAACAATATTTCCCTTGTTTCACTTCAGCTTAAAACACAAAAGTATTTATTTTAAATGGGAAGCAGTACCCACGTAAACAAAATGTGTTCATTTTGTTCCAGTGATGTGCCAGTGACAAATGGAAAAGTACAGCTTTGGGATGGGTCCAGAGGAAGATTTTCCCTCAGTTCAATCACTTAATCACAGAGCTTTGCTCACCCTCCCCTGGCCCAGGATGCCCATCCCTACTGCCATGGCAGGTGCAGAAATGGACCTGTGAGCCCTGCTGGAATTGATTTCCTGGTGCTGGGATTGATCCCTGAGCCAGGTATGCTCACCTGGGCCCTGCTGGGATTAACTGGTGCTGGGTGTGAGCACTGAGCCAGGTGTGCCCCCCTGGGCAGGCTCAGGTGCTGTGTGTGCCTCCTGTGCCCACCTGGGCAGGCTCAGGTGCTGGGTGTGCCCCCTGTGCCCCCCTGGGCAGGCTCAGGTGCTGTGTGTGCCTCCTGTACCCACCTGGGCAGGCTCAGGTGCTGGGTGTGATCCCTGTGCCCCCCTGGGCAGGCTCAGGTGCTGGGTGTGCCCCCTGTGCCCCCCTGGGCAGGCTCAGGTGCTGGGTGTGCCTCCTGTGCCCACCTGGGCAGGCTCAGGTGCTGTGTGTGCCCCCTGTGCCCCCCTGGGCAGGCTCAGGGCCCTGCAGAAGGTGCTCAGGGTGGAACTCAGGCAGAGCTCAGCACCCAGGTTCCTTTCCCAGGGTTCTGGAGGATTCTGGAGGCCATCCCAGAGACGCAGCCAGAACAGACTCCTTTACAAACCCCAGCTTTGGTCAGAAGGGAAGGGAGATTTCCCCACTGCATCCAGAGCCCCCTGGGTCCCACTGAGCCATGCCTGGTGCTCAGGGTGGGTTCTTGGGGTGGCCTGGGCAGCAGCTGGGCTGATGGTCCCTTGCATACCCCCCAGCTCAGGATATTCCATGGTTTCCTGATCCAGAGAGGTGCAGCTGTGTCTGGTGGGCATTGCCCCCATTGCTGGGGGGTTAAAGCTGTGGTAGCCCTCCAGGTCCCACTCACCCCCAGAGGTTCACCCACAGCCCAGGCCACAGCTGCCACAGCTGTTTGCTCCTCCTCAAAGCCTTGGGTTTCCCATCCCCATCCCCTCCTCCCCCAGGTTGCTCTTTTCCCTGTCCACGGGAGGGTTCCTGTGCTCCCATCCCACCCGGGGCACCCAGCAGCTCCCTCTGCACCCCAGGCCCCTCCCTGGCTGCTGCTGGCTCCTCTCCTGCTGGGAATGTTTCCCTGGATGGATGGAGACCCTCAGAACACCCACAGCACCCCATAAATGCCACCCTGCTGTTGTTTTTTATGAGACAGAATCTGGTGTGGCATGACAGTGTTCACAGGGATTCTTGGATGAGGGAAGAGATGAGGATCTGACTCCATGTTTCAGAAGGCTTCATTTATTATTTTATGATATATATTACATTAAAACTATACTAAAAGAGTAGAAGAAAGAATTTCATCAGAAGGCTAGCTGAGAATAGAATAGAAAGGAAAGAATGATAACAAAGGCTCTGTCTCAGACTCTCTCTGAGCCAGCTGACTGTGATTGGCCATTAATTAGAAACAACCACATGAGACCAATCACAGACGCACCTGTTGCATTCCACAACAGCAGATAATCAATGTTTACATTTTGTTCCTGAGGCCTTTCGGATTCTCAGGAGGAAAAAATCCTAAGGAAATTATTTTCCATAAAAAGATGTCTGCAACAGTGTGGTGTGGAACTGAATCTGGTCCCTGCTCTGGGTCTCCTCACTGGTTTGCATTCCGGTTTTTCTGCTGCCTTTGTGGAGAACAGATCCATTTCCTCAGCCTGGTGGGGCTGAGCCGGGAGAGTTTCTCTGTTGGAGCAGGAGAAACAAACCCACCCAGGTGTGTCTGTTCCTGCTTTCCCCGCAGCCAGGGAGGTGTGAGAAGAGGGTGTTAATTGGTGACAGCTCGGCTCCTCGGGCTGCAGTGAGAAGTGAAGTCACCCTGGCAGGATGAGGCTGGAAAGGAGCCACAAAGAGCCCTGAAATCTCCTTGGCTTCTCCTGACACGGTGGAACAAAGAGTGGACACAGCACAGAAATCCAGGTCTCACCCCTGGAAAATTGATTTCCTTCTGGTGATGCAGGATGTTTGAAAATGGCAGCTCAGGCAGGATCAAACTGAGAAGGAAAAATGGGGAATACACCTGGATTTCCTTTTATTTCCCACCTGCCTGGGGTGCCACGGTGGCAGAAGAAAGGACAGAGGAAGGAGGGGAAGGGGAACCTGTCTGAGACAAGGGGGTGCAGCTGGACCATGGGATGGGTTTAGCAAAACCTGGCCTTTAAAAATCAGATCCACAGAAAAGCACCAGTCCCAGGAATGTACAGTGCAGCTGTGTCTGGTGAGGAACCTCTGGGGGACACGGAGAGAGGCACAGAGAGAAACTTGTGGGGCAGATTGTGGAAGGAGAAGAGTAAAGAGAAACATGGAATTGGTTTGGTTGGAAAATCCCTCTGAGCCAAACATCAAATCCAGCGTTTCCCCAGCACTGCCCCCTGTCCCCAAGTGCCACATCCACAGGGCTGAGAAATCCGTCAGGGATGGGGACTCCAAACCTCCTTGGGCACTTACAGTGCCTGACCCCCCTTTCCATGGGGAAATTCCTCCCAATGCCCACCCAGACCCTCTGAGGCCGTTCCCTCTGCTCCTGTCCCTGTTCCCCTCCTGGCAGGAGCTGTGCAGAGCCACAAGGGCCCCCTGAGCCTCCTTTGCTCCAGGCTGAGCCCCTGCCCAGCTCCCTCAGGGATTGTGCAGCCCCTGCCCAGCTCCCTCAGGGATTGTGCAGCCCCTTCCCAGCTCCCTCAGGGATTGTGCAGCCCCTTCCCAGCTCCCTCAGGGATTGTGCAGCCCCTGCCCAGCTCCCTCAGGGATTGTGCAGCCCCTTCCCAGCTCCCTCAGGGATTCTGCAGCCCCTTCCCAGCTCCCTCAGGGATTCTCCAGCCCCTGTCCAGCTCCCTCAGGAACAAAGTTTGGCTTGGAAGAGACCTCAGAGCCCAGCCAGTGCCACCCTCTGCCATGGCAGGGACATCTCCTGCTGTCCCAGGTTTGTCCAAGCCCTGTCCAGCCTGGCCTGGGGCATTTCCAGGGATGGAGAGCCCATCCTGGTGTTCCATGTGTGCAGGTGGGAGGGTGTCACCTGAGGAATCCCCACCTGCCTGGGCACAAATTCCCAGCCTGGAGGGGTGAGGAAGGTGATGCATACTGCACAGAACTCCAGCCAGGGTGCTAAGGAGAGCCCTGAGCCCCAAACCCCGAGTGCCTCCAGCCCTGTATCCCCTCAGCTCCAGGCTGTGTGTGGATCCCAACCTCACCCCCAGCACCCCAAACAGCATTTCAGGAGGGCACCCCCAAACAAGCAGAATTTCAGGAGGGCAGAGATGTTTGTTTTCCTCAGGAAGCTCAGCAAGACCAGGTGTCACCTTTGCCAGGCTGCTGCAGGCTGCCCTCACCACCTGGACTTTAATTTTCTTTTCCTGACCCTCAGCCAATGGCTCCTTCCTCCCTCCACGTGGGGAGGAAGGCCAGAGAGCTCAGTTCATCCTTCCTGCTGGCTGCTTTCCATCCCTATTTCCAGCAGCAGCTGTTGCCCACTCTAGTGCACAAAGCTTTGCTCCCTTCTCTCTCCTTCCCCTTCTCCCTCCCTTCCTGAGCCTTCCTCCTCCTCCTCCTCCTCCTCCTCTGGCCCCTTGCTGATGCCAGCCCAGACTCCAGACAGCCCAAGGGCACTGAAAGGGTGTCCCTGGTCAGGGCACTGCTCTGTCTGGGCTGGCTGAGCACAGGCACAGCAAGGAAGGGGGGAAGGAGGGAAGGAGGATTTGTAATTTGTAATTTGTGATTTGTGGTTTGTGAGTTGTGATTTGGGATTTGTGATTTGGGATTTGGGATTTGTGATTTGTGATTTGTAATCTGTGATTTGGGATTTGGGATTTGGGATTTGTGATTTGGGGTTTGTGATTTGTAATCTGGGATTTGGGATTTGGGATTTGTAATCTGGGATTTGGGATTTGGGATTTGTGATTTGTGATCTGTAATCTGTGGTCTGTGATTTGTGATTTGGGATTTGTGATTTGTAATCTGGGATTTGGGATTTGTGATTTGTGATTTGTAATCTGTGGTCTGTGATTTGTGATTTGGGATTTGTGGCTTGTGATTTGTGATCTGTGATTTGGGATTTGTGATTTGTGATCAGTGATTTGTGAAGCTCATGACTGGTTTAGGGAGGGAATGTGCTGGGTTTGCTCCTCCAGGGCTGGAGGGATGGGATGTGGTGATGCAGGATGTTTGAAAATGGCAGCTCAAGCAGGATCAAACTGAGGAGGAAAACTGGGGAATACGCCTGGATTTCCTTTTATTTCCCACCTCCCAGGGGTGCCACGGTGGCAGAAGAAGGGACAGAGGACAGAGGAAGGAGGGGAAGGGGAACCTGTCTGTGACAAGGGGGTGCAGCTGGACCATGGGATGGGTTTAGCAAAACCTGGCCTTTAAAAATCAGATCCACAGAAAAGCACCAGTCCCAGGAATGTACAGTGCAGCTGTGTCTGGTGAGGAACCTCTGGGGGACAAGGAGAGAAACTTGTGGGGCAGATTGTGGAAGGAGAAGGGTGACACCACTCTGGGGTGTGTGGCCTCCCTGGGGAGGTGGCCCAGGGAATGGGGATGAGCCTTTGTGGGACGGGTGAACTTCCATCAGCTCCACCTGTGAGAAATTACACTCACCTTCAAAACATTTAGGAGGTTTATTAAAGCCTTATCAAAAATACAGCAGAAGACTGAATAAAGAAAATAATACAGGGCCAGGAGCAAAGGATTCAGGCACCATGTGATGATCAAAATGGGTATTCTGCCTTTTATACCTCAAATCCCTCCCAAAGTCATGTCAGTGAACTCCTTCACTGTGCAGGGGTGGAGATCAGCTCCTCACAGCCTCATTGAGGCTCAGGGGCTGCCATCATGACAATGCCACTCTCCCAAATGTCCCAACTGCCCAACGGGAATGGAGAACTGACAGGAATGGGAACAGGAATGGGAATGGGAATGGGAACAGGAACAGGAACAGGAATGGGAACGGGAATAAGAATGGGAATGAAGAATGAATGGGAACAGGAATGGGAATGGGAAGGGGAAGGGGAACGGGAATGGGAATGGGAACAGGAATGGGATGGGAATGGGAACGGGAATGGGAACGGGAATGGGAATGGGAATGGAAACGGGAATGGGAACGGGAACGGGAATGGGAATGGGAATGGGAACAGGAATGGGAACAGGAATGGGAATGAGAATGGGATCAGGAATGGGAACAGGAATGGGAACAGGAATGGGAACGGGAATGGGAACAGGAATGGGAACGGGAATGGGAATGGGAATGGGAATGGGATGGGAATGGGAATGGGAACGGGAATGGGAACGAGAATGGGAATGGGAACAAGGAGCTGAACAGGAATGAGAGTGAGGAGCGGGGTCCCTGCACCCCAAGCTCCAGGAGAGGCTCCCCCACAGGCAGAGGGGAGGATGCAGGAGCCGGCTCTGGCTCCTGGCAGTGCAATCACAGTCAGCTCCTTCCCCAGAAGAACTTGTTACCTGTGACAAGACACGAACTGCACATCACCAGGGATGCTGAGAGCTTTAATTGCTGCTGAGAGGAGACAGTGACAGTCATTTATCCCAAAAAAGAATCCATTGCTCCTGAATGAAATGTTTAGCTGAGAAGTGAATGGCAGCTCTGAGAGAGGAGCAGGAGAAAAGTCAGCCAAAGAGGTAAAACAAAGGATAGCAACCAGTAAATACCTGGCACAGGCGAGAGGTTCAGGTTCTGATCCCAGCGTGGGCGGGCTCTCACTGTCATGGGAGGATGCTCTGCTTCTGCAGGAGGAGTCCTTTCCCAGATCCATGGGCTCACAGGCACAAGTGGGGTTTCCACTCTTCCCCCAGAATAATAACCAACAAAAAAATAGAATTAAGCTTCAGATGGAAAGCTTTGTGTTTTGTCAGGATTCACAGACAATAAGATGTGCTTTCAGTTGGGCCTCAGTTGAATTCCCCTCATTTTTAAATGGTGAAAAGGTTTCTTTGAGGGAGAAAGTGGAAGGCATAGCAGTCATATTTGACTTGCAAGGGTTGTCCTGAATACTTCAATAGTTCCAAGGACAAGAACAAGAAAAGATGAAATAGAAGAGCTCTCCCAAGCAAACAAAATCACACCAAGAAGTTTCTTTTCAAACACCAGTGTGTTTGCATCTGAAATTCTATTTGGCTCCACCAGACTGACAGATCCTTCCTCTGCTCCTTCCCATGCTTCAGTTCACGTTTCCCTCTTGCCCTTTTGATGGAGGAACTCTGTCATAAATATTTCACTCAGTTGTGTCCCAGCCCAATGGGTTTCCAGAGGACTCTTTGATTTGTTCGGTTTATTTTCCTTCAGCTCTGCAGGAGCTAAGGATTGTTCCATGGCCCAGGCCTGCACTGCTGACAGCGGGGAAAAGGGCTTGGAAATATGAAGGAAAAAACAATGCAGGTGCCCAGATGTACCCCCAGAATAGATTTAGGCTCCTTAGGTCATTTCTGTGCCCAGGCCTGCTAAAAACCCTCTGTCATGTGCTGCCTCCCCCTGTGAACCCCAGATGCCCCTCTGCAGCACCTGGTCCCGTGCTGTGTCAAGGCTCTGTGTCCATCTCCATGTCCATTTCTGTGTCCATCTCTGTGTCCAGCCCTGTGTCCATCTCCATGTCCATCTCTGTGTCCATCTCTGTGTCCAGCCCTGTGTCCATCTCCATGTCCATCTCCATGTCCATCTCTGTGTCCATCTCTGTGTCCATTTCTGTGTCCATCTCTGTGTCCAGCCCTGTGTCCATCTCCATGTCCATCTCTGTGTCCATCTCTGTGTCCATCTCTATGTCCATTTCTGTGTCCATCTCTGTGTCCCATCTCTGTGTCCCATCTCTGTGTCCCATCTCTGTGTCCAGCCCTGTGTCCAGCCCTGTGTCCATCTCCATGTCCATTTCTGTGTCCATCTCTGTGTCCCATCTCTGTGTCCAGCCCTGTGTCCAGCCCTGTGTCCATCTCCATGTCCATCTCCATGTCCATCTCTGTGTCCAGCCCTGTGTCCATCTCCATGTCCCCATCCCTGAGGGATCTCACAGCCCTGTGGCACTTGGGGACAGGGTCAGTGGTGGCCTGGGCACTCCTGGGGCTGGTTGGACTGGGTGATCTCAGAGGGCTTTTCCAACCTGACCAATCCTCTGATTCCAAGCCTGCAGTGGGGATCAGCCCCTTGGATGACCCCTGGGGATGTCCAAGGGTGGGCACCGGGTTAAACCCCCCATGGGAGCTGTGCTCAGCCACTCTCACCTGCCCTGGCAATTCCCGTTGCTGGGCATTCCCTTTTGGGGCAGGAAGGGAAGGAACAGCCCCATCTCTCTGCCCCATCTCCCCTTGCAGGCAGGCCAGGCTCAGCCCCAGGGTTGGCATCCCCCAGGCAGCTGAGACGGAGCACAATCCTGCAGCAGCCCCAGACACAGCTGGGCTGGTGTGAGGACCATGCCCAGAGCTGCCTCAGCTGGCACGGGTGAGTTTGGAATTCCAGAAACCTGCAATGGTTGGGCTGGAAAGGTCCTGAGATCCACCCAGTGCCACCCTGCCATGGCAGGGACACCTCCCACTGTGCCAGTGTCCAGCCCAGGGTGCAGCCTGGCCTTGGGCACTGCCAGGGATCCAGGGGCAGCCACAGCAAATCTGGGAATGCCATCCCAGCACTGTCCCACCCTCCCACCCAGGAATTCCTAATTCCCAACACGTCAAATGCACACTTCCCTTCCTCAGGGCATTCTCAACCTGCAACGCTTCCCTGAAATCCTCTGCCACCCATCCTTGGCACCCTCTGGGTGTTCCCCAGCTGTTCCCTCTGTGACACACCTCTGCCAGCAGTGCCAGCTGTGCCAGCAGCAGTGCCAGCAGTGCCAGCTGTGCCAGCTGTGCCCCCCCTGCCCCGGTGTCCTGCAGAGCACCCGGGCCCAGCTCCCTGCAGGAGCATTCCTGCCGTTCATTGCCAAAGCTCCCTGCAATTTGCTGCTCATTATTTCTCTTTGCTCCCCTAATTAACGCTGGTTTGTGCTCTCTCTGCTGCTTGCAGGCTCTCAGTCTCTTCCCCAGCTCAGCCTCTTTGCTGCTTTCCCTCTCTTTCCCTCTCCCTCAGCATTATCTGTTTGCCCTCCTGGGGGGTTCCTTTCCAGCTAAATGCTGCCATTTCCAGCACACACATTTTTTTTCCACATCTGCATCTCTTCTCTTTTTTTTTGGTTGTTGTTGTTGTTGTCATTTTGTTTGCTTTCTCCCCAACTCTTTCTTAAAAACTCCTTGCATTTCTGAGTGTGCAGAAATTGCCCAATCTGCTCTGATTTGCACTCGGGTTTGCATTTATAGGAATTACCCCTAGTTTTGGGGTGGTTTATTTGTGCAGAGACTTGTGGTTGGTGGTGTTTCAGAACAGGGATGAAGAACCTTGGCCGTGGAACATGAGAGTGTTCAGAGACAAAAATGTGTGATCCTCTCCACAGTGTGGATGTGACAGCTGGATGTGGAGCCTAGGATCCAAAAGCACACTGACCACTTGGAAAGCATCCCAAAAATGCCTCTGCAAACCCAACTATGACAGGGTCACTGCCCAGGGGACTCCTGGGGGCCAGTAGGGACGGCACTGTCACTGCTCCTGAGAGGGCATTGTCACTGCTCCTCACATGGCACTGTCACTGCTGCTCGGATGGCACTGTCACTGCTCCTCGCTGGAGCCAGCTCCACACAGCCCCAGGGCACGCGTGAGGCATGTTTGGCAAACTCGGGGCTTTCCCAGCTTCTGGAGCTCAGCAGTGCTCCAATGCAGCCTGGTGGGCTCAGACTGGCCTGGGCAGCTGGGCTGGGTGTGAGGAGTCCTTCCCTTCCCTTCCCTTCCCTTCCCTTCCCTTCCCTTCCCTTCCCTTCCCTTCCCTTCCCTTCCCTTCCCTTCCCTTCCCTTCCCTTCCCTTCCCTTCCCTTCCCTTCCCTTCCCTTCCCTTCCCTTCCCTTCCCTTCCCTTCCCTTCCCTTCCCTTCCCTTCCCTTCCCTTCCCTTCCCTTCCCTTCCCTTCCCTTCCCTTCCCTTCCCTTCCCTTCCCCAGGTGGCACCGTGGGCTGTGGCAGCCCCAGCTTTCCCCTGGGCAAATGTTCTGCATTCCCATCTGCTCCTCTACAATAATGCAATTTAGCCTCATTTTTGGTGTCAAGACATTTGGTTAGGGAAATTACATTCTGTCACCGAGGTGTCAGCCTTGGCTGGGGTTTAATAAAACAATGGCACCCCCTGGGAGCTGGGAATGAGCCTGGAGTGCTCCAGCCTGGCTCAGGGCAGGCATCTGTGCTGGAGCAGGGATGTGTCCTGGAGCAGGGATCTCTCTCTCCTGGCTCTGGGATCTCTCCTGGAGCAGGGATCTCTCTCTCTTAGAGCAGGGATCTCTCCTGGCAGCCCTGCAGGAGCCCAGCAATCCCCTGTGGCTCAGAGTGCCCTGCCCAGCCCGACAGCCCTGGCACACAAACTGGACAATCTGAAGAAGGAATAGAAATGGAAGCAAGTTTTGATACAGAAGAAAAGAATTGCTGAGCCAGTCTCACTGGATAACCAAGGAGGCAGAGGGTGTGTTAGTTAGAAGGGGTTTTTATGGCTTAGAGCAAAGGATAAACCCACCCCAAAAAAGATGTTTTTACCAAGCAGAAAGAGAGCACAGGCAAACAAGGCAGTAAATGTGGCAAGTAGAAAAAAGGTCTCAGAATTTTCCACTGCAAGAAAACTGAAAAAAACAACTTCTAGCTTAAACTGTAATGTACTGACTTTTAGTGACTGGAGAACAGTAACATGAATATGGTAAGTATAGCAGTTATGATAGGCTAGAGATAAAAGTTAAGGTATAGATTGGTTCTACTGTATGAAGATGCTCAGTAAAGAAAAATATAGAATGCATTGTAACCAAAGAAAAGTATATAATGCATTGTAACCAAAACCAAAGGGTCTCCAGGCCTGCCTGCAGCTGGAGCTGACAGCTGTGGGCACAGCTCTGTCACCCACAACCCTGGACTGCTGTAAGGTCTTGGGTACAATAAACTGCATTTTGGAGAGCCCCTGGAGTCCCACATCTCTCATTTAGGCTCTTACAGGGAGAGGAGCCCTGAGCAGGGTGAGGATTTCTGATCCCTGGCAGAGCCGTGCCCATCCTGCTGCTCGTGCCCATCTGCTGCTCCCCAGGGTGCCCCTGATGCAAATCCTCCCTCCCATAAAACACCCCGTGTGGAGAAGGAGCATATGGGAAATAAACTCTGATTGCCCAAATGCAGATTTACAGCCTGCTCAGAGCCAGGCCAGCCCCTGCTGCTCAGCACTCTGCATTGTCCCGTGGGGCTGGGCTGCTGGGGCTCTGCAGGGCTGGGGAAGGACCAAACCTCCTCTTCTTCATCCTCATCCTCCTCATCCTGGGGCTGCTGGGGCTCTGCAGGGCTGGGGAAGGACCAAACCTCTTCTTCTTCATCCTCATCATCATCATCCTGGGGCTGCTGGGGCTCTGCAGGGCTGGAGAAGGACCAAACCTCTTCTTCATCCTCATGCTGGGGCTGCTGGGGCTCTGCAGGGACAGGGAAGGACTAATCCTCCTCTTCATCCTCATCCTGGAAAGGACCAAACCTCCTCCTGCTCATCCAGGGGCTGCTGGAGCTCTGCAGAGCTGGGGAAGGACCAGCCTTCACTGCTCCTCATCCAGGGGCTGCTGGAGCCTGTGCTCCAGAGGATCCAGAGGCTGTGGATGGGGTTTGTCCCTGGGGACATCCCCCAGTGCTCCCTGGAGGGCTCCATGCCCAAACAGGCTCATTTTTGGAGAGGATGTTTCTGTGTTACTTGAGCTCTGGCTTTGCCATGACCCCTCCTAAATCCAGGATTTCCAGAATTGCCCCAGAGCTCCTAAACCTGGCCCAGGACTCCTGGTTCCATGGGAAAGACAGATTTCCATCCCAGAATGGCCCTTTCCTGAGCAGGGGCCCTGTTCCCAGCTAACTCTGCTCCTGCCAGCTCTGTCTGAGCCCTTTTTCCCTTCCAGCCTTCAAACCTGGCAGGTCAGAAGTGACAGGAACATCACTGCTTAGGAATATCACCCTGGGATGAGCCCCAGGATGCAAAGGAAAATAACCTGGGAAGGATTTCAGAGTCCCCCAGGACTGATCCTGTAATTTACAGTATCTCCCATTCTTTCCATCTTTTCCTTGTGCCTATTCTGATACAGATCCCTCAAGGAAAAATGGAATAAAACACACCCACGTTACAGGGCCTGTTGCATCACCAGTGCTTAGCTTGCTCAATTGACTGGAAAATTCAAAATTCACATCCAATTTCACCACTGAAGGGGAAAAACCCATCCCTGTCAAGGGCCTAATGCTGGTTAATATTAGTTTGAAAATTGGCTTGGTAAACAAATCAGCAGTGGATCTGCAAGGTGCAGGGGGCACTTCCTGCAGGGGGAACCACAGATCTGTGTCCCTGGTCAGGTCCTGGGGGGGATGCTTGGCTTCTTTTATCTCACCCCATATTTTATCCCACCCTAGATTCTATCCCACCCCAGATTTTATCCCACACTTGGATTTTATCCCACCCCAGCTTTTATCCCATCCCACCTTCTATCCCACCCCAGCTTTTATCCCATCCCCAGATTTTATCACATCCCAGATTTTATCCCACCCCATATTTAATCCCACCCCATATTTTATCCCACCCCCAGCTTTTATCCTACCCCCAGCTCCTATCCCACCCCCAGATTTTATCCCACCCTGGATTTTATCCCACCCCATATTTTGTCCCACCCCCAGATTTTATCCCACCCTTGGATTTTATCCCACCCCAGATTTTATCCCTCCCTTTTCTTTTATCCCACCCCAGCTTTTATCCCACCCTGGATTTTATCCCACCCCCAGCTTTTATCCTACCCCCAGCTCCTATCCCATCCCAGAATTTATCCCACCCCGGATTTTATCCCACCCTGAGATTTTATCCCACCCCATATTTTGTCCCACCCCCAGCTCCTATCCCACCCTTGGGTTTTATCCCACCCTTGGATTTTATCCCACCCCAGATTTTATCCCTCCCTTTTCTTTTATCCCACCCCAGCTTTTATCCCACCCTGGATTTTATCCCACCCCCAGCTTTTATCCTACCCCCAGGTCCTATCCCATCCCAAATTTTATCCCACCCCAGATTTTATCCCTCCCTTTTCTTTTATCCCACCCCAGCTCCAGGCGTGCACAGTGGTTGTTCCCCCTGTCCTGGCTCCTTGGCCTCCCCAGGGCACTGTGACGCAGCACAAACCTTTCAGTTGCCCTGGGTTGGCCCTTTGGGGTGAGGACAGTGGCCCTGGGGGCCTGTGGGGTCCCAGAGCTGATGGAAACCCCTGGACACCACAGTGGGTCAGTGGGGTATCAGGGCACTGGCACCCAGGCAGGGATGTGCTGACTGGGGGGTCTGAGCTGCCCTTCCCAGGGCTGTCCCTGTGTCCCCCCTGTCACAGTGCCACCAAGGCCACCCCCAGGTGCTGCACAAAGGCCCCAGGTGCTGCTGGCTCCTGGCAGGGAATGGCTGCACTCAGTCTTTGAGGTCCTTTCCAACCTGAACAATTCTGTGATCACACCAAATGCATTTAAAGTGATTTCACACCAAATGGATTCAAAGTGATTTCACACCAAATGGATTCAAAGTGATCGTTTCCTTTTCTCTCATGTCCCAAGCACTGCAGGGGAGATGCAGCTCAGAGTCCCACCCAGCAGAGGTGTCCATCCCTGGGCCAGGCATGGAGCTCCTGCTGGACTGTGCTGGAGGGGTTGGTGTGGCCCAAGGAATCTGGGGAGTTCTGCTCCAAGGAGTGTGGGGAGTTCTGCTCCAGGGAGTTTGGGGAGTTCTGCTCCAAGGAATTTGGGGGAGTTCTGCTCCAAGGAGTGTGGGGAGTTCTGCTCCAAGGAATCTGGGAAGTTCTGCTCCAGAGAGTTTGGGGAGTTCTGCTCCAGGGAGTGTGGGGAGTTCTGCTCCAAGGAATTTGGGGATTTCTGCTCCAGGGAGTGTGGAGAGTTCTGCTCCAGGGAATTTGGGGAGTTCTGCTCCAGGGAGTGTGGGGAGTTCTGCTCCAAGGAATCTGGGAAGTTCTGCTCCAGAGAGTTTGGGGAGTTCTGCTGCCAGGCTCAGCTGGGTTCCTCCCCAAGCTCCAGAGAGTGTTTGTCAAGGGCTTGTTTCATTGCCTGACAGGCAGATGTGGGGATGTGGGGTGTCCAGGGCTGTCTGACCTGGAGGGTCCCTGCATGCAGTGAGTTACAGGGGGATTGGCGCAGGAAATCTGGAGAGGGGTTTTGGACAGGGCCTGGAGAGAGAGGAGTGGCTCCCACTGCAGGGTCAGATGGGATTTGGGCTGGAATTCCTGCCTGGCAGGGTGTGAGGCCCTGGCACAGGTGCCCAGTGCAGCTGTGGCTGCCCCTGGATCCCTGGCAGTGCCCAAGGCCAGGCTGGATATTGGGGTACCCTGGGACAGTGGGAGGTGTCCCTGCCATGGATGGGTGGGATTAAATTGTCCTTAGGGCTCCAGAGCCCTCTGTGCCTGCAGCCCATGGTAGCTGTGCCCCCCTGTGGGTGATGTGCAGCCCCTGCCCTGTCCTGGGTCACCTGCAGCCCCCTCCCACAGAAATGCTCCTGCTCAGGGGCTGGGCTCCATCTGCCAGAGCTGACACTGAAGTGAGGACAGGGAAATTCCACAGGGGATTTTGTGCTGTCTGGCACCTCCAGCCCACACTTTTCTTGGGGGGAAGACACCCAAGGACAAGGTGTGACCACCAGAAGGGACCTTTTCCCATCAAGGAGCAGCTGTGAGCAGCAGCTGTGCTGACAAAAGGCTGTTTGAGTCCATAACTGTTCCCATCTAAATGCAAATGCTGCCACAGCCCTGGGCTGGCAGGGAGTGCTGTGTGCCCTGGTGTTGGAGAATTTTGCTCAGAAATGGCTTATAGAGTTTTGTTCAGACATGCCATAATCATATACAGCTGATGGAAAGGTAGAAGGCAGCTGTGAGGAGTGGATTCTCACAGCCTGTTTCTGTAAACAACAAAAGTTCTCAGACATGTTCATGTAAACAGCAGAAGTTCTCAGGTTGCTTTTAATAACAAGTAAACCTTGTCCTTGGATAAGTTTTGCAAAAGTAAAAGTTGACAAACATGGAGGCCTTGAGAACTTTCATATCAGGGTGAGAACACAAATCTTGGTTTCAATAACAAACCACAGGTATTGAAAACAAAAGGAGGGGTTGGTGTTTAATCTGTGACCCATGATGAGCTCGGATTTTGCAATATGCATGAGCTTAATTAACACCACTATAAAAGTGTGTGAGTGAGATCAATAATTCGGAGCTCGATGCTGATCAACAAAGATGGGTCGTCTCCCTTCACTTCAATACCCTGGCTCAGGCTGGCACATCCTGCTGGATGCGGCTCCTTCCACAGCCTGGGGACACCCAGGGTGGGAACATGGGTCATGGAGCATCCTACAGCTGTGCCTCACAGCATCCAGAGGGGGCACACAGGTCATGGAGCATCCTACAGCTGTGCCTCACACCATCCAGAGTGGGAACACAGGTCATGACAAAGGTCATCGCCCTTGCCTGACCCTGTAATGGTGTGCTGCCCTGCCAAATTCACTGCAGCTCCTTCCCTGTCCTGCTGCTCCTCCTGGCCCTGCTATCCTTGTCCCTGCTGTCCTGTCCCCTGTCCCTGTCCCCTGGGGGCTGTCACTGTCCCGTCGGGCTGGCTGTGTGTGCCCACAGCTCCCTGCTGTCCTGTCCCCTGTCCCTCTCCCTGTCCCCAGGGCTGTCTCTGTGTCCCAGCTCCCTGTCCCACCAGTCCATCACTGCAGGCTCATCCCTTTGCTCCCAGCCTGGTTCCTGCTCTGCTCCCCAGGTCTGTCCCACAGGAGCCTGGGGCTCCCTCCCTGTGTTGCAGGGCTGCCCCCACCCCTGGCTGCTCCTGTTATTGCCCTGCCAGGGTGCCCAGCGTCAGTGTCACATCTTTTATGGAAAATCCTTTCCTTAGGATTTTTCCTCCTGAGAAGCTGGGAGGCCTCAGGAACAAAATGTAAACAATGGTTATCTGCTGCTGTGGAATGCAACAGGTGCATCTGTGATTTGTCTGTGTTGGTGGTTTCTAATTAATGGCCAATCACAGTCAGCTGGCTCAGACTCTCTGTCCAAGCCACAAACCTTTGTTATCATTCTTTCCCATTCTATTCTTAGCCAGCCTTCTGATGAAATCATTTCTTCTATTCTTTTAGTATAGTTTTAATGTAATATATGTAATAAAATAATAAATCAGCCTTCTGAAACATGGAGTCAGATCCTCGTCTCTTCCCTCACCCTGGGACCCTTCTGAACACGGTCCCAGCCCAGTGCCCAGTGCCATCTCTGAGCTGCAGGCCCAGTGTCCCTGGACAAGGGAAGGGGCAGGGCTGGCCTGAGCCTGTGCCCATCCCTGCTGGGGTTTGTTGAACACACACCTTGTGTTTGACCTGGGATGCAAATCCTTACCCAGCCCCTCTCCCAGCTCAGCTTTCAGCCATTCCTGTCCATGGCAGGGTTTGTGAGGGAGCTGGGATTGTTCTGCTGCACACACAGAGACACAGATAACACTGCTGCATGTTTGGCTTGGCAAACACTCAGCACCTCAGCGGGAAAATTGCCTCAGCAGGCAGAGCCAGGCTGCTCCAGCAGCCCATTGCTAATTCACCAGCACGGATTCACCTCCCTGGGATAATCAGCAGCCTCCAGAAAGGAGTTTTTGAGACACTGGGTCCCAGGGATTATATTATCTCCTGAGCACACGCACACACAGGCACAAGGTGGTGTTTAACCAACTCTGTCAGCCCTGCTGCTCCTGGGTGAAATGGGAAGGGTTCTGCTGGCTCAGAGATGAGATGTGCCCACCCTGGTGGGCTGGGGGACCTGGAGGGACCTGCCAGGGGTCACCACAAGGCAGTGCTGGGCTGTGACAGAGAGGGACACCAGGCTGTGATGGTGTTCACAGGGGTTCTTGGATGAGGGAACAGACGAGGATCTCACTCCATGTTTCAGAAGGATTGATTTATTATTTTATGATATATATTACATTAAAACTGTACTAAAAGAATAGAAGAAAGGATTTCATCAGAAGGCTGGCTAAGAATAGAATGGCCAAGAATGATAAAGGTTTGTGGCTCAGACTTTCTGTCCGAGCCAGCTGACAGTGATTGGCCATTAATTAGAAACAACCAACACAGACCAATCACAGATGCACCTGTTGCATTCCACAGCAGCAGATAACCATTGTTTACATTTTGTTCCTGAGGCCTCTCATCTCCTCAGGAGGAAAAATCCTAAGGAAAGGATTTTCCATAAAAGATGTGACACTGACACCGCGGCACTGCTCCCACCATTCTCCTGACCCCCTTCCTTCCCTTGCTGACCCCAGCAGCCCCTCATGGCCTGCCATGGGCACAGCACAGGGAATGGATGTCACTCAGAGGGTCCTGGCCCAGGGGCCTCCTGAAGGAACGGGAACCTGAGCCCCAGAGCCCACAGGGAGCCTCAGCTGGTTTGGGCTGGAGGGGACCCCAAAGATCACCGACTCCCAGCCCTCTGGCAGGGCTGGAACCCTCCTTGGGCCTCTGTGAGCTGAGTTTAAGCCAGCCAAAGGGTTTAAAGGGACTGGGGGCTTTCCCAGCCACCTGCCTCAGGATCTGGGATCCCACAGACACCAGAGCCCAGCTGTGCTGCCCAGCTCAGCCTGCCCTGGGCAGGGTGTGAGAGCCTTCAGAAGGTGGCAGGGACAGAGTAGCCTGCAGGGAACCGAAACAAAAACTGGAGAAGAGGAGAACCTCAGGGGCACACAGTGGGTACAGTCTGTGCTGATGGAGTGGGTGTCACTCATGGTGCAGGGTCACAGCCACGGACAGAGCTGGCCAGAGCTGGACCACTATCACCTGTGAATTGTCCCTGCCATGCAGGGTGCTGCTGGGGACATGGGGAGCACGAGGAGGGGGTGCCTGTGCTGCTGGGAAATGGTCATGCAAGGTACTGTGTGAAACTGGAATGTCCTGGAGATCCAGAGCCCAGAACTGCTGAGCTGTGGAGAAATCACAGCTTGGAGAATACCAGCTCCTAGAGAAATCACAGCTTGGAGAACATCAGCTCCTGGAGGTGTCACAGATGGAGAACACCAGCCCTAGAGATCCCAGCTTGGAGAACACCAGCCCTGGAGAGATCATAGTTTGATGAACACCAGTCGTGGAGATCACAGCTTGGAGAACACCAGCCCTGGAGGTGTCACACCATGGAGAACACCAGCCCTGGAGGTGTCACAGTTTGGAAAACACCAGCCCTGGTCTCTCTTTGTCATTATTCCCTATTTTCCCCAGTTTGTCACCATTCCCAGCTATTTGTTCATAAGTTCCAAAGGATCCCAGGCCCTTTGCAGCACGGTCAGGTGTGGACAATGCTCATTTGGGGTGGGATTTGGACAGTTCTCATTTGGGGTGGAATTTGGACAGTTCTCATTTGGGGTGGGATTTGGACAATGCTCATTTGGGGTGGGATTTTGCCTGCCCTGATCGTTCTGCCCCCACATGCCCTGGCACAGGTGCCCATTGCAGCTGTGGCACCCCTGGCACTGTCCCAGTGGAACACCTGTCCCCCTGGAAGGTGTCCCTGCCCATGGGGATTGTCAAGGTCCCTTCAAAGCCAAACCATCCCATGGCTCTCTGGAAAGTCTCCCTGGATTTACTGGATTTATTGACCCCAGGCCAAGAGGAGGGAGTCACAGTTCCTGGAACACCAAAGCCAAACATGTCCTTGCCCAAGTACAGCTTGGTAGCCCTGCTCTAAATCTAACTCGTTGATATTTTTTAATGCAAAAAGCCACATGGATCCTCTTTACAAGCAGCACCAGCACACAAAATAAAATATCATAAAAAAAGCAACATTAAAAATGAACAAAAAGACAAAGCAAAACATAACTGTGCAAATAAATAACCCTTTGCAATTTGGATATTTTATGGTGAGGGAAACACTGTGAATATCTAATCCAAGCAGTTCTATTGCCAAGGAAATGTCACATAAAACCAGAAGAATCATTGCATAGATCAGGGAGATAAAAAAGGACAACACAATCTAATCAGATGTGACAGATGCAGCCCAATTCCACACAACAGCCAGAGCCAGCGGGGATTTGTTGGCATGTGCCCCTTGCTCCTGCCCAACCTTCTCCTCTCCTTCCAGTATTCAGCGCTGCCTTCATCTGAAGGGAAAATAAATCTCATTTAAAAGCTCTCAGAAGTGCCTGAACTGCTCATGAGAAGAGCACTGAGAGCTGGGGGGGCTGGGAATGGCCTGAAAATCACAAATCCCAGAGAGGTTTGGGCTGGAAGGGACATCAGAGATCATCCCCTGCCACCCTGCCCTGGGCACAGGCACCTGGGCACGGACACAGCACGGACACCGGGGCACAGACACCTGGGCACGGACACCTGGGCACGGACACCTGGGCACAGACACCTGGGCACGGACACCTGGGTATGGACACCTGGGTACGGACACCTGGGCACGGATACCTGGGCACGGACACCTGGGTACGGATACCTGGGTACAGACACCTCGGCACGGACACCTGGGCACGGACACAGCACGGACATGGCACGGACACCTGGGCACGGACACCTGGGCATGGACACCTGGGCACGGACACGGCACGGACACCTGGGTACAGACACCTGGGCACAGGCACCTGGGTATGGACACCTGGGTACGGACACGGCATGGACACCTGGGTACGGACACCTGGGTACGGACACCTGGGTACGGACACCTGGGCACGGACACAGCACGGACACCTGGGCATGGACACCTGGGTACGGACACCTGGGTACGGACACCTGGGCACGGACACAGCACGGACACCTGGGCACAGACACCTGGGCACGGACACCTGGGTATGGACACCTGGGCATGGACACCTCGGCAGGGACACCTGGACTCTGCTTTCTCCTGGCCTGGTGTCAGGACCCAGCATATCCCTCTGGCAGTCCAGCACGGCCAGGACCCTGCCAGGGGGCTCAGAGACCCTGGCACAGAGCCCAGAACACCTGTGGGTTTGATTATGACCCGTGGAGCAAAGTACCAACCGTATATGAAAATCAGCAGTCACAACAGTTTAGGTAGAATAATAGTGAAGTTATCAAGGGGTGGAAAAGTCGATTTTGGGGTTTTTGGTATGGGGGTTCAGGGGGCAAGACGGAGGAACCTGGGCATGTCCAGCCTTTCTCCTTCTTCTTCTTCTTGGCCTCCATCTTCTGCTGTGATGGTGGCATTTTTGGATTGGTTTAGAGTAGAAGCTCACTGTCTAACATAGGTGATAGGTATTGGAAAGTAATTGTAAACATGTTATACATAGTTTTTAGTATAAAGACATAACACCACCCCGGGGGCAGTCACTGTGCCTGGAACTGTCCTGCTGGACGGACCTCAGCAAGGCAAGAGAAAATTTTTTATAGATAAGATACAATAAACAACCTTGAGACGGAGAAATGAGGAGCCCTGACTCCTTCTTCAAGCACCAGGCTGAGAAAAGAGACTTTCCAACTTTTCTTGGGGTCACTCTGAGCAGCTAGAGATCCTGACAGCCTGGAAGCCAAGAATGTTTGGAGCAGTGGGATCTGCCTGGGCTTCTGGCAGAGAGCTCCAACCCAGCAGTGCCACAGCTCCCTGTGGCCATCAGTAGTGGCCATCAGTGTCCCCCAGCCCTGCAGGTGACAGGGACAGGCTGCAGTGGGGTGGCCTCAGCCCTGGGCTGGGCTGGGAGAGCCATCCCCAGGCCCTGGGGCTCCATTTATCCTCCTGATTGATCCCTGCAGGCTCCCAGGGAATGAGGGGGATGGCCTGAGAGACACCAGGATAGGCAGGGACTGTCACCAGGGCTGGGTAGGGACTGACACCTGTAATGGGCAGGGACTGTCCCCTGTGCTGGGTGGTTTCTGTCCCCTGTGCTGGGTGGTTTCCGTCCCTGCACACCCAGCCCAGCCCCTGGGACTGTTCCCTGGCTGTGTGTCCTTGCCAGGGAAAGAGCAGCTGGCTCAGTTTCTGTTTGATCTCTGTCCTGCTCCAGCTCTGCCCTGGGGATCCCCTTCTCTCAGTGTGACAGCTGACAGTGGTGCCACATGTGAGTGACAGCTGACAATGGTGCCACATGTGTGCCCTCAGTGGGGGCTGTCCCTGCGTGCCCCAGCCAGGCTGTGACACCAGCCCAGCCTGGCCTGCCAGCTCTGGGGCCATCCCCACTGGGTCCCCATCACTCCCCTGCTCTGTCCTCACTCTCAGTGACAGAACTCCTGTCCTGCTTGTCCTGGGGTGGGGAGGGAATGGGAAATTGTGGGGTCAGCGTGCTCTGACCCCAGGGATGGATCCAGGGCCAGGAACCCCAAAGGCAGGGATGGATCCAGGGACAGCACCCCCAAAGGCAGGGATGGATCCAGGGCCAGGAACCCCAAAGGCAGGGATGGATCCAGGGACAGCACCCCCAAAGGCAGGGATGGATCCAGGGCTGGGCAGCACCAAAGGCAGGGATGGATGCAGGGACAGCATCCCCAAAGGCAGGGATGGATCCAGGGCCAGGAACCCCAAAGGCAGGGATGGATCCAGGGACAGCACCCCCAAAGGCAGGGATGGATCCAGGGCCAGGAACCCCAAAGGCAGGGATGGATCCAGGGCCAGCATCCCCAAAGGCAGGGATGGATCCAGGGACAGCACCCCCAAAGGCAGGG
This sequence comes from Melospiza melodia melodia, assembly GCF_035770615.1. Taxonomy (NCBI): domain Eukaryota; kingdom Metazoa; phylum Chordata; class Aves; order Passeriformes; family Passerellidae; genus Melospiza; species Melospiza melodia. The sequence continues at coordinate 89,567,019 of NC_086198.1, read as the reverse complement.
ATGGATCCAGGGCCAGGAACCCCAAAGGCAGGGATGGATCCAGGGCCAGGAACCCCCAAAGGGCAGGGATGGATCCAAGGACAGCATCCCCAAAGGGCAGGGATGGATCCAGGAGCAGACACCCTCCAGGCACCCCCACAGTGCAGGGATGGATGCCCAGGCTCATGGAAACAGGGAAGGTTCCAGGACCACAAACACTTTCCCAAATCCAGGGCTGGTGTTTGCACATGGGACACGGGCAAAGGTCTCTGCCACAAGACAGAGATCACCCACAGAAAAAGGGGGATCCAAAAGCTGTGCTGGACATGAATTTATGTTTAAATGTATGTTTAATTTATGTTTATGTTAATAAATAATTTATGGGCATGAGTTCCTTCTGTCCAAACCCTCACAGGAGCCCTCAGCTGGCAGCAGAGTTTAGCAGGAATATTTCAGCAGTGGGTGCACCCACTTGCAGCACTTAACATGATTAGGCCTTTTTTCCTTTCCTTCCCTCTCTATAATTAATTTGTGAAAACTCTTGTAATTACGGAGGAAAGCTGAAAAGTGAGGCCTCAAGCAACTTAAACATGAGCAGCCTGATGAGCAGCACACACTCTGGGTCTCTGTAAAAAGCCTTTAACCTTAAGCTGGTGATTTGGGAGAGGATGGTGGCTGTTACTTGTGTTTTTGTTATTGCTGATGGCGCCAATTTCCTCAGCACAGGATCTGCTTGGGCCCTGTTGAGTGAAAAGACCTTTTCAGACTCAAAATCACCCCTGCCTTACTCCCTAAATACCAGTTTGGAGAGGGGGAGATGGAGCAGCATCACGTCCCATTTGTGCAGTCTGAGGAGGACACGTGACGATAACTTGTTCCTGCAATTAGAGAAATGCCCTAATGAGAGCAGGAGGCAGAGAGCAGCAGGCACAGGACCCTGGTGAGCAACAGCCCCTGTCCTGCACAGCATCCACAGAACCAGCAACAGCCCCTGTCCTGCACAGCACCCACAGAACCAGCAACAGCCTCTGTCCTGCACAGCACCCCCCTGCAGGGATTTGGGGCCAATTCACAGAAAATCCAGAGTGAACCTGGAGCAGTCTCTGGGCAGCAGGCCTGCAAACCCAGCAGCTGCCCCTCGTTTCCATAATTGGGCCCTGAGCTCTGAGCTTTAAGTGCCCTTTGCAGAGCCCACTGTGCTTCCCACAGAGCCTTTAGAGGGTCATTGTGAAAAGAGCTCTGCCTTTGTGTGAGAGCAGCCCACCAGCATAATTAAAGCCGTGCTGGTCACTTTTCAGCCTGCATTGGCAGGAAAATGCTGAAAATGTCACAGCAGAAACGAGCCCTGGGTGATGTTTTGTTGAGGAGGAGGAGGAGGAGGGCTGGGCAGAGGGAGGCAGAGCTGGGATTGCAGCAGAGGACAAGCCCAGGTGGGCACATTGAGCAGCACAGGGGATTGTAACAGGGTGATGGAGCAATGCTGCTTCTCCTCCTGCCCAGAGAGGGGCACAGGCTGAGGGAGCCCTGCAGGGTCTCCTGTCCTGGGGAGGGGAGATCAGCCCCTGCCCTGAGTGGGATGGGTGGCACCCTGATGGGAAGGTGAAACAGGAAAGCCGTATCAATATGATTGTCTGGCAAGAGATTTTGAGAATATGGAAACTATAAGTGAGATTGAAATGAAAGCAAGATTTGAAATCCCTTAGTTACTGAACAACAGGAAAACAATGGCATGGCCAGCTGAAGGTAATCCCCTTTTGATGACACAATACCTTCTGCTTGCAGACAGCTCCAAGGGTCAGAGCGGACCCTGCCAGCTTGGCAGAAGGGGCCCAAAGAGGAGTTTTTAGGGTTTAAAATGTAACACAGTATGGTAACATAATGATTCTTATAGGCTGTATGTAAATGCTACAGGATTTGTATCTCGTACTAGATTAGTTAGTGAGAATCAGAATATTCAGCACAGAAGAAGATTTATGGTATTGTAATGGGAACCTCACTCTCTTAGTTCTCACCCTCTCATCCTCTGTCTCTCATCTTCTTTCCCTCTCTTTTCTTCTCTGGGCCCTGCTCCAACTGTGGCTGGCAGCTCCAAGCAGGGCCTTGCACCCAGGCCCTTTGCAATAAACCACAAGTTCCAAGCCCTGGCTCCAGAGATCTCTGGTTTCTGTCTGTCCTGACCATCTTACCCCTGACAGCACTCCCCTTCCCCTTCCCCTTCCCCTTCCCTTCCCCTCCCCTGTTTGGTGCCCGGAGCAGCCCTGGTGCCCCTCCTGTCCCCATCCTGGGGTAGGGAGGGCACCTCATGGGCTGGCACACCCTGGACTGGCACACCTTGGGCTGTGACAGTGACAGGAGCCCTGTGAGCTACCCTGGGCTGTGACAGGAGCCCTGTGAGGTTTCACCTTCCACCACCCCAGGGTGCTCCAGCCCCATCCAGGTTTCACCCAGCTGCCATTTGGGCTGGAACCCTGCACAGGTGGGAGACTCTCCTGCTGCATCCTGTGGGCACATGGAGGGCCCTTCCCTGTGCAGCTGTCTGTCTGTAACACCTCCAGTGCCACCCAGAAAAGCCAAAAAAAGCCAATAAAAGCAGAGCAGCTCCCTGAGCGTGATGCCTGCAGGCTGCACACGCAGCTCTGTGCAGGGCAGAGCCGGCAGAAGGGAATTGCACATGACAGGAGGTGTCACTGGGAGCAGCACTCCTGTGTCCACACTGAATCCATCTGAGCCATTGTCACCTGCCACGGGACAGGTGGCAGCTGGGAGGGAGCCCAGCAAAGGCACGGGAGCTGGAAATGCCAGCAGTTATCAGGGCTGAGACACACACAGGGGGCAGGAGAGCACCAGCAGGGCCCTGTTCACATCACAGGAGCTGCAGAGCTTCCCTGGCACAGCAGGGCCCTCCTGGCTCCCTCTGTGTCCCCATGGATGCACATCCACCTGGCTTGCCACAGGATCTCAGGCTTTCCACAGAGCCATGGGAAGGTTTGGGTTGCAAAGAGCCCTAAAGACAATTGAATCCCACCCCTGCCAGGGCAGGGACACCTCCCACTGTCCCAGGGTGTCCCAGTGTAAAACCTGGCCTGGGCACTGCCAGAGATCCAGGGGCAGCCACAGCAAATCTGGGCACCTGTGCCAGCCCTATGCCAGCCCCAGTGTCCAACCTTGGACACTCCAGGGATGCAGGGGCAGCCCCAGCTGCTCTGGGCACCTGCACCAGGGCCTCACACCCTGCCAGGGCACAATTCCTGCCCAATACCCAATTAATCTGCCAGGGACTCGGGACAAGCAAGGCTGGGAAAGCAGAGTTTCTGTGTTTTGCACGAGCTTCCAGGGCGGTAAAATCCCTCCAGGAGCTCAGAGCTCCCAGCAGGGCTGGGGCTGCACTCAGAGCTGCTAACTCGGGGTGACACCAATTGTCAGCTCCTATCAGGATTAGCAGAAAGGCTTTATCAGGCAAATTGGTGCTGCTGTCGCTGCCCTAATGCTATTTTAAGTGACTCCTTGTCCATTCCAGGAGACTCTGAAGGACAAGCACTGCTGGTCCGGGTGGAGTGCTGGGCTCCTGGCTGGCTGCTGACACAAATCCTCTCCTCACAAAGCAAGCTCCCCGTGCAGGGCTCCCATCCTGCTTCTCCTGCTTATCCCATTGCCTTTCAGCGTGTTTGCACACTGGTTAAATTGCTGTTTCTGTCAGCAGGCTCTGGGACTCTGCTCTCTGAGGGATCCCCTGTGCTGGGCAGAGCTCAATCTGATCTGAGGCAGGGCAGCTGTGCTTGGGCTGAAACTCAGGGAGAGTCCCTGGATCCCCTTGGAGGGATGGATGGCTGCTCACATCACCTGGATGGCTCTGGAGCACACACCTGATCCCAGGCTGGAGATTCCCAGCTGGAAATGCAGCCCTGCATCCTGACCCCAGGCGTTCCCAGCTGGAAATGCAGTCCTGCATCCCAATCCCAGGTGTTCCCAGCTGGAAATGCAGCCCTGCATCCCGATCCCAGGCAGGAAATTCCCAGCTGGAAATGCAGCCCTGCATCCTGATCCCAGGCTGGAAATCCCAGCTGGAAATGCAGCCCTGCATCCTGATCCCAGGCTGGAAATCCCAGCTGGAAATGCAGCCCTGCATCCTGACCCCAGGTGTTCCCAGCTGGAAATGCAGCCCTGCATCCCGATCCCAGACAGGAAATTCCCAGCTGGAAATGCAGCCCTGCATCCAGATCAGCTCCCTTCCCTCACACTGCTGCAGCACCAGAGCTGCTGGGCCCTGTCCTGCTGTCCCACTGTCCTGCTGTCCCACTGTCCTGCTGTCCCACTGTCCTGCCCTGGGAGCTGTCCCCATCCTGACGGAGGAAGGATGTCACCATGATATTTTCTGAAAAATCCTCTTTGCCCAGGATTTCTTCTCCTGGGAAGCTGAGAAGCCTCAGAGGGGAATGCAAACAATAATTATCTGATTGCTGCTCCTGTGTTTGCTGCTTTGGGATGTGGCCTGGAGATCATTTACCAACAGGTGAATGTTTGACTGGTTCCATGTGAATTGTTTTTAATTAATGGCCAATCACAGCCAGCTGTGTGGGACTCTGGTCAGTCACAGGTTTTTATTATTCATTCTTGTGAAGCCTTCTGATGTTGCCTTTCTCTTTCTTTAGTATAGTTTTAGGATATGATATGATATGATATGATATGATATGATATGATATGATATGATATGATATGATATGATATGATATGATATGATATGATACAATGCAATGAAATATAATAAATACAAATAATATAATATAATATAATATAATATAATATAATATAATATAATATAATATAATATAATATAATATAATATAATATAATATAATATAATATAATATAATACAATGCAATACAATATAATACAATATAATAATATAGCAGCCTCCTGAGACCTTGGAGTGAGATTCCCATCTCTCAGCTCGTTCTGGGACCCTGCCACACCAGAGCAGGAGTCACTCCAGGCAGGGCAGCCCCAGCCCCTCATTCTGGGCTCCCTGAGCGTGGCTGCTGAGCCCTGCTGTGCTGGGGATGGGCAGGGCTGCCCGATTGCTTCTGACAGGAGCAGTTTTTCCTCTCTGTTCCCATTACAAACACCCTCTTCCCTGGCACTTGGCCATCTGGGAGAGTTATTCTGGCTCTGGGCCTCGGCGTGGGAGGTGCTGAGTGCTGGGCTGCCCATGCTAGGGAGAGCTGGGCAGTAATACAGAGCTGGAAATGCTCATGCAGATGGATTAGAGGATGTTTCCATTAAAATCCTGCCTGCCTTTCCACTCTGCAGCATAAATAATGGTGGTGTGAGTGTCAGGATGCTGAAGGCTTAGCAGAAATGTTCTCTAGGCTTTGGCAAAACTCTTATCCCTGTTTAGCAGAGCAGGCAGCGGCTTTGATGTGCAGAGCTGGATGTTGAACCCCAGAATCCCAGAATGGTTTGGGTTGGAAGGGCGAAATCCCACCCAGTGCCACACCTCCCACCGTCCCAGGGTGTTACCAGCCCCATCCAGCCTGGCCTTGGCACTGCCAGGGATGCAGGGCAGCCCCAGCTGCTCTGGGTAACAGCAGTGAAACTGCAGGGAGCTGGAATGAGCTGGAAACAGGGGATGGGGGCAGAAAAGAGCAGCAGCAGCAGCTTTGAGAGCCACACTTTAGGATGCAGAGTGTGTGGAAGAACCCAAGGCAGGCAGGGTTTAGGGCCTGGCAGGCAGGGATGGCAGAACACCCTCAAACAGCCATGTGCCAGTGACACAAGGACAGAGGGTGACAGGCACTGGGAGGGAATGCAGCTCCCAGCAGCAGCTGCTGGCAGGGTTTGGGCAGGGCAGGGACACCCACAGGGCTTGGGCAGGGCAGGGACATCCACAGGGCTTGGGCAGGGCAGGGACACCCACAGGGCTTGGGCAGGGACACCCACAGGGCTTGGGCAGAGTAGGGACACCCACAGGGCTTGGGCAGGGACACCCACAGGGCTTGGGCAGGGCAGGGACATCCACAGGGCTTGGGCAGGGCAGGGACACCCACAGGGCTTGGGCAGGGACACCCACAGGGCTTGGGCAGGGCAGGGACACCCACAGGGCTTGGGCAGGGACACCCACAGGGCTTGGGCAGGGCAGGGACACCCACAGGGCTTGGGCAGAGTAGGGACACCCACAGCTCTCCTGCTCGGGGTCCCAGTGCCCCTGCACTTTCCCACAGCCCCATCCCAGAACCTGGCACCCCCAGCTCCTGACCCCCAGCCAGCCCAGAGGAGATGGAGCCATTTCAGACCTGCCCAAACCCAGCCCTGGGGTTTGGCATTGAAGCCCTCCAGAGGCAAGAGAGGAGCAGTGCTGTGCCAGTGCCAGCAGGAGGGTTACAGACACCACAGGGCTCTCTGCTTTTGCCCTCCACGTCTGTCTGAGCTGGAACCAAACCTGCCACAAAACCTGCATCATCAGAGAGCTCAGGCTGCAGAGCCCAGCTCTGGCCAGGCTGGCTGGGCAATCTGCATCCCCTCCCTGCACACCCCAGCAAGCTCCAGCAGCTGATCCCACACTGCTCTGCCCATTCATTCCCTGTTGCAGAGCACCAGAGGGAGAATTCCCAGAACCAAAGCCTCACCAGGAATCAATGGATCCAGGCAATCCCAGAGGTGCTCCTCTAACGCTGCTCTGCACACAGCTGGGCAGGTTCTGAGGGTCAGGGCAATCCCTGTGAGCCACCCTGGGCTGTGCCTCCTCTAACCCTGGTCTGCACACAGCTGGGCAGGTTCTGAGGGTCAGGTCCATCCCTGTGAGGGGTTTTGGGATGATCTGGTTTGAGCTTTGCACAGTCAGAAGTTGCTGCAGGTAACATTTGCAGTGTTGGGATGCTGAGCTGCAGGCATCTGTGCCTGCTCTGGTGTAAAACCCATCTTTGCACAGCACAGATGAGCTCCTTGGGCTCCTCAGCAATTCTTTAAAAAATGAATTAAAGCAGTTGCTCACTTGTGAAATCCCAGCTCGTCAGCAGATCTCAGACACAGGGTGGGTTTTGGTCACTCTTCTGCATTTCATCAACCCCAAACTCAGCTGAGGAGGGACCTTGCAAGGCAATTTTCACCGGGTGGGACAGGTGCTGTCCTCCTGCCACAGCACTCAGGGAGAGGAGCAGGCCTGGCACGCTGTGGGATCATCTCCTGGTGCCCGAGGGCTGCCTTGTCATGCCCTGGAGGTGACTTGGCCATGTCAGGGCCACCACAAGGGGCCAAAGTGTCCCTGTGGATGTCCCAGCAGCAGAAACCTCCCTGGGCTGGGTGTCACAGGGAGTGAAGCCACAGGGGGTGAAGGGGGAGCCTTATAGGGCTGGGAAATGCACACACACTGCTGGTCTGGGACACCAGGGGATGGATGTGTGTCAGGACATTGTCCTGGTGCTGCCAGGATCTCCCAGAACCTAAAGGAAAATGCTGGGGGGAGTATTCCTGTCAATATTTCCTGCTCTTAGCAAAATCCTTTTGCCATCCCTGCAAGGACTGTAACAGAGAAGTGGAAAATCTCTCCATCTGTCCAGCCAAATCTCTCATCTGCCTTTCCTTCCTGCTCTGACAGGGATTGCAGGGGATGTTTGTGAATCTGGCCTCAGAACACCTCGCTGATCTGAGGCTGCTTTCTCCTTTTGGATGAAGGGAGAGGAGCCCTGGGGTGAGGAAGGGCTGGATCTCCACCAGCCCCTTTGAAGCTCTGGCTCTTCATGTCGCAGCAGGACTTGCCAGATGCCTTGTGGTCAGGAACAAATCTGGCTCTTTTTTTTTTGGTGTTTCTAACAGGAACTGAGCTCTTTGAAATCTCTGGCCTGATAAAACTTGTTAAAAAATCACATGGGCAGCCTGAGACAGAGCCATGGTTTTTAACTCTTTCCCAAATCCAGCCAACTGAGGAGAGGAGAATTCTCTGTCTGGGAGGATTTGCCTGACTCCTCACCAGGCACAGGCAGGAACAGGGGTCCTGTCCGAGCAGGGAAAGGGAATATGGAGCAGGTTCCCCCTGCTGAGCCCACCTTGCACCCCCAGCTGCTGAGGGACATTTCACAGAATGAAGGGACCTCAAATGGAAGGGACGTAAATCCCAATCCAGTTCCAATCCATGGGCAGGGACACATCCATCCCCATCCAGCCCAGTCCATGGACAGGGACACGTCCCTCTGGAAAGCATTTAAAGGAGCCAGGCTGAGTGATCCCAGCCTGAGCTCATCTCCCCAGCCTTGCCCATCTCTAGTGAGGGTGCTGATGTCCCTCAAAGCCTGGCAGGAGTTTGCAGCAGTTTAAAGGATATTCCTGAGCTTCAGGTGCCAAAATTCGATCTGTGAACCCTTGCTATGGAGCTGATTTTCCTTTATATCTTGGAGCTTCTTGAAGTCAAGAAGAAAACAAGAGCACCAATGTTCCAGGTGGTAAAAAGATGGATTCTGGTCATTGTATTCTGCTGGATTGCCATGGATTCTGGGGGAGTACAGAACATTTCCCAGCCCTGGCAGTGCCCAAGGCCAGGTTGGACACTGGAGCAGCCTGGGACAGTGGGAGGTGTCCCTGCCATGGTAGGAAAGGATTTCATCAGAGATGTTCTCCCTGTGCCTGGCAGTGCCCAAGGCCAGGTTGGACACTGGAGCACCCTAGGACAGTGAGAGCTGTCCCTGCCATGGCAGGGTGGCACTGGGTGGGATTTAAGGTCCCTTCCCACCCAGCCCATTCCAGGATTCCACATTTCCATGCAGGATCACTGGCTGGAAGCCTGGGACCATCCCTGTGTGTCACTGTGCTCAAAGCCAGGCTGAGGGCTGGGTTTGAGCCATTCCCTGGTGCCCAGATCTCCAATCCAGCTGGGCCATCCAACAAGGGATATTTCTGCACCAAAACCTCCCCCTCTGCTCTCCATCCATGGAGGGGCTCTGCCCACATTCCTCTGGAGAAGGGAGGTGACAAATGTGCCAAGGACTGAGAACTCTGAAACCCTTAGGAGAGCAGAGCAGGACGTTGGCAGTGCTGCAGGAGAGGGGCTCATCTGCTGTGTGACAGCTCAGGGGGAGCTGCCAGAGCCAGGCTTGGCAGGGAAATGTGCTTCTGCAGGAGGTTTAACTCCCTCGAGGCTGTGCCAGCCTGGGCTGACAGGGACAAGGGTCAGCACAGGGGTCCTGTGCAGCCACCCCAAATCACTGGAAATGAGGAATTCACCTCCTACCCTGACTGTAATACGGGGCTTTGTGAGGAGAGGTTTCTGTGGGACCCAAAGTGTGTATCTGCACAGCAACCACAGCTGCTTTGGGACTGTGGGGTCACTGCTGGACTGGTCTGCATGGGAGGGTAAAGCCCAAAGGGGAGAATCCAGGACCCATCTTAAAACATTTCTGGGTCTGGAGAGGCAGTTAGATGGCCCAGCAGATGGAGAATCATGGAATCATGGAATGGCTTGGGTTGGGAGGGACCTTCAATCCCACCCAGTGCCACCCCTGCCATGGCAGGGACACCTCCCACTGTCCCAGGCTGCTCCAGCCCCAGTGTCCAGCCTGGCCTTGGGCACTGCCAGGGATCCAGGAGCAGCCACAGCAAATCTGGGCACCTGTGCCAGGGCCTCACCCTCACAATAAAGACTTTTATCCCACCTACTCCTTTCCAGTTTAAAGCCATGCCCTTGTCCTGTCACTCCATGAATCCTAAAGGTTGGAAATCACCTTTGAGACCCCCAAGTCCAGCCCTGAACCCAACCCACTGTGTTCCCCGTGGCCCACGTGCCCAGGTACCACATCCATGGGCTTTGGGGATGGTGACTCCAGCCCTGGACACCCTGAGGGACCTGAGGCAATGGAGCCATGGGGCAGGAGCTGTCACAGAGGGTGTGAGACCCCTGAGAGTCTGGGCTGTCACAGACATCTTTTATGAAAAATCCTTTCCTTAGGATTTTTCCTCCTGAGAAGCTGAGAGGCCTCAGGAACAAAATGTAAACATTGATTATCTGCTGCTGTGGAATGCAACAGGTGCATCTGTGATTGGCCCATGTTGGTTGTTTCTAATTAATGGCCAATCACAGTCAGCTGGCTTGGGCTCTGTGTTCGAGACACAAACCTTTTATTATCATTCTTATTTGCTATTCTATTCTTAGCTAGCCTTCTGATGAAATCCTTTCTTCTATTCTTTTAGTATAGTTTTAATGTAATATATATCATAAAATAATAAATCAGCCTTCTGAAACATGGAGTCAGATCCTCGTCTCTTCCCTCAACCTGAGACCCCTGTGATCACTGTCACACTGGGCAGTATCTGGGCTCAGCCCCAGGGCTCTGTCTGTGCTTTCAGGGTTCCAGAGCCTTCTCCAAGGAGCAGAACTTGCAGAAGTCCTAAAGGCTGAGCAGGAGCTCCAGGGCTACAGGAGCTTGGGGCATCCTTGGCCTTACAAACAGCGGATGTTTGAGTGGAAAAGGGAGGCTGAACAGGGATATTTGAGTGGAGAAGGGAGGCTGGACAGGGATCTTTGAGTGGAGAAGGGAGGCTGGACAGGGATGTTTGAGTGGAGAAGGGAGGCTGGACAGGGATCTTTGAGTGGAGAAGGGAAGCTGGACAGGGATGTTGGAGTGGAGAAGGGAGGCTGGAGCAGCCCTGCTCCTGGCAAAGCTGCAGGAAGGCCGTGTCCAGGCTGGGACCAACAGGTGATTGCCAAGGGAAAAGCCAGGAAAATGCTGGCAGAGCTGCAGGAAGGCTGTGTCCAGGCTGTGTCCAGGCTGGGACCAACAGGTACTGCCAAGGGCTGAGGGGAGAGCCAGGAAAATGCTTAAAGGATTGGAAACCTGCTTATTGTGAGAAGCTCGGGGATCTTGGTGTGTTAGCTTAACAAAGAGAGGATTAAGGAGAGACTTTGTGGAGAGCAGAAATCGATGGCAGAGGATTTCTGGCCCTGCAGACAGAAGTGTAACAAGGGAGAGAGGCAGGAGCTGGGGCCAGGCAGCTCAGAGCAGGACAAGGTGCCTGCTTTAGGCAGGGAGGGCACTGCTGGTGGAGCAGCAGCTCTCCAGCACTGGGCTGGGTGGGTTCCAGAGCAGGGAATCTCCTTGGATCCCTCCTATTGCAGCTGAGGTGGAGCAGCAGCTCTCCAGCACTGGGCTGGGTGGGTTCCAGAGCAGGGATTCTCCTTTGAGCCCCCTATTGCAGCTGAGGTGGGATTAGTGCACCAAGCTCAGGGCCAGGCTGACGAGCAGCTCGGAGAAAATGATCCTGATGGATTTTTTTCACGCTCTTCTGAAAAATCCATGAAGTCCCAAGCGCAGGTGATTTTGGGGGGAAGGGAGCTGAGAGGGAATTGAATCAGCTCAAAGCTGTTACAGACAGCAGCAGAGCAGAATCAATCACCATAATCAAAGCAGAGCTGCCTGATGACACCGAGGGCTGAACAATGAACATTCACATAAATCCACTGCACTGATTAGGCAGAAAAGCCCAGATAGTCAATATTCCCATTAAACATCCATCAGCAAGTGCTTCCCAGATTGCTCTCCCATTTGGGAATTTCTCCATTTCATAGGCAATTGGAGCTGTTTAGCTGATGATTGCTGTTGGATAACACCACCTCCCTGGGATGTAAAATCACCTGGGGAGGGGTGTTTGGGTAACTGGGGCAGCTCTGCTGGCACACAGCCCCTGGGGCTCATTCACAGCCCAGCTGAGGCTGCTCTGAGCATTTCCCTGCTATTGGTGGGGCAGGGCGTCACTGTAAACACACTCACATGGAGAGGTTTCCCCCTGCACTCTGGGCATTGTCTGGGACGTGGCATTGCCATCTCCCAGGCTGCTTTTCCCAAGGTGGGCACAGCTCTCCAGAGCTCTGCAGGGAGGGAGATTTTGGCTTCCAGCACCCAGCCTGTGAGGAGATGCAGCTGTGGGGACACTGGAGATGGGGCAGGGGCTCAGAGCAGGGTCAGAGCCAGCCCAGCAGGGCTGCACTGGGCTGACCTGTGCTGACCCTTGTGGCACCCAGAGCTGCAGCTTCTCCCCTTCCCTTCTCCTGACCCTTCTGGCACACAGAGCTGCAGCTTCTCCTCTTCCCTGCTGCATCCTGGCATGGTTTTAATGCCAAGGATTTTAAACAGCCAACAGAGGTGTCTGATCCAGGGCTGAGGAATGCCCTGTGAAGAGAGAGAAGCACCTCAGTAAGTCACCCACAGGTCACCACTAGTGGCCCTGTGTCCACCCAGACCTGTCACACCTCAGGTTCCAGCTCGAGCCACAAACACCAGGAGGATGTGGGATGTTGGGGAGGTTTGTCTAAGAGAGCTAATGCAGGCAAAGACGTGAATGGAAAAAAAAAAAGGTCAGAAAGAAAAGTGGGAAAGGGGAGAAATGGGAAATAGAATAATTGGTACCACAGAGGGGGAAGGAGGCAGCACCCCTGATGTGCTTTGCTTTGCACTCCCATCATGTGCAGCGCAGAGCAATCAGCGTTCCTGGAAACTTTGGGTTTTAATCTCTCTGAACCTCAAATCTTCATTTGTAAGTAGGGATAATGTACTCAAAGGACAGGAAGATTAGTTAATTAATGGGTTGTGACATACTCTGATGCTGTGATAATGAGCACTGCTAGGAAATGTGTGATTGAGGCTGTGCCTCAGTGTATTTTATTTAGATCTGAACCTGGGCATGGGAGCAGCCCCTGAAGCTGCAGAGCTTTCCCTGTGCTGTCCCTCTGTTCAGGGATTTCCATTCTGTGCTTTGGAGTCTCCCATGGCAGCACAGCCTGGAATGCTGGCCCATATGTGTAGGACAAGATTCCCAGTTCACAGGGCTCTCCTAAAGCTGCTGGCTCTGGGGCTGTGCTCCCAGCAGGGAACACAGGGACAGCCTGGGCTGCTGGGCTGTCTGTGCGGGGCAGGAGCTGCACTGGATGAGCCCCGTGGGGCCCTCCCAGCTCAGGAGGTTCCATGAGTCAGGCAGAGAACTCCTGGTGCCACATCCTGGCATGAGGAGAGATGAGGGCACTGAGCTTGTTGGGGATCACCTGGCGAGGCTGATCCCACCTGATCCCATCCAGTGGCTCCTGGGAGGGGTGGGGCACCTGGGAAGGCTGATCCCATCCAGGCTGATCCCACCTGATCCCATCCAGCGGCTCCTGGAAGGGGTGGGACACCTGGGAAAGCTGATCCCATCCAGGCAGATCCCAGCCAGTGCTGCACAGCTCTTGGGAAGGGTGGGACACCTGAGAAGGCTGATCCCATCCAGACTAATCCCACCTGATCCCATCCAGGCTGATCCCATCCAGTGCTGCACAGCTCTTGGGAAGGGTGGAACACCTGGGAAGGCTGATCCCATCCAGTCTGTCCCCATCTGATCCTATCCAGGCTGACCCCATCTGATCCTATCCAGGCTGATCCCATCTGATCCCATCCAGGCTGACCCCATCCAGTCTGTTGCCATCTGATCCTATCCAGGCTGATCCCATCTGATCCCAGCCAGTGCTGCATAGCCCTGGGAAGGGTGGAAGTGTCACCCCTCAGAGCAGTGTCAGCACACCCACACTCACACACAGACAGGCAGAAACCCCGAGCAAAGCCGTGCTGGATGCCCTGACCCTGGAGCTGTGGGGCTGGGGATGTCAAGGACAGACAGAGGGAGCCAAGGCTGAACCTCCAGGGCTCCAGCAGTGTCAGGCGATTTGGGGCAGGGACTGATCACATCCAGCACTTGCTTTGGGCAGCTGTTGAGGGAAATGAGAGGAGACTGGTGAGGAAGGGGCAGCAGGATGGTGCAGAGCAGTGGGAATGCTGAGTCTGCAGGGAAGGGGAGCGAGCACAGACCTGGCACAGCACCAGGCTGGAGGGTGAGGGCCCAGGCAGTGACCTTGCCTCTCCCTTCCTGAGGGAAAGCAGGTCTGGGAGCCTGGGGGCATGGGGCCATGAGCCACCAGGGCCCTGGAGAGGTGAAATAGGGAAAAGGCTTCCTCAGAGCCCTGGGAGACAGGCCTGGAGAGGTGAGACAGGGAAAAGGCTTCCTCAGAGCCCTGGGAGACAGGCCTGGAGAGGTGAGACAGGGAAAAGGCTTCCTCAGAGCCCTGGGAGCCAGGCCTGGAGAAGTGAAACAGGGGAAAGGCTTCCTCAGAGCCCTGGGAGCCAGGCCTGGAGAGGTGAGACAGGGGAAAGGCTTCCTCAGAGCCCTGGGAGCCAGGCCCTGCTGCCGAGCTGTGCCCAGTGGGCTCAGGAGCAGCCGAGGGGAAGGCGAAGGGAACCAAGGGAGCCAAGGAAGCCAAGGGCACCAAGGGAACCAGGGGAGCCAAGAGAACCAAGGGCATCAAAGGAACCAAGGGAATCAAGGGCACCAAGGGAGCCAAGGGCACCAGAGGAACCAAGTGCACCAAGGGAACCAAAGACACCAAGGGCACCAAGGGCACAAATGTCCTTCGCTGCCCTCTGCCAGCAGCTCTGGCACTGCTGCCTGCCCCTCTTGGCATGGGGCATGAGCTCTATGCTCCTCAGTCACTTCTCCTGCTGCATCCTGACCCATGGGCAGGCTGTCCCACAGGCAGGGATGCTCCAGCTGGGACAGCTGTGTCCCCCCAGGGGCATTTTCCATCTGCCCCAGGGCAGGAATCGTCCAGGTGCTGTTCCTGGGCACTGAACCTGGTCTGGCTGTGCTTTCTGCCCTGACCCTTCAGGCTGCCAAAATTCAGGATCACAGGGGATCCTGCAGGCTGTGCAGGGAATGTCAGGAGCCTGGGACACAGCCAGGCTTTAACCCCTGCACACGGAACGGCTCCATTCCCTCTGCTCCCCCCAGTACATCTCCCTCGCACCCCTCACTGCCTGAGCTCCAGCTCACTCTCTGGGGAGCCTTTTCTCCCGTTGATTCTTGTTTTCTCTTGGCTGAGGCTTTTCTTTCACTGATTTTTTAAAGTCAAGTCCCAGAGGCTTGAAAGAAGGTGACTCATCCCCTCAGAAGTCCTGGCAGCTCTTATCTCCTCTTTGGCACCAGCTGGGAGGTGGGAAAGTGGGAAAAGGAATTAAAAAAAGAGAAATCAATACATCTTTTGTATGATTTTCCACAGCTCACCTGTTGTCTGTGCTCTCAGCTGGGGAAGATAAGGTGATTTACTTGGTGGCAACACTTCTGCCCTTTCAGCTTACAAAATCCTTAATTCATTAGCAGAGGTACAACACGAGCAGATCAGCAGGATGGGAGTTGCTCTTTTGGGAGCATTTCAGGCTCTAAGGAGGGAATCTTTCCTCTCAGTTTTACATATAAATATGTATATTTATGTATATATATTTGGATGTAATTTTAATTTGGGTATAAACACACACAGACATTACTGACTAGTATGAGGGTGATGTACAAGGCCACGACGCTCATGGAGGAGATGGATGAGACTGAGATTCAGAGTTTTCCATGAGGAAAAAGGGGGATGGAGCAGGTGCTGCCTCAAGGCTGAGATTGAACATTCCCAGAGTTTTCCATGAGGGCAAAGGGGATGGAGCAGGTGCTGCCCAAAGGCTGACATTGAGATTCCCAGGGTTTTCCATGAGGGAAAGGGGGATGGAGCAGGCACTGCCCAAAGGCTGAGATTGAGCATTCCCAGGGCTTTCCATGAGGGAAAGGAGGATGAGGCAGGTGCTGCCCCAGGGCTGACATTGAGATTCAGAGTTTTCCATGAGGAAGAGCAGGATGGAGCAGATGCTGCCCCAAGGCCCAGAGTGTGAGCCCTGGGGAGGGCAGCTCAGTCCATGGCACTTCCTGCAGGGTGTGGGGGATGCCAAAGAGCTTGGAGCAGCTGGGGGACAATAAAATGACATCTCGGAAGTGGTAAATTAAACAAAGGCACAACAGGGACTCTCAGCCAGCCCCAGGGACACACATCCCAGCCTCCCCCACACAAGGGCCTGGCTGTCACCCAGGCAGTGCCCCAGGGACACCTGAGCCTGGGCTGTGGCCCAAGGTCTGGAACTGCCTGTGTGCCCTGGGTCAGGAATGGTGCCTGGTCACCCCAAGCTCAGCAATGTCCCTGCCTGGTATCTCCTGTGGCTCCCCAAGCCCACAGCCCTGCCAGGCTGGGGAGAAGAAGCAGAGAGCTGCTGGCATGCAATTCCAGCCCTGCAGAGCTGTCAGGGGCAGTGCCAGGAGCAATGCTGCCCGTGGGAACCTGATGGCTCCAGCCCTGGCACCTGCCAGGGGCTGGCAGGGATGTGCAGGGGGCTTTTCCAGGCCCCAGAAGCACATGGAGCATGGGATGGAGATGTGGCTGTGATGCAGCTCAGGGCAGATCACCAGGGCTGCCAGCCCCTCAGAAATCTGGGAAACCAGCAATTCCTCCTGGGAAGGGTAAAGGGCCTGGATCAGACTGGCCCTTGGTGTTTATCACAGAATAACTTCTTGTGGAGGGATGGATGGATGGATGGATGGATGGATGGATGGATGGATGGATGGATGGATGGATGGATGGATGGATGATGGATGGATGGATGGATGGATGGATGGATGATGGATGGATGATGGATGGATGGATGGATGGATGGATGGATGGATGGATGGATGGATGGATGGATGGATGGATGATGGATGGATGGATGCAGGGATGGATGGATGGATGGATGGATGGATGGATGGATGGATGGATGGATGGATGATGGATGGATGGATGGATGGATGGATGGATGGATGGATGGATGGATGGATGGATGGATGGATGGATGGATGATGGATGAGGTCTACACCTGCCTATTTTCCTGTTCCCTAACTCATGCCATAGGGAATTAGCTGGATGAGCCCTGGGTGATGCAGTCTTTGGGAAGCTGTCAGGAAGTTTAATGTGCTGCCACAACAACTCGCTGAAATGCTGCAGCCTGAGGCACCAACTGCTCCTGCCCTGCAGCCCCTTCCCCTGAGGAAGGCCACCACCCCAGGACAGCCCCAGGACACCTCCAGGACAGCACTCCTGGCATGTCCGGAGCTGCTCTGGCCCCAGGGAACCATAAGCCCTGTGCTCCAGGGTTTGGATCCAGCAATGCTGAGTGTTAGGTGTGAGCTGGGGTGGCAAAGGGACCCTGGGCAGGAATCTTTGTGTCTGGAGGCCGAGGGGATGGAGGGGAGCACACGGAGTGCAAACATCAGCTCCTGAGTCACTGACTGCTTTTGTCCATGTGCTTCACGTGAGACTGGGGAGTTTGAAGAGTCATTTTGGGAAACCGTGGGGTAAAAAAAAAAAAAAAAAATAGAAGAAAAATAAATAAGTGCTAACAGTGTCCCCCACTGATCAGCTTTAACTACAAAGGCCTCAGAATTGGCCTTTTAAAGGTCAATCGAAGTGAAAATCTTTGCAGAAAATCTCTTAAATGCTTGAATCCCTCAATTGCTTTGCCTCAGGCTTTGGGAAGGGACCTTTCCTCTGCCTGTGGAGAGCTGACCCAGAGCTGCTCCGGGGGTGGCTGCACCCATCAAAGAGCCCGTGCTGCCCTGCAGATCATCCCCACAGCTCCATGGACTCATTTCCAGCTCACCACAGCTTCACTTCTGCCGGGAGGCAAAGACAGCAGGGATGGGAAGGAGGGGGCTCTAGAAGGGAGCAGCAGTTCCCATAGGATGTCCTGCCATTTCTTCTGGAAGGTGCTCAGTGAATGTCACAGGGCTGGCAGGGACAAGGTCACTGTCCCAGCCCGTGTGCAGCGCTGTGAGGCAGACCTGGGCACACAAAGGATGCTCTGCCGCTGACGAGTGCAGCCCCCTGGGTGCCCTTGATCTCCCAAAATACCTTCAAAGGGAGCCCTTTGTGCCTGCCAGGCTCCCCATGGCACAGCTCCCTTTGATTCCCTTCCTCCCTGACCCACCTGGGAAGGGCTGGCCCCGTTCCCCTGTGTGATAGCACAGTTATCTGGGGCTGGGACAGGGACTCCTGCTCATTCCCCTGTGTGATAACACAATTATCTGGGGCTGGGACAGGGACTCCTGCTCATTCCCCTGTGTGATAACACAATTATCTGGGGCTGGGACAGGGACTCCTGCTCGGATCAGAGCCGTGCTCTGGCCTTAGAACAAGCCTGGCCTGGCAGGAGCAGCATGCTGAAAAGGAGGGAAAGGAGCCAAACAGAGAACCCCTTCCATTGTCACCCAGCAGCTCTCCTCTCCTCTCCTCTCCTCTCCTCTCCTCTCCTCTCCTCTCCTCTCCTCTCCTCTCCTCTCCTCTCCTCTCCTCTCCTCTCCTCTCCTCTCCTCTCCTCTCCTCTCCTCTCCTCTCCTCTCCTCTCCTCTCCTCTCCTCTCCTCTCCTCTCCTCTCCTCTCCTCTCCTCTCCTCTCCTCTCCTCTCCTCTCCTCTCCTCTCCTATAAAATAAAATAAAATAAACCCCCCCATGATGGAGGATTGCTTGGCACCCAACAATGTTAAAATTTCCAGACAAGATTTTCAGCCTTCTGATTTTCTTCCTGCCTTCCTCTAATAACAGCCAAGCAATTATAAATATTATTAGCCAGGTAAAAAGTGCTGGCTCAGACACAGCTTTCACCCACACTGACTCCCAGATCCTTGTCACTCTGCCTTGCTCCAGCTGCCACAGAAACAAAGGAGCTGACAGCTTCAGAATTGCAGAATTAGAAACTCTCTGCCACCTTCTCTTTGCTGGAAGCAGTGAAAGCTATTTTTTTTTTTTTTTTGAGAAAAAGATGTAAAAGAAAGGTGATTTTTTTAGCAAGCCAGTGTAGCTCAGGTTCCAGAATTAGGAGACCACCTTGGAAACAGGTGGCTTCAGAACTGGGTTAGAAGCAGGTGGAGGAATGGCAGCAAATCCCCTCAGCAGTCAGGGAACTTGGAGGATTTGACATTCATTGCCTCAGTTCCCAGAGGAGAAGTTGTTCTTGCTCTCCCAAAGCTTGCAGGGGAGCAGTTCTAACATTTAGTAGCTGTTAAGCTTAGCTTAGCTAGGACAAAGTCAGCCCGCAAGGCAGGACTTGTTCTCAGCACACATCACACCTATTCTCATTGTGGGCAGGGCCTGGAGCTCCCAGCAGCCTTGGCAGCTCTGCACAAGGAGTAGAGAGAAGGAAGAATTTGTCACAGCTTTGTTGCTTTCACATGAAGCTGTTCTGAAGGCTGAGGGGAGCTGGCAAAGGCTGGCAGGGGTTTGGGGAGGAGGATCTGGCTGATCCAGGGCTTTCCTTTCCTCAGTGCCACCTTCATCCCCATCCTCAGCCTCCCCTGTGTGTCCCTCTGGGGCTGTGACTGCTCTGTGACTTCCTCAACACCCCTGTGCCACCCTGGGGTGTCCCCAGACCCTGCCCTTCACCATCCTCCCCCTCCCTGCTGCCCCCAAGCCTGGCCTGAGCGTTTCTGCTCTGGGAACCAAAGGCTCTGCTCTGAGCCACCTCCTGCAGCCTCTCCTGTCCCTCAGCTCTCCCAGAGCTCCAGACCATGGGAAGGCCAAGGCCCCTGGCCCTGGGGGCACAGCTGCCCACCTGACAATGCTCCTGAGCAGCTTTGTGCTCTCCTCATTGCCCCAGACAGCCCAGGTCAGGCTGGGATCACGGGCACTGAGCCTTCATCCCATGAGGGCTCTTCATTCCAGGAGAGCTCCTCATCCCATGGAGGCTTCCTCTCTGCTGAGAGGGCTGCCAGGTTGGACAATGAGTGATGGGAGTCCCCAGGAGCCAGCACAGCCCTGGCACTGCTCTGTGCCTGTTTCAAGTCCCTGATAAAATAATCTCCCTCATCCTCCATCCCTCTCCAAAGGCCCGGCCTGCAGCTGTACAAGCAAATGACATCCCCTTCATTAGTCACCATCAAAGGGAAAGCAAGAAGGGGAAAAGCTCAGCCCTCGATGCTAAGAGCAGGCATTAAAGTGTGATTAAGTCTCTTGGATTTCATTTGCACAGCTGGAGCTGTGCTGGTGTCTCTGGAGGAGCAGGGACATGAGCAGAGGACGCCCCTTCCCCTCTCACTGCTCTCCAGAGTGTCAGGGCAGGATGGATGTGTGCCTGTGCTTCCCAGGACTCTGCTCTCCTCCCTGCCCCAGCCAGGTGTGCAAACAAGCTGAAGGGGGACTGGAGGGTGTCTGTGGAGCAGGGAACACACTCGAGCATCTCTGGTTCCCAGCTGGGAGTGAGGGCAAGGGCCGTTCCTTCCTTGGGCTGTGCTCCCTCTGTGCTGGGGAAGGTGAAACAGGAAAGCCTTACAAATATGATTGTCTGGCAAAAGATTTTGAGAATATGGAAACTATAAGTGAGATTGAAATGAAAGCAAGCTCTGAGATACCTCAGTTACAGAACAATTGGAAAACAATAGCATGGCCAGCTGAAGGCCATGGTGTGGCCATCCCCCTTTAATGAAACAATACCCTCTGCTTGCAGACAGCTCCAAGGGTCAGAGCAGATCCTACAGCTTGGCAGAAGGGGCCCAAAGAGGTGTTTTTAGGGTTTAAAATGTAACACAGTATGGTAATGTAGTGATTCCTATAGGCTGTATGGAAATGCTATAGGATTTGTATCTTATACTAGATTGGTTAGTGAGAATTAGAATATTCAGCACAGAAGATGATTTATTGTATTGAAACGGGAACTTCGCTCTCTTAGTTCTTACCCTTTTACTCTCTTACCCTCTCATGCCCCTCTCTTCTCTTGGGCCTGCTCCGAGCTGTGGCTGCAGCTCCCAGCAGGCCCCTGCACCCAGGCCCTCTGCAATAAACCCCAAATCCCAAAAGGCCCCTGCACGCAGGCCCTCTGCAATAAACCCCAAATCCCAAAAGGCCCCTGCGCCCAGGCCCTTTGCAATAAACCCCAAATTCCACGACCTGGCTGCAGAGATCTCTGGTCTCCGTCCGTCCCGACCATGCTACTTCCGATGCTCCAACATCTCCGTGACCCAGTGCCAAAGGGGATGGACTGTCACCTCCTGATCTGCTCTCTGCAGGTCCTGGCACAGCAAGAGAAGCCCTCCAGGAGGAGAAGCCACCCAGCTTTTCCCAAGCACACAGGTGAACCATGGGCTCAGCTGTGCTCTCAGGAGAGCAGACACCCCCAGTCTGGGCTTGTCTTTGCATCCAGAGCTGGAAATGCTGAGGGGCCTGTTGAGGGGATGTCTTGCACTCATTCACTGGGGGGTTGTAAGGAAACACTGAGGGCTTTTAAAGGAACCTGCCCAAATCTCTGGATTCTCCTCACGGCTAACTCACAGTGCACACGCAGGGTGGCCCTGCTGTGGGGGCTGAGGGTGTCTGGGGGAATGAGGCCACCTTACAGGCACAGCTTTCACCCCAGCTGGGACTGCACTGCAGTGAAAAGGCACCAAAATGGTCACAGCTCTGCAAGGCTGGCTGAGATGGACAAAGCCATGGCTGTGAACTACTAGGGACAACTTCCATCTCACTGCTGGCTCATAAAAACACCAACACGTTGGCCCTTTCCTCACCAAATCCACCTTTTGTCACCCAGTTTGCTCCTTCTCCATGTCATTCTTTCCCCTGGAGCTCACTACTCATTTCTGCTGCCATGGGGCTCTGCTGTCCCTGCTGTCATCAAATCCACCTTTTCTCACCCAGTTTGCTCCTACTCCATGTTATTCTTTCCCCTGGAGCTCAGTACTTATCTCTGGCTGCCGTGGGGGTCTGCAGATCCTCTAGGACAGGGTGAACTAACCACGCTGAGCTGGGAACACCAGTTCTGCTCTGCCACCTGAACATCCAGGGCAGGCCTGGCAGGGACCAGCCACAGATAAGGACAGAGAAAAGTGAGGTGTGGGCTGGGAAAGAGCCTTTGCTGCTCTGCACCAGCTGGGATTGTGCAGGGCTCAAGGATCAGTGGGGATTGCTCACCCCAAGCCCAGGCACCAAACCCAGAAGCTGAGCTGGGCAGGGGAAGGGGAAGCAGCTCCAGGTTCTGCCTGGCCAGCTGCAGAGCAAAAGGGCCAAGTCCATCAGCTGCTGTGACAAGGTCACCCCTGGCACCCCAGCTCTGGGGGTGGCCAGAGATTCCCAGTGAACAGTGACAGCACAGGGGAAGGGCTCCCTGTGCCACCATCCCCATTCAGACCTCCAGAGGCAGGATGGCACCACGGATGGGTGTCACTGTCACATGTTCTGGAAAAATTCCTTCACCAGGAATTCTTCTCCTGGGAAGCTGAGAAGCCTCAGAGAAAAATGAAAACAATAATTATATATGATTGCTTCTCCTGTGTTTTGCTGCTTTGGAATGTGGTTTGGATATTGTTTATCCAACATGTGAATTGTTTTTACTTAATGACCAATCATGGTCAGGCTGTGTCAGGACTCTGGAGAGTCACAACTTCTTCTTCTATTAGTATCTTGTTAAGCCTTCTGTCTGTATCCTTTCTCCATTCTTTAGTATAGTTTTAGTATAGCATTCTTTTATATAATATAAGTA
This sequence comes from Melospiza melodia melodia, assembly GCF_035770615.1. NCBI lineage: Eukaryota > Metazoa > Chordata > Aves > Passeriformes > Passerellidae > Melospiza > Melospiza melodia. The sequence goes on along the minus strand of NC_086198.1, from coordinate 89,544,669 downwards.
CATAAAATTAACTTCTAAAACACGGAGTCAGATTCTGAATTCCTCCTTCATCCTGGGAACCCAGCAAATACCACAGATGGGCAGTTGTGGGGACACAGGAACTGCCAAGAGAGTGTTGTACCCAATCTCCAGGGACCTGCTGCCACCACCCAGGCTGTGGGTGAGATGGTGACAGCCTGGTGTCCCTGCTCCATGCTCTCCCTGCAGGAAAAGAGCTCAAACACCTCTCCTTGGAGCTCCCAGGAGCTGATTCCTTGGATGCGCAGGGAATAAAGCAGCCTGTGCTGTGTCACACCTGGGGACACCCCAGGACAGGCTGTGTATGAGATGGTGACAGTCTGTGTGTCCCTGCTCTCCCTGTGTGTCTCTGCTGTCCCTGCAGGAAAAGAGCTCAAACACCTCTCCTTGGAGCTCCCAGGAGCTGATTCCCTGGATGTGCAGAGAATAAAGCAGCCTCTGTGTGTGTCACACCTGGGGACACCCCATGACAGGCTGTGGGTGACACGGTGACAGCCTGTGTGTCCCTGCTGTCCCTGCAGGAAAAGAGCACAAACACCAGCTCCCAGGAGCTGATTCCCTGGATGTGCAGGGAATAAAGCAGCCTGTGTGCGTGTGTCACACATGGGGACACCCCAGGACAGGCTCAGCCATCCCCAGGTGCCACCTCTGATCAAAGGCAGAGCCAGTGGGGCACGATGGAGGGAAAGCCCGTGGAGAAAACAGAATCTAAATTCATGACAGCTCTGCCTTTAATTCGATGATTTCAGGGCCGTTCATAAATTTCCATATTTAATTAAATGCTACAAGCAAATTATTTTCCATTAGGCTCTGTGTTCCTTACAGCATCCACAGGGCCTGGGCTCTCCTGCCTCGTGTGCAAGGCCAGATAAGGCTCCCCTGCCATGCCCAGGAGCAGCAGGAGCAGCTTGCCAGGGCTTTGCATGCTGGGTGGTTTCTCTCTCCCCCACTGCCTCCTCTTTTCTGAACAAGCCTGCAAATAAAGAAGAAGGAAGTTTCCATGGGATTGTCTCCTCTCTCTGCCCAAGGTGTCTTTGAAGGCATGAATAAGAAAAGGAGGGAGAAAAGGAAGAAAGAGGAGGCTGAGAGCTCTACAAGAAAGGAAACTGGAGATAAAACAAATAAATAAAGCCAAAGGGAGGGAATACGAAAGGGAGGTGGAACGGATCCTTACAGGCTCAGTTACTGCTCCATAGCTCCCTCCTGGCTCAGGAGATCCCAGGATGAAAATCCCCTTTCCCCACACATCAACTGTGCCCCTTTGAAGGAAAATCAACAGCCACGCTGCACGTGTGGGGCTGCACCATGGAAATAAAGGGCATTGGGATGAGGTGCCCGGCGCCTCCCACCTGCCCTTGCCTTGCCTGGTGCTCCCGTCACTTCTCACCAGTGTGGATGCTGTGCCTTGTTCCCAGAGGAAGGGAATTCACTCCACTGAAGTGCTTGGGGCAGGGAAGTGTCCTGGTTTGGGGCAAATTTGGGAGGAAACATCCAAAAGGGAAAGGGGAAAGGGGAAAGGGGAAAGGGGAAAGGGGAAAGGGGAAAGGGGGAGAGGGAGAAAGGGGAAAGAGGGAAAGGGGAAGGGAAAAGAAGGAGAAAGGGGAATGGGGGAAAGGGGAAAGAGGAAAGGGGAAAGAGGAAAGGGGGAAAGGGGAAAGGGGGAAAGGGGGAGGGAAAAGGGAAAAGGAGAAAGAAGGAGGAATGGAAAAGGGGAAAGGGGAAAGAAGAAGGGGGAAAGGGGGAAGGGGGAAGGGAAAGGGAAAAGGGAAAAGGAGAAAGAAGAAGGAGGGAGGGATGGAAAAGGGGAAAGGGAAGGGGACCAGCTGGCTCCCTGCCTTTAAGCAGAGACTCTTCACTTCTGCAGATGGAAGTCTCTTGTCAAAACTCAAGCAGGAGCCTCATGCCACCCTTGCTGCAGCCAGCATGCTCAGAGAGCACTTTCCCATCACAGAATAAATGAGGCATTCAGCCTTTATTCCCAGGAAAAGACCACAAAACCCCACTTCCCTCCCCAGCAGTGCTTGGATGCCTTGGCCCTTCTGTGAGGATGAGGTTCCTGAATGCCACCAGGCAAAGGTTTACCTCAAAAGCAGCAGTTCTGGCTGTGAAAGGATATTTAGAAGTTATTTTGCTCCTAATGTTGCTGGAAAGAGCGAGTTACACAGCAAATTGGCTCTTAGGATGCATGTGACACTGCAGGGAGCCGTGTGTAATAAAGCAGTGTGATCATAAAACCCCTCAGTTCATCCTTAGAAAGGAACCTGACCCTCTCTGGAATTTGTCATTGGGGATTATGGATGATTTTTTATTTCTTTTTTAATGCTTGCAGCACTCAGAGCTGTGAAGGGTAAAGCCCCTTGGAGCTGCTCTCAGCCCAGGCTGTGTAACATTTCTCTTTCTCTCACTTTTCCCTTATCCCAGGGAGGTTCATTTCCCTGCCACGCTGGAGGGAGAGGAGCCAAAACACTTCCCAAGGCTCTGCAGAACCTTCCCAAGGCCAGGACTGAGCATTAAAGCTGGGGGAAGGTGAGTGACCTCCCTGCCAGGCTGGGTGTCAGCACAGGGTGTATTTACACAAACAAAACCAGGCACTGTCCCCTCCGAGCTGCAGCACATCCCCGTGGGCTGGGCCAGGGCTGCAGCTCGGCTGGCAGGTGGCAGGTGCCACCTCAGGGGTCACAGCTTATTAAAATGTAATTGCATTGTAAATTGGATGCGCTGAACTATTGTGAGATCAGCGGCCGAGCCTCTGCCCGGGTGGTGGAGAATGTTAATGATCCCCTGTGCTCACTGAGCCAGAGGCAGCTTCGGCTCCAGAGCTGCCTCTCTTCCTCCTGATGTCCACCCTGAGCCCCCCCGAGCTGTTCCCTCTGCTCCTGTCCCTGTTCTCTGGGATAAGATTCCAAATCCCCCCGGCTGTGCCCTCCTGGCAGGAGCTGTGCAGAGCCACAAGGGCCCCCTGAGCCTCCTTTGCTCCAGGCTGAGCCCCTGCCCAGCTCCCTCAGGGATTGTGCAGCCCCTTCCCAGCTCCCTCAGGGATTGTGCAGCCCCTTCCCAGCTCCCTCAGGGATTCTCCAGCCCCTTCCCAGCTCCCTCAGGGATTGTGCAGCCCCTTCCCAGCTCCCTCAGGGATTCTCCAGCTCCATTCCTGCCCTGGCCACGCTCCAGCTCCCTGGCAGGCTCTGGACAATGGAGGCACTCAGAGTTCAGCTCATTTTCTGCCGTTGCTCCTTGTCCCCTTCCATGTCCCCACAGCATCCCGGGTGTGTGCGGGCAGGGAGCTGTGCACGGATCTCTGCCGAGCTGGCTGCAGCCGGTGCCATCTGCTGTGGCATATGCTGCTGGCAGGACGTGCCCGCCGCGCTGGCACAGCCGCACCCGCCGAGCTGCGGCCGGGATGGATCCCGCACCCGGCAAGGATCCCGCATCCCCCGCATCCCCCGCACCCTCCGCACCCTCCGCACCCGGGAAGGATCCCATACCCGGGAAGGATCCCGCACCCTCCGCACCCGCGGAGCTGCAGCGGAAAGGCTCCCGCATCCTCCGCACCCGGGAGGGCTCCCGCGTCTCCCGCATCCCCCTCACCCTCCGCATCCGGGAAGGATCCCACACCCAGGATGGATCCCGCATCCCCCGCATCCAGGAAAGCTCCCGCACCCTCCGTACCCGGGAAAGCTCCCGCATCCCCCGCATCCCCCGCACCCGGGAGGGCTCCCGCACCCTCCGCACCCGCGGAGCTGCGGAGGCTGCGAGGGGACGCCATGAAGGCTTTTGGGGACGGTGACCCCGGGTGGTGGCTCAGGTCCTGTCCGAGGATGGGATTTAGGAGGGATCTCAGAGCGGAGAGGCGGCGCAGCACCCGCAGGGTGGGAGAGAGATGTGGAGCAGCTTAAAGCCTCACTCCGTTAATGACGGCAATTAGCACGGAGCTCCCATTAACAGAAACACAATTTTGTTGTGTACACGAGCGGAGAAGAGTAAATACCCATTACTTTACCCATTTTATCTTCCGCAGGAACGGGGCAATCAGAGGCTGGTGTTACAAACGAGCTCCTTCCCCGCGGGGCTCCGGGGGGCTCCCCAGGCTCTGTCCCGTCCCTCTGGGCTGTCCCCACTGTCCCCAGTCCCTGCAGTGCTCCTGCCGTGATCCATCCGAGCCCCGGCTGTGTCCCTGTCCTGGGATGGCCGGGAGGGTCAGCAGGGCTGGCAGCTCCAGCCTGGGTGTCCTGGGTGGGTCCTGGGTGTGTTCTGGCTGTCCTGGCTGTCCCAGTCCTCCCTCCACGTCCCAAGAGCGGGAGCTCAGCACACGGAAGCTCAGAAAGGGCTCCTGGAACAGCAGGATAAAGGCTGAACCGAACCTGGGAATCAAACCCGAAGAGCCGAACCCGGGGAACCAAATGTGGGAATCAAACCCGGGGAACCAAACCTGGGAACTGAACCTGGGGAACCAAACCTGGGAACTGAACCCGGGAATTGAACCCGAAGAACCAAACCCGGGAATCAAACACGAGGAATTCAGGAATCAAACCTGGGAACCAAACCCGGGAATCGAAGGCAGGAACCAAACCCAGGGAACCAAACCTGGGAATCAAACTTGGGGAATTCAAGAATCAAACCCTGGAATGAAACCCAGGACCTGAGCCCGGGAATTGAACCTGAAGAACCAAACCTGGGAACCGAACCCAGGAATCAAACCTAGGGAACCAAACCTGGGAATTGAACCTGGGGAATTTGGGAATCATACCCTGGAATCAAACCCAGGAACTGAGCCCAGGAATTGAACCTGAAGAACCAAACCCAGGAACTGAACCTGGGGGATCAAACCCAGAGAACCAAACCTGAGAATCAAACTGGAGAATTCAGGAATCAAACCCCGGAACTCACCCCAGCAATCAAACCTCAAGAACCGAACCCAGGAACTGAACCCGGGGAATCAAACCCAGGGTTCCCACTGTCCCTGCTGTCCCCACAGGGTTCCCGCTGTCCCTGCAGTGTCCCTGCTGTCCCCACTGTTCCCGCTGTCCCTGCAGGGCTCCCGTTGATGCGAGGCCCTTGTCCCCCAGACAATATGAGAACAGCAAAGGGACACAGAATGGCCCCATGAGCTGCACGGGCTCCCAGGTAGGTTCCTTCCAGAACCTTCCACGGATCTGGAGCACGAGGGCCGCTCCAGCACACAGAACGGTGCTGGTCAAACAGCCGATAATCCTGGAAAATGGAGACTGGGCTTGAGCCAAGCTCTCAGCAAACCAGTTCTCCAGTCATTGACCAAAAACCACTTATGGGATTTTTTTCCCCCATTTTTGTGGGCTGATTGTAAAAATTATTCTGAACAGGCACAGCAGTTCAATTGTAATAATTTTGTCACGTGGAATGTTTTGATTTTTCATTTTCCAGCGCTGCTCCGTTTCAAAATTTAGCAAAAATGTGATGATTACTGTACAGTTAAACCGAGGGGAGGGAAGCAACAAGCTGAAACCTTTCCTCTGAGATAGGAAAAAATAATATCCTATCACTGTGCATCCGGAAATGATATTCTTTCTGATTTGAAAAGGGGGACAGGGGTAATGCTGCATTTATAATTTTGTTCTATTCTTTGGGTTTTATTCTGAGCCCAAAATGCATTTAAACAAGTTATTTCTGCAATTCTTCCAATTAAAATGGAACAGCTTATTTCCCAGAGCAGAGAAAAGGCTGCAAATAGAATCCCGAGGAATCGGGAGGAGCAGGAGCCTTTCTTATGGAAACGCAGAGGTTTTCAGCCTGGAAACCCATGGCTGCTTTGCCTTGGGATGGGGCTGATTGTCCTCTTGGCTCGTGCAGGGATGTGTCCTATGCAGGGCAGTGAGATTCACCCTGGGGCTGCTCCAGGGCTGTGGCCATGGCCTCTCCCTTCCGTGAGCCCAAAATGCCTCCAGCTGCAGCAGAGGGAGGGCTCTGCTGGTGACAGAGCTACGGTGCCACAGAGCCACAGCCAGGGTCCTGCTGGAGAGCAAAACCACCCCAAGCCCCAATTCTGCACGGCCAAATCCCTGGTGTCACATTTGGTGTGTGCTTATCACAGCAGCAGGGCTTGGCACAGCTGCCCAGGGCAGGGCTGGAGTCCCCAAACCTGTGGGCACCCAAAACCTGCAGATGTGGCACCTGGGGACATGGGGCAGTGACCTTGGCACTGCTGAGGGATGGCAGGACTCAGCAAACTTCGAGGACCTTTCCAATAATTCTGTATTGCTGTACTTCCATATTTCTGTATTTCTGTATTTCCGTATTTCTGTACTTCTGTACTTCCATATTTCTGTATTTCTGTACTTCTATATTGCTGTATTTCTGTACTTCTGTATTTCTGTGACTCCAGAGAGCTCTTGGAGAAGGAGGGGTGGGTGATAGGAGGGTGAGGGACATCCCCCAGCAGTGCCCCTTGTCCCTGGTGAGGGTTTCCCTGTGCAGGGAGCAGCGAGCTGAGCATCTCTGCCTTTACTGGGTCTAATCCCAAAACTCCCTCAGACCCCAGATTCTGTTGGGATCTCAGCCCTGGAGATGAGGAGCCCATGGGGCCACATGTGTCCCACAGAACAAGGGGGAGCAGAAAGGGGCTCCTGCCAGAGGGGCTCAGGGAAGGGATGGGAACAAACCCTACAGTGTGCCCCTTCCCAAAGGTCTCAGGACAAACCACAGACTGACCCCCGTGTCAGAGCCCCTCCCACGGGCACCGGGAGCAGCTCTGCCAGACCCCTGGTGCTCATGCTGGAACAAAGCCTGCCCAGGGCTGGAACACCCTGCAGGCACACAAACCAGGCTCAATCCTCTTTTCTGAGCTACAGACCTGAAAGCCCTTAAGCCCACACAAAGGGTGGCAAAATCACAAGGCAGCTCTCCAGTGGGAGTCTGTAATTCTGCTGTTCCACCTCACAAAGGGCCAATCAAGTGTCTAAACAAAGGGTGTGGAGGTGCAGGGAGGGAGAGAAGGAGCCTCTTGTGTGTGTGCCCACCCCAAACACCTCCAGCTCTCCTTGTGCCTGCCCTGTGGCTCATTGTCCACCCTCCAAGAGCTGCTCCGAGCCTTCCTCCTGCTGCTCCTGGTGCTGCCCCAGGGCTGCCTGGCCACAGCTCACCCTCCTGGCTATTCCCAGCTCCAAACTCTTCCTCTGTGCCGGCAAAATGCACATTTCCCCCAGGCACAGCCCTGCCCTGCCACTCTGTGGGCTCAAACCCCAATTTGGGACCCACAAATGGCATCAGCTGGCCCCACTACAGCCACAGTTTGGGGACACAAATACCATCAGTTGGCCCCATTACAGCTGGGCCTGGAGCAGCTCTGGCAGGAGAAGTATTTCTCCCTGTGAAATCAGCTGATTTAAATCCTAATGAGCCAATAACCACGTTTGAGTAGAATAATGGCCATAGTAATAGGAGCCATAAAAAGCTGCCGTGCTCTCAGGAACGTTCCCAGGCTCCTTCCACCCAGGTGTTTCCCCACTGGCAGCCTCCAAAGGAGAGGGGAAGGGATGGCCAGCAGTGCTCAGACCTGCTGCCAGAGGCGTTCAAGGGCAGCGGAGCTGCAGGAGCTGAGCTGGGTCTGTTCTGTGCTCTGCTGGGAGGGAGAAATCCCCAGTGTGGGTCTCAGTGTTTGTGGGATGGTGACATTGCCATGCTGAGGTTTGTCCCCTCACCTGGAGGGCACTGCAGACTTTTGGAACATGTTTCATAGAGCACAGAATCATGGAATCACTGAGGCTGGAAAAGCCCTCTGAGATCATGGAGTCCAACCATGCCCAGCACTGCCAGGGCCACCCCTGCCCCATGTCCCCAAGTGCCACAGGGCTTTGAAATCCCTCCAGGGATGGGTACTCCAAACCTCCCTGGGCACTTCCAGTGCCTGACCCCCCTTTCCATGGGGAAATTCCTGCTGGTGCTCACTCAGACCCTCCCCTGAGGCCGTTCCCTCTGCTCCTGTCCCTGTTCCCTGGAGCAGAGCCCGACCCCCCGGCTGTGCCCTCCTGGCAGGAGCTGTGCAGAGCCACAAGGGCCCCCTGAGCCTCCTTTGCTCCAGTCTGAGCCCCTGCCCAGCTCCCTCAGGGATTCTGCAGCCCCTGCCCAGCTCCCTCAGGGATTGTGCAGCCCCTTCCCAGCTCTGTTCCTGCCCTGGCCACGCTCCAGCCCCTCCAGGGCTCTCCAGAGCTGCCCCAGCCCTGGAGGTGCCCCAGCAGTGCCAGCACAAGGGACAAGGACACTGCCCTGGCCCTGCTGCCACCCCAGGGCTGCCCTGGCTGCTGTGTTGGAGGAGGATGAAGGGCTGGATGAGGAGGAGGATGAAGAGCTGGATGAAGCTGGAGGAGCTGGATGAGAAGGAGGATGAAGGGTTGGCTGGATGAGGCTGGAAGAGCTGGATGAGGAGGAGGATGAAGGGCTGGATGGGGCTGGCTTGTTGAAGTCCCCACATCCTCTGCCCCATGTGGTGCCATGGATCAATTCCCCAATTTCCCCGTCCTGGCAGAGCCCTGGGCACTGCCCCAAGTCTCCTCCTGCAGCTCCCGCAGCACTCCATGATGCAGAAGAGCTCGAGTGCCTGGAATCTGTGGACTTTGAGGAATAATCTGCTCCAGAGTGCAATGGGGGATGTTCCCATTTACAAACCCCTGGATCGATCCATGGCCAGCCTCAGCTCTCAGTGCTGGTGTTTACAGCCCCTTCCCTGCCCTCAGGCTGCTCCAGCTTTATCTACTCTTGTTGTTGTTATTGCTATTATTATCATTATTATTATTGCTATTTTCATTTTCCTTCTCAGATTTATGAATCTTGGCTGTGAGCAGGGGATGGAAATGGGAAAATCCAGTGCTGGGTTACATCAGAGAGCCAGTACAGCAGGAGAATGTGAAATGAGGAGCAGCAATAAAATGGATTATTAAAAAAAAATAATACTCCTATCCCTGAGTTCCTTGGTCATTTAGCAAGATTATAAGTTATTAAAAAAGGAATAAGAGAATTAAAAAGTGAAATCAAGTGAGGGATAGGAATTAATTGGAGAGGAATAAAGCACTGGTAAATAAATGAGATGTTAGGGAAAGATGAGCAGGGGGTGGGAAATGACACATTTGCTTCTTCCACCTGGCCAGGTGTCACAGGGCCATGGGACACTGAGGGACACCCAGGGACACTCGGGGACAACCAGGGAAACCCAGGGACACTCGGGGACACTCAGGGATTCTCAGGGACATTCAGGGACACCCAGGGACACTCAGGGACTTTCAGGGACACTCGGGGACCCCCAGGGACACTCGGGGACACCCAGGGACACTCGGGGACACCCAGGGACACTCAGAGACACTCAGGGACACTTGGGACCACAGCAATGACCCTCAAGAGGAGGAGCCACCCTGGAGCTCAGGGCAGCTGGCTGCAATATTCCATCCCTGCACAAATCTGAGTCTATGTACAGCTCTTCCCTCGGGGGAAGCATAAATTAATTGGAGTTTCTGAGGAGCCTGGACTCATCTTCCAGCTCCAGGAGAGCCCCCAGAGGTTCCCCAAGGTGGGTCGGTGCCACAGCAGGGGCTGGGGAGAGGAAGGGGCTGATTCCCCCAGGTTTCCCAGCAGGAAGGTGACAAAGGGAGCCTGGAATGGGTGCCAGGGCTGGATCAACTTCCTTTGCTCTGTCTCTGAGGCACAGGAGCTGTTTGGGCTGCCCTGGCTGCAGGAAAGCTGGATCCTGGCTCAGCCCAGCCTGAAGTGAAGGACACTCTGTGCTCACTGAGGGGACTTGGCTGGGTCCTGCAGGGCTGGGGACCAGGGCAGGGCACCTGTGAGTAGAGGGGCTGAGGGGCTGCACAGCTCCTGGGGGTGGTTCCAACATCCCCGTGGTGACACCTGCCCAGGGGTGCCCCTGTGAGCCCACAGCACTGCTGGTGGAGCCACCCAAGGCTCACGGGGCTGTGACTGCCCCAGGGCTCTGCAGTCACCCCCAAGGGGCTCCTGGACCCAAGGCAGGGCTGTGCAGTGACCCCAAACAGCCCCAGGGCTCTGCAGTGACCCCAGGGAGCTCCTCACCCCCAGGCAGGGCTCTGCACTGACCCCAAAGAGCCCCAGGGCTCTGCAGATAAGGTCCTGCCTCACAGATCTCTGTGATCCCACAGATAAGGTGCTGTGATCACATAGATAAGGTGCTGCCTCCCTCAGGAGCCCTGTGATCACAGAGATAAGGCCCTGTGATCCCACAGATAAGGTGCTGTGATCACACAGATAAGGTGCTGTGATCACAGAGATAAGGCCCTGCCTCACAGATTGATGTGATCACACAGATAAGGTGCTGTGATCACACAGAGAAGGTGCTGTGATCACCCAGATAAGGCCCTGTGGTCCCACAGACAAGGCCCTGCCTTACAAATTGCTGTGATCACACAGATAAGGCCCTGCCTCACCAGGAGCCCTGCAGGGCACGGAGGAGCAGAGAGAGGCTCAGCCCCAGGATGGAGTGTGCTTATCACACAGTGACACGCTGCTGGCTCTAATCCACCATGGGAAGCTTCTCCCTGAGCCGGTTCAGGGATGAGCTGATAAGGTGATAGAGGAGCCCAGCTCGCTGGCTGTGACCTTTAGAGGGATGTGACAGTCACTGTCACAGCTGCTGGGGCTGGCACAGGCACCCCAGGGCACAAATGGGGGCTGAGGAAGAGCTGCTGGGCAACAAAGCTTGGGGACACTCCTGTGACCGTGTTCACAGGGTCCCAGGATTAGGGAAGAGATGAGGATCTGACTCCATGTTTCAGAAGGCTGATTTATTATTTTATGATATATATTATATTAAAACTATACTAAAAGAATAGAATAAAGGATTTCATCAGAAGGCTGGCTAAGAACAGAATGGGAAAGAATGATAACAAAGGTCTGTGTCTCAGACAGAGAGTCCAAGCCAGCTGACTGTGATTGACCATTAATCAGAAACATCCACATGAGACCAATCACAGATGCACCTGTTGCATTCCACAGCAGCAGATAATCAATGTTTACATTTTGTTCCTGAGGCCTCTCAGCTTCTCAGGAGAAAAAATCCTAAGGAAAGGGTTTTTCATAAAAGATGTCTGTGACACACTCCCCCTTCTCCCCTTGGCACCCCTCAGCTGGACATGGACAGGGCAGCCCAGGGATGGAACCTGAGCCTGGACATTGCAGCCCAGGGATGGAGGATGGACCTGTCCATCCCTGTCCCTGCCAGGGCACCCAGGAGTGCTGGGGACATCATCCTTGTTCATCCCTGTCCCTCCCTGTCCCTGCCAGGCCACCCAGGGGTGCTGGGGACATCAGAAAGCCAAGCCCAGGCTCTGCTGGCTCCCAGTTTCTGCACCTTGACTGCAGGTGAGAGACTTTTTTACCCATACCTGACTCCGAGTCAGGGTTTTCACAGCAGAATTTCACTGTTTCTGCTTGCTAATGAAGATATATTTGTATGGAAAAAAAAGAAAAAGAAAATATCCAGGCTCCCCCAGAGCCCCCCATCATTTGAAACGCAGGCTGGGCAAAGCTGACTGGAAAACACCCAGTGGGGGACAGAGCTCTGCGAGCAGAGAGGGAGATGAGACTCTCTAATAAGATCTTTTCCCATCTCTAATTTCTCTGAATCGAGCTGCTCATGCAGAAAGCAGCACTGGGAGATTTGGAAAGCTATTTGTGTGGGTAATTGACATTATTTTCTCTGCTAGGCACTACGCCCAACTTCCAGTGTTAATATAAACATTTTTTTTTTAAATGATAGCTTGTGCTTTTTGGTGGGCATAAAGCAGCATTTGTATTTACAGCCAAAATGCATAATAAAGAAATGAATACATTTGGTAGAATATTTTATCTGCCTGGATGAAAAGGAATAAAATCTATTCAGGCTGACCAGAAATGCTTGTTCATTCTGGCTGGGCTTAGCAAAACATTTTGGTTAAAAGCACACAGCGAAGATGGGAATTTTTTTGGGAAGGATGTAAAATGGATTTTGATTTCTAATTTCAGCACAAAATCCTTCCTTTTTGGAGGCTTGAAGTGATATTTCAAATTTGACCCCTATTAGCCTGTATTTTTAGAAAAAGCTGAAACAACAAAGGGTTTATTACAGGTTTGGCTCAGCTCACAATCAAGTGCATTATTTAGGGTTTTTTCCATATTTTGTTTGTGGGAGAGTGGTTTTTAAAGCTGGAGCTGCAGCCCCACATTTTGTGCCGTGCCTGCTATGGGGAGCTGCAGCTGCAGGGCCACTGTGGGGTGGGAGTGGCTCTGGAATGGTGGAATTTGGGGATTTCTCCCCTCCTTCTCCAGGATTTTGCCCATCCTTCCCCTCCCCAGGGCCACACCTGGGTTCTCCCCCTGGATCCTGGGGCTCTGTGCTCCAACCCAGGGGTGCGGGATGAATTTAACCCTCCTTTTCAGGGCCTTGGGCAAGAGAAGGGAGGGAGGCAGATGTTTAAACCAGCCCTGACCTTCCCACTCTGGCAGAGCTTCCGTGAGGTTCACAGAGGTTCTGTGAGGTTCTGTGAGGTTTGCAGAGGTTCTGGAGGTTTATAGGGGTTCTGTGAGGTTCTGGAGGTTCTCAGAGGTTCTGTGAGGTACACAGAGGTTCTGTGAGGTTTTCAGAGGTTCTATGAGGTTCACAGGGGTTCTGTGAGGTTCTGTCAGGTTCTGTGATGTTTACAGAGGTTCTGTGAGGTTCTGTCAGGTTCTCAGAGGTTCACAGAGGTTCTGTGAGGTTTGCAGAGGTTCTGGAGGTTCACAGAGGTTCTCTGAGGTTCACAGAGGTTCTGTGACGTTTGCAGAGGTTCTGTAAGGTTTGCAGAGGTTCTGGAGGTTTACAGATGTTCTGTGAGGTTCTGTGAGGTTTAAATAGGTTTAGTGAGGTTTATAGAGGTTCTGTGAGGTTCTGTGAGGTTCACAGGGGTTCTGTGAGGTTTGCAAATAGAAATCAGCTGGCAAGAAAAAGAGGGGAAAAATCCCGACTGTCACGAGGTGAAACTCAACCTCCCCCAGTGCAAAGCAGAGGTGAACACATTAAACACAAAACAAACCTCAGAGTGCTTCCAAAGGGGGCTGTGAGTCCATGGCTCCATCCTGGGACCAGGGATATATGAAATAATGTGCATTTTATAACCTGGGAAGGCTGCAGCTGAAGGCTGGGTTTCATTGCAGCCCTGCCCTCAGAGCCCAGGTCAGGAGATGCTCCTTGGGGAGAAGTTGGAGATGTTCCTTGGAGATGTTTCTTGGGGAGGAGCTGGAGATGAGTTGGAGATGTTCCTTGGGGATGTTCCTTGCAGATATTCCTTGGGGAGGAGTTGGAGATGTTCCTTGCAGATGTTCCTTGGGGAGGAGTTGGAGATGTTCCTTGGAGATGTTCCTTGCAGATCTTCCTTGGAGATGAGTTGGAGATGTTCCTTGGAGATGTTTCTTGGGGAGGAGCTGGAGATGAGTTGGAGATGTTCCTTGGGGATGTTCCTTGCAGATATTCCTTGGGGAGGAGTTGGAGATGTTCCTTGCAGATGTTCCTTGGGGAGGAGTTGGAGATGTTCCTTGGAGATGTTCCTTGCAGATCTTCCTTGGAGATGAGTTGGAGATGTTCCTTGGAGATGTTTCTTGGGGAGGAGCTGGAGATGAGTTGGAGATGTTCCTTGGGGATGTTCCTTGCAGATATTCCTTGGGGAGGAGTTGGAGATGTTCCTTGCAGATGTTCTCTGGGGAGGAGCTGCTGTGGGCTGGGAGCACAGCAGTGCCCAGCCCGGGGTGCACAGGGGGCTCACCCCAGGGGCTCAGGGAAGCTCTGAAGGGCAGAGAGAGCCCTGGGGCTGTGGCTGCTGTGTGAGCAGAGGGGCCTGGGACAGCTCCCTGCTCAGCCCAGGCCTCACAGCACATTTATTCCAGATAAACCCCTTGGGAAATGCACGGGACACATCATTCCCGCATCTCTGGGCAGAACCCCAGGGGCTGACACGTATCAGAACTGTTATTAGGTGTTATTATTCCTACTATCGAAATATGTCAGAGATTTAATTTGAAATTTAAAAAACCAGCCCCACAAACCACCAGAAACTCACCTGTGATGAGATCCCCATTGACCAAGACTTCTCAAAGCACAAGGAGGGCACAGCCTCTCTTGGGACCCCCCATGGGACCAGGAAAGAAGGGACTGATCCCCTCACCTTCCATGGGACCAGGAAAGAAGGGACTGTTCTCCTCACCTTCCACTAAACCAGGAAAGAAGGGACTGTTCTCCTCACCTTCCATGGAACCAGGAAAGAAGGGACTGTTCTCCTCACCTTCCATGGAACCAGGAAAGAAGGGACTGTTCTCCTCACCTTCCATGGAACCAGGAAAGAAGGGACTGTTCTCCTCACCAAACACAGGACAGGGTTTGACTGATCTGCTGTAAAATGTGAGAAAAGCCAAGGTTTGACCTGGGACCCTTTAGAGCAGCCCAGTGCCCCAGTCCCAGCTGTGCCAGCACCTTCTGGGTGTGACTGTCCCGTGTCCAGCCAGGCTCTGGAACCACCCAGCCCCTTGGAGCAGGAGGGGATGTGCAGCCTCCCATCAGATCATTGTTCTTGCTGCAGTTCCCTGGCAGTGAAATAGAGATAATACAGCAAGGAAACAATGCCACCAAACTTGTTATCAGTCCTTCCTTGCTTATTCCTCCCACCAAACATTTCCTATCAGCATTCACCAGCTAATCTTCTCCTTTTGTCACTGACACAAAAACACTTGCTCATTTTGTGTCATCTCCAAATACTGCAACAATAGAAGAATGCAGCCATTAATTACTGAAATTACCGTTACAAGAGAAAATTATAGTCATTAAAATCGAGGTAAAACTCATTTGTACTTTCCTCAACTTCTCCTTTTTTGTGCAGCTACCAACTTAATGCCTCCAGTAAAGACCCCAGAGTGCAGCAAACTGAAAAGTGTGGGAAATGTGAGTGGGGCTGTCACTGCAGGAGCTTCAATGAGGGAAAGACTCCTGTGCCCTCCCTGAGCTGTGCTCCCATCACAGAGCCATGGATGGGATGGGATAATGGGATGGGATGGGATAATGGGATGGGATGGGATGGGATAATGGGATGGGATGGGAGGGACTCAGAGCCCACCCAGTGCCACCCCTGCTGTCATGGTTTGATGCTGGCACAACCAGCATTGTGATTATAAAAATTTGGGATTATTATTGCTAATAATAAAAAAACCCCTCATTTCCTCTCGAACCAGGACACCTGCCATGGCAGGGACACCTCCCTGTGACGGTGTTCACAGGGGTCCCAGGATGAGGGAAGAGACGAGTCTCAGAAGGCTTGATTTATTATTTTATGATATATATTATATTAAAACTATACTAAAAGAATAGAAGAAAGGATTTCATCAGAAGGCTGGCTAAGAATAGAAAAATAATGATAACAAAGTCTTGTGACTGACTGAGACAGTCCAGAGAGCTGGCTGTGATTTGCCATTCATTAGAAACAACCAACAGGGGCCAATCAAAGATTTACCTGTTGCATTCCACAGCAGCAGATAACCACTGTTTACATTTTGTTCCTGAGGCCTCCCAGATTCTCAGGAGGAAAAAATCCTAAGGAAAGGATTTGTCAGAAAATATCACGACCACACCTCTCACTGTCCCAGGCTGCTCCCAGTGTCCAACCTGGCCTTGGGCACTGCCAGGGATGCAGGGACAGCCACAGCTGCTCTGGGCTGTGCCATGAGATGGTTTTGGAGTCCATTGCAACCCAAACCACTCTGGGATGGTCTGGTTCCATGTTCCTGTGAATGCTGGAGTGAATAGAGGAGCTCCTGCTGTAACTGAGCTCTGTGGCAGACCCAGAGGTGCCAGTTCTGCTGGTGAGTGCTGAAGGAGCCCTGGGAGGAGCAGGATTCCCCCAGCACTGGGGAGTGCAGGGGCTGGGATCAGCAGTGCCTGAGCCTGCCCAGGGTCACTCCCTGCCCCAGGGACAGGCTGGGCACGGTGCCCAAGGGGGATTCTCCAGATGCCAAAATCCTCCTTGGGGGATCCCTGACCCTCAGCAGGGGCTCCTTGCCTGTGGGGGATAAATAGGAGGTCTGTAAAAGATTCAGTCTCCTAGACTGAATCTCACTTGATTCAGCTGTACCTGTGAGAAATCTGTCAACCTTTCCTGAAAATAGAATCCTATAACAGTGAAAAACAACCTGTTTCACTGAGAAAGAATTCTAGGTCTGACACTGCTACCTGCACCTATGTAAACCATTCTAAACCCTCAAAGACAAAAAATGCAGACAATATCTGCAGCCAGACCCTTGCCAGCAGGTGGGCATCCCTGGGGAAGTGACCAGTGTCCTCTAAACCAGGACACCAGTCATTACAGGACAGAGCCCATTACTGACCAGCTGGAGACAGGCACAATTTATTTATAAAACTCTATATTATGGAGGGTGGGAATAAACCTGTACCTTTCTGTGCTACATGAACAAGTGCCTCATCTCTAACACCAGGTGACAGGCACACCTGCCCTGCTCCAGGGAACAGGAAGGCTCCAAGGATCCTCTACCCAACCTCTCAGAGCCCTTTGGTGTGTGACAGGAACCCAGACAGGACCTGAACACCTGGAGCAGCCCCAGCCAGGGAGCAGCACCAGGGATGGGCCCCAGGAATGGGCACTGCTGTGCTGAGCTGGGCTGCATCAGCTGCCTCTGCTGATAGCAGTGCTGATATCAATGCTGATATCAGGAGATCAGAGGGTTCTGATTCCATCAGCTGCCTCTGCTGATAGCAGTGCTGATATCAATGCTGATATCCGGAGATCAGAGGGTTCTGATTCCATCAGCTGCCTCTGCTGATAGCAGTGCTGATATCAATGCTGATATCAGGAGATCAGAGGGTTCTGATTCCATCAGCTGCCTCTGCTGATAGCAGGGCTGATATCAATGCTGATATCAGGAGATCAGAGGGTTCTGATTCCATCAGCTGCCTCTACTGACATCAGTGCTGATATCAGTGCTGATAGAGCAGCTCAGAGGTCCTGATTCCATCAGCTGCCTTTACTGATATCAGTGCTAATAGCAGTAGTCAGAGGCTGATTCCATCAGATGCCCCTGCTGATATCAGTGATGATAGCAGCAGTTCAGAGGTCCTGATTCCCGATTTCAGTGCTGATACCAGGGCTGAGAGCAGCAGTTCAGAGGCTCTGATTCCTGATTTCAGTGCTGATAGATGAAGTTCAGAGGTCCTGATTCCATCAGCTGCCCCTGCTGATATCAGTGCTGATACCAGTGTTGATAGCAGCAGTTCAGAGGTCCTGATTCCTGATAGCAGTGCTGATAGCAGCAGTTCAGAGGGTTCTGATTCCTGATAGCAATGCTGATACCAGTGCTGATAGCAGTAATTCAGAGGTCCTGATTCCTGATATCAGTGCTGATAGCAGCAGCTCAGAGGGTCTGATTCACTGATGTGATGCTGGGTGACAGGTCCCTGGCCTAAATGCACATGCAAACATTACACACATGCATACAAATTGAATTTGCCATTTTCTGCAGACTTCAGCCACAGGCAAACCTCGGGAAAAAGAGGAGCAGGAGCAGTTGATGTGATCAAGATAAAGGTTAAACACGCAATTATCCTGTTTGCTAGTGAGGTTATGGGCCAGCACAACGAGTGGCTTGGTTAATATCTGCCTGGAACTCTGAGGCACAGAGCTGGCCTTTCCTCAGTGCTGCTATCAGCAGCAGTGCTCAGGTTGTGTTTCAGCAAATATCTCTCCAAAGGATTTCCTCTACACTTGGTTTTAACTCCTAATTTTCATTCTTATTTATTCACAGCAAAATGAAAAGGGTTGATGTTATGATTTTCTGCCAGGCTCTACAGCCAGTGACAGCCCATCTCTGATTTCTCTGGGCCACTGTCCTGCTCTCAGGTATCTCCCTGCCCTTTGATGAGCAAAGATCTTGAATTGCAGGGCTTCTGCCCTCGCTGGTTTTGGACAAAGCTGCATGGACACAACTCCAGCACATCCCACAATGGTTCTGTTGCAGTGGCTGGGCAGTGTGGGACCTTTCCTCAAGGGACTGGCAAATCCTCTCCTGACTGGGAAATTCCTTTCACTTTGAGTCCCAATGTCATTTTGTCCCAGTGTTTCCTCCCTTGTGTTTTATTCATCATGCAAACCCCTTCTCTTTTTCCCCCCGACTTTCTTTCAACAACCTGTAATCAATAAAGAAGTGCCCAAGGTTTGTTTGGGTTTTTCCCCTTCGCTGGGATGAGCGTGTGGTTGGAGAGTTCACAGGCTGCTTTCAAACAGACGGCTAATTGCTCAGGAGCAGGCACCAAAGTTAACGATAAATATGTAAATTGGGCAAGAATGAAACACTCGTTAAACATCAGGCATTTACTATGGAAATTAAGTGTCATTAGATGCATAAAAGGCTTTCCCAGTTTCCCTTCAAGCCTTCATTAGTGCACTGATCCCAACAAACACAGAGGGGCCACCCCATCCAAACAGGAGCACAGCCATCCTGAACGGGTGCCCAGAACTCAAACCCAAACATTTTAAAATCAGTTTTGGGCTTTGGAGATACTCCACAGCTTCCCTTCTCTTCCCAGTTGCATTTCCCCTTTGCTGCTCCATCCCATCCAGCAGGAGGAGCAGAGCTGGGACAGCCCAGCCCCAGGGAAGCTGCTCACACCATTTGGCTGAGCTGGAGCCAGAGCTGACAGAAGCAGGAGGTGTTCTTGGGAAAGTGTGTAGGAAAACACTTATTCAGGGCTTTGTAGGAAAACACTTATTTCAGGGCTTTGGAGTAGACAAAGGTGAGGGTAGAGCAAAGTCTTGGAGAAAGGGTGAGAAATTAATCTGTGGGAGCTGGAGAGCAGAGCATCTTCCCCGAAACAAGATGGGTTTGGATTATCCACGCTCATTTTCCATGGGTCTGTGAAACCCCTTCTCATCTCCAGTCTTTTCCAGGCCACCCTCTCTCAAATCTGTAGTGCCAGGACCCGGGGAATGGCTCCCACTGCCAGAGGGCAGGATCAGATGGGATACCGGGAATTAGGAATTGTTCTCTGGCAGGGTGGGCAGGCCCTGGCTCAGGAATTCCCAGATTTGCTGTGGCTGCCCCTGGATCCCTGGCAGTGCCCAAGGCCAGGTTGGACACTGGGGCTGGAGCACCTGGGACAGTGGGAGGTGTCCCTGCCATGGCAGGGGTGGCACTGGGTGGGATTTGAGGTTCCTTCCCACCCAAACCACTCCATGATGTTCATTCAACATCTTCTGTTCTGCTCAGCTCACTCCATCTAGAATTAGCCATGAGTAAAAATTCAAATTACTCCTTTCCTCAACAGCCTCCCAGGAATTTAAAGGTACTGACGTGGAAATCCTTGTTTGGAGGTGCCCCAGAAACCTGGAACAGGTTCCTGAAGGATTTCCTTTGGGTTGTCTTTGTCCTATAAATCCCTTCCAAGCCAGTGTGCTCATGAGGATCAAAGTGCAGAAGTGTTATCAAATGCAAGAAATTTCCTGAATTCACCTTCAGCCAAGCAGACAAGAGCAGGAGACCTCTGTGAATGGTGGTGGGGCTTGGCAGAGTGGCTGTCCCCTGTTCACACCTTGGAACACTTGCAGAAGGATGGAGAGGATGAAGTTTCCCCTCTGCACCTCCATGCAAAGCAGTGAGTCCCAGTCCTCACCAGCTCCAACACTGCAGGCAGCCAAAAACGTCATGGAAAGGTGAAAATATTTATTTTTCTGCCATTTTTTCCCCCATAAACTAGCATTGATATGTCAAAAAGAAACTAAAATAAACCAGAGAAAATCACAAACTGGTGAGAACCGTGTGGAGAGCAGAGTGATTTTTGTCCTTTCTGTAACACCCACCCACACGGAGCCAGCCTGCTGACAGCAGCAAAGGAGGATCAGAAATAGCCGAGGGTTTGTACAGAACTTTCCAGATTGTCCTCTGCAAACCATGCAGGTGTGGCTGTGGATGCTGCCAGGCTGGTCCCAGCAGCCAGCCCCATTTCTGTCCCCAGGCAGCAGCAGGGGTGCCAGGGCTGGGATGGAGGAGGAGGAGGAAGAGGAGGAGGAGGAAGAGCCTCTCCATTCCCTGACAGCCATGACACAGGATTTTAAGAGACTTTAAGGGATTTTTGAGACACTTCATGAGATAAAATCTGTTCAAAGGTTGTGGGTGCAAAGCCAGTGCCCACAATGTACCTCTGTGCAATTCCACACAAATACAGTCAATACAAATATAGTCAATACAAATACAATTCCATACAAATACAGTCAGTACAAATGCAGTCAGTGCAATACAATTCCATACAAATACAGTCAATACAACACAATTCCATACAAATACAGTCAGTACAATGCATTTCTGTGCCAGGTTGTTCCTTTACAGTTTAACCCTTTGTTCTGCAGCAGTACCAGCCTAGTCTGGAGAACCATCATGGGGATCACAGGATGGTTTGGAATGAAGGGACCTCAAAGCCCATCCAATGCCAGCCCTGCCATGAGCAGGGACAGCTCTCCCTGTCCCAGTAAGGGCAGAGATGATCAGCTCACTGCTCCCTGCACAGGGAAACCTCAGCAAGGGACAAGGGGCACAGCTGGGAGAGCTCCTTCACCATCCCATAGCTGCCTCCTTCTCCAAGAGCTCTCTGGAGTCACAGAAACACAGAACAATTGAGGTTATTAATTACTGTAATAATAACTATAATAACAAATAATGACTAAGGAAAAGCCCTCTGAGATTGAGCCCAGCCATCCCCAGCACTGCCACCACTGCCCCTGTCCCCACGCGCCACATCCCCAGGGCTGTGAGACCCTCAGGGATGGGAACTCCAGCCCTGCCCGGGGCAGCTGGGCCGAGGGTTTTTAGGAATAAAAGTCTCCATTACAACACAGGGGATTGCGTCCCTGGATTTCCTCACAAGTTTTTTCTGTTCAGCCTTTGCTGGGCTTCTGGAGGCTCTCTGCACCCGGCCTGGGCCCTTCCTGGAGGATGTCTGTGCGCTGTCCGTGTGTCCTGCTGGAAGCTGTGTGGAGGCCTTGGCAGGGAACCTTGGTGCCATGGGAATGGGATCTGCTTGGTGGGAATGGGATCTGCTTGGTGGGAATGGGAGCTCTTGGGTGGGAATGGGATCTGTTTGATGGGAATGGGTGGGAATGGGATCTGCTTGGTGGGAATGGGTGGGAATGGGTGGGATCTGTTTGATGGGAATGGGATCTGTTTGGTGGGAATGGGTGGGAATGGGAGCTCTTGGGTGGGAATGGGTGGGAATGGGATCTACTTGGTGGGAATGGGATCTGTTTGGTGGGAATGGGATCCGCTTGGTGGGAATGGGATCTACTTGGTGGGAATGGGAGCTCCTGGATGGGAATGGGATGTGTTTGGTGAGAATGGGAGCTCTTGGGTGGGAATGGGATCTGTTTGGTGGGAATGGGAGCTCCTGGATGGGAATGGGAGCTCTTTTATGGGAATGGGATCTGTTTGATGGGAATGGGAGCTCTTGGTGGGAATGGGAGCTCTTGGGTGGGAATGGGAGCTCTTGGTGGCAATGGGAGCTCTTGGGTGGGAGTGTGAGCTCCCTGATGGGAATGGGATCTCCTGGATGGGAATGAGAACTCTTTTCTGGAGGCTGAAGAGCAGAGCTGGGGGATGTCTGGAGTGGGAGCTGCAGGGAAACACCGAATTCCATCTCTCCACAATCCATCAGCCCCGGGGATCAGCGCTCTCTGGCCCCTTGTCTCTCTGTCAATAAACAGACACAAGTGACCATGAACTCCCCCCTGCCAGCCTCAGCCTGTCCTGCCCTGCAGGGCCATCACTCACAAACCATCTCTGTCATCCCCACTTTGCACCAGCGCTGGTGCCTTCGGGAGGAGCTTTGATGTCTGATGCAGCTCCAAGAAAATGACATTGAGAAGTTCCTGGGCCCAGGGCTCGAAGCACAAAGACTCTGTGACTGCACACAGATGGCTGCAGACCTGGATCTGGTTTATTTATGTTCTTGGAAAGAAGTTATTCAATATTCTGTTGGGGATTTAAATGTTTATTCTGAGCAATTCCCAGGCAAAATTTAACGAGCAGTCAATGGAGGAGCTTAATAAGGGGTGGGATGAAAAAAAGTATTTTTCTGTGTCTCTGGGCAATAAATCACAAGTCTTGCAAGGGCCACAAATCTTGGCTCTTTGTGCCATTTAAGCTCAGCTCCCTCGCTGCTGCTGAGGGAGATTTAAAGGCTACCAGTCAGCTCCTGTGAGACACAGCTGTGCTCATTTGTTTATTCCTTAAAAGCTGAACAAGTTGGAGGCTGGTAAGGGCTTCTACCAGCACAGAATTTTGTCCTGGGCAGGGGAATGTGTTTCCCAGCCCAGCTGAACATCACCCAGGCCCTGGGGCTGAGCCTGCAAGGAGTGACAAGGTTCCCTGGCCCCACCTCTAATCTTGGCCTGCCTTAACCAAGACACATCTTGCTGTGCTAATGTTGAGATATTGGTACATTAATGTGGTTGGTGATCGAGTGTCTCCTTTAGGTATAGATATGATGTGCCTTCTTCCTCTCTAAAACTCACCCAGGATCCACTCCAACTATTGGATGATACAGTCTCAAGTTCCAAAGTGAAACAAATCCAAAAGTCTGCCCAAAAGACCAAAAAACAAACAAGTTTTTCTTATTTGAAAAACTGAACAACCCCATAAAAGAGTTCTGTGCACTCTTTTATTTCCAAAAGCCCTAAAGGTAAAGAGGTTTCTCCTTTTGAAGCTTCTTTAGCCTGAGTCCTCCCCAAAGCAGCTTTGTGTTCCCTTTCCTCATTCTGGGCACTTTCCAGGAGTCCTTTTCACCTCCCTGCCCTGGAAGCCAAGGCAGGATTTATCACATTTGCCTTTCTGCTGGGGACAGCTGCAGCTGCAGGCAGGGCTGGCAGCACAGGAGGAGCTGAGCTGGCCTGGCATGAGGGCAGGAACTGACCTGGGTAAAGCTCTGCTCACTGCTGGCCTGGCAGAGGGGAGGAAATGCCCTGAACAAAGCTCTGCTCACTGCTGGCCTGGCAGGAGGGCAGGAACTGCCCTGAACAAAGCTCTGCTCACTGCTGGCCTGGCAGAGGGGAGGAAATGCCCTGAACAAAGCTCTGCTCACTGCTGGCCTGGCAGAGGGGAGGAATGCCCTGGATACATCTCTGCTCACTCCTGGCCTGTCTCTGCAGATTGGCAAGGCTCTGTCAGCTTGTGGAGCCAGGGCATGGCTGGAGGCCCTGGGCCAGCCCAGTGTCACCTCAATGGTGACAAAGGCTGTCCCTGCCATCCTCGGAGCCTCCCAGATCCAGGGCTGCATCCCAGCCTTTGCAGAGGGACTTGTGCTGGTGCTGTGGGTGCACGGGAAAGCCAAGCTCTCCGTGGTAAGGCTGAGGCATAACCAAGAGCTTTGCCAGCAAAAAAACCACTGCTTTTAGGAAAACCCAGTCCCAGTGCTCCTCATTTTGCAGCCAGACTGAATTCCTCCCTTTGCTTTACCTGCTTCTGCCTTGGAGTTAGCTGAAACAGCAGCTGCAGCTCAGAGCTCTTTGGTTTTACCAGCTCTCAGGCAGGCATCAGGTCCCCCATCCCATTATCCCATGCCATGCCATGCCATGCCATGCCATGCCATGCCATGCCATGCCATGCCATGCCATGCCATGCCATGCCATTATCCCATGCCAGGCTGTAAGGGGCTGCTGGGACACCCCAGGGCAGGAAGATCCCTGTCCCTGTGTCCCCCCAGGGCACTCCTGCCCTCCCTGCAGCCCCCATGGGATCAGGCTGGGCTGTTTCTGTGATCTCTGTCTCCCTGGTGGTGCTGAGGCACTGCCCTCAGCAGAATCACAGAATTCTGGCACGGAGAGAGCTCACAGAGCTGCTCAGACTCACTCTTCCCCCAGGCTTTTGTTGTACACGGCTCGGAATTCAGCAGCACATCAATAAATTACCTCCAAAGCCTGAACCCTGCTGCTTTTACACCTGAGAGGCCCCTGGGCAGGTGTTCAGGAGGCAGTTCATGGCCCTGGGGAGGGATTTGTTTGCACTCATGACAAGATGCTTTATTAAAGGACAGAAACCATTTGCTGCTGGTGCTTTATGTGGGGGCAGAGTTTCCGTCTGGCCCTCCTGGGTTCCCTTGCCCTCCATGCCACTCATGAGCCAGGCAAGGTGAGAGGACAGAAAGGCTTTCACACCCTCCTGATCTGCTCACCTACAGACCTGCAAGGTCTCTGTGTGTTGTGACACTCCAGGCTGATCCCCAGGCTGGGAAATTCCCCATTAATGGGAATTTCTTGCCCTTCCTGCCCCAAATCCCTGCTTTCTTAGTGCAGGGAGGAAACGTCTGGACCTCCTCAAAAATGTGACTTTTAAAATCTCTGGGTCTCCAAAGATGGTGGAGATGGTGAGACACATCTCATTAAGGCACAATCGAGGCCAGGTTGGACAGGGCTTGGAGCCAGGTGTCCCTCCCATGGCTTTTAGGGACCAGATGGGCTTTAAGTCTCCTTCCAAACCATTCTGGGACTCCATCACTCCATATTATTTACAAAATAAACTCCTCACCTCTTCCTGATCCTATGGTTGGCCCCCTGAAGCCCAAGGTGTCCCCTCTAACTGTAAGATTTTATTCCTGGAAGCAGTGTGATCCTCTCAGGCTATAAGAACTCCCCCATGACTCATCCTCTGGGTCCATGGAGGTGGGAAAATGGGAATAACTTCATCCAGAGAGTTTTGGGTGGCTGCTGGTGAGGTGGGAAAATGGGAATAACCTCATCCAGAGAGCCCTTGGGTGGCTGCTGGTGAGGTGGGATAACAGGAATAACCTCCCCATCCATTCTTGGGTGGCTGCTGGTGAGGTGGGATAACAGGAATAACAGGAATAACCTCCCCATCCATCCTTGGTGGCTGCTGGTGAGGTGGGATAACAGAAATAACAGGGATAACCTCCTCCATCCTTGGGTGGCTGCTGGTGAGGTGGGATAACAGGAATAACAGGAATAACCTCCTCCATCCTTGGGTGGCTGCTGGTGAGGTGGGATAACAGGAATAACAGGGATAACCTCCTCCATCCTTGGGTGGCTGCTGATGGGGTGGGATAACAGGAATAACAGGGATAACCTCCTCCATCCTTGGTGGCTGCTGGTGAGGTGGGATAACAGAAATAACAGGGATAACCTCCTCCATCCTTGGGTGGCTGCTGGTGAGGTGGGATAACAGGAATAACAGGGATAACCTCCTCCATCCTTGGTGGCTGCTGGTGAGGTGGGATAACAGGAATAACAGGAATAACCTCCTCCATCCTTGGGTGGCTGCTGGTGCCTGCCAAGCCCAGGAACACCCTGGTGTGGGCTCTCCTCATCCCACCTGCACTCAGGTGCTCCTGTGCAGCTGTCCTGTCCCTCAGGGATGCTGGGTGCTGCTCCTGTGCACCCCAAAATCCATCAGCACTGATGAATGAATTACACTGCTCAGGCACCAAGCTCTGCTCCTGCCACAGCCTGCACCTCAGTCATTAGTTATGACTCCATTAATGAATGACCATTTATCTGCCCATTCACCTGTGTCTGTGCTGGTTCCCAGCCCTGGAGGGAGCAGCTCCATCAGTCCTGGTGGGATCAGTGCCTGGGAGGGGAATCTGAACGAGCCCTGATTTACACAGTCACAGGAGGGGAATGCTGAACGAGCCGTGATTTACACAGTCACAGGAGGGGTGAGTGCAGCAATGGCTCCTTTCCCAGCCCTGCCCTGTGCTTTGTGACCTGCCTGCAGTCACCACATGATCAGGGCCTTTCCTGAGCACTTCATTTCCCTCCCCCTCACTGTTGACGAGGGCTGGTTTCAATTATTTCCTTCCTTCACACTCTGTATTTCCAGCTGCCTCCAATGAGCAATTCATCTGCTCCATCAAATGACTTACCAAGATAGATTTCACATACAAGGCAAATAGATTTTGCCTCCCCTCACGATTTCACAGCACGATTTTTTATAATTCTGCTTCCCGTGCCTTATTCCCAGCAAACCTTTCCTCAGAGCAGAGCTTTCCATCTGGGCAAGGTGCATAGAAAATGTCATTGGCTAAGAAAAGTAGTGCTTCATGTTATTTTGCCCTGACTCTGGTGGCACAGCATTTCCCATGCTATTTGAAATATAGAACAGGGTCAGGAAAATACTGGGGCTCTTGCAGTGAGCTGCAGCATCACCCCATGGGGAGCCTTGCACTGCTGTGTAAATTCAGAGTAACTGAGCAGTGTGAGCTGCACACACTGGGATTCACCCATGGGAATTCACACACTGGGATTCACCCATGCAATGGCATCACAAGGTACCGAGCACCAGCGATGCCAAGAGAATTTGGAGAAGCTCCTTTTCCCACCTATTTGTACTGCAGGAGTTGTTGATACCAATTCAATTAAGAATTGTGGGGTGTGAAAAACGCCAATCACTTGTTTTTAAAATTTTAAAAGTTTAATAGTAATAAAATGGTTATAAAATAGTAATACAATTAGAGTAATAATAATTTGGACAAATTGGATTAGGACAATATGAGACAATAAAGACAAAGAGTTAAGGATGTCCGGGTACCTTTTCCTGAGCAGCAGGAGCCTGAGAAAGGACCCACGTTAACAGAGGATTAACCCTTAAAAACAACAGCCTGTTGCATATTCATACATTTCATACATGATGCATAAATTCCATTCAAACACAGGATTCTGTCTGGTCATCCTCAACTTCTTCCTCCGAATCCTAACAGTGCCTTCGAGGCGGGAAGAAGTTTGTTTGTTCTGATAAGAGGGCAATAAATTCTTTTTCTCTGAAAGATTCAGATGTCCTGTGGCTGCTATCTCACTGCGAGTCCTTTCTTTAAAAAAGTATCCTACATAGCATAGTTTCTATTTTAACATTTTTTATAACCTAAAACTAGATTTAACACAGTACTTAAGAGAATTAATACAGCCTTACTTTCTAACACAACACATATAATATTCATTTTAATATCTGTGAAAAGCCAATCATAAAATAAATGCATTTTTCACATGGGGAAATGAAGGGAGTGGGTGCAATTGATGCACCTGCAAGTGGCTCCCAGGCTCTGTTTCTGAGGGAGGCACAGAGGGGATGGAGGGGCAGCCAGGGTGGGCAGGGACCCCGCTCTGAGCCCCGGGAGCGGAGCCTTGTGTCAGCAGAACCACAGTGAGCACCCAGCCAGGAGCCCTCAGCAAATCCATCTACAGCTCATTGAGGCAGCACAGGGAGAGTTCACGGGGAGTTTATCATGGCAACTGCTGAGGGTTAATGGCCAGCAGAGCAGATTGAGCTGTGGGATTACTAAATAATGAACTTTTCTCTCCAATAAATTTGTCCCTGACTTATAAAAAATCAATAACCTGCTACACTTTGGACAATTTTTTCTTCTTTTGTTGGGGGAGGGAGGTGGGCCCAGAGTAATTTTTAAACTACTCTTTCATATCTATAAAAATATATTTTACCCCGACCATTCATACGGAAGCTCTGATGTGCCACATTTATTGCAGCTTCGTCACCCAGATAGATTTTTATGTGGGTGCCTGGCTATTGCTTTGTTTAATCATTCCTTTCTCTTCCCTCCTCATCCCTCTCCTCCTTCCCCTTCCAGGCTTTTTTATGGCACTGTCAGCAGTGGAGACCTGCAGGAGGGTTTTTGTGGGATGGAGGGTGTCAGCAAGGTCAGGTCAGCTGGGACACAGCCAGAAATGTCAGCACTTTCCAGCCTGAGGGGAGAGCTTGGAATCATGGTAGCGCAAATTGGCACGTTCTCTTTCCTAAATTCTGTTTATTTTGTTCCTAAGGGTAGAGGGGATGGTTTCAGTTCCTGGCTGAGGGACAGATCTCCACTGGGACTGGGTTGAGAATGGGATTTGCCTGGTCCCTGCTCTTGGGCCACTGTGGTTCCTGAGTTTTCCACAATCCTGATCCCTCCAGCTCACAGAGAAGTGCCTCAAGTGATCTCTAATTGTGGGCTGTCGCAGACGTTTCTTACGAAAAGTCCTTTCCTTAGGACTTTTTCTCCTGACAATCTGAGAGGCCTCAGGAACAAAATGTAAACAGTGGTTATCTGCTGCTGTGGAATGCAACAGGTAAATCTTTGATTGGCCCATGTTGGATGTTTGTAATTAATGGCCAGTCACAGTCAGCTGGCTCAGACAGAGAGTCCGAGACAGAGCCTTTGTTGTCATTCTTTCTTTTTCTATTCTTAGCCAGCCTTCTGATGAAATCCTTTCTTCTATTCTTTTAGTATAGTTTTAATGTAATATATACGATAAAATAATAAACCAAGCCTTCCGAAACATGGAGTCAGATCCTCATCTCTTCCCCCATCCAAGAACCCCTGTGAACACGGTCACAGTGGGCTCCTCCAACACCAGCCCCTTCCACGTGGCTGAGATTGCCTGCATTGTCCCAGGGAGAAAGGGAAATCTGGAGAATCCCTGCCCAGCCTCTAGCTCTCCTCACCCTGGGGAATTTCCAGATCCTGTCTGTTCTTCCAGAGCTCTGGGTCTGCTCCAGGGGAGCTGAACTGCTCCCAGTGCTGCAGCTGAGGCCACACTGGGTGCCTGGAGGGCACATTCTGCTGCCAGGGCTTGTTCCTCCCCATGGGTGGCACTGTGACGTCCTCTTGATGACCTTCATGAGACTCCTTGGCCCCTTTCTCCTGCCTGGCAGGGTTCCCCTGGATCTGGCTCTGTGGGACAGGGCAGCAGCACCTTGGACTGTTCTGTCTCCCCAGTGAAGAAGAACCTGGTGAGCTCCTGTCCTTTGAGCCGCCCAGGAATGGTGGATTGGGAAACATCACCAACAGGAGTCACCTGCTGGGCATGAAGCCCAGGTGCTCTGCGGGGTTTGTCCCCAAGGAGCAGGGTTTGGCACCAGGGTTTGGCACCAAGAAGTAGGGTTGGCACTCAAGGAGCAGGTTTGGCACACAAGGAGCAGGGTTGGCACCTGGTTTGGCACCCAAGGACCAAGGTTTGTCATGAAAGTACCAGGGTTTGTCCCCAAGGAGCAGGGTTGGCATCCAGGAACTAGGGTTTGTCACCCAAAAAGCAGGTTTTGTCCCCAAGGAGCAGGGTTTGGCACCAGGGTTTGGCACCAGGGTTTGTCCCCAAGGAGCAGATCCACATCTGACCAAACCAACTGAGGGTGTCCTGGACTCCTCTGAGAGTTGTCAAACAGAGCTGGCCCCAGGTCTGACCCTGCTGGGCACCACTGAGACCCATTCCCAGCTGGATTGAACCTGCACAATCCCATTTGCTGCACTCCTGGCTGCAGCTGGGGCTGCCCAGCACTGCAGAGGCAGCTGCAGCCTTGGCAGGGGAGCCAGGCTGGTCCCAGAGAGGTGCCCAGAGAGGTGCCCAGCCCTGCAGCCATGGCAGGGGAGCCAGGCTGGCCCCAGAGATACCCAGTCCCAGAGGCGCCCTGTCCCATCTGTGTGGTGCCAGGGCTGTGTGTGCCAGGGCTGCTCCCACGGGTCTGTTTGGGCAGCACCAGGCACTTACCAGGGATCTGTGTTTAATAACTGAGGAGCAATGCCTGGAACAGCAGCTGAAGCCCAGGCACACAATACAGCATCCTGGGAGGATTAAGGGAAGTGCTGTTTGCTGGGGATTATCCAACAGCAGGACAGTTTTATCTACCACAGTTCTGCCTCGCTGTGTCTCTGGAGCTCAGGAGTCACAGCTGTCTGTGGGCTCAGTGCACTCTGCCACAGAGCACAGGGACAATTTGGAGGAGTGCAGGGGAATATGAGAAGGAAGCAAAATCTTTCTGTGCTCTGCATTTGCAAGAGAGATTCCCAGGAGCAATGGCTCTGGCAGTCTGATTCATAGGGAGCTGAAGGTCTGGAGGCATCTACCCCAAGGAAGGAGAGAAGGAAGAAATAATTCAGAGTTTGACAAATCCATCCTGTCACAGTGAGCAGCCAGGGAGTTCTCTGTCCATGAGGTTAATTAGGATCAGCCTTTAGGCTGTCAGTCCTCCTCTTGTTCTCCATCCTGTGACTTCCCAGCTTCTGGGATGGGCTGGTATAGAATGCAATCTTATCCCCTAAAGAGTTGCAGCTGAACCAATTACTAAAGATTAGGAACAGGCCACACCTGTAGCCAATAAAAACACCATTATAAAAGAGTGCATTGGTGGGCTTAGGAGTCAGAGGAGTACTGCAAGGACCAGGAACAGTCAGTGCTGAGAGGGGTTATGAAACTCTGGTGATATGGGATCCTTGCACTATAATGATAGTAGAACTCTTGGCATATAAGACAACATTGATATATAAGAGAATACAGAACCACAGAAGCTGTGGCTGGAGAGGACCTGAGTTCTCCCAGCTTTCCCTTTCCCTGCCACAGGTTTGAGATCTCTGATGCCGGTCTCAAACAGCCCCAGGTCTGGGGCCTGCTTCAGCATCCCTGCAGGCAGATTGAGGGGACTGTTCATGTCCAGCCCTCGAGAGGAGCCTGGGAACAGCCTGGGGTCCCACAGAAGGGAGAGGGGGCACAGAGCAGGGCTGGGGCACCCCACAGCTGCAGCTGATGTTGTGAATCCAGGGCTGGGGCACCCCACAGCTGTGGCTGATGTTGTGATTCCAGGGCTGGGGCACCCCACAGCTGTGGCTGATGTTGTGAATCCAGGGCTGGGGCACCCCACAGCTGTGGCTGATGTTGTGATTCCAGGGCTGGGGCACCCCACAGCTGCGGCTGATGTTGTGATTCCAGGGCTGGGACACCCCCACAGCTGTGGCTGATGTTGTGATTCCAGGGCTGGGGCACCCCACAGCTGCGGCTGATGTTGTGATTCCAGGGCTGGGACACCCCCACAGCTGTGGCTGATGTTGTGATTCCAGGGCTGGGGCACCCCACAGCTGCAGCTGATGTTGTGATTCCAGGCCTGGGACACCCCCACAGCTGTGGCTGATGTTGTGATTCCAGGGCTGGGACGGCTCTGGACTGAGAGCCTAACTGTGCATGATAAAGGTAGGAGAGGACTCTGTGCCCTGAGTCCAGGCATGTCCAGAAGGCTGAAGGATCAGGGACTCCTGGACACCTTCCCAGGACAGAGTTCCATCGGGAAGGGTTTTCCCTGGCCCTCCAGAGCTGGGCAGAGCGTTCTGTGCTCTGCTGGGTGCACATCACTGTGACAGTGTTCACAGGGGTTCTTGGATGAGGGAAGAGATGAGGATCTGACTCCATGTTTCAGAAGGCTGATTTATTATTTTATCATATATATTACATTAAAACTATACTAAAAGAATAGAAGAAAAGGCTTCATCAGAAGGCTGGCTAAGCTAACAATAGAATGGGAAAGAATGATAACAAAGGCAGCTGCCTCAGACTCTCTCTCCAAGCCAGCTGACTGTGATTGGCCATTAATTACAAACATCCAACATGGGCCAATCACAGATGCACCTGTTGCATTCCACAGCAGCAGATAACCATTGCTTACATTTTGTTCCTGAGGCCTCTCAGCTTCTCAGGAGGAAAAATCCTAAGGAAAGGATTTTCATAAATGATGTCTGTGACAGATCACACACCCCTGGTGCCCCCCCTTACCCCAAGGCTCTTTGGGCCATTGTCCCTCTCACCTGCTGGATTTCCTGTTTGCAGCCAAGGTCACCCTGCTGGAAGCACAAGTGGCACTGGGGAGTTCCCTTTGCAGGAGGAACAGGAGTAAATAAGGGTACCAGGAACAGTTTGTCAGTGTTTACTCTGTGCTCACACACACTGCACATCAAGGTGGGACAGCATCCCTCACAGATGAAAGCAAAGCAGATAACAGTGGTGTGTTCTTTGTATAATTCAGGCACAACGATCTGTCAGCAGAGCAGGGTAATTATCCCAATAAGATTTCACTAAAGGAGAAAATATCATGGATTTTATAAAGCTTATTAACATGCAGAATGAATGCAAAACAACAAAAGGAGTCTTAAAACAAAACATTATGTTAAAATCAATATTGATTGCCAGCGATAAGTGTTATATGAGGCAGTAAAATTCCATAAAATTCCCCCCCAAAGCAAGGCTGGAGACAAATCAAAGGAGAACAAATGGTTCTAAAGCAGAGTAATCGCTTTGCAAAGCAGGGAAGGAGCATCAAGGCACTGATTTGTTCCAACATCAACGAGCTTTTCCAAAAAAACACCCTCGGTCTTGTTCTCTGCCCCCCTGCACCAATCCCACACAACAGCCCATTGCTGCACACACCACAACGGTGCCCTCGGGGCTGGGATTGGGGGAAATGTCAATTTGGGAATCACAGCAGGGTTCAGGGAGAAGAGCACAGGATCAGGAGAGCCAGAGCTGCTGCAGGGCTGGAGCCAGGCTGGGAGAGCTGGGAATGTTCCCCTGGAGAAGGGAAAATTCCAGGAAAACCTCACAGAGCCCCTGGCAGGGCTGGAGGGGGCTCCAGGAGAGCTGGAGAGGGACTGGGGACAAGGCCTGCAGGAACAGGAGCCAGGGAATGGCTCCCACTGGGAAAGGGGAGATTGGGCTGGGATCTTGGCAAGGAATTCCTGGCTGGGCTGGAATTCCCAGATTTGCTGTGGCTGCCCCTGGATCCCTGGCAGTGTCCAAGGCCAGGCTGGACATTGGGACACCCTGGGGCAGTGGTAGGTGTCCCTGCCATGGCAGGGGTGGCACTGGAGGGGATTTAGGATCCCTTCCACCCCAAAGCATTCCCTGTGAGTCCATGTCACGCCCAACAGGCAGTGGCATTCCCATAGGGCTCAGGGATGCTGTGCCCAGCCAGGACACAGATCCCTCCCTCTCAGCACCAGCTGAGCTCCTCCAGTGTTTAGCATCAGTTGAATTGGGTGCCCCTTGTCCCCTGGGTTTGGGGGACACCTCCAGCCCTGCTCTGGGATGTGCAGCTGCAGCCCCCCCTGCCATGCACATCTGGCTGAGCCATAAAGCCCCAATTCTGGGGTCACCAGAGTCCAGGGACTGGGCTCTGAGCTGAGAGCACCCTGGATGTGCTGAGCTCTCGTGGTAAACACCCATATCCACAGAGAGCTGCAGGTTCTCAATGCAATAAAAAGGAAGGTAAATATTTACAGCTCAGCCTGGTTTAACAAACAAATGTGGTGAGAGAGCTGCCAGCAATTCCCTTCAGTGAGTAAATCCCTGAGGGAGGAGGAACAGCCCATGAACAGCCCAAGGAGTGCTCAGAGCCAGCGCCCAGCCAGGAGCCCCATTCACACAAAAAAGGCTTCACTCAGCTCATTGTGTGTCTCCTCACTGCCTGTGCTCACATCCCCTGGAAAGGGACACACACTGCCCCAAACTGTGCTCACATCCCCTGGAAAGGGACACACACTGCCCCAAACTGTGCTCACATCCCCTGGAAAGGGACGCACACTGCCCCAAACTGTGCTCACATCCCATGGAAAGGGACACACGCTGCCCCAAACTGTGCTCACATCCCCTGGAAAGGGACACACGCTGCCCCAAACTGTGCTCACATCCCCTGGAAAGGGACGCACACTGCCCCAAACTGTGCTCACATCCCCTGGAAAGGGACACACGCTGCCCCAAACTGTGCTCACATCCCCTGGAAAGGGACACACGCTGCCCCAAACAGCCCAGCCTGCTCCCCTTGGCTTTGGGGAGGAAAGAACACCTAACGCTGATCTCAGCACCCCTCAGGGACAGAGTAAAAACAATTAGTGGCAGTGATGATAATCCTGAGGAGCTTTGTGCTGCCCTGGGGGAGGTTTGCAGCCAAAGCATTTCACCTGTGCCTGAGGGCTCACTGCCTCTGCAGCTGAGCCTTCACAGGGAGCCCAGGGTGCTGGATGGGTGTTCTGTGCTCCTGTGTTCTGTGTTCCTGTGTTTCTGTGTTTGTGTTCTGTATTCCTCTACTCTCTGTTTCTGTGTTTGTGCTCTGTGTTTGTGTCCCGTGCTCCATTTCCCTGTGCTACTGTGTTTGTGTTCTCTGTTCCTGTGTTTGTGTTCCTGTGCTCTCTGTTTCTCTGTTCCTGTGTTTGCTGTTCTGTGTTTGTGTCCTGTGTTCTGTGTTCCTGTACTCTCTGTTTCTGTGTTTGTGTTGTGTTCCATGTTCTGTACTCTCTGTTCCTGTATTCTGTGTTCTGTGCTCCTGTGTTCTGTATTCTGTGCTCTGTGTTTGTGCTCCATGTCCCTATGCTCCTGTGTTGGTGTTCTCTGTTCCCATGTTTGTGTTCTGTGCTCTCTGTTCCTGTGCTCTGTGTTTGTGTTCTGTGCTCCATGTTCTGTACTCTGTTTCTGTGTTCTGTTCCTGTGTTCCTATATTCTCTATTTGTGTTCTGTGCTCTGTGTCTGTGTTCCTATGTTCTGTGTTTGTGTTCTCTGTTCCATGTCCCTGTGCTCTCTGTTTCTGTATTCCTGTGTTCCATGTCCCTGTGCTCCAGTCACTGAGCACTCTGGCTCACAGAGGGGTCCCATGTCACATGCTGGCCTGCAATGTCACCCGTGCTGTGGGGCAGAGGGTGAGAGGCCAGGCCATGTCTGGATTCAAAGGGGTGTTTGTGCCACGCTCCATGCAGTGCCTTGGGCTGCAGGCACCCAACAATCCTTCCCTTCATTCCCAGCTGAGCCGTGATTTCACAAAGACAAGCAGCATTCACTTCCTTCAGAAAGACAAGCACCATTCACTTCCTCTGTTTGACTTTTCCCCTCTTCTTAAACATTCTGACACACCCCCTGCTTGTCCAGCTGAAGATGGGATTCCCTTCCAGATCAAGAACTGCATTGCAGAGACAAGAGAACCCTCAGGCCCTCTCTTCGTGCAGCACCAGCAGGGACCACAGACACCTTGGGCTTTGCCTTTGCTCGTCCTGGGGGCTGGGACTGCCAGGAGCTCCCTGTGCTGAGCTCCCTGTCCCACCCAGAGTGGCAGCACTGTCACAGGAGTGACCCAGAGCCACCAGAGCTGGGACCTGCCAGGAGCTCCCTGTTCCCTGCCATAAGTGTCAGCAGCAGGCACAGGAGAACCCAGAGCCAAAATTGTTTCTGTGCCTAACAGGGCTGTGCCTGGAAGGAGCAGCTGACCACAGAACTGGCCCTCTGGGCAGGGACAGGGTGCTCAGGGATGTTCAGCACCCCTCTGTGCCAGGGGCTGTCACTGCCAGACCTGGCCCTCTGGGCAGGGACAGGGGGGCTCTGGGGTGCTCACCACCCCCCATGCCAGGGCTGTCACTGCCAGACCTGGCCCTCTGGGCAGGGACAGGGGGGCTCTGGGATGTTTCACTACCCCTTTGTGCCACAGCTGTCACTGCCAGAGCTGGCCCTGGGGCAAGAACAGGACAGCTTGGGGATGTTCACCACCCCCTGTGCCAGGGGCTGTTTCTGTCCATGGGAAATGGGGAATGTGTGCTGCTCCCCCCTCTGACCTCTCACTGGCTGAACTCCCAGCATGTTCCATCAGCAATGCCCATCCTCAGCTCTCCTCAGAGCCCTTCTGTGCCTCATCCCACCAGGATGGTCCAGAACACTCTGGGGATGTGCACCTGGGGAGAACACACCTGGGGATGAGCACCTGGGGGTGTAAATCTGGTGATGGGCACCTGGGGAGAACACTCAGGGGATGGGCACCTGGGGATGTGCATCTCCTGCTGCTGGTCACCAAGTGATCCAGAAGGATCTGCTCAGCTGGTGGCACTTGCAGGCTCCAAGTCTCGGGCTGGGGCAGCCCAAACCTCATTCCCCATGGGGGTGAAGAGGAGCTCAGAGCCCTGAAAGTGCCACCACCACCTGGCACAGGTCACAGCACCTGGCACAGGCAGGACTGCAGTCACAGGAGCCCTAATCTGGACAAGGCACACGTATCCCAGTTTCAGGGCAGGGAACCCCAGTTTCCCTCCTCCTGGGCTCCCCCACAGGCTGGGACTTGCAGGGAAAATGGGAATTACTGGTCCTGGCCCCTGTGGAGACAACAGCCCTGAACCTCGGAGCCTTTGAAGGAGGAGGCAGCTGCTTCCTCAGCTCCATTTCCCCAAGGGCTCGGCCCCAAACCCTGCTATCCTTGGCCCCAAAAGGGAATGAGTGCTGTAAGAATTCCAGTGTTTGGGGTTACTGATATCCCTTCTGCTCCCCTTGGCCCCAAAAGGGAATGAGTGCTGTAAGAATTCTTTGTTTGGGGTATTGACATCCCTCCTGCCCCTGTGCTGTGCCCGAGGCTGTGTCCAGCCAGACCCTCGGGGTTCCATCTGCAGAGACATCAGATGGTGCCAACATGCACCCGTGCCCAGAAAGGCGCTTTATGCTTGCTGCAGATAAAAGGGCACCGGCAGCGATTGCAGACAATGCCCTCGTTAAGCACAATAGGCCGAGCGAGTCTAATTAGCAGCGGGAGTTCAAAGGCTTTTCACTCCCACCTCACTCTGCAGGCAGTGTGGTCGGAGTGATGAGAGCCCCGTGTGCTTCCTGAGAGCTCTTCCCATCAAATCTCAACAGAACAAATCTTTTCTGAATAATAAGAAATGGATTTGCAATTTTCTTCAAAGGTTTGGGGACTGAAAAAGTGTCTTTGTGAGGATGAAGGGGTGGCACTCTTTGGCACCCAGCAATCTCCAGGTGTTGGGAAGAAGGAAGATGTTCTTTTGTGTGTCCCAGCTATCCAACCATGGACTGGGAATATTTTGTGGTGCTGTTAAAGCAGCAGCCAAGCTGATGGGGCAGCTGCCCCCTGCTGCTGTGGTCTGCTGGCTCACTGCTGTCCCAACCAAGGGTTCACACACATCAGTCCCCCAATCCACAGATAATTCATGGAGACATCCATCCATGCTCCAGAGATTACTAGTCCAGGACACTGAGCACCACCAACTCCAAGTTTGTGAAATTTGGATTTCCAAACTGAGGAAAAATAGCTTTAGACACCTAAAAAAAGCCCCCAGATTTTCAGAAACTCTGTTTTGAGCATTAATAAATTAGAAAAGAGATTTTGGCAGTGAACAGGAGTTTCTTTTCCCCAGGACCACATCCTGTGTCCCAGGGACGGTGCACAGCTGGGAGAGCTCAGGGTGACTGTGGAGCTGGGAAGGGTCTGGAGCCCCAGGAGGGGCTGAGGGAGCTGGGAAGGGGCTGGAGAATCCCTGAGGGAGCTGGGAAGGGGCTGGAGAATCCCTGAGGGAGCTGGGAAGGGGCTGCACAATCCCTGAGGGAGCTGGGCAGGGGCTGCACAATCCCTGAGGGAGCTGGGCAGGGGCTGCACAATCCCTGAGGGAGCTGGGCAGGGGCTGCACAATCCCTGAGGGAGCTGGGCAGGGGCTGCACAATCCCTGAGGGAGCTGGGCAGGGGCTGCACAATCCCTGAGGGAGCTGGGCAGGGGCTGCAGAATCCCTGAGGGAGCTGGGCAGGGGCTCAGCCTGGAGCAAAGGAGGCTCAGGGGGCCCTTGTGGCTCTGCACAGCTCCTGCCAGGAGGGGAACAGGGACAGGAGCAGAGGGAACGGCCTCAGGGGAGGTTTAGATTGGACACCAGCAGGAATTTCCCCGTGGAAAGAGGTGGAATGGGCACTGGCAGGGCTGCCCAGGGAGGTTTGCAGTCCCCATCTCTGGAGGTGTCCCAGGAACACCTGGATGTGGCACTCAGAGCTCTGGGCTGTTCCACAAGGTCAGGATCAGTCACAGGTTGGACTCCATGACCTTGGAGGTCCTTTCCAGCCCCAGTGGTTCCATGATTCAGTGATGAGCCTGGAGATGCCCTGCACGGGAGGCAGCCAGCACAGTGGGCACTCACAGGGGCAGCTCCTGCAGGGATGGGACAGTCCCTGTGGCACTGGGCCCTTCCTGCCAGCAGAGAGCAGAGCTGAGGGAGCAGCAGCACGGGTCACCCTTCCCTTCATTGCTTACATTATTTACTTCACTGTTTTCTCTTCTCCCGGCAGCTGATTTGTCAGAGCAAGTGAAGCAGCTCCAAAAGCATTGTGGCAGTGGCAGGAATATTACAGCAATTAGAAGGAGCCATAAACAGTTCCCTACGTCTGAAGCTGCTCATTGAAGCTGACAGGCCGCCTTTGCTGCTTCTCCCAGCCCCAGACACAAAGCAGCCTCTTTCCCTTCCCCAAACACCACTTTTCCCTTCCTTCATTCCCCCAAGCCCCATGCACTGGGATCAATCCTCCCTCAGACTGAAAGGGACCTTTCTGCTGTGCTGTGGGCAGAGCTGGCACTGCTGCAGTGTGTCACAGCCTGCCTGGAATGCAGACACACACCAGGCTGCTGGCCTGGCTCTGCTCCAGCTGTCAGTGCAATGGGAAGGGAAACAGCTCCATCTCCCCCAGAGCACTTTGCTCTCTGGCAGCCCCTGGCCCCAGCTCTCATCACGTTCTGTCACAGCTGAGATGGCCCCGGTGCCCAGAGTGTCACCACACAGTATCAGAGAGCTCCAACCCACACAGATAACATCACTGCACTTCTGAGGGCTTCAGGAATGAGCAGGGAGGTCATTCCTGCCCCTGCCCTGGGCACTGGGGAGGGTACACCTCGAGTGCTGTGCCCAGCCCTGGCCCCTCAGTTTGAGATGTTTGAGCCCATCCAGAGGGGGCTGGAGAGGGGCTGGGAACACAAACCCTGTGAGGAGCCCCTGAGGGAGCTGGGGGTGCTCAGCTGGAGAAAAGGAGACTCAGGGGTGCCCCCATCACTCTGCACAGCCCCTGAAAGGTGCCTGTGCTCAGCTGGGGCTGGGCTCTGTCTGCAGGAACTGACACAACCAGAGCACACAGCCTCGAGCTGTGCCAAGGGAAACACAGGTGGGATAGCAGGAAAAGGTTTTTACAGAAAGGTGATAAAGTTCTGGAATGTTCTGCCCAGGGAGGTGGTGGAGTCACCATCCCTGGGGGTGTTTAACAAAGCCTGGATTGGCACGGGGGGCCAGGGTTTAGTTGGGGGGTTGGGGCTGGGTTGGACTCGATGGTCTTGAAGGTCCCTTCCAACCTGGTCATTCTGTGAAGCATCTGCCCTTCTCGTTCTCCAGCCCAGCCTTTCATCCCCTCATGCTCACACATCACACCTGTGTGCCCTCTGCTCCCTCTGTTTGCCCAGCACACCTGGGCACCCCATGGCTCAGTGCTGCTCACCTGGGCACCCCATGGCTCACCTGGGCACCCCATGGCTCAGTGCTGCTCACCTGGGCACCCCATGGCTCACTGCTGTCAGTGCTGCTCACCTGGGCACCCCATGGCTCAGTGCTGCTCACCTGGGCACCTCATGGATCAGTGCTGTCAGTGCTGCTCACCTGGGCACCCCATGGCTCACCTGGGCACCCCATGGCTCACTGCTGTCAGTGCTGCTCACCTGTCCTGCACAGCTGAACCCACTGGGGATGGGGCTCACCCCACTGGCAGCCACCACTCCCTGTGTGCCTGCAGCATTCCATGGCCTCTGGAAGGATGGGTCAGGTACCAGGGGGTGCTGCCTGCCCTGCCCTGCCCTGCCCTGGCAGCAGGAGTGAGGAGCAGGGGCAGAGGAACACCTGCAAGGCTTGTCTGGTGTGCCTGCTTGGGCTACAGAACAGGGAGGGGACATGCCACCAGGTCAGGACAGGCTGTCAGAAATGACTCCAAGGCATACTGGGTGAGGCAGAAACCTGTCGGAGAGGAGAGGAGAGGAGAGGAGAGGAGAGGAGAGGAGAGGAGAGGAGAGGAGAGGAGAGGAGAGGAGAGGAGAGGAGAGGAGAGGAGAGGAGAGGAGAGGAGAGGAGAGGAGAGGAGAGGAGAGGAGAGGAGAGGAGAGGAGAGGAGAGGAGAGGAGAGGAGAGTTGAGTTTTAGGTGCCCTTTTAGGGAAGGCAGAGATTAGTGGGCCTTGGAGAGGATGGGTGGAGGATCTCACACCAAATGTGAGGAGAAGCAGAGCCCAGGAATGTGTGCTGGTGACAGGGAGCAGCAGCCCAGGGACACTGGGGGCCCAGGGCTTGGGCCCTGGCTGGGCTCAGCTCCCTGTGCTCCAGGAGGAAGCTCTGTCCCTGAGACAGCTCCCTGGAGCCCCAGCAGCCCCAGAGGGGTGGATGGGGACAGAGGAGCAGGGGAGGGCACACCTGTGCTGCTGGTGCTGTGAGCGAAGGTGAAGGGGCAGTTTGTCACTGTCTGAGAGGAGCTGCTCAGGAACACTAATGTGAAGTGAGAGAGCTCTCCAGTTTGTGGCACAGAGGGATAACAAGGTCTGCTGGCTGGGAGCTGCAGTCAGGTTCTGTATTCTCAGAGACAGGATGACAAAAGGAGAGGAGGAAGGGCAGCCCTGGGGGACACAGGCTCCAAGGCTCCACTGCCAGGGCTTGCAGACCCCCTCCTCTGTAACTGAGGGATCCTGCACCCAGTCTGAAATGTCAAGGCTCCTTTCAGCACAAAAGAGTGGAGAATTCCTTCCCCTCCCCAGGAAAATACCAACATTGGCTTTCTCCTGCAAACTGGGTCAAAAACATTGCTACCCCAAATTTTCCTTCATCCCAGCAATTCCCAGAAACCCAGATGTGCCAGTGCTTGGCTTGGGGAATTGCAGCCCACCTAAATTCCCAAATGAAGATGCTTTGAGCTCATTACCACATTTCCCAGCCTTTTGCTGGAAGCCCTTTGTCAATCTGTGTTTGGCCACTGGATACATTCCGTTGGATGCTGTTTTGCCCACTGCCCTCTCTGTGCCCTTGACCTTGTTCCTTGGCTGAACTGCACCACAGCACAATCAGCCCTTGATTCCCACAGGGCACCCTCAGCTCAGGCAGGAAGAAAAGCCTTTTGCATTTTGAGAGACAAAATCCTTCAGCAGAGTCAGCTCCCAATGCACCTTAAAGGCTGGAGATCCCCCTTGGCTCCTGCCATGTGCACAGGAAAGAAAAATGTCACCTGAGATGGAAATCACCATGAAGCCACTTCTTCATGTCACAAATGTAATGAAGAGCAGGCACAAAACGAGACATTTCATTCTTGTGCCATATAAATCTAAAGGTTTTCTGCACCACAACTAAATGGGGTGGAAATGCCCTCCTGAGTCCCTGTGTGACTGAAAGGTCCAGGGCTGCTTTCAGGAATGATCCATCCAACGCAGAGCAGGTGATTTTCCCTCTGTGCGAAGCATTTGTAAAACATGAGTTTTATTTGGTGGATGAAATAAAAAAGCAGCAGCTCTGTTCAGCTCTGGCTCTGGGTGTGTCTGTGGGTGTTTTGGGGAGCCCTGTCCCCAAACAGCTGCACAGGTCAGGTGTGTCCTCACCAGGGCATGGCCAGGGGCTGGCAGCAGGTGAGGGCTGCTCCATCTCACTGTTCAGTGCTGCATGTCCCACATTTCTGGCTACCAGGCACTCAAACACAAGCTGGGAAGCTCCTGGGCAGCTGAATGGCACCAGGCAGCCAGAGCAAGGGAAACATCTGGGTGAGATGGGAGTTCCCCATGCTCCACTTGTTCCCTGGACTGTTTTGGGATGGTTTCTCCATGAAATGGAAATGCAATCTCTTCCAGCAGCCCAGCTGGAGCTGGGGCTGCTCACCCCACAGCAATGGAATACAGCAGTTTTTACTTAGGCTCAAATCATCCAAAGGAAAAACTTGTTTTCCATGGCCTGAGCCTGGTTCCTCCCATGGCAGTGAGAAAGCTTCGGGTGATTTCAGTGGGAGAAGCAGAGTCTGGCTGCCTGCAGGTGCCTGGAGGCTGCAATCCCAAAGGATTTCCCTGCACACAGGCTCCTTTGATCCTGGCAAACACCCTGGCAGTGCCCAGATCCCGGAGAGAAGGGCTCTGCTGCCAGCCTTTCACAGCCCTTGCATCGGAGCCTGCATGGGCAAGGGCAGCTCCTGCTGTGGCTGGGGGCAGCTGTCCCTCTGTCCAGCCTGGGGACACATCCTGGGGACACAGCCTGGGACACAGCCTGGGCCACCTGAGCAGAGTGGGGACACAGCCTGGGACATCTGGCCAGAGTGGGGACACAGCCTGGGAAACCTGGCCAGCCTGGGGACACAGCCTGGGACACCTGGGCAGCCTGGGGACACAGCCTGGGAAACCTGGCCAGCCTGGGGACACAGCCTGGGACACCTGGGCAGAATGGGGACACAGCCTGGGACACCTGGGCAGCCTGGGGACACAGTCTGGGACACAGCCTGGGACATCTGGGCAGCCTGGGGACACAGCCTGGGACACCTGGGCAGAATGGGGACACAGCCTGGGACACCTGGGCAGCCTGGGGACACAGCCTGGGAAACCTGGCCAGCCTGGGGACACAGCCTGGGACACCTGGGCAGAGTGGGGACACAGCCTGGGACAGCTGGGCAGCCTGGGGACACAGCCTGGGACACAGCCTGGGACATCTGGGCAGCCTGGGGACACAGCCTGGGACAGCTGGGCAGCCTGGGGACACAGTCTGGGACACAGCCTGGGACATCTGGGCAGCCTGGGGACACAGCCTGGGACACCTGGCAGTCCCAGAACAGGTCTGTGGAGGCAGGAAGGTGGGTTTGTGCTCAGGGACACAACCACAGCACTGGGGATGCTATTTCAGAGAGTCCTGAGTGCTCTGAAGTGTGGCTGTGCCAGGCAGCACCAGGCTGAGGGCATTTCCTGCTGGGCAGAACTGGGCTGAGGGCATTTCCTGCTGGGGACTTGGAGTTCAGTTCTCACCAGGTGACAGTGTCCCTCTCCATGTGACAGTGTCCGTCTACAGGTGCAGTCTCCTGCTGCAGCTGCTCACTGCTCTTGTGGAGCCCAGGAGGAGCTGTGAGCCCAGCAGGGGCAGTGGGTTCAGAGCTCTCCTTGCTGCTCCTCAGGCTGTCCCATGGAGCCAGGCGCCCCCTGTGTCTGTGCCCTGAGGGACTCTCTGAGTGCCAGCCCCACAGAAATGTCCCCCAGAGCCACCAGGGCCATGGCATGGCCTCCAGGCCCCAGCAGGGAGGGACTGGCTCCCTTCCTCAATGCACACTGCCCAGGGGCCTCTCCCAGCCAGCCTGAGCAGCTCTTGGCCTCTGGCAGGGCACAGGGTGGGGGGACAACCCAGCTGGGAGAAGGATTTATGGGCACACAATGAGGATTTGTCATGGTGTGACATTTTATTGTGCACTGGTGTGTTGTCATGAGTCCCATGAGTCACCACCAAGGCTGATCTCCACTTGCCAATCCTCAGCTCCTCTTTTGTCTGCTGGGTTTGCCTCTACCAGGGATTTAGCACTAATGGAATTAAAGTCTTGCTGCTGAATGAATTTGTGTCTCTGGCTCGTGCCAGAGCACAGGCCTGCAGCAGAGAGGGGAAACAGGAGCTCCAGTGGGGCTGGGAGAAGGGTCAAGGAATGAGAGGCAGCATTTTCTGTGCTCACAGGCTCGGTATTTGCCCTTCTGGAGTTAAATGTGTGAACTGCAGGAGATTCTGACCACCAAGTGCAGCCTACAGCCCAGGGAGGTCTGTGCTGAGGGATCCCTTTTCTCTAATGAAACATTAAAAGGTGTCTTCATCATGGAGAGCACCAGATGGACAAGTTACAAATTCAAGGGCCTTTTTGGCTTTTGCCCAGAGCAGCTGTGGCTGTCCCTGCATCCCTGGCAGTGCCCAAAGCCAGGTCAGACAGGGCTGGAGCAGCCTGGGACAGTGGGAGGTGTCCCTGCCATGGTTATCTCCAGGTCCCTTCCAGCCCAAACATGATTTTGTGACTGTTTGTCCATGCCTGCTTTGGCACAGCATCTGGAGCTCAGGGAGACCCCTGTGTGGGTGGCAGGTGATGAAACAGCCTGGGCAGTTGTGGTGCCAGAGAAGGAAGCCCAGGGTATTAGAGATTCCCTTCTGGGTTTGGTACACAATGGGGGAAACACTGAGTTATTTCTATCACATTCTGCAGTGCTGCATGCCCCAGATCTTTGGCTACCAAGCATTGAGTTCTGGTGGAAAAGCACAGAGTTCTCTGAGAGGATGGTCCCTCTCCAGGCTCAGGTTGGAAATGAGGTGATGGACCCTGGGCACCCTGAAGGAACCTGCAGGGGCTGGTGTCACAGACATCTTTAATAAAAAATCCTTTCCTTAGGATTTTTCCTCCTGAGAAGCTGAGAGGCCTCAGGAACAAAATGTAAACAATTATTATCTGCTGCTGTGGAATGCAACAGGTGCATCTGTGATTGGTCTCACGTTGGTTGTTTGTAATTAATGGCCAATCACAGCCCAGCTGGCTCAGACTCTCTGTCTGAGACACAAACCTGTGTTATCATTCCTTCTTTTTCTATTCTTAACCAGCCTTCTGATAAAATCCTTTTTTCTATTCTTTTAGTACAGTATTAATGTAATATATATCATAAAATAATAAATCAAGCCTTCTGAAATATGGAGTCCGATCCTCGTCTCTTCCCTCATCCTTGGACCCCTGTGAACACTGTCACAGGCTGGGAACAAGAGAGGAAAGTTTCCTTTTTTCCTGCAGCTCCAGCATTCAGTGTGAGTCCCACCATTCTGGCTGTGGACACCAGTGCATTTTCTTTAACCTTCAAAATGTACAGGTTCCCTTTTCCTGAGGGTTCCACCTGCACCGGAGGGCTCAGGGCCCAGCTGGGGCAGATTCCCATCCCTGGAGCAGCCATGTGCAAGGAGCTTCATACACAGAGCCACCAGGCAATTGTTCTGTAGGAAAGCCTGTGCCAAAGGTGTCAGTGTTGACATTGTGTTTATCCTGATCCATATCAGCCCCAGAGCTGTAATCCAGGAGCCAGGCAGGGCCCAGGCCCTCAGAGAGCAGGGGAGGCTGCTGGAATTTCATACAGATGTTTTATAGCAGGTGTGCATTGACCTGTAACTGGAAAAACAAAAAAAGGCAAGTAGATTAACAACTCTGTTTTAAACAGGAGCTCTGTTTGTAGCGGGCCCCAGGGGGTAATACACAATTATGCACA
Organism: Melospiza melodia melodia; assembly: GCF_035770615.1. NCBI lineage: Eukaryota > Metazoa > Chordata > Aves > Passeriformes > Passerellidae > Melospiza > Melospiza melodia. Next base: position 89,499,805 of record NC_086198.1, on the reverse strand, counting down.
GAAATGCTGCTTACAGCCAGCAGAAAATGACTACAGATGCATGAAGAGTGAGATTAATTCAGCAATAAACAATTTACCACCAACACATGTAGTGCTGTCTCCTGAAATGAGCCTCCAGGAGCAGCCTGTGACCTAAAGCTGTGGCCCAGCTGGGCAGGCCATGGAAGCTGAGTTTGCCTCATCCAGGACAGTACAGGACAGGACAGGACAGGGCCTTTTCCAGGCACAGGAGCAGCCTGGGGAGCTGTGGCACCATTGCTGAGGGTGTGGGGGACACTGGTGGGACGCTGCCAGCTGAGGGGCATCTCCAGAGCAGCAGCTGAACGTTCCAGAACACAATTCCAGGTGTTTGCAGGGATGGGACTCAGCTCTGGGGTCTCATTCCCACTGTCACTGTTCAGGAACACAATTCCAGGTGTTTCCAGGGGGACTCAGCCCTGGGGTCTCAGCCCCACTGTCAGAGTTCCAGAACACACAATCACAGAATGATTCTATGCAGGTGCTTTTATTGAAGAGCTCTGGGTGTCAGGGGCACAGACCCAAAGCTGACTCCCACATGGGTTCAGGATGAACATGTTTTTATACCCTTATCATCATTATATAACTACATATTAATTATTAAACTTATATTGTTCTATTGTATACATTGATCTCATCTAAGCATGGATTCTTGTAATCTACATCAAACCCCCAAACACCATTTCTCATTATTCCTGTTACAATTAAACAATAATTATATCTAATTATCAAGCAGTCATCACATTTAAGAGTTGTATCATTTATCGTATAACAATAATATAATTTATCAGAGTCATTAAATGATTATACAGGTGCAGTTTCATATGATCCAGTAAAGCCCAACATTTTCCCAGGGCCTACCAGGCCCAACCTTTCTTTCCAACTCCCCTGAATATCCATCCCATGATTTCAGAACCATTTTATCCCTACACCATCACCACCAGCCTCATGGCAATTGCTGAGTGCTCATCCTGCTGCTACTGTCACCCTGGGGTTTCAGTCAGAGAATCAGAGAATCACAGAATGGTGTGGACTGGAAAGGATTTAAAGCTCATCTGCTTTCAGTCCCCTGTCCAGGGACACCTCCCACAAGGCCAGGCTGCTCAAGAGCCCAAGAAATAAAGAAGAAGAAGAAGAATGAGGAAGAGGAGGAGCAGGAGGAAACTTGTCACTGTGATATTCTGAAAAATCCTTTCACCTGGATTTCTTCTCCTGGCAAGATGAGAAGCCTCAGTTTCTCCCTGTTTTGCTGCTTTGGAATGTGATTTGGAGAACTGTTTACCCAGCATATGAATTGTTTTTTATTAGTGACCAGTCACCATCAGCTGTGTGGGACTCTCTGGTCAGTCACAAGTTTTTATTATTCATTCTTGTCTAGCCTTCTGATGTCTCCTTTCTCTTTCTTTAGTATAGTTTTAGTATATAATTTTCTTTTAATATGATATAATATCATAAAATAATAAATCAGCCTTCTGAGAACTTGGAGTCAGATTCTCATCTCTCACCTCATCCTGGGGCCCCTCACAACAGCACAACAGGAACTCATAACTGCTCAGTCCCTCTCCTCCTTGGCTTTCCCCCAGTTCCATTCTTTCTGGGTGCTTTTCCCCTCCAGAGCAGAGGCCTTGGACATGCTCCCTGCTCACCCCAAGGGAGGTTAACCTCTCTCTATGCTGAATTTGGGGGAGCTGGAGCAGAGAGGCCAAGAGGGCTCCACCAGCACCCCCCTAAATGCAGAGCCCTCAAAGTCAGTGTCAGCTCTGTGTCCCAGCATTTGGGCACTGTGGGATGGTGGAGACACCTCAGCCCTGGCTGAGCCCTCTGGGGTCACCCAGGGACACAGCCCCTTCCTGTCCGTGTCAGCCTGACAGAGCCCACAGCTCGTCTTGTCCTGGTGCTGCAGGAAATTGTCAGCTCTGCTCATTCTGCAGCAGCTACAAACAAGGGCACATCTGGCACCTGGCCTGGGGTGTAAATGGGGTGTAAGTGGGGTGTAAATGGGGAAAAGGGGGACAAGACCTGTCAGGCTGGACTTAAAATGGACTGAGCCGTCCCAGATTGGTGGCACAAGCAGCAGCAGCTTGTCAGGGCTGTCCTTGGAGCACAGCAATGTCCCCCAGCCCCTCAGAGCCTCCCTGAGGTGTCCCCAGGTGGCAGCTGCTGTCTGTCCCCAGCCCCAGGAGCTGTGCTGCAGTTGGGCTGGAGGAGCCTTTGGTGTGGCTGCTCCTGAATTCACCCCAGTACCTTCCCCCCTCTAATCCCCGGCCCCAAAAGAGGAGGGCACTCAGGAGGGTCCTGCAAAAACCCCAAGTAAACCCCAGGTGACAGGGGAGGTGTCTTGAGGTGTCCAGGAGGGCTCTGCAGGTCCCTGTCACACCCAGACCACTCTCACACCCTGAGCCCCTGCCTGGAGCAGTTGGAATTTATGAACAAGATGATAAAGAAAGGAAAAAGAGTCCTGTCAAGGCTCTCTGTGTGTGCTGTAAATTGTCCATATATCAAAGATATTGCCCACATTCAGCATTTAATGCTATCGGTAAAAGTATAATGTGAGAGGCCGAAAAGAAGTTGCTCACAGGGAAGGATGGATATTCGGTGTGAAATATTAAGCCTGTAAAAGAGGCATTTCTCTTTTTGGCTGGAGTGCTGGTATTTCTTCCTATTTAATTTACATAAATCAATGATGGAAAAAAAAAGTAATAACAGGACTCAGATTCTGTAGCTGCAGGGAACCTGAGGAACCTGGAGAAGGAGTTTGGGGATTATAGACACGCTCCAAAGAAAGCAGCATGGAGCAACTGATTTCTCTAAACTTTTCAAGTTTGCTTTGCTCAGAGAAGTCAGCTCCTGCTTTCTTCATCCCAGGGGTGAGATCATGCCAGGAAAAACGAATAAAATTGTCATTGCAAACTCTGTGTTTGTTGGTTCATTGCTTTGATTTTCCACAAAATTTTGTCTTTTAAAATGGTGACTCAACCATTTCTGGCTAGTGAAACAAAAAAAAAAAACCCCAAAAATAGAAGAAGATGGAAATACTCTGCGTGATACTGGAAAATCTCACTGGAGAGCCACCAAAAAGGACAAATGACATCTCACCATGGCCTCAGAATGAGACAGGGGAGATCTGAAGGGGCAGTGCAGAGATCAGGGATGGAGGTCAGGGTCCTGCACCCTGAGCCTGCCCTACACCTCCCACTCTGAGCTTTGTGACCCACGGCTGGGACTGTGTGGAACTGAGCCCAGGCTCTCCCTGGGCTGTGCTGGCACGGGGAGCTGGGACAGGCAGGGGCAGTGATCAGAGGAGCTCTGGGTGCTGCTGGAGGGCTGCTGGCCCTGCCTGGGAGCTCCTGCCCCTGCCCTGCAGCTCCTGCTCCTGCCTTGCAGCTCCTGCCCTGCAACTCCTGCCTTGCATCTCCTGCTCCTGCCTTGCAGCTCCTGCCTTGCAGCTCCTGCTCCTGCCTTGCACCTCCTGCTCCTGCCCTGCATCTCCTGCCCTGCATCTCCTGCCTTGCAGCTCCTGCCTTGCACCTCCTGCTCCTGCCCTGCATCTCCTGCCTTGAAGCTCCTGCCCCTGCCTTGCAGCTCCTGCCTTGCACCTCCTGCTCCTGCCCTGCAGCTCCTGCTCCTGCCATGCAGCCCCTGCCTTGCATCTCCTGCCTCTGCAGCTCCTGCTCCTGCCTTGCACCTCCTGCCTTGCACCTCCTGCTCCTGCCCTGCATCTCCTGCCTTGCAGCTCCTGCCTTGCACCCCCTGCTCCTGCCCTGCATCTCCTGCTTTGCAGCTCCTGCCTTGCAGCCCCACGTGCAGCTCTGCAAAACAAGAGTGTTTGGTCAGGACCCCAGAATTCAGCAAAGCCCTGGTGCAGGGGGGCAAAAATGGGCTGGAAATGTGTTCTTCTAAGTGCCATGGCAAAAAAAAAACAACCTTCCATGTACTTTTTTTTCCTTCTGCCTTCCTTTGTTCCCCCCCTTGCCCTGAAGAAGCTGTTGATTATAATTTCAGTGCAGTTGGAGATGCAAAGCTTAATGGAGCGGGCCTTTCTATTTTCGTCCTCTGTGCATTGTCAGATGAAATAACATGGATTATATTTTGTTGATGCACTGAATATTCTTGATATTTAAATCCAGCAGTGTTTATAGCAGGCTGAGATTCTGTGCTGGGATCAGAAAGGTTTGAGGTTTGTTTGTTTCTATTATTTATTTTGTGGGGAGATCGAGATTCTGCTTGTGGTTTTGTGGGTTTTGTTTTCCTTTTTTAAACTAGGGGAAGTTAAAGAATCAATTGGAATGGCAGGGGGTGGAACTAGATGATCTCCAAGGTTTTTCCCAACCCAGAGCATTCTGTGATTCCATGAATTCTGCCCTCCTTACCCAAAGCAAGCACCATCCTGATCCTTTCTTGGTCCTACAGCAAACAACTGCTACCAGCTTTGTGCTTGCTAAAGCCTAAACCTCCAGGGGCAATTCTTCATGGTTACTTTTCCTATTTCTCCTCCTGGTGTGATGTTTTCAGTCTGAGGCCCCTCCTTGCCCCATAGGGGTGGCCTAAGGAGTTTCACTCCAAACCCTGCTGTTCTCTGTTCTCTGCTCTCTGTTCATGGGTGCCCCTGAGGCCAGGCTGAGATATCTCAGAATTCTGCCCCAGAGCCAGCACAGAGACCCTGCCTCAGCCAGGAGCCCCTCATGGACTGAGAGCAGGGGTAAATGGGTGAGGAGAACATGGAGTGTCCAAGGGCAGCAAAGGACCCCAAATCTAACCCCCCCCGTTTAAGGCTGTTCTCCCGATTAATGGGATGGTTCCATTTCAAACAGAGCTCAGCTTGCAGAACAGGGCCCAAGGGAGGCCTGTGCTGGGTGAATTCAGTTCCCAGAGTGCCACTGACTCTTTTTCCACATTTGTGTTCATTTGGAATGCATTCAACACCAAGGGTGCTCTGCAGCTACAGGGAGATGATCCCTCTTTTTCTGGGTAATTGCTCTTCAGTCTGGATATCTCAGCTGGAAGACAGAGGCAAGGTGGGTTCAGAGCCCACAGAGATTTCAAACTGATAAAATAAGAGCTAAAAATTCCCTAAGAATCCCATCTATCAGTGTGCTTTCACTAAGGGTGGGATCCTTCAACTGTCATCTCTTATCTTGCCCCAAAGATCCACTTCTAATCCCAGATTTGGAACTGTGAAGTGGAAATGTTTCATGTTCCAAGAGCAGCCAGCCAGTGCAGCTCAGGTTGGAAATTGCAGAATGTCCTGTAGGAGGAGAAGGAGGCAGGAGGAAGGATTGGGTGCAGGAGAGATGGCACCTGGTTTGGTTTAGGAGTTGGTAAACTCCTGACCTGGTGGACATGGAGGGGTTGGAATTGGATGATCCCTAAGGTCCCTTCCAGCCCAAACCCTTCTCTGACTCTGTGACTCTGTGTGTGACTCTGTGACTCCATGGAATGAGGTGGATTCAGCTGGGAAAACTGGGCATAGCTGAGCTGTGCTTTGGGAATTGAAGAACAAGGCAGGAATGGGGCAGTAGGACAGGGCAGGGTGCTGGAGCAGGGTGCGGGACGGGTGAGTGCAGGGATCCGAGGGCTCTGACAGCAGCGTGGCAGAGCCAGGCAACAACAGAGAACTGAGAGATTCTGGTGCATTGATGCAAACACACAAGAGCTCAAGGTCCTGAGGAGCCCTTGAAGCTGAAATAGCATCCAGACAAGGCCCCACTCAAGGCTCAGCACTCAGGGCTGAGTGAATGTGGAGCAGCCCCGGCAGCTTTGTCCTGCCCACTCCTCCCAGGCTGCCGAACATTCACAGCCCCAGGGGCTTCTTTAATTCAAATTAAGCTGTGCTCCTTCTTGTCCCTCTCTCAGTGGACAAGACAACAGCTGATCTCAGTCCCTCTCCAACAACCTTTCCCTCGTCAGAAGGAGTTGCCATGCCAACCTTTCCTTCTGTTGCCAAGCAGAGCATGGAGGGGCAGCTCCGCTCCCGGCCCAGCCCCAGGCACAGCCTCGGAGGAGCCTCCTCCTTCTCCTCCTCCTCCTCCTCCTCCTCCTCCACACGGGGCTCAGAACTCCCAGCTGGGCAGGGGGGACTCAGCTGGCCCAGGTGAGTGGCACCATCCAAGCAATGCTCCCAGCTGTGCCCAATCTCTCCACTCTGCCCTTCCCTGGCACAGCCATGCGTGGCACCGAGTCATTGGGGGCCTATTCCACATGGGGGGCTCAGGTTGAAGGGAGAGGGTGACTCTGAGGAACAAGAGGAGCACTGACCTTGTACTCACGGGCCAAAGCCTTGGCAGTGTCCCTGGGAGGCTCTCTGTGCTTGGGAGGAGCCGTGCTGGGCTCAGGGAGTCAGGGGAAGGGAGCAGGACAGGCCCAGCATTCAGGCACACACCAGGAATGGTCCAGAAAATTACACTCCTGACAAGGATGGAGGGACAGCACACAGGGAATGGCTCCCACTGCCAGAGGGCAGGGATGGATGGGATATTGGGAATTGGGAATTGTTCCCTGGCAGGGTGTGAGGCCCTGGCACAGGGTGCCCAGAGCAGCTGTGGCTGCCCCTGGATCCCTGATTGTTGAAGGCCCTGATTGTTGCTGGGGACAGAAGAAATGAATTGGCCTTTGAAACAGAGCAAAGAGAAGATGGAGCAAGCTCAGCGATGAGGAAGAACCAGTTTGTCTCATACAGCTTCCCCAGGAGCAGCTCCTTCAGGGGAGAAACAGAAACACAGAGTCACAGAAAGGGTTGGGTTGGAAGGGACCTGAAAGCCCATCCAGCTCCAACCCCTGACAGGGACAGGGACACCTCCAGTGCCCCAGTCTGCCCAGAGCCATGGGCAGGGACACCTCCAGTGCCCCAGCCTGCCCAGAGCCATTGCCCATTGCCCATCCAGCCATGACCCTTGAAGGCTGTCCAGGGTAATAAGGCCAATGTTGATGTGCCAGTCAGACAAGGTTAAAGCTGCTGGAGGGGGATGCAGGAAACAGCCCAAAGGATGCTCAGCTGTGTCAGCTCTGAGGATGGAAGTGTCATTGTGTCAGCACTGGCAGTCCTGGTGTCATTTTCCACCGCTGTCCCACTTTGTATCCCTGTTCCTCCACCTGGCCAGTCTCATCTCCCTTCTGCAGGGGACTCAATCACTGTCTCACCATCCTTTGAGTACTGATTGTCACCAAAGGTGGCCAAAGGAAGAAAGACCCCAAGATGATGAAGAATTAATCCCTTGCATTCACTACACAGGGTGGGCAGGCCAGAGTGCCCAGATGTGCTGTGGCTGCCCCTGGATTCCTGGCAGTGCCCAGGGCCAGGTTGGACATTGGGGCTGGGAGCACAGGGGAAGGTGTCCCTGCCATGGCAGGGGTGGCACAGAGTGGGATTTGAGATTCCTTCTAACCCAAACCATTCCAGGATTCTATGATATACAAGAAATCTGGATTTGCACAGATCTGGGAGGAGAAGTGGGACAGAAAGCCCCTTGAAATGCATTTTCCTTTTGCCTGCCTCTCTGGGCAGCAGCGGCAGGAGGCAGTCGGGGCTGGTGCTGGGTGCAGCTGAGGCGAGGATGTCACAGGATGTTTGGGCATCAGCTGCCAGTGACACTGCTGTCCAGGGACAGGCTGCTGCAGCTCGAGGAGGGCATGATTTACAGAGCCCAGGAAGCACGAGCCTTGTAAGGAACAAAGCTGGGAATGCAGCCCCGTGCTCCACCTGAGCTGCTACCTACCCGTGTGTGTGCTCAGAGCTCACATTTAGTGCTGCTGGTGGCACACTGACAGACGGCTTAGTGAAAACAAATGTTAATGTTAATTAAGCTGGAAAACTTCCCAGATTTGGAGAATGAGAGTGTTTGCTTGGATAATAATTCAGATAGCCTGTGCCCTGCTCGGCACTCCCACTGGGGAATGTGATCACTCAGAAACAGGGCCTCAAAGAACTGGAGCAGCCCATGTGGATCCCAGATCTCCTTCCCAGGATGGAGGGGGGCTGCTCCTGGCAGCATCCTTCCCAGCCCTTTGAGCACCCCAAGCTTCCCTGGCCCAGGTGAGCAGCCATCTCTCCCTTTCCTGGGCAGAATATGCTGTGCTAGCAGAGGCACAGCTCCTGACATGCTCCTAAATCCTCCTGTAGTTAATTTCACTCCGGTGCTTCCAGATGATGATAATTAACCTCTCTTACTGCAGAGGACAGCAAATACTGAGAGCTTGGAGGGATGACTGAGGATGGGCATGGCTTCTTTTGCATAGTCAGATCTCGCTGCTTAATGGAAATAATTGTGCTTCTGTTGGCTTCAGCTGGTCTTCACTGACTTGCAGCAGCTGATGATCTGGCCCAGTGATTTTAAATTCCCTTCTACATATTTTTAATTCAAACCATGGTCACCAGTGCCAGCCCGAGCCTTGTGAATTCTAGAGAAGGGCTGTGGGCTAAAGAGATGCTCCAGCTCTTTTTCCAGGCATGGGAACATTTAGGTATTTATTTATTTGTTGCTGAAAGGACCGGGGGGAAAACATGGTAATTAGGAAATGAGGAGATGCACACAAATAGAAACCCCTGGTAGCACTTCAATCTTTGCAGGAGGCCACGTGATGGCTCAACACGTTCCTATTTTCTGCTTCAGTGAGATGACACTCACATGGTGGATGCAGGCAGCTCCAGGTCCCAGCTGGCAGCTCGGCTCCCCCTGTGCTGGGTTCAGCCTCCTGGGCTCAGCTGGGCCCAGCAGGTCCCCGAAGGGCCCTGGGGCTCCCCAAGGCTCTCCTGCAGTGCAGGGAGGCACACCAAGTGTGCTCTGACTGCCATTGCTTGGACAATGCTCCTCCAAACTCTGCCAGCTGGCAGGAGCAGTTTTCCTCTTCTGCCTCTGCCCTTCACGACCTTCACATGCCCACCCTGGTGTTGGCAGCTCTGGGAGCCTTAGCCCCTGGGCAGAGCTGTGCTCATACTGACACACAATTTATGTGCTGGGAAAGCTGCCACTGGGTGCCCTTCCAGCAAAGCCATCTCATCGAGGCACAATCCTCCTGGGCTGTCCCCCAAGCCCCAGCAAGGACAAAGGCCATGCTGGATGAGGTGGGCCAGACTCCTCAATGCAGCTTGTCAGGTTGTTTTTTATCAGTGAATCAGATAATGGTTTGGGTTGGAAGGGTCCTTAAATCCCACCCAGTGCCACCCCTGCCATGGCAGGGACACCTCCCACTGTCCAGGCTGCTCCAGCCCCAGTGTCCAGCCTGGCCTTGGGCACTGCCAGGGATCCAGGGGCAGCCACAGCTGCTCTGGGCACCCAGTGCCAGGGCCTGCCCACCCTCCCAGGGAGGGATTTCTTCCCAATATCCCATCTAAAGCTTCCTCTGTCACTCTGCAGCGATTCCCCCTGTCCTGTCACTGCACACCCTTGCCCAAAGTGTCTCTCTGGTGGTTCCTCTGCAGGCACTGAAGGCTGCAATAAGATCCTCCCAAGCCTTCCCTTCCCAAGCAATCCAATTCCCTTGGATGGAGATGTCCCTGCTCTGGCCAAGCTCCTGGTGTGTCACACAGAGGGTGGCTGGGAGAGGAGCCCCTGAGCCCCATCCTGACCCCTCAGAATCCCATGAAACAGCCAAGCCCTGGAGCACTGTGCTGGTGATGCAGCAGCTCCCAGGCACCACTGCCCATTCCCTGTGACCTCTGGTTTGTTACTGCATTTACCTGGTTAGCAACACATTGAAAGGCTGAAAACAAAAGTGACTCTTTGAGGAAGAAATTCAGTCCTGATTTGAAAGCCTTCAGCAGCAGAGAGATGCA